>NC_092605.1:5434375-6068750 GCF_047663525.1 Anas platyrhynchos
ATGTGGAAAAAAAACGGAAGTGTACTTTGTAACATCTAAAATAATGAAATTACAGCTTTAGAAGGGAGTGGCAATTGGGCCATAAATAATTCCTGTACCTCCATTTATTTTTCATGTAAAGATGACACCGAAAAATACTGTTCTTGTACACGCTGGTATTAATCTTTACCTGAATACTTGCACCCACTGCCCTTCAAATACTGCAAATACTCCAGTAAACTTAAACTGGCACATTCACTGTCATCAAAGCAAGTAGCATAACACAAATGCCTACATAGACATATTAGATACTCAAACTCATAGATGCTAAATAATTTCCTTGGAACACTACTCAGTGTCTCACTAAATTCAATGATCCTTTCAACAGACGAACCAGATAAATACACACACACACACACATACATGAGCTGGCTATTCCATGGGCATTGCATACATTTTCAGGCACGTGTGCTGGCTGGTGCACAGCCACACTGCCTAACCTGTCCTAAGCCACTGGTGTTTTACAAGCAGGTTAGAGTAATGGCTGCACTGTAGTTTTCTACAGTAAAGTCTACAGAAAAGATACAGATATTATGTAAGCAAATACATGTAGCCTCTATAGATTGTTTTATGATCAATCAGAAAAACAAAAGCAGTTGCTGTTTGTGCACAGACATTTGATACATGGTAAGGGCCATCACCTATGTTTATTTGGACACAACCTTACAGCACTAAATCTCTTCTGACACTGATTTTATTTGGAGCCTTCAGGATTCATGTGGGTTTGCTGTGGTGCTAGACTGCACAGAGAATTTCAGTTTCAGTTCTCAAGTAGTTTCTCTCAAAGGGTGATCCTACTCAGGCTTTGTCTAGAGAGCCCCCTGCTTAATATCATACACTTTAAAACTATAAATGATGCAGATTACCTTTCCTCTTTGTATTTAAAAATATTTCTGCTGGTGGAAATCTCTTGTGTATTTCAAAGTAAAGATTTCGGTGATAGAAAGTACTTGCTTCCTATGTGGTTAAGCAATACCAGTCACTTCATCACCTACTATTCAGGCTATGCAAGCTATTGAATCTGCTCTTGTGTATTTTCTGGAACTGTTGTAGGCATGTAATGGGACAGAACCACAAGTCAGTAAAGGACAGAGAGGACAAATCTCACTTTTTCTGCTTTAACATAAATTTTCTCATATTTTTAAGAACAATTTTTAAAGGAAGCTGGAAAAGCAGATCTAGCTTGCTACAATTTCTGTGCAGGTCTCTGTGGAGCCCCACATAATTTACTTACACTCTACCTGGTTGTAGTTTAAGGAGCGGAAGCCAGTAGTACCAGATCTGTAAATCCATCAGCATCTTTGGCCTCCATTGTAAATGAAGGAATAAGAAATTACACTAAAATGAGAAACAATGTAACAGGGGCAATTCCTGTTTCCCTAATAAAACTTCCTATCTGCTACTGATCCTTGCAATTAGCTGGTTTATTTCAGCACATATTTGCTTCGTGGACACTCCCTGTAGCATGGCCTCATTGGCACCTCCCACGACTAAGGGCTAGGGTGTCTGCAGGTATAACCTGAAGGCAAGGGAAATCCTTTTAAGAAAAACGTTTGTGGTTGTGGGAATAGGCGAGGTGGTAAAGGACTGACTGGAGGGAAAGGCTTTCCTGTACCTGCACATTCTGTTGTGGCATAGCCTGTAGAAGTGGCTTTTCTTGGAACTGATGGGGTTCTTAATGTTCTGCTCAAGAAACTCCCTGAGAGCTACCCAGCAACCTTAATGCTGGTTCCCAATCTAACAATGGAATTCGGTGCCCTTTTTGCAAATACTGGTCAGAGTGACTTTTGCAGAGTTCTAGCTTAAGTCCGTAGCAAACCTTCAAGTCAGCTCAGCAGTCTTTGCTCCCTTCTGTGCTCCCAGCCCTTGTGTGTTGTCTGCAGCACCCTGCTCCAAGAGACATCCTCTGGGGCTGCAGCAGCCGTGAGCAAGCACAGCCCCATCAGTCTAAACAGAGGCACCTGGCTGCTCCAGCTCTGGGGCCAGCTTTGCAAAGATGTCAGCAGCTTAAAGATGTTGATGGAGTTAATAGGAATTAGGCACCTAACCTACTTAGATGCTGCTATAAATGCTGCTAGTCATGTTTAGGTACCTAAATACCTTAGTAAATCTTTCCCCTTACTGCCTGCAATGATAGTGCACCAAAAATCAAATACTAATGAAGAAAGCCTGCCCTTTGTCCTCTGTAACCAGCTTTGCCTTTCTCTGGGGATTGTTTTCATGTAATACTAAAAATACTAGCTGTCTCGCAGGCTGTGCCATCCAGATCCTTTTCACATTTTTGGTGGCTTGATTATTTGTTGCTTATTCCAGGCAGTAGCTGATTTTGCCACAGATCTAATAGTTTGATACTCTTGCAACATTCTTTTGAGATAAATTATTTTACTACGAGGTAGAAGTGTTGAACTCTCTTCCCAGAAAGATGCAAGGTGTGTATTACTCCATATTAAGTCATATGGTTGAAAAAATATGGAATGGGCCCAAACCGGTTACAAATAGAGCCTGTTGTTTCCAAATATTAGGATGGGAAGTTGAAATCTAATAACTAATACTGATTTTCCTCTCCCGCTCACAGTTACTCCTTCTTGGGATTATTCTGGGAGGTTTGCACATTCCCTGCAGATTTTGTCCCTGAAGCCACAAGGCCATCTCTGGTCTTCTGTTTCTGATAAAGATCTCTATTTACAGCTTCCAGGATTATCTGAGAGTAAATATGTACAGGGTTAACTCCTCTCTGAGCATATTTTCTTGAAGTAGGGCATATATGTCTTTTATGTTCGGCTGTTCTCAGCATGACAGAAAGGACGGTGATCTGGTTTGTAGTTACAGCAGCTTCACTGCAGAAACTGCTCTACAGTTAGTTTTTTTTCGTGGCCTTATGTACAGGAATTCTTAATGGGAAAAAAAAATCTATAATTCATGAAGAAAATGGGTTTAGGCTGGATTTCTTTGTTATTTGAAGACAAGGAAGAATTTAGTTCAGCACCTTTTCCAAACCATACATAAACTGTGTTCTCCCTTCAAATTATAAAGGACATTACAGTATTGAACTGCAACTATATGATGACTTACTATTCACTGGGGGCTGCAAACGAAGGGAAGTTGCAGGGTGATCATGTCAAAAGGGAAAGGCTCACTGGGCTCAGCGAGGAGGAATCCAGCTTCTCAAGAAAGTCACAGAAGCAGAAGCCTGTCGTTACCTGGAAAATGCAGCTGTACAAAACAGGAAATACTGTTGTCTTTGAAGGGAAAGGTTTGAATCAGAGTTGTGAGGAGTGTTTTCTTCTACCAGTATCCAAGCTTTTGTTCATTTTCCTGCCCAGAGTTTGCAGGGTCAGAGTACTGCAGGAGCTGGTGGTCTCTGTAACTGCTGCAGACCCATAGAGCCTCCAGCCAGCCTGTCCCAGCAGCATCACAGCTGAGACAAGAAACACCTTTGGGCAGGTAAGCTGCAATTAATACAATGTCTCTGATTTAGGAGACCTCTTTTCAAGAGACATGTCCCTTTTACATTGCCTCAATAACAGATGAGGTGAACTAATGCAAAATTGGTAGCTGATACCATTATGGAGAATGTCATTATGATAGCTAGACCTCTTGGGTAAATGTAAACCATAAAAAATCATCAGTTTTGCCACAGTTTGGGTAAGTCATGATTTCACCCTGACCTCCAGAAGTCACAAACCGATCAGAAATGCCTTAATCTCTTTTAAAGTACTCTGCTCTTTAGCTATTAAGCAGTTAATATTTCCCTGTGGCCCAATTATTATTATCATTAAGAACATTCCTTGTTCTTGTATCGGAAGAGAACTCATTAAAACATGATTAAAATGGAAAAAGAAATAAAATGATATTTGTGGCCTAAAATAAAAATACAACAATAATAGCACTGATATGAGAAAGAGAAAGGATGTCTGGAAAGGCAAAGCACTGTGGTTCCTTCTAATGATTTCATTTTTATTCCAAAGAGTCTGTGTCACCGTTCCTTTCCAACCCCAATAGCCTCAGAAAACCCAGAGCCCTGAGCTCTCAAGGGACAGTGAAGTTTTTGGTCCCCGAGCAGTAGGCTGAACTGCATTTATTAATCTCTAGTCTGTGTCACCAGGGACCCTAACGTTAGGTACTGTAATTAGTCACCGTGGGGGTTACAAATTCCAAGTCAAAGACAAGTGTACATAATTGATGTCATGGCATGAAGAGGAGCTGACGAGCCCATTAAGAAAGCTGCCTGTCACTCTCAGAACATACTGTTCCTCCACATTAACTACAGGAGTGTTGTAAATGATAAAGATGCAGAGAAACAGGAAATAGGACACCTGCTGTGTTAAAGAATGACTGTCGTGTTGTTGGCTATTTGGAAGATGCAGCTAAAAGGAATCATCTTGTTAAAGGCAAATGTGTAGATGCAATTAATCTCATCTTGTTCATGTGTAGTCACTTCAAGCTAAGTTCTCAAAAATATGTTTGTGCTTAACTAGTTTTGATTTTATATGCTGAAGCAGCACAAAAGTAGCATAGTAATATAGGCTACCTTGTTCCAATAACTATTTAGGTCCCTGCAGTAAATGATATAAGAAAACAAAAATCAGCAGTAAATGCACACCAAGTGGGAAGTCCCGTGGCTGGCTGAAGATAACGGAAAAGCCTGTTTCACTGCTGTGCTCAGAGATTTTGCTACAAAGCTCTGGCGTTTATTTCAGTCAAGGTTTGTTATCATTGCTTGTCCCGACTGTCACCTATACACAAATTAACCTACTCACAAGTGAATACAGTGTCAGGGAAGTAAGGGAAAAGGCCTCTAACTTCAGCATGTTCAGAAAATATAGTTTCCCTCTTACAAGAAAACTGCTTAGCCTGCAGGAATGAAGTTTTGCCACAGCACAGGAGGGTTCTACAAGAGGACTCCCCCAGGTGAGGGACAATACTTTGCACAGAGGTGAGCAGCACAGCAGGGTAATTAGCTGTGTGGTTTCTGCTGTGGCTGGGAGAAATGGCCGCTCTCCAAGTATGGAGAAATTGTGGCTGCTACAGCCAAATTGGAATGGCAAGTTGGGGCACTGGGTGCAGCTGGGAGTGCAGACTGTGGGATGCAGCCCTGTGGTCAGGGCATCTCATCCTTGAACCCACAGCACATGAGGTCTGGTTCCTGGAGAGGAACATTACCAGGTACATTCCTCCTTGCTCTAACACCTTTCAGCTTATCGTAGTGGAGAGTGCTCATTCCAAAAAAAAGCATAGGTAGTGACAGGTTCTGATTCTGGGTGGGAGCGTTAAATGAGTAGAGGTGAGCAGAGATACCACAGAAATGCTTCTAATTCCTTATTAACACCGAGAGCACTGCCCAGCCTCCTGGACACTTTCAGTACTGACTGCCTTTAGTAGTTATTCACGGTACTGATACCAATGCAACATCTATCTGCAGCTCTCAATTTTCCCTGTCACCTACCATGTTTTCAAGGGAAAAACTGCATCTCTGGCACCTCCCGAACAGGAAAATTGAGTCTGCGGTAATCCCAAGTATCTGTGATAAGAAGCTCGGCTCTGCCATGAAGGCCGAAGGTTTTGAGAGCAGGGAAGGACAGCGAGTCAGCTGGATGTACGTGCATTATGCCATGTCCCTGCCAGGGCTGGAGCCTAATTGGATTGCACAAATGCGACTTCTGTGTCTCTTGATCACAAAACCAAATTAAACCTCAAGAACTTTCAAACAAATCCCTACCTGAAAGTTTGCCTTGAAAAGAAAGTGCTGATAGCTGGTATCATTTCAGCTTTTCCTCTCCCCCAGAATGAGAGTAAAATGAAAACTCCAAACTAAAACTATTGCTTTAAGGCAAATCAGAAGAGAAGCAAAGCAAAGCACGAGCAGCAAATCTACAGAACTCCTGGGTGCACTGAACAAAATCAGCCGTGTGGTAATGATGGGATTTTCTAGAAGACCTTTTAGGCATGCAACTTCTGTATTAATCTATTCAGAATTCCCTAGAACATCTGTTTCTTCTCTAAAATGAGAATAACAGCCACTTTTTACAGTGCAATGACAGCTACAGATGAAAGCATGGTAATTACCACTAGTGACTGCTGCCTAACATATTTTCTTGCAAGTTTCTCTGTCAAGACTTTTTTTTTTTAATCTACATGCGGATTCTGGATAAGAACCTCAGCCATGATAGCCCCAGTTCATGCAATTTTGGGAGGGAGGGGGGATTAACAGTGAAGCCTCTTGAATCCAGGTCACAAGTAGGCTCCCCCTGTCCAGATGTTTGTGCGTGATTCAGGGTGCAGAGAAGATGATGGCTGCTGGCAGGCTGCCCCTGGGGCCACGCCGGCAGTGGCTCAGGGTCTCCAGGGTAGCCTCTGCTGCATTCACAGCAAGGCCAGGACTCGTGAGGACACCCCAGTTCCTCTGCAGTGTGAGGCAAGGAAACGTTGCCCTCATTGTGCAAACAGCAAGGCACATGAAGTCACTAAACCTGATTAGTTTGGTATGATCCCAGCGTTCAGGCAAAAGCTTGCCTCTTGAATAACCATGTGAGCACACCACTGCGGGTTCACTTGGCACCAGGCTGTTCTGATCTTTATGCAGCCACATGAGCAGCTGTAAGACAGGGCCCAAAAAGCCAAGGGACAGGGAAACATGGAAAACTTTCAGCAGAGCAAAATCCTGCTGTAGGAAACCTGGCTGACATCTCTGTGTGCAGCAGGGAATGGCAGCTATTGGAGCAGAAAGAAACCCCACGCCTGAATGAAAGCGAAGAGACCTCGGGGAGGCCCCAGCTCTGGGTGTGCAGGGCCAACAGGGCTGGGCTGTTGGGGGCCACATGGAGCTCGGTGCCACGTTCTCCTGCCAGGGCCCAACAGCTCCTGCCCTGCAGCACCCACCGCCTGGAGACAAGAGAAATCAGACAGCATTTTGTAATTTTGAGAGGAACTCCTCCAAATATTGGGAAAAAAATCACACCTCCTGTTACCTAGCATAAAAATGGAAAGCTTAAAATTATCTTTTTTTTCGGCAGTTGATTTGTAGATTCTCATTGGTGCTGTCTGTGCTGATTCCCAGTCATAAGGCTGTCTCTGAGTGCTGAAATATGTGCTCTCTGAATGAACCAAAAGTGCAAAGTTTTGCATTTGTAACTGCAACGTGTGTTAGAGCTACAAAATCCTAGCCCAGAAACTCATGCGTATTTTACTTCCTATTAAAATTTACAAGCAACTTTAGAGGACAGGAAAGTTCATATTTATAATAAAGCCAGCATTACCTTTTCAGAAAAGACGGATCCTTTTCTGACATGTATGGCAGAAACACAGTGTTTCCACAGATGTCTTTGATTTTAAAAACCAGTCTGCGTGGCAGTGAGGTACGGTACCAGAGAAACTTCAACAGCCCAGTGAGAGTGAACTGTTTCAGCAGAGATTACTTATGAGCTACTAATCTTACCATAATCTTGCTTTTGACTGGCTTCCAGAGGACCTTGGTGCAACTCATAAGTAAACCGTGCTTACCTACCAGTAACCCCAAGCAATCAGTGCTTTCTTACGGGCAGCATCCTGCACAGATTTCCTGTTCAAGCCGTCTGACACACAGCCTAGGGAGTGCTTCCACCTCCCTCTGATGGGCTGAGGATGGCTCAGCCCTGGAGAAGTGTTCGATGCCTGGCAGGATTGAACCCTCTTGCCCTGGCAGACCTCTTGGATCAGGTTTCCTGCAAGGAGCAGTTATCAGACAATTTGTCTGTGCTAGCAAAGTGCAGCAACCTGTAGCATCCAAGATCAATACCAGCTCAGGTGCTAAGCAGCTGCCATCTCCCAGCCTCTGAACCACGCATTAACAGGGCTTGAGAGAGCAACAAGAGGGTGCTTGTGTGAGGTGCAGGCAAATATAATGTACTGCTGCAGAGCTCGTTGCTAGAAACGTGTACCCGGCTGATGTGTCCAGCTTGCAATCTGTCCGTGTCACAACAGAGCTCGTTACCTTATTTATAAATGAAATTATATAGCTAACTCCTGTAAGTATTCACCTGGGCTACACGTTACTCTCGAGATCTTCCTGCACCTTTCAGAGCTGTGGCATGCTTCTACCCACCCTGTTAGGATCTCCTTCTTGATGGGCCCTGTAGCTCTAGGGAAAGCCATAGCAGGTGTATGTTACTGCTCTGCATCCCCCTCCGTAAGTGCCTAGTACCTCCTAAATGCACTTGTGCGAGTTCCCACACAAGCTTTCTGGATCTAGTGTCCTTTCAAAATTATCACCTGCATTCCTCAGTGGCAGCCTCATTCCTGCAGGTCAAGATCCATTCTTCCTTGACTGTAATTTGATGCTCTGGCCCTGTCACCTGATATGAAAAATCTGGGCTTTGCTTCCATTCTGGTTTCCAAAAGTCTTTCTCACTTACAGACAGTTTTGTTTCCTAGTCTCTAAGGTTGAAACCCCAGTGTAACGGACTATAAGCAGACCAAGGATGACCCCATTTCTTAAACCTATGACCAGGGCACAGGATGCAGATAGCACTGAGAGCCCATGGATGCCCAGGTCTAAAGCCTACTGCTCAAGTAAATTTCAAATAATGAGACAATATGGCACTGCTTACAGAAGGGACAGCTTTTCCAAGGAAGAACTCACATAATATAACAGTTGGCAAGTCAGTTAGATAATGACCAAGAAAAAAATAATGGTGTTGGATGTCTGAGCAAAATACAGAAATATTCTAAAAAGCTTGACTAGAAGCTTGCACCAGTGGGATTTTTGCTGCTGTTACATGGAGGCTTTGCGGCCATGGAGACATCTCAAGTGCCCTTTGGCTTTGGTTCTGGCCAGGACAAGGGAAGAAGAGTCTGAAGAAGCAGAACAGGCAACACCGGGTCCTACAGGTGCCAGCACAAAGTGTTGTGACAAGCTGAGTGTACGGAGTGTACCTAATGGAGTTACCGGGTGAAACCCTGTATCCATGGTATCTACAGAGGTGACTCATGTCACCGCTACAAATTCTAACTTGCTTGCAGAGAATACATCCTAGTAAAATCTGCATTTGTACTGCACTTGCACAGCAGGCTTGTGCTGAGATTCCATTTGTTCCAAATGCTAATGCACACAGCCATGGTTCAGAGGAGGCCAAGGTGTAAAACAACTTCGGCCCAAGAAAAGCTGTGCTGGGCGTGCTCTGCCTCTCCTGTTCTCTGCTGGAAGCACTTGGGGCTGAGCACCAGGCACCATACCCCTGGCAGCACGCAGCCCTCCCTGGGCTGGGCATAATCAGGTGTTGCTGGCTGTGCATCAGATCAATACAGGAGCCTCTCCATGTACATCTTCAAGAGCTTAATGCAGTAACTGCAATTCAAAGCATTTGCTCCACACAGAACTGAGTAGCTGAACCCTCTCTGACATCGTTAATGCTTTCAGCTGTTAGGAATATAGTGATGCCACCTGGAAAGAAATGTAGCTGCAAATGGGATAGCCATTAAATAGCTGCATGCCAGCTTATGTGGCTCTTTCCTGGGAAGCAAGAATGTTGTAGCAGAGAAGCTGAAAGTTCCTAGAAGAAACAACAGCCGACGTAAGGTAAAGGCATCAGGCACAACTCCACTGACAATCTGGAATTTGCATCAGTGAATAGTTTTGGATGCTATTTGTCTGGCCTCCACAGGAGGGGGAAGAAGAAAAAAAAACAAACAAAAAAAAAAAAAGGGGGGGGGGGTGGAAAAAAAGGCAAAACGGGA
This sequence comes from Anas platyrhynchos, assembly GCF_047663525.1. NCBI lineage: Eukaryota > Metazoa > Chordata > Aves > Anseriformes > Anatidae > Anas > Anas platyrhynchos. The sequence goes on from NC_092605.1 coordinate 5,444,126, forward strand.
GAAATGCTGTTCGCTTCTGAGCTTAGTGTCACTGAAGCAAATGCAGAGATGTCAGTTGGTTTCAGATCATGTTGCCTACCCACCTAGCTTAATGAGCAGGGACACAGCCTCCCTCTCCTTCTCTGACAAAGTGCTGAGGGATGTGAGTAACTCCAGTGGGCAAGAGAGGGCTATACTTGTGTCTGTTCTGTAGTCAGAGGTCTTCAGGTAATATGAATAGGAGTTTTAATAATATGCTGAATTATTAATGATTTGAAAGACAACTAGACAATTCTTTGGAAGAAATAAATAACTTCCTCATTATGAGAATCTGCCTCTCTCTCCTTAAGAAACATTTCCTAGCTCAGTGAGGGTGGAAAAAAGTCAGGAAGATGTGTTTGTTCAACACTACAAAGGTTTGAAAAAATATTAAATTGATAGACAAGCACTTCTCTTCCATCCCCACTCACAAACCAGATAAAATCTAATAGATCTATTAATTTTCTGCATGCATCATTGTATGCCCTGTGATTCTAATAAAATGGAAAAATAATTGTTTTGGATTCCATCAGCATCTCCCTTACTATGTACCTCTCCTAAGATTAGTAACTTCACAGTGTATTAGATTTCAGGTTACCCTAACCTTGGTTAGTTTAAATGTGTAACAGCATTTGATTCAACAGCAAAGGATGGGTAGACAGTATTCCAGCATTGCTCTGAACATCTGTTCTGAGTTACCAGAATTCCAGCTGAAAAACAAATATTTCCACTATAAATCAACCAAAACATTATCCTGAGTGTTGTAACAGATGCAAAATGATTCTGGCTCGCTCTGTCCTGTGGTTTGGCTGCTTCCTTAAAATTGCTGTGAATATATTTATTTACACACTTCAAGAAATACATGTTTGAAACGGCTATTTAAGCTTACTTAGAATGTGTCTGATGTTAGTTCAAAGACAATGGGCACTTGACAGACTATCCTTATTAACTACAGATACTGCCAACTACCATAAGCTCAACCTGTGGCTTTCCAGACAGACCTGGTCCAGAGCAGCCCTTGAAATGTTCTTCTGCTAAAGTGCTCTGAGCACTTCAGCCCAATACCTCTTGAGTTGGTGACTTGGAGTTTGAGTAAGGGAGACTGCTTGGGTTTTTTTAATTCTATTCCACTGTGCTCTAGTGTGTTTGTGGTGGTGTTGTTTTTGTTTGTGTTTTTTTTTGGTTTGTTGTTTTTTTTACCCCCATTGTTACTGCTGCTAATCATCTTTAGTTTCACAAGCCAAATGAATCAGAAGTGATATGGACTTAACAGGGATAAAGAAATGAGATTTGTTTACTAAACATGAAATTTGGAAAAAGGCTTTGCAAGAGACTTCCTGGTTAATGGTCTCGGTTTGTGAATAAAATGCTCTGTTTAAGCAGATGTTGTAATTCCATACTTATAGGTGTTTAATTGCATTAAGCAGCACGAGCAACTCTAATTAAAGATGCTTCCCTTTTTAAAAATGTTTTGTATGTTTCAGATAAGTCAGCCCAGGAGGGAACCGTAAGTACCAAGAAAATCTTGCAAGGGGGAAAGAGAAATGTCATTTTGGTTTATTCCTCTTTCTTTGCGCAATATATACTTTGCCGGGGAAGAAACAATGCTGTGTTTTGAGGATGACGTTTTGTAGTTAATCATTTTCTGTCCTAAATGCTCAGAAGAAAACTGTGTGTAGCCTAAATATAACTGTGCCTTTTGTGATGGTTGGGAAATGGGAGCTGCAGGCTAGTTATCCACCCCACAAACAATAGGAACACATGGTCTATCCAAAGATGTGATGATGGCAAATGGAGTACTTAAGGGAAGTAAAAGGGAACAGCTTACCCTGTCATTGTGACTGCAGCATGTGTTGGACAGCAGCTTTCAGGAGTCTGTCAAAGTCAAAGTGAGTGGCAATCAGAGACAGCTTCAGCCATAAGCACTCGCGTTACCCCCCTTCAAAGATTTCAACGTTGTTATGAAAGTATAGGGCCTTATTTTCTAAAGGCAATTTGTTAATTAATGCATAACAGTAAAGAAAAACCTGCATATACTTAAGCAGCATGAAAATGTGTATTTTGCTAAACAATTCTATTTGTGAAGAGGTTGAAACACATCCTATGTAAGAGACAGCCGGCTGCATCCCCTTTATGGCATTGTATATTTGCTTTATATACCGTTAATTAGACCTAATTTAGGACTCAAAAAGAAAAAAATCTCATTAAAATTCTGATTAGTGATGCTGGCAAGCAGCCATCTAAAAAGCCTCTATTTCTTCCTTTGATAAGTTTGAAACAACTATAGCAAACAGTAAAAATAAGATCACAGCCTTCTTTCTTATGCCAATCAAAATAATGTATTCTCCAGGTCATAAGCCATTTAAGGGAAAATACAGGAGGACATCTTTATTTCCTTGCATGTGTGCTGTCAGATGGCTGTAAGTATGCTTCTGCCTTTTGGCATTAAAAAATAAATAAACACCACTGCCTATGAAAATGCTAATTGTGAGCCTTCATGAACAACTTACTCTGCAAGGCAATTAATTAGTTTAAAGATTCCTTTTTTAAAGGATTAAAAAGTGAATGGGGAAAAAATTAATAGAGAACTGTTTTAATATGACACTAGTTATGTCTGATGGATATGTCAGGATAGGTTTCTGCCTGAGGCTTTCAGTATAGCGTATAGTCTAAGTGCCTGACCAGGAAAACATACAAGCAAGAACATCTTTAGTCCAAATATAGTCAATTATGCATCTACATTTCTGCAGATCAGGGCAGATAATTTTAAAAGAAAACACAAGTCTTAAAAAAAAAAAAAAAAAAAAAAAAAAGGCAGAATAAAGAAACAAGCAAGCACTCTTTCTATGGCTTCTTGTGTCTGTATGGGTATTTACGGTTTATATGATGCAGCTGTCAGCTACCCTTGCTTTTATTTAACTTACACGTTTCACTAAAATGCATGGAAACAATTTACCAAAGCTGAACATGTTTGAAATGGCAACTACTATGCATCTCTTTTACTGTACTTCTTTTCCATTCACATCTGCCCTTAAGGGAGATGCGAGTAATTCATCCACTCTTCTAAAAGAATGTATGGGCAGCAGGACTTCTGCAGGGGGCTGCTGACTGTAGCCGAAGGGAGAGGTAGAAGGACTCGTGGTGCCCGGCATCTGCTCCTTGCACTCAGCACGATTCCTGGTGTGCTGCTGCTCCATCCTGCGTCACAGCAAGCAGCAGCCCTGGATGCTGCTGAGGCAGAGCCAACAACTGATTATGGGAAAATACCTCCTCTTCTTTTGATAAACACTGAAGCATATGACTGAAACACAGATATTGGATGCTCAGCGAGTATCAGTAAAACCGATTCTATGTTTGGAAATACATTTAAAAAATCCAAGTTACTAATACTCTTTTTTTTCAAGCCCTTTTAAACTGTAATCTTTAGTGATCTAATCAGAATTGCTCTGTCAAATAAAGTATGGTGATACATGCACAGGATCCAGGGTACATTTTCATCTTAAAATGGTGTTCATTGTTCATCTCTGCATTATGGCATTTGCAAAGTAGGTTTCCAAAAATACAGGAACCTGCTATGCTGCTATTAAACATATTTGATGTGTATATTCTGATACTGAGATAACAACTAAACTCAGTTTCCAACTGAAATCTCCAGTAAGGGATTTAAAAAATAAAATGGTTCATAAGAAAAGACATGAGGATAAATTTTAAGGAAGGGTGCTGCAGCCTGACATTGATATTGAGAACCTTTTCCATTGCTGCATGTAACTGAAAGTGGGAGCATGTTTAAAAAAAAATAAAATAATCTTTCCTAATGAGACATATCATGACTTAATGCTTTTGTCTGCAAGCTTGATTGTTGCCAGTTGGAAAACTGGGAAAAGTCCTGCAGATCAGGCTTCCCTGCCAAAGAAACAAGGTTTACTGTATTTCTGGGGTCTTAGTAATACCATGGGATTAAAACTGGTTTGGGTTCTCTGCAATTTTTTTTTTTTTTTTTTGAAAAGGGGAAACCCAGGAGTGAACTGAGTGCACAAGTACAGGACAAACAGGAATCTCAGGCTTAGGGCAGGGGCCTTGCAGGACTGGACCCCAGGGGGTACTGGTCTGGTACAGGGTGTTTGGTATCAAGTTTTACAGATCCAGATCCGATAAGCCTATGCATGCAGAATACTTCTGGCTAAATTCTGCCTGACCTTCCCCAGCACCATGCCTCTGGCAAGCTCACTGAAAACAGCCATTTGAAGTCAGAGAAATCTGGGTCACTGGCTTCAATAGAAACTGTGAATAAGTAGGGAGATGCTCAGCTCCTGTACCTTTCACTCCTTCCTCCTTTTCCAGCTCTGCCTGTTTTATTCTCTGCTCGTGGGTGCTCTTCCATCTCCAGTAAAACCAGCGCCAACTTCCAAAATCAAACAGCCTGAGCATGTAAGAACAGCTATTTCTAACTGTCTTCCTGCTGCATGCAAGCCAAAAGTGAGAAAGGAATAGGAATGGAGCGCAGAGGAATAAATGGAAGGATCGAGTTGTTTCTCCCATTGGCACCAGCTGGGAGTTATCCTTATTCAGAGAAATGTCCGACTGCAAAACTGGCCAGCTACTTCCTTATCGCTTGTCTTTGTCCAGCTCTGTCATCTCATTTAACCGGTTAGTTACACCTACCGGGTCTAAATAATCCCCCAAGGCAGCAGGCGCTTGAAACAGGCTTGAGAGGCTGGTTAATGCTTTACAAGGTTACGGTTGCTTTAAAAAGCATAACAAAGTATTTGTTCCAAAAATGCAGTCATCATTGAAAGTAGCGTTTGCTGGGTTCAAACCAGGTCAGCTGCCCAGGCACGTACATGTATTTGATCTACTGTCATGGTAAGGGCTGACTGTAAATGTTGGCAGAGAAAATTATTAATCTTTCAACTCACAGCACATAAGCAGCAACTAGTAATTCTTATTTTTCTGAGAACTGGAATGTCTTTTGGAACCACCTCAGATTACTTAAGAGAAGTTCCTCTGCCATCACCCAAAAGCAGTTCCAAACCTGTCTCTCCTACATTCAATTAAGTCTTCAAAAAAAAAAAAAAATCTGAAAAAGGTGGGGGCAGATCACGGTTCTTCTTTGTGCGAGGTGCGCCTGGGGCTCGCTCTGCTGCACGCCACGTGGGCAGCAAATGGCGGTGGAAGCGTTGAAGGACTGGGGGCTGTAGGGACTGGGGAGGGCCTTGGCAGGGGCAGCCAAGCAGGGGCCCCTTCCAGAGCCCTGGAGCTGCTGCCGGGAGCGCAGGGCAGGCTTTGCTCCCTGCAGAGGCTGCTGTTTTTCAGCCTTGGTGGCTGTGCGGGCAGCCAGGCGTGGGGCTTTTTGTGAACCTGAGCAACGCACCAGCCGCTCACGGGGCTGTTTCGCTGGTTTAGGGCACATCAGAGCTCAAGGAGGCTGAATATTGAGGCTTTCCCACTCCTCCGTGCACCTCCTCCCCGTGCCTCGGCGGCCTTTCCCTCAGGAGGAGGCAGCAGGCGGCGGGGCCGGGACCCCCCCCCCAGGGGCCGTGCGCGTGCCCGCGCCGCCGCCTCAGGGGCCGGGGCCGCGCGAGGTGAGCTGAGGCGAGGCGCGAGGCAGGGGGCGGGGCGGGGCGCGGCCGTTGCGGCGGTTCCAGGCTCGCCGCGCCCCGCCATTGGCCCAAAGTAGGTCAGGCCGCGCGCTCACGTGACGGCCTCGCGCGCCTAACGGCCCCCTCCCTCCGCTCCCCCCCCCTCCCGCACCGCCGCGTGAGGGGGGCGGCCGCTGAGGGCAGGGCTGTGGGGAGGCGGCACCGCACGTGCCCGTTTGTGGGACTCCCTGCTGAGGAAAAATACGGAAAAAAAAGCAAAAAACACACAAAAAACAAAGCCTGCATCAGCTGCTGCGCTGCCGCTGAGGTCCCTGTGTGCCCCCCAGCCCTGCTTGAGTGCCTGAGGCACTGGTATCGGGTCCTGGTGTGGAGGTGGAAGGACGCCCCCCATGTGGCAGTGTTGGCAGCTTTAGTGGTCTCTTCAAATTTTCTCTGCTACAGAATAAATTAAATTAAAAAAAAAACTCTGAAAGCGATATATTAACTTACATGTATGCAGTTCGAAAAATTCAATCTTCGCACCATGCATCCTATCACGTTTCTGTGATGGAAACACCAAGGGCACGATCATAAGCCTTGGCTGAGGGTTTTTGGTTTTCCAGTTGGTGACCAGTCAAGGTGCCTTCTATACAAAACTAAATGGCAGTCACGGTCCTTCAAAAGCCATAAACTTGCTCTGCGCGAGCACTAAGAATACACCAAACTGTACTTTTAGCAGGTTGGAAAATGTAGAAGTCCAGTTAGCGTGCAGTTAGCTGGGTCAGGGTTGTGTTGGCCTGACCCGGGGTGTGGTGCGAGGGGTCGGCCAGGGGCCAAAATAGCACAAATGAGCAGTGGGCCCCTCAAGAAGGTGCAGCCATCAGTCACCAACGGGCAGGTACCTGCCCACAGTCTGCTTGGAGTCCTGTGAATTGAGGCTGGTTGGAACGAAACCTGCCTGTGTGGCAAGACTGGAGTTAAATCGCTGCTCCTGTTGCAGTGCGAAATTGAAGAGCACAGTTCCAGCACCGCCAGTACTTGGGTACTTTTCTCAGTTTTTCTGGCTGGTCCATGTATTGGAAAGTGTTGTTACAGCTTCCTCAGCCAGGAAATTCCCAGCTCCTGCACGGTCTGTAATTGTGTTTGGTCCTCAGCATGTCTTGTTGCTTCTTGTTGTTCTGTGCCTGCGCAGATCTAAACATAGTTTATCCTGTTCAGTGCCAAGTGGTAAACAGTACGGTTTTCATGTCATTCGATTTCATTGAAAATGCTGCTAGTTTGGATATATTTTTTCTGAAATGTCAGTTACATTGATAGCCGTAAAAACTTCAGTAATTCTGCCCAAGCTGAGCTTTCATTACATCCCTAGCTAATCTTGCTTGTTACTGGCATTACCCAATATCCCTATTACCTTTACGTCTTCTATTTCTGTTTACTCTTCTTTGTTGCCTACCAAATCTCCTAAACCTATTTTTTTCTTTCTACTGCACAAAAAAGCATTGTGCACCGTGTCTCCACACGCCTTGCCAATCGTTGCTCTCTTTACATCCCTCGCGCTGTACTTTTGTAATTAGTGGTTCTCAGTAACCAGCAATTTGGCCATCTGGGGCACCGCCGGTATGTGTACAATCACTTAATAACCCCCTGCTCGTTTTCCTGCCCAGGTACCACACACATTGCTGTGCTGTCACCCCGTTCTCGCTCTCTGTGTCATGTGGAAAGCTCCTCCACAGCCGGTGCCCACCCCGGCTGCGGGCCAACACCATTTTCCTCCCCTGCTGCCGGCGAGGGAGCTCTGTGGGGCCTCCGGTGGGAGGCTGGGGGTCTAATATCCCTGCAGGGAGGCCGCGGAGGCCCGAGCTGACGGACCAGTCTGCGGCCGGGGGCTGCCCTAACGGGGGTGCCGCCGCCGCTCCCCTCAGCGCCGCGCGGGGCCGGCCGTTGGGAGGCCGCGAAACCGTTACCATGGCAACCGCCCCGCCCCGCCGCGTGCCGCTGTGGGAAGGGGAGGGGCTACACCCACCAAGGGGCGTGGCCACGGAGAGGGGGCGTGGCCATACCAAGGGGGAGGGACCACCAGGAGGGGGCGGGTCCATTGAAGCGGGGCGTGGCCTCCCGCCCGTCCCCCCGCACCAATGGCGAGGCCGCGGCGCGCCTGACGTCAGCGGCGGCAGCGCCTGCACATGGGCGCGCGGCCGGGGCGCGCGGCGCAGAGCGGGCGGCGGGCGGGCGGCAGGAGGGCGGCAGGGAGGGCGCTGCGCGGCGGAGGCGCCTCTCCCGCTCCCCTGCTCCGGCGGCCTGCAGGCGCCCCGAGGCCCGGCCAGGCTCGGCTCTGCCCTGCCCTGCCCGGCTCCCCCCCTCCCCGCTCCCGTCCAGCAGCCGCTCCGCCAGCCGAAGGGGAAGGAGCCTCCGCCGCCGCCCCGAGGCAGAGCCCACCATGTCGCGGCCGCTCCCGCTGACGCCCCCGTTCCTGCCTCCCACCTACGGGGTGCTCAAGTCCCTGCTGGAAAACCCGCTCAAGCTGCCGCTCGCTCACGATGACGGTGAGGCTTCCCCCGGCAGCCCCGACCCCCCTCCCTTCCCCCCCGCCCCGAAATGGCGGCCCCCGCCCCGATATCGCCGGGTTTATCCTCATTTTGTGCTGCCCCCCCCGGCGGTGAGGTAACGGGCCGCTCGTGGTGAGGGCCCGAGGCCCCGTGCTGCTCGCCGAGCCCCTGTGAGGGCTGCCCGGGGCTGCAGGCGGCGGTCCGGGGGGTGCCGAGGCACAGCGGGGGGCAGGAGGCTTTAGCTGTTTAAAACCTTGCAAATATTTGGGAGAAACCCCCAGTTTCCCTTAAAACCGTTTGTTGGAATCACTGGGTGTTGTGGGAATAGGTAGGAAACGGGATTTTAACTTTTATTTATGCTTTCGTGCTACCCTTGAATTTTTCTCTGCATGTCAGAATCCCTCTTCTGTCAGGCTTTAAAAAAAAAGGCTGTCAGGCTTAATATAGTGATGTTAAAACATTAGTAAGATTAACATCACCATAATTTATCTGAATAATACATTATTTTATAATTTACTGCATAGTATGAGGCAGGCAAAGCAAGCAAAACACTAATTTGACGGCTACTTTGCTTGTGTAAGGACTAGCAAGGCTAGGACCTTAATTATTTTTTTTCAAGTGTGACAAGATAATAAATACCTGAAGTTGAGGTCAAGACAATTCCTTTTCAGCAGAATATAGCAATATCTTCCAGCTTGTTTTAGCTCAAATGCTTGCTTTTAAGTCCATTAGTATTTATTGAAGCTGACGTTCAAATCCATGCACGCAGTGGAATTGTTAACTAAAAGCAGGGGGAAGGTTGGATCCTGCAGAGGTGCTCAGTTGATGTGACTTCTCTTCTAACCAGAGGAAATCAAGGGAGTTATTTTTGTAAAGCAGGTATTCCTTTTCTATGTTTCCTGAGAGTGCAGGGAAAATAAGTAGAAGCAGTGATATTTCAATTACTCAGCTCTTATATATTTATTATGTGTTTTGTTTAAGCATTTGGTAAAGAAAAAGACAAAGAGAAGAAATTAGATGATGACAGCACCAGTACCACAGTCCCTCAGTCAGCTTTCTTGGGCCCAACATTATGGGACAAGACACTGCCATATGACGGAGACACTTTCCAGTTGGAATACATGGACCTGGAAGAATTCCTCTCAGAAAATGGCATTCCACCCAGCCCAAACCAGCACGAGCATAGCCCACACCAGCCAGGTCTCCAGCAAGCTACCTCAGCATCACCTTCTGTCATGGACCTCAGCAGCAGGGCTTCTACTTCAGTCCATCCAGGCATGGTGTCGCAGAACTGCATGCAGAGCCCGGTCAGACCAGGTAAATCAGCCCTAAGACCTTCCTATGGATTTTGGCGTGAGCCTTTCTCCCCACTGTAAATCATTACTTCTCACTGTACAGTTGGCAGGCAGTTTAGAGAGGGCCAATATGGTTCATTTGCATGCAAAAAAAAGCCCCACTCTAGATACTGTTAAGTTGCTCCACAGGGATTTTTGGTTAAATTATGTCAGGAAGCTGCAGGAATTCCAAGGAAACTCCTGTCACCTTTTCTTCATTGGTAGCCTAGCTGTTGGCAAGCAAAAAATAACACAAGCAGAATAGTAATGCGTAAATGCCGTGGTGTTAAATAAACAGGGAGGACCATGAAAGTGAGCGTTCCTTTTCTTGACTAGTATTTGATGCAAGAGCATAGGAGACTTAGCGTGAGTAATTATTTTGAAGATGAAATTTAAAGACGGTGCTTCCTGTTTGGAATTTTGGCTGCAACCTTATTCTGTACTGGACACAGTAAAATTTGCCACAGTATGTGGGGCAGGAACTACGTTTTTAACTGCATTATAATCTTAGGTAGTGCAGAATAAACTTAAATGTAACTCTGACCACTATAGATAAATTACCTCTACAGTTACCTTAAGCTATGGGAAAATAAGGCATCATGGAGTCAAGTTCTGATCATAATGCGTGTTTCAAACCCGTTTGGTATCAGTGGAAGTGTTCTATTTGTTTGTTAACACTTTAAATCATCCCTTGAGAAGCAAGCACAAATCTAGAATAACTGCTATGGCTTGACACCAGCATGGCTGAGATCGTGGTTTGGGGAGTTTTGTTAGCATGAGTTTGGAAAACATGGAGCTTTGCTTTTTTTATTAAAAAAATAAAAAAGTGTAAGGGTGAGTTATTGTGCTCTTCTGCTCACACAAGGTTTGCTAGAGCAAAGTGTGCTCTTGGGAGCAGGAAACCACTCCTCTCTCTTCTGCTTGATCGCTTGCCATGCTCAGTGTGCGAAGTCATTGTCAGAATCATCTGATAAGGAGGCAAAATAAATAAATAGAAGGACAAAAGTTGTGGAGCAGGATGAAGTGGAAAAGTCTTAAAATCTACAACATTCCTTTCTCATTAAAAAGAAATAAAATACCCCGCAAAACCCCCCAAACCTGTCAACAGACTCCTTGGCCCCACGTCAGATGTGTGTTTAGTCGTGGATTTCATTTACTCACATTTTGTGGATTTTACTTTTTGTATTTCAATTTCAAGGCATTTCATAGTTAACCAGTAACTCATAAGGGTTCACAAAGTTGAAATATATTTGGAGTTGGCAAGAGTGGAATACTTAAAAAAAAAAAAAAAAAAAAAAAAAAAAAAAAAAAACCTACCCTGATTTTCCCAAGCCAGTTCTTATAAATAGTGCGGGTATGCTACCCCATTTTCTGTCACTTCTGCACACAAAATTAAAAGCAGATAATCCGTCCTCATTCTTTTTTTAAGGGAGGCTGGTTTTGTGCCAGGCTTTTAATGATCACCTGTCAGAATTTATTTGTAATCAGCTGCCTGCATGACTTGCTGTCATTTCATTGATTTTTGGGTTTTTCCCTGAGCTGTGTACAGCTGGGGGTTACAAACTTTTCTCACTAAAACTGTATGCTTATGTCTGGCTGTAAAAGGAGTTGGGTCTCTTGGGGTAGGATAAAGCACCTTAGTCTGAAGGAATTTTTTTTCTCTATGCCACCTTGTCCTAAGAATAATAGGTTTGGATTATACTCTTTTTTTTTTTTTTTTTGAAAGGAGGGTGAGCTCCATTCCATTTCTTAAGTTTTTTTCCCCTGTTACAGATAGGTACTATGACTTAATTAACAGTAGTCTGGTTTATTGTCAGATTAATGGATTTTTTTGTGCTGTCATAAAAATCTGACATTCTTCTTTTGTAGGGATCATCGTGCATTTTAGCATTTGAGCGATCTTTAAAATACACAGTATTAAAAACATTTCTAGTGAAAATAAAAATGATCATTTAAAGTCGTCATAAAAGTGCTGAGGCAAATGTGCTGCTTTGAAATATTAAAGTCAGTCTGGAGCTAAATGTTAAAATTATTATAGTGGAGCCTTTTGGTTAATAAATCCTATAAGACCTTTAAAGACTCTTTTAAAACTGTCATGAAGTAAGGTTTTTTAATTGGTGTGAGTTACTGTTTCAATATATGTGGCTGTTGTGATTTGTATTATTGTAATAAACTCAAGACAAATAGTATGAAGTACACAATTTCAATAAAAATTAATTCCACGTGATTGTATTATTTTTAGGAAGACTGAATTTTCTAGGTGATACTAGTTCTTAAAATGTTTTGTCTCCACTGATCTTTATCTTAATTTTTTGATGGCCTGTTTGAGTATATGATGTGGACTCGGGCTGAAGCAAGAGTCAAATGTTGTGCTTCTCGCATCCCTACTTGAAATGACTCCACAGAATTTAACATCAGTATATCACATGTAGCTGGCCAAAAATCTGAGACTTGCATAGGCTGCGTACAGGGAAGGACGTGTACATGAGTGTGGATACCAAACATGTCTCCCATGTGTGCGTGGTGTATCTCAGACAGAGGTCTACACAGAAGTGACATAAGATGATTTAATTTTGTGCACATGTTGAAGGGCAAGCCTTACCTGTCTTTAGAAACCAGTGGTGTCACCTAGATGTGTGTTTTATACCACCTCTGGAAGAGATCTGAGAATTTGCATTGCCTTTCAGTGAGAACTGGGGTCAGGCTCAGCAAAGCTGGACTGACCATGGCTCTAAACATAATATTACAAGATCCTTGTGGATCCTTGTGGATCTTGTAATAGTGGAAAACTAATAAAACCCAAAACAACAACAAATGGTTCCTTATAAATTTGAGTTCCTTATTTCCAGCTTGCATTGTCTGGTTATTAGAAAAATGTGTAGTCTCACCAGTTTGTTATGTGAACTATAGCAAATAACAAAGTAAGCACCCGCTTTCTTGTAAATTTCTGTTTGGGCAATCTATGCAAAAACTGGTCTTTGTGGAGAGAAGGGATGCAGGATAAAGTTCTGTGGTGGTGTTTTTTGTTTTTTGTTTTTTTTTTCAAAACTGGAATCTAAAGTATTTAAGTATTTCTTTTTCACAGTATCACATTAAATCAAAATGCTATTTATTAATTTTAGTGTTGCAGACCGTCATTCGTTGTAACATAGATGTATCTGCAACATTATTTCTCCCTGTAGTGGGTGCTGACTAGTTGGTTGCAAATTAGTCTTTCTCAGTAAAACAGTTATTTTAAAACCAGCTTTTTAAGTTACCTGTTACTGCAAACGTTTTCTTGTTTCTCCATCTGTTGCAGATCTTTTGCTGTTTTTTTTTTTTTGGGGGGGGTCGAATGTAAATCGCTGTGGTGTCATTTAATGAAATTGGAAGTATTCATAGCCGTTTGTATATAAAGGGAGTATCATGTTTTGAAGTTAGGTGCTGGTTGCTATTACCTGGCTTTTTTCTATGGGTAACCCTTATTTGGGTGAACGGGATGGCAGCATGAAGGGTTCGCGTGGAGTGAGTGAGAGTTCAGAAGCATTAGTTAAGTCTGGTGGAAGACTCTAATTAGAGGATTTCTGTTCTTCGAGATTTAGATGTGAATTTTCTGTTTGCAGCAAAAGCCTTGGCAACAGGGCTATGTCAGAGGGGGATACTGCTGACACAGTGATATCCCCTGTGTTGTCACAGTCCTGCTCCTTATGGAGGATAGGGCCATGGGAAGCTTAGGAAAAAAAACTCCTGTCTTGGCATTCCTGTGACAGTCGTTTTCACTCTGCAGTGCCTGGATTGCTGGTGCCTTAGACTGCTTGCAAAGGATCTGCCAAAGATTAACGGGAAAAAAAACAAGCTTTGTAATCTGTTGCAGAAACACAGATGTGAGATATCTAGAAGTCTTCACTTTCGGTGACAAAATAAGATTCAGAGGTGCATTCATCAAAAAGCTGAACACTTCTGTTTGAAGTGTGCTCCCCTCAGCCCCCTCTTGGAAGAACACGAAGATTTATTAAATGCTCTATTGTACGTACTCAGCAGAGAGATCTCATCTAGAGCACATTATCTTTTACTTCTTGCATGTATACTGAATCGTAATGACTGACACCAGGCAGGATTGGGTGGGTTTTGGTATTTTTTTAACTGGTTTGTGATAGGCGTATGCCGACGGGGATGGTTTGCTCTTGCTCCATCCGGCCACTCGGCTGCATACTGGGAATGACTTGGTGAAGGGGGCAGCCCACAGAAGGGTGTGTGCAACACTCCCTTTATTGTAGTCTTCCTTCCCCTGTGTTTCTTAACATGACCTCCTCTTCCAGCACAGCCTTTGTAGTGTGAAGGGCAGCATTCCCGGCAGCCAGCTCGTCTGCGGAACCCTCTCCTGAGCTCTAATTGCCGTTTACAAGCAGTTCAGGGTTGCGTGAGCCCCGTTCCTTAAAGGTGAGGGCTTCTACCTGCAGCCAGCACCGAGAGGAGCTGGGTGCTTCCCCACCTTTGGTGTCCCACGTGATAACAAGGGAATGACCAGCTAAACCGCCTGGCAGGCTGTACCAGAGCTGCTCTTCACATTGCCTCTCACGTGAGGCTCTGAATGGCTGCTGCCTGCACCACCATGTGCTCTGGGCACGTGGCAGTCCCCTGTGCAGCCTGCTCAGCACGGCTTTTGCTAGAGCAGCAGGCACGCGTGCGTGGCTGCGTGCTCCTGCCATTACCAGCCGGTGCCGAAATTGCAGTCAAGTGGAAAAGCGCAGCTCTGCGCGCTGCGAGGGGAAGGCAATATCCAGGCAAGCCTCGCACGCTGCTTTCTGGATCAAAGGAAGATGCAAAATATATTCTGGCAAATATTAAAAATAGCCTGTCACATGATAACAAGGGGAAAAAGTGCTGAACGAACAAGCCTTGTTAATGCTAGAAGCAAGAACACTGTGTCTCTTTCAAAAGATCTAATTTTAATATTCGCCGTTAAATGTTGATTATTAGTTAAATAATTGCTCAACTACGTGAAAGAACTTGAAGTTACTTAGGAGTTCAAACAGTAAACAGCAAGAAAGGTCTTGGGTTTTGTACTACACGTTTAAAATGTGCCTGGCCTGATGCTTGAGTTCTCCTGTGGAGCAGTGCCTTCCACACAGATCCTGCTGTGTAAGCATGTAAGGGCTGTCTGGTGTTAGCAAGAGGATATGCAGAGGGAGCAATGAGGGTTTTGTCCTTTGAGGAAGGCATTTTAGGGATGCCAGGAGTTGAACTTGTTGCAGTTACCTAGGAAAATGCTGTGACTTTCTCCTAGCCTTGCTTCCCATCTCAGAGTGTTTGGCTGACTGGTCGTCTACTGCAGGGGTTTGATTTTTAAGAAGTGAGTACACCGTGAAGTCTTCCATGAAACAATATCTTAGAGTTAAGAGACGAGATGTATACAAAGACATTGATGCTATCTGATTAGATGAAGCTGTGAGTAAACATCCTAAATTGTTGCAATCTGTACATATTTATATGACAACAGATTGGCAGTTGTGGGAGCCAGCAGCGGCCAGACTCTGCCCAGTGAATCCCAGCGATGAGTACTTTACTCCTGGTGTGGTGCCACTGATTTCAGCCCAGCTTGTTGACTGTCCTTCTTCAGCAGCTCCTAGGTGGAGCAGCGAAATGTCACCATCTGTTGTCATTGATCTTTCTGGACTTCTTAAGGGGGGTAGCTGGTCTCAGCGTACCGGTGGAGATTTCTCAGGATGGAAGGACATACTTATCATCAGTAAAGAGTACTTGAGATCATTATGAAATCAGAAGCTTGGCTGGCAGAACACCGTGCAGCTATTTAATATTTGTATTACACGCTAACATAATCATTAGCTTGCTTCTGAAAAGTCTTACTTTCATAACAAAATATATTGCAATATTTTGTCAGAATTCCACAAAAGACTGTGAGGATCAGGAAAGAGCATTTCAACAAAGTTATATGTAAGAAAAATGGTGGTTTAAGCTATTCTATGTGAGGTAAACGGCAAAGGCTCTGTAAAAAAAAAAAAAAAAAAAAAAAAAGCAGTGCTCTAAAGCAACCCTCAAATCCAGTAGGAGCTAGTGGAGTAAGTTGTATGTGAGGAGTAAATATAGAAAATGGATGTTAAAATGCACATCTATGTCAAAATGAATACAGTATAAACAGATTTTGTAGCTTGTATGGCAGTGTTTCATGAGCAAATGGCATTGAAGGAGCCAGCAAACAGTGTTAAAGAAGCTGTCTGTCACGAAGCTGAGTTGAGACCTGAGAGCTTCAGATCTCACATAGGGAGAGCTAATGCAGGCAGGTAAGGCAGTGTCTGGTAGGCATTTCATCAGGGTTTTTTTCTGCTGGGGTTCTTCAGGGCACTTCAGCTTTGTGTAACTGAGGTGCCACCCATCAAGTTTTAAATGACTACAAGTTATTGTTCAACCTCATTTTCTGACCAGCTTTGAAGCTGTTGTATAGTTCTGCTTCCCTGTCCCATTCTCTGGTTGAACTAAATCTTGCCAGGGCTAAATTCAGCCCAGATTTTCATTGTACACCATCCAGCACCCTTGCTTAGCGTCTCTGATGTGGCACTCTTTTGCTTAGGGGTTCTCTGCTCAACTCTTAGAGAAATAGCTTTAGCTCTTCATCTTACTGCTAGTATTCTCTTGTTCATATTATTTGCTGTTTAATGAAAACAGGCATCGAGGATTTTGACACCCTTTGCTCATAAGCTTGTGCTTTGGTGTGTGGCCACTTGTAGAACAAAGAATAAAAAATCCAGATTGCGTTAGGGTCCTAGAAAACTCAGGTCCTCATTAACTGAAGTGAAGATGTAAGTTATTACTGGAACGTAACTTGGCAGGTACCCATGGATCAATGTTTTAGCATGCGTTTACTATAGGCAGATGTCAGAGTGAACTACAGCAGTAGCTCATCTGTGACAAAATGTCATCCTTAGATATTCAGGTGTATAAGCAGAGAGGCGAAAACACATTTTGTGACAAAGATTGGTTGAAGACGGATAATGGTTTTAAAGGAAAAAAGTTCTTTTCCAATTAGCCTTAGGGAGCTCAGCTTGCTATAAATTCTTTGTTCTGGAACGTGGCTGTGGACAATAGGTCAAAGATTAAGTAATTCATTACAGAGCTGGTTGCTACTCCTGAATTTAATAAACAAATGAATGAACAGGGCTCTCCATCCCCAGCAAGATCATTACTTTGTGTGGCAATGACTGGACCTTAACTTTTTTGGAACACTTGTAAGGCTTGCCACTCTTAATTCCTGTATGTGGATGTTGTGTTATTTGAGGTGACCTGATAACTCAGCAATAGTAATGCAGAGGAAGGCATCCAAAAATGAATTTAAATGCAGTCCCATTAGGAACTGCTTATAACTTGAGATTCTGAGGAGGCAAGGAAGGAAACTGTAGATTGCCTTTTGGAAGAGGGAAGGAACAGTAATGTGAAACTTGGAAAGACAAAATACTCCTGCAGAGCTCTGTTTTATGGAGCAATCCATGTTTAGCGAATACTGAAATAATAGTACTAAACCTTCTCCTAGAAGCCTATGTTACTCAAGGTTGTGGAGTATAAAATAGACTCAGAATAAGAGGGGCTGCACTGAAATAAAGGAGGCAATTCAAAATGCTTTGGTCACTTTCACAAACTCACCATTGCAAGGTTTGGAAGTGAGACCCACTCCAGCAAGAAGTCTGTCTCAAAACCAGCTGGGTGCTTAGTAAGAAGGAACTGGCACTCGAAAACAAATCCTGCTCCTCATCACAACAGAGAGAGGGTTAAACTGACTTAATTTGAAGGAGCCTGCAGCAATCAGACATACCACTGTGTTCCCTCTGTCTTTGTGCTGCATAGTGGAAATACAGATGTTACTGACGTCTGTAATCCCTGCAGCTGTGGCCCCGTGTTACAGCGTGGGGCATTTGGCCATTTTGTGTATGTAACTCTTGCAGCTCCCTCGCTGACTGTGGTAGATGGATATTGTGGATTTTCTTGCCTGGTTTGCTATGAAAGCAAACGTTATGCTAGGTGTGTGGGGCCTCTTGTGTGCTCCTGATCGCGATTTTTGAGTATATAGGCTGATTTTAGGCAAATGTGGCAAGCAAGTTGAGGTTCTGATAGAGTAATTACACTGCTAAAATTTCATGAAAATAGATGGCTGGATATGATAGGAATATGTTAGTGAGCAGGAAGAGCTGTAATGTAAATGTGCGTTTTCTATATCAGAGAATTTACATAAAACCTTTAAAATGCCTGATGTGTGTGAAGTGCTTCGGTGAGAGCTGACACCCTTCTAGACACCGTGAGATGGTGATTCACTTTGAGAAACAAGTCTGCAAAAACTACGTTTAATTGGTTGCCAGCGGGTGTCAAACTTTTTTCCACCATTATTCTTCCTTAAAAATCTTCATCTCCTGGAGTTGTGTGGTTATGTGACTCTAAGGTTTCATTTAAAAAGAGAAGTTGGAAAACCAGCTGTGTGACTTGCAGGCGAAATCCCAAAAGCACCAAACCCAGGTAATGGAACGATCTTGATCCTCTCTAAAGTTATTTTACCTAAAAAGCCGAGTGTTTGTGCAACCTTGCTCTATCCTGTTCCTCTGGTGCAGCAAAAGTGCTCCAGCTCCACTGCCCAATTTGAAACTCCCTTGCAGTCAGCCAAGTTTAAATTTGAGGCCTGTTATCTTATCACAATTATTGCAGTATCACATGTGGGCACACAGCCAAGTGACCTTGTGTATGTGTCCTGCCATTCATTCTCTGCAGTGTTTCAGCCCGGGTGCTCTGCACAAAGCTCCCTTTTACAGCTTGTTCTAATCAGCGTAACTTTCCACCGGGGTCTGGGGTGGAGGTGGGTTAGAAGTGAATGAGAAACATGGGACAGTGAGAGTGGGCTAAAAATGTTCAGGGATCAAAGAGAAAAGTAGGTCGTGGCAGGGTATGTGTGCTGGGAGGAGGAAAGGGGGAGCGGGAGCTAGGGGAAGGCTTGTTTTCCTATTGGCTTTTCAAAGTTGTGCAATTTAAGAATTGGATTAACCTGATATGACTTTGTTTTTCTGCCAGATTAGATATGTTGAGTTTCTTGGCATTGTGAGTTGTACAGTACATTGTGTGCTGTAAATATGGGTGTGTCGGGATAAAGCTGTAATGACACAACACGCTTGCAGTCTAATACGGCGCTGCTGGGTCGACTCCCCTGCTCCCTTTGCGTCCCCTTCCCTCTGCCCCAAACGCACATACTTGTCAGGGCATTTAGGAGTTTGTTACAACAGAACCACCTTCTGCTTCCAGCCCAGCACCGAGATGTTTCAATACCCTTTTTGGTAAGGTAACGCTTACCTGAGTCCTGAAAGTACATTTGGTCTGACACTGGCATCATACAGTGGTATACACTATATGAAGTGTCTTTTGTTTTTTTTTTTTTTTTTTTTTTTTTGTTTTTTTTTTTTTTTTGTTTTTTTTTTTTAAAAAAAGGGGGGGGGAAAAGGAGAGGAAAAAAAAAAGAAAAAGCTGTATAGGAACTCTTGAGTTTCATCCTGCTTTCTCAGAATTAAGTTGGAGAAATCTTATATGGAAATGTTACAATTTTTGTTTTGCTTTGCCTATTTTTTTTATTTTTTTAAGCTAAGACATTGCCTTGAGCGTAACTTTGGGAGAGTAAAATTCAGGTGCAGATCTGGAGTTACTGCAAGCGCCAAGCTCAGTGCCACTTGAGGTTCATCACAGCAGCGTATGGATGTCTGCGTTAAGTTTTGATGACAGTGTATTTTTTTGTATGTTCCATGCATTGTGAGGTAACTTCATGTGGTACGCCCATCGTGTATGTTGGGCCAGCCCCATGGAGGAGCCCTGTTCTCTGTGCTTACCACAGGGTGAGGGTGGAACAGTGAGGACTTGGGCTGCAGGCAGTACAAGCTGGCACCCGGAGCTGGGTGGTCAGGACGGCCCCAGTCCGCTGGTGAACGCTGCTCTGAGGAGCGCTAAGGAGCATGCAGGCTCTGGGGAGTGAAACTGAGAATCATAGGGCACCTCTGTGTAATTCCCACTCTCAGGTTTCCAGCCCTCTCCTGGGACTGCAGCTACCCAAGCAGGTTAGTCCCAAGGTGCTGACCACAGCCTGGCCTTTGTCACCAGCTGTGTAGTAGCCTGCCCTCTGTACCACTGTGAGTACAGTGATAAGCAAGGAATTAATTCCCCTGTCAGTAGTGAAGACTATTTTTCTTGGAAGAGAAGAGCATAGATATCCAATATGGGTTTAAATTGGATACCAAGATTTTGCCGTGTTATTTAACTGCATTTCCCTAATGCCTTACTCTACCTCACATTGGGCAAAATGCAGTGTACTGATAAGGTGCAGGTTTTTCTGAAGTGGTACTGGTCTGGTCCTTATGGTGATTGAGCCATTTGTTGAGAGTAACATGGGCTGAGTAAACGGGAGCAGGAAGTTGACCTTCTGAACACCTGCATCATTTAACTATGCTTATGTGAGAGAATTAGGAATGAGTACAGCATAGTTGAAGTTAACCTGCATATCCACCTTTTGAGGAGGTTAGACCTCAAGCCTTCAGTTACAAGTATTGGACAGCTGCAGTTTGGGTGTCTGTTTAAAACACCTTCTTTCTCAGTTGGTATTTCAGCACTTAAAATAAATAAATAAAAAATCAGGGCCTAGATTGTCCAGGCTCTGAGACCTGACATTCATCCCTCCACAATCACGTGGCTGCTCGCAGAAGGGCTAATCTCTGTTGGACTGGATTTACCGCCAGGTTTAGGACACACTTTTCTATATTCTTATCTGTTCAATTTTCTCAGTGCGACACAGTTGAAGTCATTGTTGAAAGTCATGGTAGTTTCTGGAAGCTGTTCTGAACACGTGAATAGAAACCATGAGCCAAATAGAAGGAAAGAGCTGGAGGTGTAATTGTCAACCCGTGTGTCTCTCAGATTTCACCAAATACCGCACGTGTCTAGGTTATCAATTTATTTCTGTTAGAAAGTAAACAAATCTCGCTTTTCTTAGGTGCTCTCATGAGCGTTTCATCTGCATTGCTCTTATCTGCAGCAGGGATGTGCTTCTTGGGGCTCATTTGGAGGCTTCTCTTTCTGCTCCCGCATGCAGCGTGCTCTCAGGCATCACGTGCACCTCTGCTGCTGGCCAGGGATGCTGTTGATCTCTTCCCGAGTCAGTTATTTGAAAACGTTATCACTGCTATCAAAATATACTACCTTATAATTGGGGCAGCTTCTAGTCCATTATGCCCTGTGTGTTTTTTTGGATTGAATCCTCTGGCCAAGTTTTATCTCACTTCGTGAATGTTCCTCAGCGCTCAGTACTACTGTCTGGTGGCTGTTCAACTAGCGTCAGCAAAATCTGAGCTGGGGGGGCCGTGTACCACTGTCAGATTCGTAACTTTCCTTTACTGGGCCCCATCCTGAGAGGCCTAAGTACCTCTAATTCTCCTGCATACGGGATTTGAAGCTGTGCAGTGTTTTTTTGAGCTACTCACAAGAGGCTCTCCTAATCCTGTACCATGAAGGATTCACAGTGGCTTTTCAGAATCGGGTCCTTTTAGGGTCTGCATGCTTGAAGGTGTTGGTGTTTAACTGCTTATGTCCAGGTGAATGCACGGTGCTCAGCACCTCCGCAGCATGTGCTCAGCCCTGTGAGCCCAGTCAACCCCTACTTAAAACAGCCCTGTCGACACGTGTTGAAGCAAAACCCCTTAAGTGATTTTTCTTCTGCCCTTTAGTTTATAGCCTGTGGCTTGTTGTTTCCCACTTTCTCACGTTTTCCCAAAGCCGCTGGTGTGTACAGTCTGAAGATCACATTTAACCAACACAAGGAAATCAGCTTGGCCCGACTGGCTTCTTTATCACGTGGCTGAGAATGTGTTCACTCTGTTCTGCCAGACTATGGCTAGCTGAGCAAAATACAGTGAAGCTCTGGGCTTCTGGCCAAGCTTTTATTTCAGTTTGGAGCTTACAGCCACATATTTGCTATTTGGCAGGACATCCACTGGGGTATATTTGGATAGTAATCTAGCATTGTTTTGCTGCCTTTTTCTTCCTTTTTTTTTTTTAATACACAAATAGTATAATCCCAACACTTACTTTGGCCAGTCTGTACAAGATTTCTCAGTGTGCACCGTTATGTACGTGCAGTCAGAACTTGCAGTCATGACCTTTGGTAAATATAAGTCAAAGCAATTAACTTTCTTTTATTGAAAAATTCTTGATGTCCTACTCTTTGCCCCCTGTGTGCCGATAACGGAGCTATGTTGTTACTCTTTCCAAGATCAAAAGCTTCACTAGGGTTTGATTGAAGTCCAATTATGGAAGGAAGTAGCTTTGCTGGAGCTCTGAAAATAGCAATAATTGTTAAAATAATAAAGTTTGTCCTTGTGTGTCTTTATAATCTGTAAAACTTATTTTTTGGGGGAAGGGGGTGGCTTTCCTCTAGTTTCAAGATTAAAATATTAGCAACTATGTCAGGGAAATAGGAGTGTGCTGTTAGAAGAACAAGTATCCCACTCAGGGTTTGGTACTGTAGCCCTGTTCTGCATCCCAAGCTCGCCTTCCTCCAGAACTGTTTGCATGCAGCCTGACTCATGCATGAAAATAAAGCTGGATTTGATTTTTAACAGTATGGGAGGCTTTGGGTTTGGGGGGATAAAGGCTTTATGATGCAAACTCATTTATTTTTCTGTGAAACAAAAATGGGCTTTTCAGAATACAGTGTGTTTTGGAAAGTTGGCTCTGGATTTGAAACCCTAACATCTCGGATGGCACCCTTGAATGAAAGAATAGTACAAAAGCACAAGGCTTCAGAAGGGGGCACAAAACATTATCGCAAGCAGTGGTGTTACTTTCTGAAGGGACATGCATCTCTCTTGAAGCATAGGGGTTTTGTGGGTGGTTTCATACAGGCAGTACTCAGCCTGGAAGCCTGTGCTTATGGCTACTTTATCAGACTCCTTGAACTGTGTCTGAGCAGACGGGCACTAGTGAATGCTGGCATACTTCTCCCAAAATCTTTGTTGTTCTGTAGAATGTGTATTTACAGATGCCTTCTCTTAGTGTCTCCTGCATCCTCAGAAAGAAGAGAGCCTGGGAGAAAGAAACCCGCAGGGAGTCTCAGCTGGTGTCAACTGACAGCTTCAGGCAGGCAGAGCTTGGTTCTTGATGTTGGAGCTCGGCTTGTGTAAATGTCCGTTTATCAGCACTCGGCTAATTGAAATATCAGGACGAATAAATACAAGTTGGGATGAGAATATGGAGGGTACTAAATGAATCTCTTCCAGCATTTTTCACTGATTGCTGTGGATGCTGCTTTGATAATACATTTATGTCTAACTAGAGTTTTAAACTTAGATAAACTGTGGAAAAATGTTTTGTCTTTTTTTAATCTCATGTACATATACATACAGCTTATATAGGACAGTATAAATCCCCATGTGAAAATCAGCTCTCTTGTACTTTCTCTTTAGACAGCTGGACTCAAGAACACTAATTACTTGAGTAAAATCTTTGTGTTATACATGAATGGTATTGATTATTAAGCCCAAAGGGTTTTACAGATCCTGTGAAGCCCATTGATTGTCACACTTGTCACATGAATCTTTAGAACTATAATTTTTTTTTTAGCCCCCTAAGTTACCAGGACAGGACCTGTTACTTATTTGTGAGAATCTTGCTGTTATGCTCTCTCTGTCACAGTGAGAATTTAGCCTTCATTCGCTTCAGCATTTTTGAAATGGATTTCTTCAGACCATAAGATAGTTTTAAGATTTGTGTTATGTCTATTAAATATTCTGCCTAAAGTAGTTCGGTTCCCTAAAGTAGTTCTCTTACTGGGTTTGGATGGGTCACTGCTCTATGAACTGCTTCATTGCCTTCTGAAAATCTTGGCTGTAAAAAAAAAAAAAAAAAGCACAACCCTAGTGAGGGGTACCCTGTTGGTCGGCTTAAAGATGTTTATACAGTCAGCAGCTTTAGCTGCTCTCTGAAGCAGCCTTGCCTGATCTCCAGGAGCTGCTGAAACTCATCAAGCAGGTTCCTGTTAACCAATTATCCAGTTAGGCAGAAAGAGGAAAGGTGTTTCTGCTGCTTGTTTTTCTTTGCAAAGTTTAACCTGTTCTTCCCCAAGCTTCCGTTATTGTGAGCAGTTGTAACTCAGCAGTAACAGCAAGGTGAGTAAGAACAAGGTTAGAAGGGGTCTCTGGTCTTGCAAATACTGAGCTGTGTCAGTGTCTAGCCCCCAGCTGGGCAGAGACGTGCAGTTTCCAGCATAAATCCAGACACTGATTCTTAGTTGTAAGTCCTACCCGGTGTTCATCATCTAGCTTTTTGTCCTGCATTTTAACAAAATATTTACAAAAACAAGTCAAAACACTCCCTACCCCAAAGCCAATAATGAATGTCCCATTGCTGCCAGAACAAATCTGTTGGTTCCCAAACACTCCTGCTGGGGCTTATTGGAAGACTTCAGTTGCTTGCTATGTAAGTGGTGCAGGTGATGCAAAAGAAGCTCTTTTCTCACACAGCTTTTAAATATATGCTCAGGTGCTACCAGACAGCTTGATTGTCCACATCTGACCATCTTCTGCAGTGATTGATAAGACAGGACATGTCTGTGACTGTTTTATTGGCTATCAGTGCTAGATGTGTCTGTGCCAAGTTCAGAGGGATTGTCAAGTGACTGTGCAGTTGTCAAACAAATACTTTTGCTTGTGGTTACTGGAAATAGTAAATGAGTGGGTGGGATAAGGTGAAAAGACTCCTCTCATTCTCTACTGGAATTACGAGTATAATTGACTTTCATGACTGCCATAGCAAATGATAACTTGGTGAAGAATTTTCTTCCTTCCTTCCTATTAGTTCCATCAGTAGCGAAATCTCCATGGATTCTCTGATATGTAACAGAGCTCATGAGGCTGCCTTTTGGTCAGGGAATGAAGAATTTCTTTGATTTATATTGTTTTCACAAAGCTTGTTAGTAATACACTTTTGAGACTCATACGTCTCTGCCAAATTTGTTTGAAATTGGCCAACAGTTTGAAAAGTTTTTGGGAAGAGGCTACACAGTTGTGCACAGCACGACCACACAAAATTCATTTCTTTAGGAAATTGATCTAAAGAGTAACTGTAGTGAGGCACTGAAATGAAGCTTGCAAAGTGATCATCAGAACTGAAGGCTGTTTGGCATCTTAATTGCGTACACAGCCTTTAACCAGGGACACAAGACAGTTCTTGCCCAAGGGTTAGATCCATGTAGGCAGACTTCCACCTGCCCAGGACCTGTCCTTGTAGCAATGAGGTGCAATTGGGTGACTGGAGTCGTTGTTTTGCAAGGGACTGGAAGTGCTTGTAAAGAGGCAGGCACAAATGCGCACTGGCTTAGGCTGTGGCAGAGCTTGAGCTGTGTTAGGAGCTCAGGGCTTCAAAATAGCTTCTCATTATTGGTAGGTTTTCTCTAGTTCTCTAGTATCCTACGTAGCCTGAAGGTGGAACTGAATATTTACTACCGTTGCTTATTTTGTATTTTTCAAAGGAAAAGTCTGTGAATGCTGGAGTTGGAATTCACATTAATAACAAAAATTTAATAGAGCCCTTCAATGATTAAGATTTTACTGAGTTTCACTCATGCATGGAGTACTCAGAACTTATCCCCACAGTGAAATGAAGGCAAACAAGGTTGAGCAAAGTTCTTGTGACACTCAGCCAGGGAGCTGCAAAGCAGGGGCAGCCACCTCATGCCCAGCGGGTAGGAGAAATGTTCCCAAACAGGTGAAAATAAGGCTGGTGCTTTGTCCAGGCCACAGGTTAAGCAGCTGAGGTATGCGAGCTGAAGAGCATACTGTGTGCAGTGGATGGAAGTGTCATCTAAGCTGGGTGTGAGCAGTGTGGAATGTATGTACATAAATAGACCCGGGCATGAGGAAGCAAGGTGTTTGTACCTGTGAATGGATTAGTTACTTCTGGTGAAGTGCACGAGAACACAAGGTTTGCTTCTGTAGGAAGAACCCTTTTAAAGGTGGCATGAAGCATCTTTATTATGAGACCTGCTCTTAATTTATTTCTGAACCTCTGGAACACCATAAATATGGTCAGTACTATTTTCTTTATTCCTTCTGCATATATAAAAGGAGAACAAATAAACATGCTACAAATTTGCTACATTTTTAAAAGTATCGTTTATATGGTGCAGCTCTGTTTTCTGTAATTTTTTATATCTAAAATAGAGAGCTTTAGAACAGAGGAAGAACTGCATATCTGAGTTTAAGATAAAATAAGATGATCTCTGTGACAGAGACAGCAGAAATGATGTGATATGACAGTTGCTGTAGCAACACCACCTACTTCATGAAAATCAGAGTTAACAGGAGTGTAAAAGGTAAAGCCCACATAATTTTCCAAGCCTGTGAATTGTTGCTGCCCTCAGCTTGCAGTGCTTTACATCTCTCCAATGTTTCTCCTTTCATTTTGGCATGGGTACATGGCCAGCTCCTGCAGACCCATGCCCACATTCAGCAGGGCACGTTGTGGTGCTCTGCAGGGTAGCACGTGGCCTGCTGTGAGCAGAGGAACAGAACATGTAGGGTGGGGACCCCAAAAAAATCCTCACAGAGGCTTTGGACAACAAAGTACTCTAAGACCCATGCTGCCTCTTAGGTGTTCCACTTAGAGAATACGACCACTGTCATAAAACGGAAGCCAGATCATCAAATTTTGGGATCAGCTTATAGGAAGGCACTGTTATATTTAATATAAAGGGTAAGGATTGTTGAGACCGAAGCTGTCAAAGGTAAGTACACTGTCCCTTTCCTCCCTCCCAGATAAACCCTAAATAATGATGTTGCATAGCAGTGATACATTGCCCATGAAAGTAGGAAAACACATTGTCTTTGATCAGGATGGTGTTGAGCTGCTTGTTTGGCTGCTGCCAAGTGCCGAGCACAGCACACAAAGGGCTTTGTTCAGTGGCAGGCAAAATTACTATATTTGAAGGGGGCAGAAGTGTCTCTGTTAAAGAAATGTTTCAGTGCCAGGATATTGTTTGAAAGTTGGGATGTCTGCATCGGCAACTGATTTTGAAATTTGCAGCTATGGCTACTGGAAGAAAAATGCAGTATTAAAAATACATTTACTGTAAATAGGGTTGCCATTGGCTTACACCGAATGGTAACTTTCAGAAAACAAAGTCCTGTTTGCTTATACGTATTTTTAAAAGGTAGACATATTTAAAAGCTTCCATACAATGTGAATTGCGAAGTAATTTGCCAGTTCATGTTGCCTTAAAGACAACACTCAAGCTATTTAATATTTTGAGAGCTTGGCAACGGAGGGCCATGCAGTGTGCAAAAAAGTACAATCTCCATTACACACAAACTGGGGGAAAAGAGGAGGTGACAAGAAGGAAAACAAGTATTCCAGAGTTTCTTCAAGAAATATTCTATCATATATCTATTTCCTGACAGCTATTTTTTAAAAGATAAAAGCCTAAAGATCTTGGTAAGTGGTGTTTTCTTTGGTCACTTTTCCCTGAGATGTTTTGTTTATTTTATCTTCATTGCTCTGTGAAAACGTGACTGCAGTTGTTAGGTGCAGAAATCTCTGCAGGCAGTACTTTGGGTTTTGACACTCAGCACTGTAGCGTTTTCAGCTATTTTCTGGTGCTAGATGACTCTTACATATAGAAGTGAATTTATGAGACAATGTCTTGCCCATTGTTCAGTGTCATCATATCTTTTTACCAGACTTAATTTTGCAGCTCCTTGTTTTTTGTCTGCGTCTGATGTGCTATGGAAACCTATGCTGTGCAGCAGCTGCAGAGAAATACAGGCCCACTGGTAACGTCCATGTGCAACAGTCTGGTTTCCTGGAACTTTCCCTAGGCCTCAGTTGCATGTTCCCTTCCTCCTCTCAGCTATTTTTTTTACACAATGACTGATGCATTTGTGTACTTTTGTACTTTATAAACGAAGATATCTATATCAATAGGGAAGATGCAACCACGCACCCTTGTGCTTTCTCTGTGCTTATTGAGAATAAAACTAGTATGTGAAACCAAATTAGGCCTCTGTGGCTATTGGGCTGTAAAAACATAAAATACATGTTTTTGTTTTTGTTTTGTTTTGTTTTTGCTGTTTTTTTTTCTTTTCCCCAACCATGTTAGGGGGCCCTAAATTAAGTTGAAGAGAAAAAAAAGATGTACTAAGCCTTACACGGAAGGTTGTGGGAACAGCGTGTCCTCCTCCTGGCGTCTATACTTCTTAAAATGTGATTGTTACACAAATCACCCTCTGCAAAGCTTTAATTTAATTTTGTCACCAACAGCGTAGCTTTTATAGCAAATAAATGTAAATAAAATAAAAAGCTAGTGCAGTAGTTCAGGTTTGTGTTGCGTACAGAACAGCTCAAAAGAGAAGGCGAGACTGCAAGTTGCTGTAACTCTGCCCAGTGACCCCTTTTTCGTAAGGGATATATTCAAAGAGCAGCTGATAGCATCTGTTGTCTGTCTCTCAGGCCTTCTATTAGCTACTGACTGGGACTTGGAGGAAATGTACCTGTTTCACGTGGCTTTTCCATGCCATTTGAAATCTCACTCACCTGTGTTTTGATAACACACCCAAACAAGATGGGCTTGGGTACCAGAACTGGGTAATAGATACATGACTCACGGGTGGCATATGCTTTCAGGATTACATGGTGGCTTTGCGAGACCTGTTTACTGACTGGGAGCATGCTGTCCTGGATGTTCATTAGCCAAATAAATAGAACAATGCGAGAGGAACTTGGTCGGGAGTCTTGCAGAGAACATTGGCAGTGACACGAATGCAACCTGGGGGCAAGTGCCATCTTTGTTTTGAAAGGGGTGTTTATGGATGCCATATGAGGCTGTCACCTAAAGCAGGCTCAGCTAAAGTCTGCTGGTTGAGGATTGATTTACTAAAGCTGGGAGTAAGGAAAGAGAAATGGATTAACAGATTAACAGTTCTGATGCTTTTCTAGATCTTCCCCTTTAAGAAAATAAAGAAGAATTGTACTTTCTCAGAAGCTTTACTATATGCGAATGATATGCAGAAAGATGTCACGAAGCTCCAATGCACCAGAGAGTACCAACATCTTAAACTGAAACGTGCTTCTGAGCTGAGTATGAATTGCAATAAAACACCTGCGTCCCTACAGCTTCTCTTCAGGCCCTGTCCCTACTAAATGTCATCTTGGCCTGTCTTTGTAAGGAAAGCAGTGCCCTACCAAAGAATCAGTCATTAGAGGACTAGTAGATTTGGGGCTTTTCAAGGATTCCTAAGGGGGGATGAATCCCTGTGCCTTGTCCCAGGAGCAGGACAAACCCCTTGCTTTCTGTGTAGCATTTGTGCAAGGGAATTGTTTCGAATGGGGTTTGCTACTTCCAGTGTCCTGCACAGGGGTTGTCAGGAGCTGCTTTGAGGGGGATTTCCTGGTAGCTGTCAGAAACAGGTCCTCATGGAAGAAGGTGCTGCCTTCATGCAGATTCAAGAGTAAGGTTTTCAGAGTGTGGATCTTACAGAACAGCAGAGTCCTAAGTACAGTAGACATCGTGGAAAATTTTACCTAGTGGTTCCTTGGATTTATTTATTGCTTTTGAAGGGCACATCAGGCGTAGCATATTACATGCACATAATGCTAACCACATGCGGGAGTTGCAAAGTCAAGCCCTCAAAAGCCTGCAGATACCAGAACGAAGGCCACGTGTGCAGCTTCAGATAGCACAGCCCTCTCCTTTGTCTGCTCTGAGATACAGGCTTTAATTACATATCCTCTTTTTTTTTTTTTTTTGCCTTTCCCTTTTGAATGCAGAGGTCAGACCAGCTCTGGGTTGAATCAGGGCTGCATCAGGAAGGAAGCGGTTGTCTGTAGGATCTTGGATCTTGACCTCATTTACTGCAGATGTGACAGGACACGAGGAACGGCAGGAGAAGGGAAAGTCTGGCAGTAACGACGGAGCGATTTTGTCTGGAGAAACTGCATTTTGTTACTTCCTTTGCCATGAAGTTTAGTAGAATTCCGAGCAAGTCAATTAATTACATTAACTTGTCACACTGAGTATTTGCTTCCCATTTTGTGAGGAGCCCAGTTTGAAACCCCCGGTAGCCCTCACGTATATCGATGTACAGCCCCCAACCTGCAACAGGAGTCAGTGACAGATGAAGTGAAATGCAGACAATGCCACAGCATATTAGATAACTGAGAGGCTGCGTACGTCAGATTTCAAGTATCTGTACCTCTCTTCTTCACCTGCAGAGAGGAAGGGCTGCCCCTTCTTTCCTGTGAGGATTGAAGGGAAAAAAAAAAAAACTCTCTGTGAAGCATGCAGATGCAATAGTCATGAATGCTGGAGCGAAGTCCTGAAAAGTTGCTGGTTGTGTCTGCACAGCAGGTTAGAGTAATTCGTGGCAAATAATGTGTGAGTCTGTCTGGATAAATCAAAATGGGGGAATTGAGTGACTCTACAACAACTGCTCTGTGGACAGAAGAATTATGCAATCAAAAGCTTAGAGATTCTTGTGACCGCGACCGTGTGTTCTTCAAACAACTCTTGTAGAATTGCCTGAATTGAATTTTAAAACTGAATGGAAAAGACAACATGCATTTTCTTCCTTAGCAGGGAGCGGGCCTGGGCCTGGGCCTGGGCCTGGGCCTGGGCCTGACGGCACCCCTCAGGCCTGCGGCTGGCACTGGGGCTGTGAGGGGTGGCTGGGGGGCTCTGGGGTCAGCACCAGGGGGCTCTGGGGCTTAGCACCAGGGGGATGTAGGGTCAGCAACAGGGGTCTCTGGGACTTGGCACCAGGGGCCACATTGGCTCCATCAGACCACTAGTACTGGTTGGTGAAGAGCTGGCCAGAACTTTTTAACAGGTTCAAAACAAAGTATTTTTGCTGAAATTTTTTCGGGAAGCTGAGGAACCATTCTGGCAGAAACATGAATTGGCGCATACAAATCCAAACAGAACAGTTGAAATCTGGCAAAGGTCTAAGGAACTGAAGACGGCATCCTCTAATGGGAAGTGTCAGGCAACCTTAATAAGACTACCAGTCCTGCCTGTAATAATAGTGCAGAGGCCCAGAGCAGGAGGCACACAATGCTGAGAGGGGAAATGACAATGCTTTCATAATTAAATGCACAAGATTTGTAAACAATGCTGATATCTTAAAAAAGTACATGTTTTTAAAAACACACTCAAGTGCCAGTCTTTTAGTGCGTGTTAGGAGCAGTGAACGCGTTGTGGTTGCATTGGATTACGATACTTCTTTCCGCAGGAAGGGTTTGCAGTCACCCCACGTTCTGCAGAATGAAGTTTGTGTAAGATAAGAAATAGAGGAATGTCTGTGCGGGTTGGAGCAGTGGGCAAAATATGCTATTGCTTTGGAAGAAAACAAAGCTCCTCTAATAACTGCTCACAGAAATGCACCCGAGGGTGAGGTATCTTCATCTCCCCGGGCAGAGTGGCTGGTTTTGCCTGTCCGTGTGAGGGCTGGAAGATGAAGCCGTGTGGCTTGTCATGCAGGTGATGGGTGTAATGGCCACACAGATATTTTGGTTTCAGAAATGCACTAAAATCCTAAGAGCAGGAAAATCAGACAGGAAGGTGAAATGTAGCTTATAGTATAGTAACTGAGGATTTGTGACCTGCCAAGATACTGTCTGTGGTTAAAAGCCTCCAGAATACTTTAATACCTGTTTTTTTTTAATTTTTTTTTTTATTTTTTATTATTTTATTTTATTGTATTTTATTTTGTTTTTCTCTCGATTCCTGAACTCTGCCTTTTGCTGTGCATTGAGGGACTTTGCCTGGAGGCAGAAAGAGTTAATGCAGAAATAGATGGCAGATTAGTCTGGGACAGTCTGTGATTTGGAGTGAGAGAAGTATCCCAAATAGCTGGCTAGCTGCCAGCAGGATAAACGGTTTGGAAATGGTATCAACAGAGCAGGGGGGTTCTCCAGAGCAGCTCTGGGTGAGGATTATGTGTCAATGCACTGCCGTACTATTTAGTATAACAGACATACCCAAAGTGCCTTTAGTTTATAAAAAGAAAAATGATTAGCAAACACATATTTTCTCCCTGGGCTGTTAATAAATTGAATAAGAAACTCCTCTTTTCCTTCCCTCCAACATTATATGTGTAAAAAATAGGGAAAAATATTTTGATTAGAACATTTCCACTTCCTTTTCTTTTCTTTTCTCAGTCGCTGTTTTCCATCCAGCTGCTGAGCTGATGACAAGTGTGGAAGGGCTGTGAGAAGGGAGATCTTCTGAAAATCAGGCACATTTCTATGGGAGTTGAATGATTCAAAATTGAGTTCTACATAATTCATCAGGGATCTCTTGCAATACAAACAATAAGTCTGTCAAGTAGTGGTACAGTCGAAGAGGTTATTTCCGTCTTAAGTCTCCTGGGCACAGCTGGTAGGATGTTTAAAGAGGGAGAAATTATGAATCAGGATACCATGATTGAGCTCCCCGCAATAACTCTGTGTTTTGGTTTTGTAGGTATATACAAGTACTTCTGTAGATACATGAAATTTTACTGAACGTTTGACTTGTGCATTTTAATTATCACAAGCAATTAAAAGCTCCTTTTTTTTTTTTTTTACCAGCCATTCAGTGACCTAGATGACATGAGTGAATGGCCTCGGTCCATTTCACTTTGAACAAGGAACCACACTGAAAATATTGCCATTACGTTCGACTTCCTTGCTGGCAGTCTCTACTGGGAGGAGAAGGACTGAAAGGGTTAGAACAGCCAACTTTCGTTCAAGCCCTTCCTTCTGGAAAATTTTCCGCTGTTGCTAATATGAGCCAGAGCAACACCAAGAGCATTAGTGAAGGCATAATGTTGGGGCAGCCGTAACTGCTGGGGTTGTTAAAACCTGCTGCTTTCTCTGCCGGGAGCGACCTGGAGCTGTGTCTACCCTGGCATACTCGGTATTGCTTGAGTGGAGCTCTACAAGTGGGAAAGGCTCCAGACAAAAGGCCAGTGTTGACATAGTTGTGGTCTCTTCAGGCCATGGTTGAGACACATCACTGGGGTGGTATGAGGGGAAGTTTCCATTAAGCATTGTTCCCAGCTTGCTTCCACCACCACCACCGTGGAGTTCTGCAGCTGGATTTCCAAAAGAGCTCGATACTGAAGAGCTCTCATTTCAGCAACTTAAATAGAGGGGCTAAGTTCTTTCCAAAACACTTGGCAATCATCAGCCCCCATTGAGAACAAAGCTAAGTGCATTAAACAGCCCAGCCACTTCACTGTTGTGAAAATTTGGCCGCTGTCGTGAGTGCAGTGTTTAAATAATACAGAGACTGGCAGCAAAGGCATCTGGCTCCTGATGGAGCAGAGAGGGGCTTTACCTTCACCTGGCCTTGCTGGCTGGCACTGGAGGCTTCCTCCTTGGCTGATTGCTTGCACATCGCAGCCTCTGACCAGCTCTCTCTCTGGATGTTGTGACAGCTGTGAAGCTTGCTGATGTGAGGATTAGTCGGCTGCTAGGCACATGACGTTCAGATTGCTGTTCTTATTTGACCTACCTCTGATTGCGAGGAATTTAGTGCATAAAAATAACACCCTGAACAAATTTGGCAGAAGGATGCACAGCTAAAGTGCCATGCACACAGGGGGAGAGGAGGCTGGAGAGCAGTGTAACGTGAGGCCACATACTGTACTGGTGCAGTAACACCAGTGCCAAGTCCGGCGCAGCCCACACCGTCGTCTTGGGTTACGAGGAGTTCCAGCACCACATAGATGCAATGGCCATTAGCCAGTAAACTAACGAAGACAGGTTCCTGGCTGGTATTATTGGCAAAACTTGATAGAATAAATAAAAAGATACAAAGTGCCAGGAGTTGCCTAATGTAAAACACTGGACAAGGAAATACTGGTTTCTCTGCCTGGGATTTCATACACCCTCATTAACTCTCCTGTGCTCAGTGAAGTTCCTGATAATTCGCAGAGGGCACCACAACGGGGGAGCAAGCGCAGCCTGGCAGAGGTGTGTGGGTGGTGGGAGCATGTGAGTGCCGTACAGCACAACGGGCTTCAGCCTCCTCGGTGGCAATGTTCAGCTCTGTGCGTTATTTTCTCAGGCTTTGCATTAGTGAAAGCAGTCACCTTGGATGAGCCTTGCTCTGGCAGCTGGGACGTCTCTGGTTGCTGCAGGACCAGGGCTTTAGTGTTGAGGGCTTCTTAGACTGGGCAAAGGGAAACGGGTGCAGGTAGGGAACAAGGCAGGTCAGGATTACTGGAGGTTCTTCTTCCAGATCACCTGGAGTGCAGCACTCCAGGTGATCCAGGTGCAGCACTTTATTGGGTTTGATGTCGTTTCGTTTTTTTGAGCTGTTGCATTTGGCAAGATGCAATACTTTGTTTTCCTGTGTTTAAAAGGATCTTTTTTGCCCTTTCCTTCTTCAGAGAGATATTGTAAAATTTCTTGAGACCACTGATTACAAACCTCATATAATTACATAATATGGCCCATTAGAGATAAATGACAATACGTGAGCTGATACCATGTACCTAGAACTTCAGCTATATTTAAATACCGGCTTTTTTGTTTAGGGCAATTAGAAAGCTGAGGCAGATTGCACAATCCCTGTGATTTGTAGGAACACCCCGCGTGCTCACCAGAAATATTACGAAGTAGTCAGAGCCGGCGACTTGCTTCATTTTATCTGCATTTCAGAATTTGCAAGATTTGTACATGCACATTTCTATGTATCTGTATGCATTAAAAATAATCTGGCTGCTCTGATATAAGTGTGCTAACATTAAAGGAAGCTTTCCTGCATTTAATCCTTTAAATAAGCCTGTTTCTGCCAGCCCATGTATCTGGAATGAGATTAGCCACCCGTTCAAAGCAAGGCTACAAAAATGCCTCGGCTTCGAGAGCCTTTTGGGCTGGCTTTAAAACAGTTAATAGTCTGGATTTCCCCACACACCTTTAAAGACATAAAAACGTTTTAAACACGCACCTACGTATCATCGTTATCTCCGGGGCTAGCTGGAAAGCCTTCCCATGAAAACTTCCCTCTCCAATGAGTTTCATCACAGTGTCTGGCGCCCGGAGCCTACAGCCGGTGTTCACCTGCCAGCCGCTGGCACAGGCCATGAAAGGACCCAGGTGCCTGCACCAAGCACCAAGCACCAAACACCGAGCACTGAGCACCCAGGGCCACCCAGCGAGGCCCCTTGCCAGAAGCACGGCCAGAACCGCAGTATTTTCAGCACCCGGACCTTGGCAGCAGCGCGCCACGTCCTGCAGCAGGAGAGGAAACGCGCAGGGCTGGCACAGTGCAGGCAGACGAATTCTTTCCTCTCGCTCTCTCTCATACAGATATATATATATATATTAATCAAATAACTTTGATCCTCCTGTTTTCTTCTCCCAGGCCTTTACTAACCTTTCCTGGAAGCTGATTTTATCAGTGCTATTTTAAAATCAGAGTTACAAAAGACAAGCTCTCTGCTAGTAAGCCCCGTTTTGCGCAACGCAATTCCCTGGTGCATTTTCTGTGTGGCTCCAATATTGTTGCTGCAATCTTTTAGATTAAAATAAAAACTACATTGTTAGCACTGGCCTTGATTTGGAATTAGAAATGGCATTTAATGTTTACCATTTTACACCATAAATATTGCAGATACAGACGCAAATAAGGAAATATTACACAGTCACAGGATGTTTGTGTAGTTATTATGAAAGCCATCACATCTGTAAAGACAAAGTGAATTAGGTAGTAGCCAAAATTTTTAAAGAATATATCCTTCAATCACAATGCCCTCTTCTGAAGTCTGCGATGCTGGTACTTCTGAGGCATGTGAAAACTTCTGAAAATTCTGCCCATGGGGACAGTCTGTGTTTAGGCAGCTGACTTTAGGATCCTATTTTTGGAACCTTTGGCTGAGATTTTAAATAGGATTTTTAGTGGGAATGGTGCCTGAATTGGTGCTGTAGCACTGGGGTCTTGAAGGCTATATCGAAGATTAAAAAAAGAAAAATACGGGATATATAATGCTTTCCTGGGGGTAGGCTCCTTTTAATGAGATTTTATATATCATAAAAGAGCAATGTCACGTAAATAAGTGTTCTTCCATTTTTGCAGAGCATTTTCAAGCAGTCATTGTAGCCTTTCACGTTGCTAGTTTCCCTCACCATCTTTTAGAACATTGCCAGTAGGATTTCATAGAAAATAGTTAGCAATCTCCTTAGTGGAGTGCTTTAGCACAGCTTGACAGTACATTTTCATGAGATTTTTGTCCTATTGCAAATACTACACATTGTCAGTTTCTAGAAATCTGTGTATGAGAAAACTGGGAAGGATTACGGCGTAATGGATAAATCAGACCTAAATTACAGTACTTATGACTTGTTCCTGAGGATGTGGTCATTAGGCACAGGTTGGCATGGTAAGTCCTCTGCCTGCATTCGAGTGCAGCTCTGTTGGATTCATTGATCCTAAATGGGCATTCAAGATTGGCAACCAGAATTAGGAACCAATCTTGAAAATAATGGTGTGAGCATGTCTGGACCTGAATATACACCCTACAAAATGAGCAATGTAATACTCAGCCAGAGTAGCTACCAAAGTTGCAATGAAAGCTTAAGAATTACTGCTTGTAAATTATCTACAGAGTCTCTCAAAGTCATGTTCAGTGATACTATTTACATAGTTTCTTCTAACATAGCTGAATACCTGCTTTGTTTCTGTAGGTCAAATCTTGCCAACAAACCGAAACACACCAAGTCCCATTGATCCCGAGACTATCCAAGTTCCTGTTGGCTACGAACCTGACCCTGCAGATCTTGCTCTTTCCAGTATTCCTGGCCAGGAGATGTTTGACCCTCGTAAGCGCAAATTCTCTGAAGAAGAGCTGAAACCACAGCCGATGATTAAGAAAGCTCGCAAAGTCTTCATTCCAGATGACCTGAAGGTAAATTGGAACTGGTGACGACATTGTTTGTACACGCTCTGTGACAGTTGCTCTTTCACATACATGTTTAGAGCATGAATCTGTTTTCTCATGTAATGTAAATCTGCCATGCTAATTATGACTTTGTTGTAGAATAAAACTGCAACGCTTCTGAAGAGGACTGAGGCAAGAATGTCCCTTATATGTTAATCAACAACTGAAATTCATGAGATCAATATTAATTTCCTTTGTATGCCAGAAACTTCCTGCGTGACCTTGGACAAGCTTACTTTGTCCCATATTTCCCACTTATGAAACAGTCTGATCATGTTTCCTTTTCCTCCACTCTCTGTCTGTCTCATCAGCAGAGACTGTAAAGTCTTCAGGGAAGGATCCCTCCCTCACAGGGTGTAGTCCATGGAGGCCCCTGATAATGACAGAATGAAATACAGTTTGTCTTGTTTGGAAGTTTCTTTAGCTCTGCATGTAACAATGAATGGGAACACTACACTAAATACTATCTAAACTAGGTGAAAGGATCTTAACTAGTTGAAGGGAAGCAGACTAAAATAATTCTGCCAGTAAGCATATTTTAATACAATATTTAAAATATAATACAACAATAATGCAATAATTAAAAAAGAAAAAGCTCTTGTTTGTGTTTCTCATTGATTCTGCGATGTGAAGAACAAAGAACTTGCCAGAAGAGAGCTGAACAAATTAATCAGCTGATTCAGTTTATCAAATAACTGCAAAAATTGTCATTATTTGCCAAATTCTATTCCCTGTATGTGATTTCCAAGAGTTTTTTTTTTTTTTTAATCAGAAGTAGTCAGTGAAGAATTCTGCTATGGCCCCCCAAGATACAGACTGAAAGCCTGTTGGTGTTGGTGGGAATCTTCAGCTCTACACACAGAGTCTGGGAGGGGGTATGTATTTACACACTGATAGCATTAGGGAAGGAAGCTGATGCTCTTCACTATTTTTGAAGATAATGTGTGATCTAAAAGAGCGCACAACACCAGTAGTGTCACTATGTGGTGTCCTCAGTTTTCATTCAGAAAGATTTCTCTGCACTGTGCCATTATTTTTCAGGCAAATTTTACTGCTTCTGATGCTCTGCTGGCATTGCAGTGTACTGAGGTCTGCCTAAAGAGGGGTGTTCAGTGCAGAAACAGCTACACAGGTGTAAGGAGACTGGAGTTTGCTCCTCAGTGTCATTCATTTTGTGATACCTGCTCAGTGCCAAAGCAAGCTTTTGCCAAAAGTGCCCTTGGACTGCTTCATACCAGATGTGGAAAATGTCTGTCTTGCATGCAGCAATGGAGCACCCAAGTTCTCAGCCTAAGACTGAAAGGGTTCAGTTCAGGGTCCCTCTCTTCTCTGAGATACTTGCATCAGATGCCCTTGACGCAGTTCAGAGTGCTTGACCCAAGCGCTGCTTCTGCCCTGGCGTGTGGAATGGCTGTTGAGTTCTCGGGGCGGGTAAGCAGATTAGACCAGTCAATCGTCTCTGGGTTGCATGTGATTTTGAAATGCCAGCCTTACCTCTTTCGGGTCTGGATTAAGGGATTTGCCATAGCAATTTGTTAAAATAAAGATGGATGAAGCCTAGGTGGCACACTAATAAATTGCTTAAAGCTGATTTTTTGGAGTGGAGTGAGATGGGAAATTATAAACAAGATTTAGGTCATAGCTTTTTGCTGCATGCTTGTTTTTAAGCTGATTTTTTTGGGGGTGGTCCCAAGTGCAGGTGAAAAGCAATTTAGAGATGCACTGACTCCAAATCATCTTTGCTGCACACCTCACAAAGCTAAACTAGTATGAAGCTGTTGTAGAGTACTTGTAGCAGTCGTTTTGCTCTTGCTTTGCCTTGTGCAAGCAGCAGCAGAAGCTGCAGAGCAGCAGCATTAGGCCTGGCTTGTTTCCTGCAGAAGGATGAGTGGGGGGATTTCCCTGCTCAGTGCAGTGCAGTACCAGATGGCTCCTGTTTCTCACCCTGGATATGTGGCTGTGCTGTGGTGCTTGATGAAGCAAGGGCTGCCCTCAGACCGTAAGCAAATGTAAGCGTATAAAAATGGAGGGGTGACTCTGGGAGGGCAAGTTTGAGCTGAACAGCTCGACCAGGCAGTCTGAGTGTTGAGTGACTCTATCACTCTGCAGGGGATGGAATTTCCCTTTTCCTGAGACACTCTGCCCACTTCGTTTTTAGTGAGTTTCCAAATTTCTAGGGCTTAATTTTCACAGCAGTGCAGAAGCTGCCATGTCACTGAAGGCCATTTCATTAGAAGAGCCAGAAAATCAAGTGAAATTAAGTAGTGACTTACAGTCTTTGATGCACAAATGCAACTAAGGTGATATCCTAGAGACAAAGCTTTAAGGACAACACTTTGGGAATATGTTAGCTTATGAAACTTTAGAGATGAGTGGACCTATTTCTGGCAAATGCTTTTTTCTTCACTGTCAAAGCCTATTGTACTAATCTCTTTGTGTATGGTACCAAAGCAGCCGTCCTTGTTTTGCCATTCCTGAATTGGCTGCAAAGCTGTGCCAAGGGATCCTCTTCCAGTGACTTGCTGTTCTAGAGTGCAAACGTGAACCCTTTGGGGTGTTGTAGGGAAAGAGCCGAATGACAGAGGACATGGATGGTTCCAACAAGCAGAGTGAACCAGGTGTTGGCTGGCAAAACAGATGAGCCGGGACATACAAGAAGTAATTAGTACTGCTCCAGCAACCGGTAGCATGAGTCATCACACGTGAAGGTGGATGTGCCAACTGTAACTAGGTCAGCGGAGATGTGCGAGGGGTTGTACTGCTGGAATAGCGCTTCGGTTGCGCTTGGAGTTTATGCTCAAGAGGATGAGCCCCTTTCATTCTGGCAGAAATACAGGCAGGTCTCTGCACTCCCTGCCTGGGTTATGCCGTGTAAATCTGTAACTTCTGTCCCAGCAGTGCCTGGTGTTGTCAGGGCTCGTAGGCCTCGCAAACAAAATAGGGCCTGGCCAGCAAAATCCATGGTGTTAAGTCATGCCCAGCCCCGAGGCTGTGGCCGAGAGCACATCCTGCTGGCTGCTCAGTTTACTGAAATCTAATATCTTATTTGTTTCCTTCTGTGTTTAATGAGCAGGATGACAAATACTGGGCAAGGCGCAGAAAGAACAACATGGCTGCGAAGCGGTCGAGGGATGCCCGCAGGCTGAAGGAGAACCAGATCGCCATCCGCGCCTCATTTCTGGAGAAGGAGAACTCGGCTCTCCGCCAGGAGGTGGCCGATCTGCGGAAAGAGCTGGGCAAATGCAAGAACGTCCTTGCGAAGTACGAAGCTCGACATGGCCCCCTGTAAAGTGAAGGGAGGGGAGCGGGGTTTTTTTCTTTTTTCTTTTTTTTTTTTTTCGGTTGCGGGTTGGCATTTGAATAGATGGACAATGTGTTTCCTGTTTGATAGCACCACGCCCAAACCAACCTTTCTGTCTTCAGCACTTTACCAGAAGCAGAAACAAAACTGACTTACGTTCTTTTTTTTTTGTTTGCGTATGCGTGTACCTGCGTATGTGTGCACATGTGTGTTCACACGTCTGTATATGTGTGTGCGTGTGCATGTCGTGTGTGTGTGTGTGTGCGCACGCATCTCGGCACTTCCCATTTTTATGAAGCCCTCTTCAAAGGGTGCCACATTTTTACCTGGACTGTTGAGAACCGCCATAGTAAGCTTTTTATTATATTTTTTTCAGTGCTGCTTCAGATTAGGGTTTTTATGTTATTGTAACCAGTTCCATCCTCCTGATTTACTTGGAAAGATCCCAGTATAAATTATAAAAAAAAGGAAAAAAAAAGAAAAAAGAAAAAAAAAGTAGATCTCAGTTTTTCGAGAGTAACAAGCTATTGTTTATGTCTAATCAGAAAAGTTAACGCTAATAAAGTGCACAAATAATAATTTAGTACTACACTGCAGAGTTATTAATTTATAGATTGCTTTTGTTGTATTTTAAGTTTTGGTGATAATTGTCTTCAGATTTAAAGTGCTGTTAGACTGAGTTAGCTATACTCATTATAGATCCCATAATGGCTTCTCTATAGCTATTAAGGTTCCTTTTATTTCCACAGACCCCAGGTAGATAGGAGTACTATTGATAGACCACAGCGTGTGTATTTTGCACTGTCTGTACCTGAAGCAATAATCCTATTGTACGCTAGCGCGCATGCTGCCCGGATGTTCCTAGTGGACGTAGGATGGTTTCCCTACTCAACAGAAGTTTTAATGTCTTTAACAAAAAAAAAAATTAAAAAGTAAAAGTCACATTAATGTGAGCATGCTAATTGTATCCCTGCAATGGGGAGCGCATGTATAAGAAGCAGGATAATTAGTTGAAACAACAAAATTAATAGTATCAAATCAGATCCGATGTTGAAATCAGAGGGGCTTTTCTGTTTTCAGTTAGTTATGCACTTCTTCAAGTTCCATTTTGTGATTACAAATTAAATAACCTAAATTAAGTTGTTTCTTTCCCATGTTTTGTAATATATTTTCTGTGGATTATATCTTGCTGTTTGAAAAATCACTTTTATTCAGTTAGAAGAAGTCACTGGTTTTCAAAGCCCATTTTTCCTAGTGATTGTTGTTTTGAGTGTGACATGAACTGATGGTTCTGAACTTTGTTTTAAACTCTATTTGCTTTTGAACACGTGTGTTCTAATATAAAGTGGACTTCTGAGAAATGAATGTAAGAGACACTGGTGTATTTCAGAAGGGGATGGTGTTGTCATATACTGTGGTTAATCCAATCAATCTAAGTGTTTACTATAGACCAAAAGAATAGATATTATAAAATGTATAAAGTTTATACAGAATAATTATAGTATGTTTGTTTTGTACAGTATTTTTCAAGTACAAATACTGACAATGTATTTTGAAAGACATATATTATATATAGCAAAGAGAAAAAGCTATTCCATGTTTAAAATATATAGCAAAGATATATATTCTCCATTATTGTACAGAAAGGAAATGCTTAGGGGTTTGTTGGTTGTTTTTTTTTTTTTTTAATCTTTAATATTTTAAGCCTGCCACTGGCACACCGGCATGTTCTATGCTTTAAATTAAATTTTTATGGAAGTAACATGGCTTTCAAGGATGTTCCATATTACTGAAAAAAGAGAGACTTTATTATTTTCCATCAGAAACACATGAAGAATCTATTTAATAGGGACAAAGCACAATATGGATTTTAGTCAACTATTAATTGGACAATACAATATTTTATAAAGGCAGAAAAACAGTATATAATAAAAAACATAGTCTTTTCTAATTCTGCTGCTGCTGCTAGAATCTGTTTCCAGCTGATTTTTTTAATATATATCTCTGTTCACGTATACAGTTGTACGCACTGCGTACAGTTATTAACATGTGAGGAAAATATGGTGCTACATGTCTTGCTCACAGTTTTCTAAGTGTTTTGACATTATTTTCAAATAAAAAGGTTGTTCATTCCATTAAATAATTATTCATGCTTCAGGAGATTGTTGCGAAGGACCCAACATTTTGTTTGGCATTAAAAATATCCTCACATCAATGGCATTTTTCCAGTATTTTTCCTCAAACACACCCAACTTGTCCCTTAATGTGCAGTACTCGCCTGTGGACCATTTATTCAGTGAACTGAATTTCCATGTGCTGCAGCGAAGTTTAAAGTGTAGTAAGTTATTTTCTAGAGGTCAGTATAAACTACTGGATGCATGGGTAGAGAAACGAGGCTGACTGTTTGGTACAAGTCAGCGTATCTGCTATATCCCCTATGAAATAAACCTTGTTTTTCCTTTGGAGTAGGCTGTGTGACAGTGGGGGGCTCAGGCAGCCAGCCACTGCTATGGATACGTTTTTAGCAGCAACATAGCAAAATGCAACAGCTTCTCATCGCCCTCGCTATGAGTGTTCTTGGGGTGATGCCTGAACAGCAGAAATTAAGTATATGAAATGGGCTGGTACGTAAATAGCTAGAGCCATCAGTGTACTGCATTGTGACCACAAAATGTTCTTTAAAATATAAGAGGCAGCTTGGGAAAAAAAAAATTGCAGATGATTATTTAGTTTCTTTTGGGCATGGAAGGGGTGGGAGATGGTAGTTTTGTAGGTTGGCTATCACAGATTTATTACGTCACAGCCACAGAGGAGCAGAGGCTTCCAGCAGTGACCTCGTCCAACAGCAGCCCTGTGCCTGCTCAGAGCCCGGTGGGACGAGGCAGTGCCTGGGCACCCAGCGGGGCGTCACGAGGCTTTTGGGGGGACTTTCATAGGAGTCGGTGGGGCTTGGGCACTCACCTCTTACTGTGGGCGCTCAGTACCCAATCTCAGTTGAAGAGAAAATAAATACGGGCTAAAAACTTGAAAAAAGACGCAGGTTCTCCAACCAGGCTGTCTCCCCAGAATGGCAGTATCAAGTAAACCCAGAAAGTTTAGCTTGTTTTCAGGTCATAAGGTCAGCTTAGCTGGGATCATCACACCTCTGATGGCTTTGAAGGAGCTTGTAGGCATAAAAAAATTCTAATTTTATAAAAATAGAAATATATATATTTGCAGAATAATTACTATTGTGTCTAAATAATTCACTGACCTCTATTAAAACATAAGCATTGGTAAAATGCTTCTTTTTTTTCTTTTTCTTTTTTTTTTTTTTTCTCAAAGTCTTAGAAGTGAATTCTTTCTTTTTGAGAAGGAATGTCCTCTAAAAATAAAATGAATTCGAGATGTGTTTGTGAATATGAGCACCTTGGGACTCTGCTTGGGAAAGCATGTGGTGGAGGGTAGGGGGGAGTTATTTTTTTCCTTTTTGAATGGTGCTAAAAAGTCACTAAACCTAGCACCATGGAACTAAAGTTTTGACTTGAATCCACATAAGCAAGAAACAGAATGCAAGGGATGCACGTTAGCTCGGCTTCCTGCTTGACTTGCTCAGCCCTGCCTGCACCTAACAGCACAAACGCTGCAGTGGCAAGCTGGAGGCTAGGTGCGTTAAG
Organism: Anas platyrhynchos; assembly: GCF_047663525.1. NCBI lineage: Eukaryota > Metazoa > Chordata > Aves > Anseriformes > Anatidae > Anas > Anas platyrhynchos. The sequence goes on from NC_092605.1 coordinate 5,487,541, forward strand.
CGGTGCTGAAGGACCCCAAACATTTGAGTATCTTGCCTCTGTGGGTTTGTAATAGCCCCAAATTATTGCTTTAAATCTATTTTTGCATGTGATTTATGATAGAGATGTGCAGTTTATTTTTATTTTGTTGATTTTTTTTATGTGAAGAAAGAAATATATATGTATTAAAACTTACAAGTGATCAACCATCGTATTTCTGGCAACACCACAAGACAGCATCTGTTTAAATACAAGTTTAATAAATAAGATCAAATTAACTGTATGACATGAAATGGATTGCATCCTGTATGCTGTTCAGCCCAAACCTTTTTTTTTTTTTTTTTTGGTCTGTTATTCTTAATGTTTAATAAACTTTTAAATTTTTCTTCTCTCACCTGTGTGCTTCCTTTGGTCTATCAGGGCTTGGGCCCAGGGCCTCGGGGGTGTATTTTCATTTTTTTTTTCCCCATATACCCATCTTTGAGCTCCTGTAGCTGCCATCTGTGTCCCACCATGAGCATGCAGTCATTAGGAGGGGGGTCCCCAGGTAATGGGGGGGTTCCCACCAAATGGCAAATGTACATTCTCCCCACCCCCAGCTCTGCTGTCACCAAGGCCCAGAGCAGCACCAGGGGCCCTGCTGCAAGGTGTTAATCTGGGTATAACCTCACCAAGTGTGTATTTAAATCAGGAAATGTGCTGCCCCTTGAAGTTTATGTAGTAGCATTTTCTATTTTATTTCAGTAAAATACTTATATATAATCATATAAGTATTAAAATTATATATATATAATTATACTGTGTAAGCTTTATCATATACCATATGATATATATAGATATGACTTTATACATGAGATGTGTTATAAACAGTGCACACAGTTTTTACATTCATATAAATACTGTATATTAAGCAGTCTATACATCCCTGTTCATGTGTATATGTAAAAGTTTGGGTTTCAAATGTATCTTATGCACAAAATGTACTTTAATAATTCATAAAAACATCTATATAGATAAAAGTTTAATAATTTTCATATAAGTTATTTAGCAGAATTTACTTTAAAAAGACCAGTTTTTTATATCTATATATACACATGCATAGTAGATTTTATTAATACAAAGATCCATCTATTGATCAAGATACAGAAAAAATAATGCACAAACTTTATTTGTTCCAGTACACACGTGCACATTCACACTCTATCTCACCCCTGTGTGTATGTATCCACCTATATAGCAGTATGTTCATATAGCTAAATATAGGTATAGATTCCATGGTTATATTTTCATATAGTATACTTAGTAGAATTTACTTGATTAATACAGGTTTATATATACAGCAATACATATTTACAAAGATTTTTTAAAACTGCTATAAAGGCTTGCTTTTACTACGTATGTTATGGACAATATGTGCTTGCTATACTAAATACACACATGCACTTACACTCTCACCTCCACCTCCCACTCTGTGTGTGCATTCACATGCACCCTCCCATATATATGTCTATCTACATACATATAAATTTTTCATATTGTGTGTTTAACACATTATAATAATAATTATTATAATACTACATTAATATATTTCATTACTATAAAGGTTGATTTTACTATATATGTTACATATTATGCACTAAATAGTGTATGTGCTGGCTGAAGCCCCATCCAACCTGGCCTTGAGCACTTCCAGGGAAGGGAACATCCACAACTCCTCTGGGCAGCCAGTGCCAAGGCCTCACCGCACCTTGAGTGAATAATTTATTCTTTTTATCTCATCTAAACCTACCCTTTTTAGTTTAAAGCCTTTAACCCTTGTCCTGTCACTGCACACCCTGATAAAGAGTCAGTCTCTCCTCATCTTTCCTATCGGCCCCCTTTAAATACTGGAAGGAAATATTATGTGTTATAGATGGATAATACAGACTGTAGGGCTAAATAAAACACATTTTAAATATGCATACATATGCGTATATTATATATTGTATATGAAGTATGTGTGCACACAGAAAGATGTGTACAGACACATTTGTAACAAGAATGATCCTGACCCCGCTGTGTCCCTGGTGCCATGAGGCCTGGGCCTGCCCACCCCTATGGCCGTGTTCTGCGGCCTGTGTCCTGGTTGCCTTTAACAACATCACACCCTGTGCTGCCTCTGCCAGCTGCAGTGCCCCCAGAAGCACCTCTGGCAGCCTGTTGATGGGCTGCTTCAGGTTTTTAAGCAAAAACAGGGCCTGTGCTCAGTGTGTGGCCTTTGGCCAGCGCAGCTGAATCCACACCCATGCCGGCGCAGAGGCCACATCTCCGCAATGCCCGGCTGCTGGCAGCCTGGCTCTTCCCCACAGAACTACAGCTTTGTCTGCTATTTTTAGGGGATTTCAGCCTTTTTCTGAGGAACACCTGCTACCTCAGGGTGCCACCAAGGCTCCACTTCAGCTAAAGCTGTCCTTACCGCCTCCTCCTTGCCCAGCAAGACGCATGGCACTCGACAGCCTCCTCCTCTCTGGGAAAGAGGGCATCTAAAAGCAGCGCCACGAACTAATTAATGCCTGTCGTTGAATGCAGCGAGTCTGGGGGTGGGCAGCTGAGCCCCGGGGCTGAGCTGGACATGGCCGCTGTGTGCCATCAGTTAAACCTCCTGCACCTCCAGCCCAGCACCTCGCAGCTCCCATCTGCCGGTGCCTGGTGCCCTCTGGAGGACACCGGAGACCTCACCACGGCCATGGCCAGCCGCAGCCGCCGTTTCAGGGACACAAAAGCCCCACGAAAGCACGAAATACAACGTATTTATAAAAATAGCTTCCAGAAAGAGCCCACAGGCAAGAAACTACGGCACTGTAACCTCAGCACTGAGCACTGGGTCCTGCACTGCCTTATGAAAAGAGTCCTGGCTCTGTCACACTTTGTGTTAGCTGCAGTTCAAGCCTAGTTGTGTTGCTGGGCTCAGGCAGCTTTGCTCTGCCTCTGGACACACAGGTCAGGGCTCGGCTTGCTGCATGACAAGGCTGGGCTGGGGTTTGTGTTGCCCCAGCCACCATTAGCAGGGCGCAGTGACCTGGGTGAGCTCTTTCTGCTCATCCTCTTCCCCAAAGCACATAAGATATAAAATAAATACGACTTTACCAGGAGCAAAGAACACGTCTTGGATCAGCAGCATCAACAGGGGTTGGACTCGATGATCCTTGTGGGCCCCTTCCAACTCAGGATGTTCTGTGCTTCCACGATCCTATTAACACAAGGGTGTCACTTATTTACAGTGTTTTAAGCTCTTCTTGCTGGCAAGGAGGCAATGATGGCTTTGGAGGCCTGGGGGGTCTAATGCTGACAGGGCTTAGCAGCCATTTTAGTGCCCTGCTCAGTGTGCGAGCACTCCTTGCAGCCCTGCCATCACTGGGGTACCCAAGGGTGCCCTGTAGTCTTTTTCTTTTTTTTTTTTTTTTTAACTCAAGCCCCACGTTTCATGAAACCTGTAGGAATTTAAAAGCTTTGAGAGTTTTTTAACCCTCTATTAAGCTTCTTCAGCTGCTTAAAAAGCATTACTCTGGAGGGAAATAAACAGATAGTGCATGCCTGGCAGCTGTGTTTTCCACAGCAAGACAGACCTGAAAGGAGAAAGAGAAAGAGAAGAAAAAGAAAAAGGAAAAGGAAAAGGAAAAGGAAAAGGAAAAGGAAAAGGAAAAGGAAAAGGAAAAGGAAGGGAAAAAAAAAAAAAAAAAAGGAAAAGGAAAAAGAACAGAGCCTTAAATATGACCTCTCAGTTTCTGCTGCATTTTTGCTTTTCATTTCTACATACAACCATACTGCAAATGTGAGTGTGCATGGGAGAAATGGGAGATACCATGGGTGTGAATACAGAGCTGCATTTCACCGCCAGCTACAGAGAAGCCTCTTGAACTGCAGCTGTATCGCCACAAGCCCTCAGTCTCTGCTGCAGGGGAGCTCACAGCTCCAGAGCCGTGTGCTTGGCTGGGGATGCCAGGCCCCATCCTGCAGCACTGGACCCTGCCAGCTCCAACACAAGGGGTCACGCACGAGCCATGCTCAGCTCCTGAGAGCTGGGCTCAGCTCCAAACCGCCTTTTTTTTTTTTTTTTTTTTTTCCCCTTTTCTCTTTATGACTATCATCTCCCTAATATATTTCTCTCTCTGCGGTGCTGCAGCAGGACAAGGGAGCCTGTGAAAATGTAAGGCCAGGGTCTCACCAGTCCTGGTGGTGAGGAGCTGCAGGGCCAAAGGCCAGAAAGTCACCAGTGCAGGGGGACAAAGACAGTACCACCACATCAACACTACAGCTTTGTCCTGTACTCGGCCTGACAGCACTGGGACCCTCCTGAAGCACAGGCACTGTGCTCCCCGCCTTCATCTGAACCAGGAAGCCCAGGCTTCAGCAAGGCACAGAGACAAAGGAGCATTTAGCAGGAGATGGCCACGGGTGGGACGGCCACTGCCCGCTCCTGGCGCAGATGGGTCCTGAGGTCAGGTCTACAGCACCAGCTGGCACGCGACGGCCCCCTGCACGCACCCCAGGTAATGTGGCTTGCCTTCCTGGGCTGGTAGATGCTGGTATTGCTCACTTAATTTCTATCTAGGTTCTTGTAGCACACTTACATTAAGCACACATATATGTACATATTCTCGTATGTACATATTTGAGCTTGTGTAAGCATTTAAATACACGTGTATACAATGACTCTGCATAAGGTTCAGTTTGAGTTATACGTGCATTTTAGTGCCATAATGCAATGGTCTGTGTTGCCCAATTAGATAAGGTGGGGCATAGGGATGCTCCTTGGAAAGGGACCTTCCCATTGAGAGATGGGTCTAACTTCAAGCACTGATGCTTCAGCACAGCCTGGGACATGAACTCAAGGGCCCGAGGCCAAAGGAAAAGCAGCATAATTTAAAGCAAACAAACAGTTATATCAGATAGTTTATCTGAACTGCTTCCAAACTACACACATACTAGATGAGATAAGCACAGAGCCCCAGTGCTAATGAATCCAATCCTGCTGCCCTGTGCAGGCACAAACAGCAAGGATGTCCCCAGCAGCTGTGCCTAAGAAAACTAAGACTGACAAATAGGACCTTTAGAAAAAATCTGGGCCTCCCAGAGCTCCAGCCCACCAAGTGTGTGGGTGCCTAGCACTTTTTTTTTTTTTCTCTTTTTACCCGCTGGTCAGGGTTTCCAGGCCTTTCTCCCTCAGGCCCCCACAGTGGATGACAGCCTCTCACACTGTGCTGCAGCCACCACAGATGGGATCCAAAATACCATCGCTACCAGGTACGTAGGAACACACTGCCCACTGCAGCCCTTTGGTGCTACAAAGACAAAATCTTGAGGTCTCTGTGGCCCTCTTGAGATTCATTCATCACTTAGGGGACACCTGGATCTACATAGGCTTTCTTCTCATGAAACACAAAAGGTGCAAAATCCCCTGCAAATTGCAGTGTTACTGGGGGATGGCTGCTCTGGTTGAGCTTGGCCATTGCTGCCCTTCTGCTGGTGGCAGAAGTGGCCCAGGGGCAGGGAAGCATGACTGTAAGAAGGGGGCAAAGCACCACATGCTTCTGCCCTTGTACCCCACAGCTGGGGGTCACCTTATGAAGAGCATGAGAAGGACATGGACCGCTGGAGATGTGATACAAGGTATAGAAAATACAGCCTGTGAAAAAAGATTGAAGGAATTGTGTTTGTTTGAATCTAGGGGAGAATAAAGGAAGGGAAGAAGCGGCTGTCTGCAGACACAGAAAACCTCACTGTAAGGGGGCTCTTCTCTGAGCACACTGCATACAGGACTAGGAGTAATGGGCTTAAGCTATAGCAAAGAAAATAAATACAGCTTAGATAGCAGAAAAAAGTATAAGAGGGCAGAGGGTGAAACACTGAAATAAACTGCCTGGGAGGATTATGAAATTCCCATTGTTTGAGGCTTTTTAGAGCAGGTTGGACGAGCCCATCAGGAATGACAGGCAGAGTTCGTCCTGCCTGCAGGCAGAGGATGGGCTAAAAATACCTGAGTCCCTTCAAGCTTTATTTTCAGTGATTTAGCAGAAGGCTGATTAAGCTGCTCAGCACCACCATCAGCTTCAAGACAATGGCTGCTTTCATTCAGTCAAACACATTCATAGATAGAATGCAGATTTTTTTTTTTTTTAAATAAGCCTTCCTTCCTAAACTCATCCTTAGCTTCCCAAATGTATGGTTTTTAATTAGAGAAGATGGTTGAACTCCCAGAGCAATGACACCCAGTCCTTTAGTGTGCATCACTAAATTATTGCTCATTGAAGCCAAATGTACCATGGATTCCCTAAGTTCACTGGGTGCTGTGGGTTAGTTTTGGGTGTTTCAACATATTCAATAACTAGAGCTCGCCATCCAAACAAGCCTGTGGTCTGATCTGAACGTCCAGGTGAGGCTCAGTCCCCCGCTGACCATGTCGAGGAAGCTTCGTACTGTCACTGGTCACTGCCTGCACCCCAAACCTCTGCGTCGCTCCTGGAACCAAACACAACACACCAGAAAGCAAGAAGAGCTCTGCTGCAGCTAAAGCCACTAATTCAGTAGGTCCCTACTAATGGCTTTTCACCTACATGAAAATTTAAGGGAGATTTTCAATGGCACCTAAAGGATTTGGGAGCACAAATCCACAGCCAGCATGGCTCATGCTGCTAAGCAACAAAGACATGAGTATATCCTTCTGAGAGCACCCGAGCCTCATTAGAGTCAATGATGTAACTTCTGTTATAAAACTGGTGTTGACTTAACTGCTAGCCTTTTGCAAGAGGATTTTGGTTCCCTAGCTTATCCTTAGTAACAAGTCCCCTGGTTGTACAAAGGGAACAACATTGGTACCCTTACTGCATGCAGTCAGACTCACCACATACAGAATAGAGATGCCTGGTGTGACATAAGCCATCAGACCCCCAGTTCAGCAACAAAACATCAGCCTGCTTCTTTCAAAGAACCCCCCGCTTTCCCTAGAAGTAGACCCTATAAAATTTAAATACTGCATTATTCCAGACTTTACACTGGACATTCTAAGGGGTTTCAACTTGAGTATCTTTATATTGAATTTTCCATGTAGGCTGTAGAGCACATCCAACACCTGACACGGGGCAGCCTGGGGGTGTTTAGCTCCAGGCATGGCACTGTTGCTATACCACTGCTCGTGCCACAGTTGGGCAGCACATATAATACCAGCACAGCTGTAATACCACATTAAAAGCATCCAAATGCTTCCAAATAGCCACTACTGTGCATTTCAGGCATGTTATGTACATTCCCTTTTAAGACTATGACAGCATTTCATGAATTTAGACAGACAAATGATGAAAATGGAAAGCAAACACTTCAATAATAATGAAAGAATGACAGCAAACAGCCCCTAGCTGTTGAAGAACAACTGTCCATGCCACAAGCTAATCAACCTGCTTAACTTCACAGGAAAGGCAGGGAGCAGGCAAGCGTCCGCCTTGTCCTCCCGGTCATTCTTTTGTTAACTATTTTTAGATTTAATCTTCTGACACCTATTGACAGTGAAAGCAATTAATGAGCACAGACTAACATCCTGCATTCTTTTAAAAATAGCAAATCACGGAGAAAAGACTTAGTCAAGCACATGATGTGAACATGACAGACTTAGCCTCCAGAGAAATCATGTAACTAAATACACCAGAACTAAATAAAGAATTGTGTAGGTGACTCAGTTTTCCAAACATGGGGCAGGGTCCTCAGTGTGAGGAAGTTAAACAAAAGGATTGAGAGAAAAACGTTTATGAAAAGCTTAGTATCTTCTGTTTAAATGGCTCATTCCGCACACATGTTTCAATCAGAAGCAGCACTAAAAGTGCTATCACACCTGTGCCATTTATACAATTCCAAGATCACCATGTAAGAGCTCAGCTACAAGCTCTGAAAATCATGCAGTGAACTAGGAATGTCTACCACAGGGACAGCCCTGACCAGTAAGTGTGTTATTCCATTCAGCATACTACTGATACTGTGGCAGTGCTAGGATATGTAACAGGAGTGCTGCCTAAGAAACATAGGCTTGGCATTTCAAACTAGAAAAAAAATAAATAGAAATGTGTAAAAAACATTAAATATAACCATCTTATATCTGCTAATATCAGGCCATTCTGAATTTCTAGAATTTAGGTATCCTTAAAAATTTGGGGAAACTGATAAAAAAAGCTTTCAGTCCAATAGATACAGCAAAGGCTGAAAAAGCCATTTAAGACACTCGAGACTCCTTTGAACAGACTTTATTACTTTCCTAGAACTTGGAGACAGTAATACAATTTCTTATGATAATCAGAAATAATTAAGAGGGATGCGGGGAAGACAACTGAAAAAGAAGTCTCTTTTATGGCTGCTTTTGTTAACAGAGGAAAAAAAATACTTAAAAAAATCATTGAAATACAAAAACCAAACAAACCGCATACTCTAGCTTAAGTTCTTCAGTGAATCCCTTCAGGTAACTCACTATTAATTCACTTTCTGAAATCATTTGAAAGTAACAGCAGCAGACTGCATTTCCAGCAAACAGTGTAAAGCTTTAGGCTTAACGAAGACTCAGGAGGGAGGGAAAGCTACTGCAAGCGCATCAAATAGCAATAGTTGAAAGAGGTCAGCAGCTTCTCATGACAGCATGCTGGATTATTTTTCCTGTCCACGACTGAGGCTGAGGGTGCCATTCATCAGCAGACACATTTCACCACAAAGATGCAACTACCTGTTGCATCCTGGGCATCTCTGGAAAGACCCATTTGCAAAACTAAAAAGCTTGTTATCACTGCTTCATTTAGACTCAGTGTACTTGTTGCAATTCTAAAACCTAGAGACGTAGAAACTAGAGGAGCAAATGCTTTTAAAAAAAATTTGCTTCCAGAAGACAACGAAATTGCATCTCTGTTACTGCAGAAAGCATTACCAGAAAAAGCACTATTGTTACTCCTGGGAGGAATCAGCCTGGAGAGCTCAATTAGCTGGCAGAGGGGGGTGGGGAATGGAACACAAAAGGCTAATTGACATAATATTTGTTTTGCAGACAGAAATGCATTTTTCTTTCAGCTTGTCTATAATTTATGCAATAATACACCTACAAGAATAAGAGGAAAATGATGTATTTTAGTGTTGCATATTTGAACAGTACAAGTGAGAAAGCTGATCTAAAATGGCAAAAGTAGCAAGGTCCCAACATTGACCAAAATTTATACAAATAAAATCTTCTACACCCACAGCACAGATGGAATCATTTGAAATGTAATCCTTCCTATATTTTTATAGAGTTAACTGTGCAAGCATGATGTTGTTTGTTATCAGGAGCAGCAGTGTTACTCCCTTACTTCCCTGCCTAAGTATCGGAGGGGGAAGATATATTAATACAGGAATACAAGGGTTTCCAAATTGCACAAAATGTTTATTGTTAGTCTAGTACATTCAATATCATATTGACTAGAATACAGTAATTCAAAATATTTTTGGCGAATTGAAATTTTTAAAAATCATTTCAAACACTCCAAAAAGCAATGCCATGAAAAATTAACTTAAAATTAAAACAAACATATTCAAGCAATAGTTTCACTTTTGACTACAGAAAACCTTTACATGGGTTTTAGTGGTTTTAACAGTACTGCATTTAAACAAAATATATGAAATCACAAAAAGTGGAAAATACTAAAATACACACAATGTTAAAAAACTGAGGCATCCAGATGTGAGACTTGTACTTGGAATTACCTGCCCAGTTGTCCCATTTGTACACTTTTGGGGCAGTTAATTACTCTGCTGTAGTGATGCTGTTTCTCCAATCATCTGCTAACACTGTACAGCAACTCTTCTTCAATGCCTTAAATCTAAAGTTTGTCCCTCTTGTTAAGTTCCGTTTACAAATGTATATAATCTAAAATATGCAACCCACTGACAAATCCAGGTGCAATATTAAACGGTACCTTGAAAAACATCCCTATCTTGCTACTTATCATTTGAAGATAGGCAATATTCAGAACAAAATCTGAAAAAGGCAACAAGTTTTGCTTGTTTTTGAATACTGACATGAAAAACAGTAAATTAGAAAAAGGATAAAGTCAATCTTAATATAAGACATTCATTATATAGTGGGACAGATTACAATTATTGGATAAACAGTATTACAATGACTCTTCTACAACTGGTCATTTAATGCACACGTTCTACAATTGTGAGTTACTACCACATTTTGTTTTCCTGTATGGAAAGACAGCAATACAATTGAAGACCAGTTTTACTCTGCGTTAAGTCCTAGAATGACAAGTGCCACTGAATCAAGTTCTTCACTCTTTCCTCCCTAAAAGGCTGTGCTTGTGAAGAACCAATAGCCATGAATTCAAAGTGGTCAGCAGTTGATCTCTACCTGCTGTTCTGACAAGGATTTCCCAACAAAACATCTGTCAATGACCGCAATGAAAGTTGGTGGGAAGTGGTTCTGCTGGCCAATTCAAATCCCCCTTGAAAAATCCAAGCCTTAGTATTACAGCACCAATATACGTATACATATTTTGGAAAAGTTACTAACCGTTTTGGATAACGTGATATTAGCTGGGCACCTTCCTTAATACTGCCAAGGTCTGATGTCAGCTTTCATCCAAACTGCTGCTTTACTGGGCAGCACTGAGTTGAACTGGGAATCTTGAGAAGAAACTTGTGTTAATTACTTCTTTAAAGCACTTCATTTCTATCACATATAGAGCCAGATTAAGGTGCTGTTTACGTGGTACTATAGATGAGCAGAATATTACCACATTCAAACTCAGCAGATAAACATTTATATTTTAGTTTGCAAAAGTGGTTATTATAATTACACCTATAATATAACCTTTGGAAGAGGTATGTTTGCTTGTCAGTACAGTATGTGGAATGTAACCATTTCTTGCAAGAGATTTTGCAACATGAATAACTGCATAGATGACAGTTGTATGTTTTCAGTTCAGTAAATGTATTTTTAAAGTTTACAAAAAACACAAAAAGTTTCTATAAAAGTCACATTATATCAAGATAATGGGTGGTAAAAGGTCATTCATCTGTGATTCATGTTTAATAAATGACTAGTGGAAAGGTGACAAACCAAGTTCAAATCAGAAGTTACATTTTTGCTATTGCACTGACTTCACTTGAATCACTAATTTAGAAAAATTCATGTAGTTAAAAATTGTAAAGTTAAACTAGAATACAAAATTTATTTGTAAACATCAGGTAGCCAGTTCTACTAACATGGAATGGACTCTTAGTACTGCAGTACAGTATCTTAGTTATTTACAGCACTTGCCATACGAAGGACATTTCCAGGACACACACAACATCAGTTCACAGTAATTGTGTTCAGAGAACTACCAATGTCAGTGCAGTTTTTCTGTGCAATTTTCCAATTTCCCCGAATTCCTTAAGTCAAATAATACTGTTACAGAGGCCAAGTGCAGATTACTCCCCCCACTCTGATATATATGTATATATCATAAGTGACGAATGATGTCTGCAGGACTTCTGTAAAGGTACTTCCAAATGGCATAGTAATGAACAGCAGCTGCTGTGGCCACAAATACATGCCAGATGGCATGGGCAAAAGGAATGACTCCATCACTCTTGAAGAACACCACACCAAGACAATATATCAAGCCTCCCCAGGCAACCTCCTGAAGTCCATCGGTGTTGCTCTGACAATTAATAATTAACAGACAAATTAGAAAACCAGTAAACAACATTTAATTACACTTTGCGAAATACATTATATTTATACAATGTTTCAATAGAACAATAGAAGTAATAGTGGGATAAATCAGAAGTTAAGACAAGTCTGATATTTTGCTTCAGGCTTGTTTTGTTAGCAGAGCAGACAAGCATGAAAAAGCCAATTGCTGAGAAATCATGTTTCTCAAATACAATGCATTAGTCTGATAGAGTTCAACTACTTCTCATCCATTCAATTTTGCCCTGCTTCACTGGAACGAAAAGCCTCTAGTAATAGACAAAAAGCTAGCTTTGTTCCACATAAGTCATTTTTAAAAGGGGCAAGAGTCAATTTACTTCCCCCATTTTGACCCAGACCACAGAATCAATTGATTAGATGTTACCTAAAGCTTTTCAACATACCAAGAAAAAAGGACAATTTGTTATCAGAATTTTATTCTACTGTCCTAAAGAAAGCTTCTCTCCCAACTTCTAAGTCTTGAGCAGGCATCAGATACATTCATGAACAGTAAAATTTAGAAGCATTCCATGACAGGTTAATATATTTTGTATCTTCATCATTTTTACTACAATCAAGGTAAATGACTTATTACATATCCAATATCCTTTCAGGGGTGGGGATCTTCATGAAGTTTGGAACCCAAGTTCTTTTTATCTAGACACTATGGCCCAGATTCAACAAAAGAAGATAACATTTCACTGAATGTAAGCTATAAATCCAAAAATATTGCTGACTATATTTGGTTCTTCTGCAGGGAAAGTTTATAATTATGGTGGACTAAAATTAAGATCTTTTCAAAAGAAACAGAGCTGCACCAGATCTTAAAACAGTTATAAAAAGAAAGTTTGTATATTTGTAATGTCAACAATCACATTCCTTACCATGGAGGTCACTACCAGAGCAGGAGAAAATCCCATGGCTAAGTAGAAAAAGAGCTCAACGATCTTATACCTAAAATGGAGCAAAATGAACCATTTAAGGTGGAGTACATAAAATACAAACATCTCCTTCAACAATAAAGAAGGTATGTCTAAGATTTTATGTTAGCATGAGTACATTCAATTTCTCATAAAGCTTTTCACACAGATATGTTTTATTACAACAATAAAGCTTTTATTTATCTCTGTGCACACTGCAGCTGCAGACAATACCTTCTTCACTGAATACTGCCTAGATGCATTCATTTGCATTAAATACTAATGAGAATAAAATATTCAGACAACTTATATTCTCTAATTTGAGACAAAGCTCAACAGCTCATTGCCAAAACAAAGAACAGTGTGTCTTGCCCACTGAAAGTGTGTAAGAGCAGGCTCTAGAACTTGTCGAATTCCAAGACACATATTTCAAATCAGAAACACTACTACTACTATTAGAAGGTAGCAGGAGTTAGTAAATCTCAATATGTGTGCAGTATGATCTATATAATATTACTGCATAAATTAGTGGCGTTAAAAAGTTTTTTTTTTTTTGCATTACCCGCTCTTTCCTGTTTTCTTGTAGTAAAGACGTTTTAAAATTAGATACTTCCCTCCCACCCCTTTAAGACGAGACAACAATATACCCTAAAGACAGGTTATGACAGAGTGAATACACTTATTGCTTGACAAGACAGAATTTTGCATCGCTCATCATTTATTTCCACAATCTCAAAGATCTCATTTCCATCTACAAAAGGCCAGATACTTTAAGAAAACCACACAGTTTAAAGCTGAATGCAAATAATAATTCTTACTTTTCATGGTAGAGAAATACATAAATGGTTCCTCCAGCAGCCATCAGCCAGATAAACCAACGCATGTGAGATGCTAGAGGTCCAAGCTCACGTAGATTTAGCCTGGAAGTACAGAGATTTCAACAGACAAAATTAATGAATGAATGAAGCATATTGACACAAGAGTAGGAGCCTTGATAAAAATGTATATTCAGAGCTATAACATAAGCACAATGAGGGAGAAAAATATTTGGACATGCAGCGGCAGAAGGTATGTTTATATTGATGTGACCACAGCACAATGTGGAATATACATAAACAAACAGCTTTCTAGTGCTTTCAAATACTACTTCCTGTTCTGCAAATCCCAGGGGATTATTATGGTTCATTGCACAATACAGAATGTAGTCAATTGCTTATATGAAGACACCTATACAATGTGAAATGTCAATGATAGCCTGTTTACATTGGGAAAAGCTTTAATTCTGAAGCTGTGCTTCAGGCTTCTTACCACGGTGCATATGATGCTGCAATGAAGACGTAGATCATCATTCTGTCACACATGTGAAAGCAATGCTCCATTGTCCTAGTAGGAGAAAGAACAAGTTCATCAAGGAAGATATTGAAAAGATTTTTGTAATTTTTGTATCATCTCATTTTCCTGACACATTTTGGAATTACTTTAGGGGAAATACCATCATCTCCTTAACCTCCTAAAACCATTTGGAGGACTGTCAACCTTTCTTCTACTTCACAAAGTCATAAGCAAGACATGTAGGAGATGAGCGCTCTTCCATCCCTCTCCCTTTCTCCATCTCATTGTACATTCTGCTCACTGTCAAGGAGGCAGAATTTTGTCACAATAACCCTCCCTGATCCAGAAACTTTTCCTTTTACTACTAGTTAAATGCAATTTATGGCCCAGAATTATATAGGGGTAATAAAAAATACAAAGAAAATCACATCTTGGTTTTCCTGTTGTACCCTTGCTCTCAAGGCTGTTAGCCATTTATCACATTTTTATTCTCTTGGCAAACTCTGTGTTACTTAAAGTACTTGAGCATACCATAGTCCCAAGCAGTCCTCATTTCTAAAATAGGCTTATATCCACCGTGCACTTGTATTATGTTCTTCCAATGTAATTGCTAGATTAAGACCCACTAGGTTATCAGTTGCATTGGAAGAACAAAAAACCCTTCCCTTAAGGCACCAGACATCGTAGGTTTGTTTGCACATGAACTTGACTCACTACTTCTTCCAACGGAATCAAGGGTTTGGTTTATTTTGTTTTGAAGTGATTCCATACAAGGCACTACCACAACCTTCTGTAAAATCATTACTTTTTGACTACTTTACAAAAACTGTTAAAACATCACAGAACATGAAAATAAATAAAACATCATATACAAGAACTATAATGATACCTTAAGTGACTCTTCTTCCAAGAAACTATGTGAAATACTGTGGAGACAATGAAGAGCGCACAGAGCCCCATGCCATACATCCATGCTGTTATCTTTTCCCATCGATCATCAGAAAGCCGGTGGAGAAGGGCACTACCCACAATTGCAGGAACGATAAGGAACTAAAAACCAAAACAAAATACAAACAAATGTTAATGTACTTGCTACCAATGTAACTACCCACAGTACTGCAACAGCAGGGTGGATGTCTCATTTTGGGGGACGGGGGAGGAAGAAAAAAAGAACATGTCCAATTAAATATTTAGAGAATAGAGCCTGCTGTCTCAGACATTTCTACCTGTCTCCTTCTACTATGAAAGGGTATCTTCATCAGACTTTAAGTTAAAAACCCTGTAAATGTTCCTTTTTAGACCCTGCTGTATATCTTAAACATGAATTAATTCACTGGAATTGTAAATAGACTTCATAGGTTAAATACTTTATAGGTAAGCCTAAGTCTCACATACTAAACAAAGCTAGGAACCACTAATGTTTAAACAAATCTGGCAATTCTGCTATGCACTACAGGTTTGATAGCTTAGAGCATAAAGTTCTGGTCTAGCCTGCACTATCTTTGTTCTGTATCTACTTGCAGACAAGAAATTGAGGCTCTGATCACAGCTATGGTTCAAAAGATGCACAGCATACTGAATGAATCTGTAAAGCAGCTGGTTAATCCAGAGAAAGGGTTAAAAAAAGTGACAAAACGATGCTTTTACTTCTGGATTTTGAAGTACACCACCTGTCACTTCATTACACTTATAGCTTCTTCCTTTCTGCAAAGCTTGGTACATTCAAACCAAAAGCAGTAGAGCCGTACAAATGAGAAGTACAGCATTCTTGTGTCTACAGCATTTGGGCCAGAGGTGAAAATACTTTGAGTTTTGCAACGAGACTATGGAAGTTGACCTCACACACTTTAAGGACAAAAATAGTCTTCCAGTCTGGCTTCTTCTTTATCACAAAACCACAGATTTCCATATATGTATCCTGGAGAGCCCTCAAATTCAAGTAAGGTTAAAAACTGTTTCACTCCTCTGGAGATTAGTCACTCCTGATTTCCACATATGGCATACCGTTTAAAGTGTGGCTGAAGCCCTTGAGACAGCAGGGAACTGATTAGATGTGACAGTTGTTTCATTTCATATTTGTAGGAGACACGAAAATGCTAAGCTCCAGAAGTTTTTTTAGCTGGGTTTCTTTAAGCTGCAGGATCATGCCCTATCCACATTTGTCAGCTTGCTTCCCTATTTCTGATACAAATTTCAATGTGACTAAACTTGACAGAGAACCGAAAAGTTTCAGAGATATTCTGTATCCACAAGTGTCACAAGCATGACAAATCCCTACTAAATCTCTGTTAAAGGCCTAGGCATGAGCTGCTCAGAGATTCCACCTGGAGCTCCAATTAAGACCTTCTTATAGGAAAGAAGGCCTCCGAGGAAACTAGATTTAGATATTACAGAGCATCTTGCCTTTCTTATGGAGATATCCCAGCTTCTTACCAGTCTACTAAAATAAATGTTTCACAAGATAATGCATAATGCTCAAACGGACCAACACATAATTCACTGCCAATTGCTTTTTCCAAAAGCTATTGTATACAAAGTTTCAGGATTAAAAACAAGCAATTTTCTGGTCCTTTCTTTGCACCTTCAGAGAAAAGAATACAGCCAAAAATGAGTACGTGGCTGAAGGGCTGAATTCATCTCTTTTCTGCCTTGTCGGGTCTCTAACGAATGATTCTATTTCTCACAGGGAACAATACCATACTAACATGAGAAGGATTTATTGTGTTTTATTTTTCTCCCTAAGTATTCTATTTGGAAACACTTCGCCTCTGTGCCCAATATGCATCATGGGAACAGTTAGACTAAACAAGAGATGTTCTATTGCTTTTTTTTCCTGACCAAAAATAGCTAGATTAAAAACAAAATCCAGAAATGATACTCTGCTGTTCCAGACAACTGGATAAAAGTTCTTTAGGTTCTAACACCATACCATGTAACATGTGTTATAATGGACTCTATTAAATCTAATTTCCGTCTCACAAAAAAAAGCAGTGCTAGTCAGCTCAACAAGACATCTTCATTTTAAAAAGCCACTAGCACAAGAAAAGTATTCTTCAGAATATAGAAGCAATCAGTCCTTTAAGGGGGGGGGGATAAATACCAGAAACTTAGTCAAATAATCAGAATTGATAGAATGAATGTGATTGTGCTGTCACTTCACAGGAATGACATAGCATATCTAAGTTGCCAACATTCCTAATAATAAAATTAGCTAGAAGTTAAAGAAGTTTTGCTTATTTCATCATGAAGTACAATTCTTCCAAATGGAAATTGTCACCCACCAACTTAACGTACTGTGAACAACACAAGACCCATGATGCTCCTCTTTACTGACTCCACTGCCTTTACTAATACTTGCTAAGGCAGAAATGAGGCTGGCAGGATTTACAGAATGAGAGAAAGGCAACAATTTCACTAAGTTCTCCGGAGAAATGCCAGAACAAAATGAGCCTGAAGTTACAATAACAATACAAAAAGATGACAAAGGATTACAATACATTTATTTACAGCTATGGGATGGAATCCTTAAGAGGCAGCTTAGATGTAATCCCCACTAGATATATATTGTAGAAACTGACTACCACAACCACTGCTGTCACAAATAACAGCCACTGTAAAAAACTAAGGCACAAAGAAAGATCCAGAAACAGTTGCTGTAGATCTGAGCAGGCATACTTGATTGAAATTACACTCTCTAGGTATCAGTTTATAGGTATCTCCCATCTCTTTTGGGGTTGCTGAGAAAACTGATATTTTGGTCAGTATTTTATCTGTATTTCTTCCATATTTCTGCATGGAATCTCTCCCACAGAGAGGTTTAAAAAAAAAATTAAAAACTGCTTTTGTCTGGAACATTCACGCCAACTTAAGTTATTTTCTTTGCACACAAGACTACACAGGTCATATAGTCAGCAACGTGACCTTTGATGCACAAGCCACTGTGGCAAAGCATGTATTACCATGGGAGAGCGCATACATGGCTCTCACGTGCCCTTTATTGAGAGAGGAGTGCTAATAGCATAACGATAGCCCCTACAGTTCCTCTTTGAAAAGGAAGACAAAGACCAACCAAGCAGCCAAAAAAGCCATGTGACACTTAGACAGTTTTTTGTGGTTCCATCTATTTCTAGTTTCCTGCTCCACAATTGCAGCCCTGAAGCCATGTAGTGCCTCTCTACTCATGAATTTTCACGAATAAGGAGACAAGCATCATGGAACAAGAAACCTACTGGTGACTTGGGTTTTGCACTATACAGAGGACAGAGAAACTGCTACTATCAGTCAGGTAGAACTGAGACATTTTCATCATAAGAGCACTTCTGAAATTTTGATGATTCCTCTTTCCATGCTCCAATGGCCTGGAAAATGCTCTAAGCCTCATTTTTGAAATATTTACACTTTTTCCATGCACTGTACAAACCAAAACTAGAACTCATGTTAAGAATAGTTCCTCCTTTCAAGGCAGTTGGAAGAAGCTTTTAGAGCAGTATAACACAAGTTGTGCCTAAATTCTGAAGTTTTTATACATCAGAACATGCCTTTTGTCTGACAAACCTTACAAGCACTAAGAAAATTCAAGATTAAATAGCAACTTGCCCATCGCTTTGATTTAGCTTACCTTACAATTCAAATGCTTATTACTCCTGCTTCTCAAACAGTTTCCTTCCTGTTCTTCTAAACAGAGATCAGTCTTTTCTGTCTCTACATTTAACTGCTTAGCTGCCCTTCCTGTCTCCTAGTGACTAAAGACAAGTCAGTGCTTCATTTACTGTTAGAAGACATTTTAAACAGCCTTTCTAGTAAGAAATTTGAAGACACCTTACTATGCTACACAAAGTTATCTTTTAAATATCGAATCAAAAAGCGATGTATGGGATTCTGTATCCCCATTTATTATTTAATGTTTTTGAAGCACGTGCTTAAACTGACTACCATATATTTTTAAGTCAAAGCCAGAAGAGATACCTACCTGAGGACTACAGTTATGCTTGTAAAATACAAGTTGACTGTTTTCTGAATCGCAAGTAAAAAGAAATAGGAGGAAAATGGAGAATCATTGCTGTTAACCATAAGCTATTTTGTATATATTATGTCACTACCTAATTGAAAACTTATCTAGCAGCTACTACTCAACTACTTGATCCTTTAACATTTAGTAAAACAGGTTGTAACATGGAACAGGAAAAAAAAAAAAAAATCCCCCTAGCTTTTTCCACATAATCAACTGTTTACCCAGAATAGATTTTTATCTCAAGGCTTTAAATTTTGATTAAAATTTATTTACTGCATATAATTTTATCTAAGGAGTAATCCCTCTCTTGTACTATACTTTATACTATATTTTCTTCCAAAGCGTATGTTAGCATATGCCCAAGTTGTGAGCAGATCATGGTAGATTTTAGCATGTAGCTTGACTGTTCAGAATTGGAATTAGACAAGTTTACCATAAACAGTATTATACCACAAAACACTGATATGACACCTGGGCTGTAACCTGCTGCTAACAGGCCTATTGTTCAACTAGATGAAACCTAGAATTGCTAAAGAGTACAGGAACTTCTGCCAGATATCTTCAGAGCCAATTTTTTGGCCAGGATTTATACAAGGATTAGGAGATAAACTACGTACTTATGCAAACTAACAGAATGTTGCTTCATTTCTCTATGTAAATATGTGCTTATTTGTCTAATGTTGTACAAGAGACCCTTGGCTTAAAAAAAAAAAAAAAAACAAAAAAAACACACACAAGCTTCAGTCAGCTTTTCTGTATGTAAACCAAGAAGATTCCATTTCTACCAGCAACACAGAGCTGCATGTTTGCTATTTATAAAATACATAGGAATGATCTAGGTAGAGCTCCATTCTTACAGGACTGGAGAGTCCTGTGCACCACACCATGAGTATTTGTATCTGTGGCTCACTCAGACACATTGGAGATAAAATAAAAAAGTGGCCAAAGTCAAACATACTTCAAATGTTTGGAGTAAAACAAGAGACCAATGAGAAGCACTGGCTGCCTTTATAAGAGAGCAAATGCTAAATTAAAGAGTTTAAGAGTTCTTTCCAACTGCAAAAAAAAAAAGTAGGACTGCTTTTGTTATTTTGTTTACATATCACATATTCAAATCTAGTATGGGTCTTTACATTATGAAAACAAGGACAGACTAGGTTTTTTAAGAGGGCTGTCTAGCATTTACAATCAGCATTGTTACTGTACCTTTCAAAAGAGGGAATTGAAGAAAAATCAAAAAATCAGTTTACAGATATTAAGTATCAGAACTAAGCCATTTTTGCTTTTCGAGCTATTATCATCCACATTATTATGTTTTCTGTTGTTGTTGTTTGTTTTTAAATGAATCCTTTGCATTCTAACCTGAATATATCTCTTATACTTCCAGTATAGAATTCCCATATTACTACATGAGCACAGCACCAGGAAATCTGACTTGCAAGATTAACTAATATGTTTACTTATTTGCAGTCATCCTTTCACTGGCACAAGGTAAAACCACTTAAAAACATGAAGCTAACTTTGGTAAAAGGGAATCTTGAGAAGACTTTGGAACTTCTAGAGATTCAGAACAAGGACTAGTGATTACCAGCCATCTAGTTAGTGTTACATTTAATGGGCTGTTACAGCTGAAGCTTACACAGAAAAAGCAGAACAGTTATAAATACAACACTTGGGCAAAGTTAAGTATTTAGTCATATAAGAAAAATACCAAAACACAGAGTTCAAAAAAAAAAAAAGTACTTACTGCATGTGTGTAACAGTTAGCAGCATGTTCATAGCAAGTGGGTTTGTAGCGGCTGTTTGCTGGAGCTGGGTGGTTCATGAACCTGTTGAATAATTAAGGAGTACTGTTAGGGAAGTTAATAAACCATCTCTTTGGAGCATCATGAAGGAATACCTCCAACCCAGTAACATTAAAACTATGTGTACAGACACGTTTAAGGTAACTATTATTAAAATTCAAATTTTTCCTCAAATATGTTCTCTTACCAGAAAGATCAGTTGACCATTCAGTACACAGACAATCACAGATTTTTTTTTTTATTATTATTTTTTAAATCTTTAACCGATGTTTTTCTCATTTAATAGAAGTTGCATATAGAAATTATACCTCCTCTTTTCCACTTGCTTGGTCAAATAAAGAATTAACTCTCTCCCATTTTAATTACATAATAAAGACTCAACTTTTCCTTGAATTATGACCTTCATCATAGCTGCCAAGGGTTACTCTATTTGAAAGAAATTCTTAAAACTCCAGCAATATTCCAGTTCTACATATATAACACTTCAGAGTAAGTCAACTTGAACTTTGTCTTTTCTACTCCCATAGCAAGCAATATTTGCTGTTGGAGTGTCAGATGGCTCAGTTTTTTTCTTTGTGGCTAGTGCTATCTTCTATCTGTAACTAAAAGAAGTTACACAGAGAAGAAAGGATATGCTAATGGTTAACTCAGAAGAGGAACCATTTCAAGGGGATTTCCATGACATTCCATCTTTTTCTCTAAGAATTTTCAAACATTACCTAACAAACAATCAATCTCACCAAACAAAGCCTATGCAAGTCAAACCAAGTATGATGAAACTTGAGAAAGTTATGGAAGAACTAGCCAAAACAAATGTTGTGCTTAACTATTCCAAGGAGTCCAATATTTAGGTTGTTTCTGTGAAAATACGAAAATTAAGCATGTGCATAAAAACCTTGGAAAACCAGCACACATCCATACGCAACCAGTCAAAAATCAAAGTCACAAGCTACTACAACAGTACCATGCCTGTTAGCCCAGCGCAGCCTACTGTCATACAAAAGAGCTGCTTTCACTAATAAATTCTCTTTGTATATTCCAGGTTATGGCTGACTATTATAAAACTATGCATTGGCAATTAGTCAGGTATCCAACAAGGCAAGAACAGCTTCACAACAAATACAGAACGTGTCTATGTTCAGAACTGAGAACAGCTTTATTAGCAATATTTATGTACAGCAATATTTATATTTAATATATAGTTTGTTAGAAAAACTTTGGTCCTGCCTCACGTCCCTCCTGGTTTAAGTGAGAAACAGTCCTATTTTTGGAACATCTATAAAATATTGACTAATTTCAAAATGGGGAGAAAAAAGGGGGAAAGAAAAAAAAAAAACACCAAAAAAGCCCCACTTAACCAGAATCTTGTCTGAGCAAGCAGTTCCTGATTTCTGGGATAGGATACGTGGTTTACAAAACATTTAATAAAACCATTTTTTTTCTAAACTGATATATGAAAATTGCTAAGACTTAAACAGCCTTGATAACGTAACACAGTATCACCGTGTCCGAATTATGGCAATTTCAAAAAAAAAATGTTTCAAATGTTATGAATGTAAAGGATTAAAAAAAAATAAATGTGAATTTTAGTCACAGAAGCTGAGTACAAAATGTTGTTACAAATGAATAGTTCCAAGGAAGTTAATGTATAGAAATGGCTTTTTTTTTGCCAGTGAAAAATAACACTTCTCTAAGAGGATAATAAAATTGTAGTCATATGCACAGGCTTGCGGAACATTTGGAAAACAATATTGTTGCCCTGTGCATACAGACCTTCAACAGCTGCTGAAGACCATCTCAACATCATCTAAAGATGGAACATTCAGTTCACTCAGTTCTGCTTCCAAGTTTGGAAAACATTTAAAAATAAAAGCATCTGTTGGCTCAGTTGAGTGACCAGGATTAGACTGTCCTTGCTCAACTCCATAGACTCAAAGTCACAGAAAACCTTCCACTGATTACATCTAGAATATTATTAAGTTTCCCCAGCGGCCATGGTGGTACCTTGGAGGTCTTACAAGAGAGGCTACAAAAAACCTGAAGAACACAAAGGAATAAGCTTCTCCTCAGTATTAGTGTCACAACTTCTATTGTTCAAAACTTCTGTATATTATCATCTAATAAGCTATAAATAATTGAAGGTAGCCTGCTAATGGGATCTTCCATTACCTATTAGAGGATTAGAACAACGATATTAACAAAGCTATCCTTTCTCTATTATCTACACAAAGGGCGTTTTCCCACTCTTGGTGCCAACACAAGAATGATGCAAATATTCATTTATCTACGTGGTAACTTTGTCTGAAATCTGATGCTTGCCTGCTTTTCCAGGCAAATTCACACATGCACCTTTACTTTCAAAACATTTCAAACATCGTTTTTACATTGAAAAATAGTTCTGATCATTTAATTTAAATCAACTTGCTTTTCTTTCAGAGTTCTAGCAGAGTAATACCTTTAGGAATACTTAATCCACTTACATGTTTATACCACCTGAGTTAAGGCTTTACCTGTACTTTAACAAAAAGGCTCTCCAAACAGCCCAGCACCTAACTGTTTTACATTTGACATACCTGCACTTCTCCTTTCTGAAGAATGTCAACTGCCACAGACTGCAAGACCCACACAGCAATTGCTGTGGCATATTTGGTCAGGTCACTGCTCACAGAAAGCATTTTCAGTAAAGCAAAACTTCAGTTATCTCCCTGTGCCTTTTTATAATATTATTTATAAGTGTTACAACTTCTGAGGGAAGATCATGCAAAAAGTGGTCGAATAGGGGAATAATCAAATGCAGCCAGTGCCGCTCTTGTGTTTGCTTCATTTCCAATTGACTGCTCATGTTCAATGCTTTGAGAAACAGACCTGACATTTGAAGATAGCTCCTTTCTGATAGTACGTTGAAGAGCTCATCAAAAGCAGGACAAATCATTTTGACACATTCAGTTTAAAAAGTCAGTCATTTACTCCTCTAGTTATGTACACATAGGATATTGCAACACGAAGGAAGAATTTGGTTGTAGACTTATTCACAGCAAAGAGGCAAAAACTGCTCCATTTTTTCTTCAAGGCAATGGAAGAAAAACCACACCACGGGCAACAGCTACTTTTGTTTTCTGTAACGTGAATAGCACAATACAAGGACATCGTTTTGTCTACTATTTACAGGTCAAGTTTGCCTCTTCTGAAAAAAGGTAGTTGTGAGGAATACACACCTTCCTAACAGAGGAAATTCCACCAACAGCACTCAAATGCTGTTTACTCCTAAACAAAGGCTCTCCATAACACAGCAAGTAAGGTTATTACCAAATGCAGGACAGTCTTAGAAACTGCACTCCAGTTTATAGGAAACCCCTCTAAGCGAATGCTTTTGATTCTCAAACAATCCAACACCTTCTTTAACAGCAGCCCTAGTGAAATTGCAGTCATTCATCAGGAGATACACCAGAGTATCTCACAAGAACGGACATATATGTCTCCATTTAAGATACTGACAACCTAAGGTCTTTAGCATAAAATACTAACTCCTTCAACATCAGGAGACAATATGGATATAACTACAGAGTCTGAAAAATTAGTTTGAGCATCAGGATGAAGCGTTTTCAGCTTAACTCAGCTCAGCAGGCTTCACTGCCTGAGGACAAACACGTTGAGCCAGGACAGCACCACTGACTGCTCAGACACAGCTGCTCCAAATTCCACATAATCAGCTCTTGGTACTATGTTCAGTTCCTTACAGATAGCCATGAAGAATACAAGCATCTCCAAAGTTTCCTGACTTACTTTAGATAAGCACGATATATTCTGACTTTTTGTACTAGAATTTGAAATTTCTGAAACCAAGACTAGTAAATACGTGGGGCCAGCCATGAGATCAGAATGCTTTTGCATTCAACTCCGTTATAAGTTTAAGTAGCAAAATAGTTTAAAGTAGCCATGCTTGGCCTCAAATAGACCTTGAGCCTTAAGAATGTTCCAGCTTTATAATTTCACAGCATATAAACAACATCCATTAACAAGTACATTCCCAATAGAATTGGAAAAGACAGTGAGAAAGACATGCGACTTCATTTAAAACAGGGGAGGAGAAACTCATACCCTCATTCCCTTTACGCAACCTGAACTTTGAACTTCAAATACTTCAAATAACTAGCATTTTAAATATATAGACTAATCTGTTCCCCCCCCCCCCCCCCCCACCCCGAGACCATTGATCTCAAGTTCCTGTTCATTTCCAAGGGGACAGATGCTCTATGACTCACAGTGATTTCAGAATTAAGAGATCACAGTATCTGGGAGAGAAAGGAAGAGGAAAATCGGAGGGTCCTTAATGCTTTGTCTTAGCTTGCAAACCCAACTTAAAAAAAAATAATAATAAAAAAGAATCTTAAATCTATCACACATACTTGTGTGGCATATGTTCTTCAGTATCGCCACAAGTTTATACCCAAAACTACAGAAGAGAAAACATCTTTCAAATCTTTCTTTGTTCTTGATTCCCATCTGCTGATGGAATTGCTCTTTGAAGCATGAAGCAAAACATCAGTAAAAAAGCCAAACATCAATAATGGTCTCAAAGATCTAGATTTGGGGGTGTGGGGGTTTCTTTTCAGGAAGTATATTTCCTTTATTCAAGTCAAAAGGCCCCATACTTCCTTTTAGCAGCCTAAAAAGCTCATTGTCTCTTTTTATATCTTTTTTTGCCTTGTGCTTTCCAGCAGCAGAAGAGACCAGGGAGACCTCATAAGCCACAAATAACAGCATATCTCCAGAAATTGCAACAAGGTGGGGACAACTCCACAAAAACAGCAGCAGCATACATTAAGCCAGGCTGTATATTTAGATACCAAAGCAGTTTGTTATATTGGCTAAGCTCTTTGCTTTTGAGAGGAAAAGCAAAAACCACAAGCAGGTCAAAATTGATCAGCATCGTGTTTTCGTTTATAACCACGTAGGTAAGATTTTGAAGAGAAATAAGCAGGTTTACAAGCAGCTTGATTCTTTCTGACCAGATCGGTAGATATTGCCTCTTTATGAATTCAATCCATTCTGTTCAAAACAGAGGCATATTCCTCTGGACTTAGTACCTTCCTTCCTGGATTCAAAGATACCTAATCACAGTTTGCAACTATCCAGATAATTTATCTTTACTACTGCTGAACAACTGAGTCAGAAATAATTCTGATCAGAAGCAGACCACTTGTTTGGAAATATCTGCAAAATTGCGTATGTAAAGACTCATGTTACAGCACGACACTAAAGACTACACAAAATCAGCTATAATCCTGGAATCCATTAACAATTGTGGTACCACACACGCATCAGGTCCTGGAAAAAAAAAAGCATCTGTGCACCTCACTGACTGCCCAGAGGATTCCTCAACCTCCAGACAAGTACAAAAGGCAAAACCTCAAGCGAAGCACGGGCAGAAGTCACAGCGGGTGCAGCACATCTGGGTGCAGGGACAGGCCAGCACATCACCCTAGGTGTGGGTGGCTGCACAAACGAGGTCTGATCGCGCTGGTATTTCCCCCTCCCTCCCTCACTTCCCTTTCAGTTTTATTTTGCTGCTAACCCCCAAGCTTCGCTTTCTCAGAGCAGGGCAGCCCTACCAGAGCCTGGCCTCACCTGGCAGCAGCCTTCCCCCCACAGCTACCAGCCCTGCTCCTGGGCTGCGGGTCCCAAACCCCTCATGGACCCGCGTTCCGTGAGGGGGAAGGCGGGCAGCATCCCACAGCCGCCCCGGCCCCACAGCGTGCCCGAGCGTCCCGGGTCGGGAACCGGGGCTGTGACACACGGCCGGATGAGCGACCCTTCACCCAGTTCGAGAGGGAATAAAATAAATAAATCGTGAAAACAGACACACGGGTCCCCGCTCCCGCCCCGCTGGAGAGGCGTTGCTCGCAGCGTGTGCTCGCCCGCTACAGCCAGCGATGCCCCGGCCCTCAGCCCCGGCGATACCGAGAGAAACGCTCCGGTGGCTGCCCCCAGCCCCGCAGCCTGACCGCGGGGAGCAGCCGGGGATCCCTCACCTCCTAAACCTCTCCTGGAGCCGCCGCATGGGTCCTGGCCGCCCGCCCCGGCCAGGCGGCGGCGAGCGGGGGGTCGGGACGGGAGGCTCCGGGCGGCTCCTGAGGCGGCGAGGGCCGGAGTCCGGGCCCTCATTGGCGTGCGAGCCGCCGCGGCGCCGTCCGTCGACGAGGCTCGGGAGCCGGGCGGGCGAGCGGCGGCTGCGGGCGGCCGCTTTAACCGGCCCCTCGGCTCCCCTCAGCCCGCCCGGCCCTCGCTTCCCTCCGCCCTGGCCCGCCCCCGGCCGCCCGGCCCGGCCCGCCCCTCGCCATGGCGGGAGGATGGCGGCTCCTTCATGGCGGCAGCGGCGTGAGGCGAGCTCGGCGCACCACAGCGCCAAAATAAGCAAATATCTGAGGGTTCGGCTGTTTAAACAGGCCTGGTTTTTAACCTACAGAAGCTGGAGGAGCCATTCCGTGAGGGAAGCCGGGTGGCGGCGGGCTCTTAGCACCGCAAAGGCCCTTGTCCCTGTAGCACGCAGGGGGCTGCCTGGCAGAGCAGAGCTCCTCCAGCAGAGCTGTGCCTCTGCCGTCGCACAGAGCTGCACGTGGAGTAATGACAGTGCTCTGAGCCGAGGTTACAGCGGCTGGGCTGCTGCTGATAACCTGGCTGGCTGTTTTACTAGTTCCTCCAGCTGTAAGCCGCTGAGGTGTTATCAACTTAAACCATGAATTTTTCCAAGCAAGGGTTATTTTACATGAGTGAAGAAATGTTGTCCACAGTATTTCTATGAGATGAATGTGGAATTGCCTTTCGTAGTACAAACTGGGGCATGAATTAGGAGAATTTTAAATTCTTGAATAAGCTTCTGTCTTCTAATCTAAGACCTTGTTTACAATGGGATCTGAACTGTTAGAGCCCTCAACAAAAGCAATTAGTACAGGCACACCAAAGCAAACTGCCGGTTTAGACAAATAAACTATATCCGGCATCAATATCGTTTATGGCAGGGCAGAGACAGACGGGATGGGATCTGCTGGCTGCTGGCGCAATGGTTTATGAGTTGCCTCCCCAGCCGAAGGTGCCACCTCTGCCAGGCAGCCACCTCCACCACAGGCTGTAGAGGGAAATGTGGCCATTGTCACTTGGCTGGCAGTCAAGTTAAATCCGGCTTTTCATGGCCCTCAGTTCCTTTTACTAAATCTTCCTCCACATCAGGAGTTAACAAACGGTTAGGTAGTAACAGCTTTGTAAACCGCCACAGCAAGACTTGCTTGACCCTTCATTTCTTGCCTTTCATGATGAAATAAGCTCCTCTGGGACGAATTGCAATTTTCAGTCTCCCACAGGGGCTTGCTGCAATGGTAGCTGGGGCTGGGCCAGGTGCTGCAGACAGGCAATCGCTCAACTTTGCTCCAAGGCAAGGGTAGAACATGGGGCTGGAAAGGAGAGCTCCTGAAATGCAGAGCCAAGCTAGTTCCTGGATGCTTCTCCTGAGTTTCAGGAGGGCTTAAATTACTTCCATTAATCTCAGTGAGGTATCACTGTTAATAAAGTGGTACAATCTGTCATCTGATTTAAGTGTCATGGCTAATAAAAGAAAGCTCCATGTTGCGGAGGTACATCCTGCTTATGTTATCTATTAATCCAAAAGGAGCGGAGCTTGAGGACTCCGCTGAAGAACCCAGCCACACACGCATGACTGCATTTTATTGGCATCCCAATAGTGTGGCTTTATTTTGAGGTGGAACTTGTGGTAGTACAGCTCCCTTCCTTAATACCACATACCCATCCTCGCATTCCTCCACTACTGCCCCAATAATTTGTTCTTTCAGGCTGTAAAAATGTTCAGGAAAATACGATTCTGTGGACACCAGGACTGGAAGACTGGCTTTTTTGTGGTTCTGGTAAAACCTGGACCGACTCCTGTAAAACAGATCTTCTGCAACCTTCAAAGGTGCCCACAGAGTCATCGCATTTTGTCTCCATCTTCTCTCACTCCCTCTGCTCTTTTTTGGCTGCTGCTTCTGTCTCTTCCCAAACCACTCTCATTATCTTTTCCTTCCCTGCTGCTTTTCACATTTGATCTAGATTCTACCAGGAAATGTGTCACAGAGGCTTTTTCTCCTGTTTTCAAAGCCACTTTTTCCATGTTTGTTCTGTGGTCACAGATATCACACACTGTGAGATCTTCAAAACAACAATTACTGTAGCTTCCTGTTGTTGGAGCATCAAAGATTTACAAATTAAAGATCTAGTTCGAATCACTGTTTCAAACTTGTTTCTTTTGAATAACAACAAGAGCATTCAAACCATGAAGCTTGAGAGAGTGAAACCAGGTTAAGCAGACCACCAGCCATCATGAGAACTGTAATGAGACTGGAAAGTTTTGACACTTGTATTGAACTGAATCTCCACGTCTCTTAAGGATAACACCAAATTACTCAGCATGGATATTTTTAAAGTGGTCCTGGCCAATAGCTTTTTTTTTAGTACCAGTGACTCTGGTTGAACTCATCACTCTAATTGCTTTTTATGATCTAATGACTCAGAATCCTTTTTTTTTTTATTTATTTACTTTTTTAATATTAGAACAAAAGAAATGCCTTGTTATGGATGAAATGACTATTAAATTTAAAACCTAAATTTTGGCAATAAGCATACAGAATTAAGGCAGTAAAAATCTTATTAATTTGATCGCTTTTATCAACAAAATACGAAAGAAAAATAAAAAAGAACTTTGAATACAGGTGTTTTTTTGATTCTGAAGTGTTCTCAAGACTAGAAATATGCAATAGTAAATTCAGCTGGGAATGTATTTTAATAGATGAGACAGGGTTACAAGGAGATGGAAGAACTTTCCTTACTGGATGCATCACTGCTATAGGGGTCTCCCATGTGGTGCATTTAGAAGAAGGACCAAAGGAAAATAAATGGAAAAGAGCTCATTAATAAGGAATTGAACTTATTTTTTTCATTGGACAAGGAGAATTTAATTCTGATCAGTGCTGTGAGGTATTCATAAAATGGATTTTACAAGATGAACAAGGCAATCCCACTTTGATCCCTAATAGGAGGTGTTTGCATAGCAATCTGTCACTAATTGCACTTCTTGACAGTCTCAGCAGCGTAGTCAGTGGCTGCAGGAGCTGGTTTGCCCTTATTGTTTCTAGGTCAAATTTTACCCACGCAGAATCTCCTGCACATCCGTCACAGGAACTATCTACAACCTAGGGACAGCGGAATTTGTCCTCCTGGACATTTAATCCATCACTTTTATGAGCATTAAATTGACACAGACATATGTCATTTCTTAATCAGACATCAAGTCTTTTTATAGTATTATGCAAATATGGACACAAAAGTAGGGTCCGTAGTGACAGAAATGGCAGTTTTCACTCTATTACAAAATTGTCCTGGGTTGCACAACCTTATCAAGCCAATGGGCAGGACTTGCTGAAAGCTTCCTTTTCCCCAGCCAAGGTGAAATTTTAAGTGCCACATGAGATGTCAGTGGGGAGTGAAATTCTCTCAGGAGGTTAAGCTAACAAAACTAAACATCCCGCACAAAAACTGAGTTTCTTCTAGCCATTTGGCACAGGCGGCAAGTTATTAATATAAGCCCACATGATAACTACTCTCTTGATCTGTTGAACAGATAGCAGTCACATAACATTTGTAAGCAGCTCCACGGCTGCCAAAATATCCACAACAGGGACGTGACACCGCTAAGAAATGTTCCCAGGTACTCACTTTTTGGAGCTGCCGGTGCTGACGGGCTCTGTCAGAGTGGCAGGACGGCACACGATGGCTTGGGAAGCTCTCGGCCAATTTACGCATCAGAGGTGAGCTGAGCAGCACCAGGCCCTTAATGAGGCACGGGAACAAGTCTGACAGGTGAAACTTCTCTCCACTCCCAGTTTACATGAGAGAATAAATCAAGCATTTCTGGTAAATAAGGGTGGGGAAAAATACCTTTCTGCATTCTTTTTGCTTTGTAACAAATAGAACATGGGAATCCAGCCCTCGCCTTCCTGTCTTAGCAGTGTATGTGCTAATGGATGAAGCTGATGGTTTGACAGAGGTTTGATTTAGAGGCTTGAGAGGCAAAGCTCCTTCCCTTTCCTAGGTTTAGAGTACAAATTCAGAAATAAGCAAGGTTGTCACTGAGTGACTGCTTCAAATGTGCGTGTGGTCATGGTAGATATGCAGTCTGACAAAGCTCTTCTTGGCTAGTAAAACAATTTACTGATGCAATTTTGGAAGGAAATCCTATTCTTCAAGATTCTAATAGGAAAACCGGTTTTGCAATAACGCGGCCTGTAAGACCAGGACAGCAACAGGTCTCGCCCCGAGGCGAGGCTCTGAGCACCCCATGGGGCTCAGGCTTGCACCCCCTTGGCTCATGCCCAGCTGTATCCCCATGGCACACAAGTGGGCAAACCAACCTGGGGTCCCTCAGCGGCAGGCCTGTTTTTTTTTTTTTGGCACGTGTGGGGACACGTGGCAGCAAAACGTCCTGTGGTGGGCTCAGCCACAGTGTGGCATGGCCTCCTTGGGGCCGAGGCTGCAGGCTGCATGGAGGTAGCCCCCTTTTTTTTTTTTTTTTCTTCCTGCAAACTGACCCAGATTTCTGCTTTGCTGACAGTCTTTTTTTTTGAGCATAGTGTGAAGGAGAAGCATCCCGTACTGAAATGCATGTCAACGGTCTTGTGAAACAAGCACCCCTCCCTCCCTCGGCCTTCCCCCAGCCTAACTAATAAGGTCATCCCACTGAAGACAGCTTATAAATAGCTTTCCAAACACTAATGGAATTAGTTCTGCCCTGGACAACTTTTCCAGGGTGACACAGGTATCTAAGAAGGGCTGGCTGCTTGGCATACACAGCCACTCGCAGTGGAAATAATGTTGAAACATAAACATTTACCTGATGTCATAGCACTCGCTGCCAGCATTAAACCTGAAATGGGATTACAGCATTACTTAGTAATATAATAGAGAAGATTTAGTGCAAGTAAAACAAGTGATTTTAGAGGGATGTGCCTTGTAGCAGATTAGATTAGGTTAGGCTAGATAATTACATTTAAAAATCTGCTGAAGCTTTCTTTCTGTCAGTGTATCTGAGAAAAGGGTAATTTTCATGGCTACAGAACCCTCCAGATTTTGTGGGGACAATGAGCAGCTTTGTTGGGGAATAATTCAAAGGTACTTCAAGTCAGGAGCAATCTTTAATATTATGGCGATCAATGGAAAATGAGTAGGGTAGCTATAAAATCTCAGTGATGTTTTAAAATCCTTTTACTACTTAAATCATCTGTGAACTGAGCCATCGAAGCCCTCTAAAAGCAATAGCTGAATTATTTACTCCTTAAAATTTGGTGTGAGATCTGCAATTTTATACTAAACAAAAAATGATTTGTTTAGAAGAGTTACACCAAAATTCAGAGACAATAAGCATCGATTGTTCACTGATGTGGGAACTTCAAACCGATTAGAGTTAAGCTCCTAAACAAGAGACAGACATGAAATTATAATTTGATTATCTATGTGACTAATGAAGTTTAACTGCATCTTCAGGAAAATAATGCAGTGATATTATTTTGCAGTCATTTGGCCTGTGTCAGATAGCAGTCCTGCCATGTATTACATTAGAAGTTGAGCCCGTTTCACATCATAAATAAAATTACACAGATTTCAAATTACACACTGAGAAAGATAAAGGTCAAATTTGATACTAATCTATCCTTTCCATCAAACAAACAAACAAAAATATGAATATGAATATGAAAAAAGCCTTTTTGTAAATGTGATAATATCCCATGGCACACTTGGTCATAAAAACACAGCTTCTCAGATGCCAGTTGCTGACATTGCTTTTAAAACACGGAGACTTTTCAATGTTGTGATTAGTAAATGTGTGCTTATCTGGAGTTACAATGTACCTCAAAGGTATTCCAGCCAGGTACAGTTTAGTAATGTATTTTAGTAAATACATTTTAAAATGTATTTAGCCAGGTACATTTTCTAGTAGCACTGCAGTGATGTATCTTACAAGAAAACTTTCTGTTGGAGTGAAAGATGAAATTTCTCCTGGTGGATATTAGGCGTTCAGCCCTCTCAGATGAAGAAGCTCCCACAAGGCCAGGAGGTGCTTTGTGTGCCTGAGAGGAGATTAGAGCCACAGAGAACAAGGAGAGAAAAGCAGCACTTGTTGGGCTGGGTACTGGCCTTGGGCCAGCTGTGGACACGTCTGAGTCACCGGGTGAACCGAGTGTGTTACTGACGGCAAAGAACTTGTATTTCAAACAGCACAGAAATATCCTGCTTTCCAACATTGATCCTGTAGTATTTCCTTTGTGAAATGTTAGTCATAATGTACTCGAATTCAAGGCTTGTTTAGAAACAACAAACGTCTGTTTGCTTTGGCTTTCAGTAATTGTACTGTAAGAGAGAGGATCGGGGATTTCAACCTGCTGCTTACAGCTGGGTAACCTGGGAACCTCTCTTAGGTCTTCCAGCAGAAATAAGTATGTAATTTAAGCTAACAGGAAATGGGATTCATTTTTTTTAAAGGCAATATAGTAGTTAAATTCATTCAGAAAGAGAATTTTATGAACCAGACCAAATCAGGACAACAGGAC
This sequence comes from Anas platyrhynchos, assembly GCF_047663525.1. Classification (NCBI taxonomy): domain Eukaryota; kingdom Metazoa; phylum Chordata; class Aves; order Anseriformes; family Anatidae; genus Anas; species Anas platyrhynchos. The sequence continues at coordinate 5,520,963 of NC_092605.1, forward strand.
CTGGGAGCTAAGGAGCTGCTGTTGTGTTCAGGTTTGGTTTGGACAGTACTGTCAAGGATCCCTGAAAAATTACATTTCAGGTTTTTAAACCAAAGTTATAATAGAATTCAAACTCATGAGATTTGGGGTTTTAGTCTGCCTTTAGGAAGCCTACAACAGCAAATAAAGAATAACTCTGTACTACTTTCAGTGTTTTTAGAAGCCTTCTTTTGAATGTAAAGCTTTGACAGATGGTGACAAGAGCTCATCTTCCATCTTTCTCTCTCGGGGTCAAGCTTGATGGGGAGAAGTGGATCTGGCCTGAAAGTGCCCATCATTTTCACCCTCTTAACCCTGCCAGTTAGGCAGCACTAGGTGAGTTGCCTCTCCGGGGGCTGTGGCAGGACAGGGGAGGCAGTGACTTACAGGCATGGAGGGGATGTGAGATCAGTGCATGTCTTTCCAGTTCTCCTTCTTCAGCCCCACGAGTGGAGGCTTTTGAAGATCTAAAAAATTTTTTATCTATATATTTATTCATTTAAGCAATGCATTACCCATGCAGAACAAATTGTTTCTCTTTGGCCCCTGTATTTCATACATATACACATTTTTACTTTCTCAAAACTAAACGGAAAATGTTCACACTTATACCAAAGCTGGAATAAAACAGATCTACCTTTAAGTCCCTTCTCACAGACAAAGCAGACTAGTTTAGCTGATGTTAAGTTAAATGTAGTCTGCATGGCATTGACATACAAGAACCTTTATCCCCATATTTTCTTCCTGCCATTTTTTTTTTTTCTCTGCAAACGTCTGCCATCCATAATCAGTCTCCATACCTCATTTTTGACATCACAATCAATGAAGTGAAATAAGCCGTTACTTAATGGGTCTGACATAAAATCCATTTAAGTTAAAGGAAAAACTCTCATTGTTTCCTATCAGCTGTAGGTCAAGCCTAAAGAGAACAGAGGGAGTGGAATTCAGCCCATCATTTGTCATCCGAGAGGAAATGGTTTCCACATCCCATTTGGACTACTTAAAGATTTTAAACATATTTAGTGAAAGAAAACAAATTGATTTCTTGTCAGTGGTTAAATGGCTGGAGTTTTACTGTGATTGGATATTCTTTCATTTTCAGATTTTTAAAACAAGTTTGCCTGAATTGTATTATTTCTGATTATTGTACTTCTGATTACGAAGCTACATTTTTTTTTGTTTTGATATTTTAGAAAAATCAAATACAGGAGCTTAAACCCTGTAAAAGGGAAGCCAGCAATACCAACGAGGAGCCTGGCTGCCTGCACGGCCATGGAACACCGGCTCATGCAGAGCCAGGCAGCCTCTGACCATGGGCTGCACCTCGTGCTGTGACCCTGCCAGGCTTCTCACAAAGCTGCTTGCAGCCCATCAGTTTTATTTTTTGTGTGTGTGTGTCTTTTAAATATATTTGGAAGGGGAGAAAACATCTATCCTCAAATTCACATAATTATCTCAGTTCTCCTAGGTTATATAATTAGGGTTAGTAAAGCATGAGTCCTTTTTTCTCTTTTGCTCAAAACCTTTTCTAAATGTAACTCAAAAGCAAACTGAACCTGTGTTGTACTAGAGCCCACCAAATGCCTGACACACTGTCCCTGACAAACCTCCAGTCTAAATAGCACTTGTTAGCCTTGCAAAGAGGGAGCAGAGGGGCTGGCAGGGAGAAGATGAGCTGAGCTGGGTGGTCATCTAGCTTGGGATTGCCCTAATAAGTGGAGATAAATTTCTTTCAGTGTTTTTGCAGAAATAACCTATGGAATTCAAGGACAAGAATCCAAAAGCTCTCTCTCTTGGTTGTGATATACTATAAAGAGCGAAAGGACTTCTGTTTCACATCCCTTCTGGTCGATAGGAAGCTTGTGGTGTGCACCATCTAATGCCGAGCTGCCGGGAATCATGGCACTTGCAAGAGATGATGACACAGAGGTGTTGAGGGGTCTGATGCTTGATTTAATTCATCTACTCGGCTAGCAGGCAGAGCAATTGCAAAACAAATATCATTGCCATTAGCAACCTGCATGGGCCTTGCCTCTACCATCCAGTTAATTTTCACCACACCCTTGTGAGAAGGTTATAAATTGTATTATCTTTGGTGAAAGGAAGTTTGCAGACAGATTCTGACCTGACTTCCCTTTCAGTTGTGGTGGATGAAAGCCTGCCGAGATCTGGTGGTGGAACTGAGGTGGCTGAACTCGTGCTGCTGAGGCTCTGACCCATCATGTAACAGCTGGAAGGCCCAAAGGAAAAACAAAACAAAACAAAAACACAACCACTAAGAAATCCTAATAAAAGAAACCCTAATAACAGGCAGGTTTTTAGATGCCAGCTGTACAGAGAGTAGGCAAGCAACAATCCACAAGGGCACAGAGTCCCTCGAGCTATTTTTCAAGACTGCAAATTCCTGTCCTCCAAATTCCTGTGTTTGAAGCTCAGACAGCAACATTTACAAGGAGAAGATAAGTTAGTTTAATAGACTCAAGAAATTACAGACAGTGCCTGTGCCCAAGAGCTGAAATGGGGGTAACTGCGTGTACACAGCACAGCTTTTCAGAAACTGTTCCTTTGGAGCAAACCAGGGATTGGCAAACTTCAGCAGGGCTTATCTTGTTCTGCTGCACTGGACGGAACAACCTTTTTATCTGTAGCTTGAGGATGTAAAATTTCAAGGCCACATTTTTGGGAACGGAACGCAAAGCCTTGGAGAAAGGCCACGCTTCAAAATATGTTTCCTCTGTAGCTTCCTCAGTGGCCGGGACGCAGCGCTGGCAGCAGATCACAGCCCGGGAATTCCTGAGCTTTGCTTGGACCATTCCTCTCGGTTGAGGTCACACCACTCTCCGTCTCTCTGTTTGCTTTTAGCAGGATCAATTTTATAAATTACAGGGTGAGATAGAGCACCGGTGTGAGAGCGAGCCCGGGAAAGGTGCGCGGCTGCCCGCGGAGCGTCCCAGCCAACCGTGGTGGCAGCTGGCAGTGCCCTCGGCTGGCCCCGCTCTGCTGTTATCAGCCGTGCGTGACTCACTGCAAACAGCCTCACGCTTAAAAGGAGTGTTGGTTGCCGAACTGCTACCGATTCTTTGTAATTTCACTGCAATCTTATAATGTTTTTTTACTTAAATATCGGTCTACATTAAAGTCAGAAAGCTGTGAAGCTCTCAGCACCCTTGGCACAGGAAAAACCTCTGCAGAGGTCTCAGAAAAAAGTTTTTAGCTGAATTTTCAAATCTGATATTTTCAGTTCTGGTGCCATATTGCAATTTTTCAGTGAAAACCCCAATTCTAATATGTTGCCAGTAAAGCTACCTGGGATACATTTGAACTAACTTTAATCATTTGAAGATCTTTAGAGTGCTTCACGGAATCTCCTTTGGGGAGAGATGCCTCAGCAGGACTGATCCCTCTTCTCTTCTTTCAGAATTTAAGGGAACAGAGGGCCAACCTCTGGGCAGTTTCACTGACCTGTCCAGACCGAGGGATGCTCTGTGGCTCTGTGGATACACTTGCAAAGTAGGAGGTTAAAACAAATGCACCTTAGGCTGTGCAGTGTAATAGCTGTTCGTGCAGCTTTTAGTCATCAATAGATTGCTGTTGAAAGATGAGTGATACTTTTAAATATTCAGGTTATGAATGAAATGTTAAAAGAATGTTTCCTTTGCACTTGAGATTTTATGATATCATGCAGCCATTTCCATAATTAAATAAGTGCTCGATTCTGTCTCCTGTAAAGTAGATATTAACGGGGAACTTACTAAAAACAATTGCCAGAAATGTCCCTGGACTTAAACTTCAAAAATATCAATATCAAATTACAGTGATGGTGTAAGTCTGGTGTGAAATCACCAAATGAAATTGAGGTTAAATGGCTTTGGTTTTGAAATCAACCAAGACGGCTTGTTCCAAGTGTTATTTGTGTTGAAGTTTTCCTCCAGGCTCCAGCAGAGACCTGTGCTCCTCCACACAAGGGGCGGCTTAAAAATGAATATTTCTAAACACAGAATCCCTCCACCTACAGCACAAAGGAATCATGCCCAAGCTGCAGTATCAAAGGCCTTAACATTAGGTAGTATCAGAATCAAAGTCACTCTTAGTCTTTCTGTATACGTCTGTTATGGCACAATGTTTAATGCCAAAATCAAACTGTATTTCTCCTGCAGGAAAAATGACACACCGGGCAAACTCTGTTCACTTTGGGAGCAGCTGTTTGACATTTCATTTGCTCTTTACTTCTCAGTTCATGGCCTAAGGTTTTATCCAAACTGGGAGGTCTCACCAAAAGCCCTCCTGACAATCTGATCCCATCCTGGGTCGTTTGCAGAGCGTTTGCAGTCCTAACCTAACCCAGGCACTGGCTGTGCTGTTGCTTGGATGCTCACGGCTTGATCCTGGCGTGCAGATGGATGCTTGTGATAACTAGGTACAAACACAATTGTACTCGTGGCTGGGATCTAAAGGTGCCCTTTAGACTGTTGCCTCTACCCCATGCTACGCAGCAGTAGCTGAGCTGCACGTTACACAACCTACGGAAGAGAGTCAGAGGTCTGTAACAGAAAAAAAAATAAATTGGATCGAGATTTTTGTAACGAGAGAGAGGGACCTTAAATGGAGATGTTGTTTGTAGGCATCCCTTTGCTGCTAAGGAGCAGAGAACAAATATTTGTACGACAGCCCTCACAAATCCCCTCCCCCCAACAATAACAAGCTGCCAAAAGCTGCCTCTCCACTGAACTTTGCTGCAGGTGATAAGTGTGCCTGACCCCGAAAGCAGCCGTGCACTCTGCGCTGGCTGTGGCATGGCAGGAACGAGCCGGCCCTGCTGCTCGGCTCCAGGGGCTGTCGCTCTCAAGAGCTGTAACCCAGTGCACCTTCACTCTGACTGATCAGCTCTGCTGCTTGGTGTCCCAAATCCTCCTTTTCCTATAAGCTGAAAAAGTAAAAAACTCAACCAAGCTGTTCAGGGTGTCTGTTTCAGTCACCATTTACTGCCTGCAGCTGGGATTTGATGGAGGAGGGATGGAAAGCAGCGTTACGGGAACACCAGCTCTGCCCATGGACACTGCAGCCTTAAAGTCATGGAATCATCTGGGTGGGAAAAGACGTTCAAGATCATCAAGGCCAACCATCAACCTGAGTCCCATCACCCAGCCATGTCCCTTAGAGCTGTGTCCCACACGTCTCAGATACCTGCAGGGATGGGGACACCACCACTTCCCTGGGCAGCCCGTTACAGCGCCTGACCTTAGCACCCTCCAGGACAGGTCAGCCCTCGGGAATGCATCCTGATATCTGCTGCTGCAGAGAGTTCCAGCTTGGAGGGGGCAATGGGAGGATGCCTGTCCCTCCTCCAATGCTCACACCGATGAGGGGATGAAACCATCCTTTTTCTTGCCAGAAATGGGCAGGGTGGTGGGGACAGCCTGTGCTGAGTCTGCCCGGGGAGCGCTGCCAGCTCAGCCCAGCCCTGACCTTACACAGCCCGGTGACTGCCGCTCCCAAGGCTTTGTCCTCAGCTCGGAGCAGAGCTTGTTGTGACGGCCGGGTAATTAATGTGCCTCGGCTCCCTGGCTGTAAAATCCCCGGGGAGACGAGGCGTGCATAATTTTACTGCGCCACAGCTAGGTGAGCGTAACGCAGTATTCCTGCTCAGGGATGACTGTGCTGAGCTACCTGACTGTGAAACAGCTGCTTCCCTCGTTTTGCATTGGCAGAGCTGGTACCCATTAACCATCCTGCTTTAACAAACAGTACCAGCTTCCCAGAGAGGCCACCGTCAGAACCTTTCAGCTGCAGCAGGCTGGTTTTTGACATGGCCAAGGAAATTGCGATCACTTTGTGGTGCTGGGACTTCAGGCAGCATCAAAGGAGTGCATGCTGTCCCGTGCTGCTCTGCAGGCGAGGTTTGAAGCTTGTCTCTTCTATTATCAAATGGGAGCTACCACCAGTGTGACGATGCCAGAGCTGAGAAGACCTTGACTAATGGCAGATCCTTCTTTGTGCAGAGAAATCCCAGCCTGGTGCAGCAGCACTGAGACTCCTGTCATGATTTAGGGACCTCAGGGAATCCTTACATACGCATACACATCCCTACACACAACAACATCCATGTCTGCAAACTTCTGCTCCATCCAGTTGTTACCCTGCTTTCATAACAATTCCTGTTCTCCCCTCCTTGGCTCTCCTGGCAGCTGAACTGTCCTGCCCTGGTTTGGGGGGTGCTCGTCACCTGCGTAAAGGCACTGAAGCAGCAGCAGGGAAAGGTTTACTGACACTTCTCCCATATTTCCGTATAGTTTAGCTGTGTTCGCTATGATTTATATTTTGTTCACTTCACCATCTATTTTTGATAATAAAATCTGCAAATATACATACAGAGCAAGACTGTTTTGTATCTGTATTTGACGTTGATAGAATAAATTACCTTTCCTACAGATTTTCAGTTATGTATCTGCTTCTATCATGTGCTGCACAACATCAACATGAGAAGGAAACGTTTGCCTTTACAGCCCTTTGCAAACATGGTTCTCTTCCAAGCTCTCTGCCTTGCTACTAAATAAATGTGTACACAAGATAGCGCGTGTGTGTGTGTGTGTTACTACAAAAGACTAGTATTTACACAACATCCAAACCTGTACAAACTCCAGTTGAAGCAGCACTTTCTAAGCCATGGGGCCATGCCCACATCACCTGCAGGACCAGAACACCCGCACGCAGCAGAGCCCAAACCTGCCTTCCTCCATGGAGCCTCCGGTACCTGGAGCTGCTGCCTGCTGGCCACTTCCAGCACCACCTCGACACTTTGTGCTCACTGAAGCCTGTGGCACAGCAGGAGCCTGATTTAAAGCTCAGAGGTTATTTCTAGCTTCACAGGCAGGCAGCAGCATGGGGTGGCTGGGTCAGGAGTGTGGGGCGAGGAGGGAAAGCCCTGTGCAAGTCATGGGCTGCCTTCAGCTGACTTGCACTGGACACATTGAGGGGATGGAAACAAGTGAAAAGGAGTCCTCCCTCCCTGTCCTCTCACTGTCCCTCTTGGCACTGACATTAATTTCTGAGGGACTGCAGACCGGCAGCACTTCTATGTGCCGGGTCTGACCCCACAGCAACCGTGGTTCATCCCGTGGTTCATGCAGGGAAAGAGGAAAGCACTGAAATCAGCATCTCCAGACCCTATGGTGTTCTTACTGCCATTTGTGTGTTTTCTTCCATTTTGGTTGTATGAGCATATTAGCTCCTGGAAGCCTTGCAAAGGTGTACGTGTATGTGCACTGAAAGGTGGCCCGGGATTTGCCATCCAGATTTGGCTGCAGGAGTGACAGGGATGGGAGCAAAGCTTGGGGTGGTTTACACCAGTTGAAAACCTGGGCTATATGTTGCAACATACCTCTCGCAAAGTAAACATGGCCTTGCATCATAAACCAGAGGCTGGGGCCAAGAAACAGCTCAGCTGGAGAAGGCACAAAATCAGGAGAGCACAAGCCCGTTCAGGTAAGAGAGCTGTATCTAAAAACATGCCCTGACATACTCACGAGAGGAGGGTAGGTATTTCTGAAGCTATTTTTTTCTTGCAACTCCCCAAGCCTCTGAGCTCATTAAAACGAAGACGCTCTAATTTCCAAGAGGGGCCAAGAGGGAAAGGTCAAGGAAGGACTGCTTTGTAATGTCAGATCTCAGATCCCAGCAAGAACAGCAGCAGAGTTTTCATTAAGCTGCCATCAAATGCTAAATTACTGTGCTACTGACAGCAAGTAGGACGGCTACTGCCTTACATGCAAAAGGCAGTGAAAGAAATGACCTGACAGTTTGCTGCTTGTGTACAGGCCTGCCTTCTGCGATGCACAGGTCACTGTACAGGTCTACTAGAAATGAGACCTCAACTTGGCAAAGGCACGGCTCTGGTGACAGCAGCCGACCCTGCCTGGGTGAGGGCAGCCAGCACTGCTGTGCCCGCAGTGTCGCGCGTCCCCTCCATGTCAGGGGCTTTCATCCACAGGAGCCACAAAACCACCCAGAGGATGAGGCACTTTGCCAAGTACTAAAGTCTCTAAAACAAGCAAAGCAGCTGTTTTTGTTGTTTCACCAAGCCTACAGTAATGCAAGGAAGCCCAGGGAACCCAGTGCAATCTCTGCTGAGGGGTGTGCTCAGCCTCTCGGGGGGGCTCAGCTGCTGCTTGTCTCCTAGGGCTTTGTATTTCCTGACAGGCATCAGAGGAAGGCAGTCGGATTAGACAAATTCCAATGGAAACAAATATTTGATTTCCTTCATCCTATCTGCACTTTGAAATTGCTGCCTGGCCCAACGTATGTACCTAGCGAGTAGGAAAAGCCATGGCTTGAGGCCCTTAAGGGAAAGCAAAGGGAGGGGCTGCCTCCCAGGCTGCTGCCTGCACCTCTCAGCACAGCTGTCCTGTCTTTTAACAGTTCATTAGCTGGAGCAATTAGTGGTCATGGTGTACAAAGAGCAACATGGAGCGTGAAAACCACAAAGAAGTGCTGGACCTGGAACCAGGGCGCATATGGCAGAAGCCCTCGGGCAGCTCCTCCAGCAGCCCCATCACGTCCTGGTGCCAGCCCCATGGGCACTGTGTGGCCCCACAGGCTCGGGCCTTCTCTCCTGCTCCGTGTGCGCTCCCAAGAGATCCTGGTGGTCTGTGGGGAGATGCAAAGCACATGTGGGGGCTGTGCCTGGATCCCAGAACTCAGTTTTTGGGAAGATGATGCTCAGGAGGATGACTGCTTCATGCAGCTGACTGTCAGAGCACCTGCACTGTGGCATGAACTTTCGGGAGAAGGAAGAGAGCGATTCGAGGGGCAGGGAAGGATGAGAATCAAGCTGGGGTGACTTCTGAGTTAAAGTCGAGATACCATAATACCAGGTGAAAATAGAAACACCTGCGATCTCTGTACAACAACCTGTAATTATGTGCACAAAGGCACACGTCTCCGAGTGTGTAGGTGTGTGCATGCATTATACATCAACGTGTACAACAGCCCAAGGATCTGGCAAAGTTGCTTTTCCCTCTATACTACCTTTAACTAGGAGACTCACATTACAATTGTTTCATATTTTTAAATCCGTGGCAAACATCCCAGTACTTTCTGCTTTCCCTTTGAAGGCCAGGACCTTCTGCTTTGCTTCTCCCCGTACCCGCTGCGGTCACCCCACTGTGACGGAGTGCAGTGCTGCTGGGCAGCCCGCGTTGTAAACAGGAAAGCTGATAGTGCAGGGGTGCAATAGCGTGGCACAGGGAAGCAGTGAGCCTACCGTGCCTACGGACCCGCTGGTGACATGCGGCCACCTCACCCTGCTCCGTCCCGGGCACTGCCTGCCCCCAGTGGGGTCACCGTCAGGCACACTGGTTTTAACCCCAAAGTGTCCCTTTGAACTCAGAGCTTAGCTGAGCCCTCGTTACCTTCTGGCGGGTTATTCTGTGAGCCTGAGCTGGGCATGATCTGGCCGATGGAGCTTTATCTGCTCAGGCAGGGAAGGTGGTGCCCTGCAGGAGCAGAGCTAATCCGGCAGGGTGGTGCCGAAACAGCGAATGCCAAATTTTGCCAGGTGTGAGATGATGCGCTCAAGGACTGAGCAGGATGTGGTGCCCAGGAAACCACCTCATGCCCACGGCGCCAGCTGGGTAGCTCCGAACAGCAAAGCTGGACCTGGCCTAGACCAGGTAAGAGCAAGACTTTGTGGAGTGTATCAACAGAGAGGCGCACGGAGGGCACAGCCTGGCCTTTCATCATTTTCCTTCACCTTTTCCCTTCAGTGAGCACGCCTTCACTTCTGCTCTAAAAGACGGCAGCGATCTGGGCTCTCCAGTTTTTGTGCTCTGCTCCAGGTTACCCTGTGCGCTCCCCAGCACAGACAGCGCAGCAGGCCCATGGCGCGGCACGCCTGCTCCCCACCAGCTGTTCTACTTCAGCAAAACAGGAAACCGAGATCGTACGACATGACCACGCTGTGAAGCTCTACCCCTGCGGCACACGCGCTGTAACTTTCGGGGGAAGCTTCAGCGGGTGTGCTTCAGTCCCTCTGATGCTGCAGCTTGGTTTTGCCCTCTTGCTGCAGACAATGTTGCCTGTCCCTCCTGATGCAATGCACTGAGCTGGAGGCCTGGGGGGTGCTCCCTCCCACTGCAGGCCGACATTTAGGATCAAAACCAGGCATTCACCTTCAGCAGATGAAGTGGGAAAAGCATTTTCCTTCTGCAAAAGGGGAAGAGTTGTGAGTCCAGCTGCAGAGCCATTTCCCATTAAGCAGCCCACAGTATTATCTTACATCCTTCTAGTGACAGTTTATCTGCTACCCCACAGGGCAGCTGGACTTTTGTAATGCTGAGAACACAAAATCCCAAGCAGAGGGAACCCTGGGGATCTGCCGTGTTGCAAAGCTGGTAAGACAAAATCAGGTGGAGAGAAAGGAAAGGGAACCTTCGTCCCTCCAACACTATAAAGATATCAGCAGAAGAGGAGCACGTGTCCTCCTAGACCCAATAACCTTGCCCAGATGGTCACAAAAACAAGTAGGCTGGATGATGCCAAGCCACATTCTCCCTGGTGGTAGCTGCAATCTCCCCCTTGCCCTAGCAGCTCCCTGACCCCTACCACAACAAGCTGGTAAAACCCCTGTCCTGCCAAGGAGTGCAACCTCCAGAGCATTTTGTAACTACCCAGCCCAGGGACATGGTGTTAACACTTCACAGCTATTTTCTCCATGCCAGAATGAGTTAAGGTAGGAGCCTCTGCCCCGGCTTTGAATTTCCTGGCTTTCCCCATCTGCGTCACAACACGATTCTTCCCAGCCAGCCTCTTCCTCAGATGTTCAGAGTTAGCGTTGGGAGCCCAGCCAGCTCTCCTTCCCAAAACAAACACGAGGCCTCCTGATGCCAGAGATTTGCCTTCTATTCAGTACCCCAGGGACAAAGCTCTTGGCTTTACAAGCACTGCCCCGATTTTCAATTCTGCAGAGGTATATAAATAAAAATGCAGCTTTTAGGAAGCCTTGTCTGCACTGGAAAATACCTGATGGCATGTCCCTACAAGCTGCCTCTCTGCATCAACTGTAAACAGAGCCTCAATTAATTAAAGCAGTTCTTTGCCAGGTTAGCATACACTGTTTTAGCAAGGAAAATAAGGCTTATTGTCAAATTGCTTTTTCCTGGTATAATGACATCTGACTTCGAGTTTTTGCTAGTAATAAAACCACCCACCCATTATTAAACCACCCTGAAAACTAATGCCTAAAAATGTCTAAACCTAATGCCCTGAGAAATGATAAAGTACCCATTTTGATAAAAAAAAAGCTTTGCTTTCCCTTCAGCAGCTCTGGGTTCACATCTGCTCTGCTGCTGCTACCTGCATGCTTTGCCTAGAGGGCCAGGAACTGCAGAGCTGCTGGTGGCAGATGAGAAGTGATTCAGTGGAAATCTTGCCACGAGCCCTGAAGATAGCAAACCACATCACCACACTGCCCCGTGCAGGCAACGAGCTGAAATCCAGAGCGATCTATTCTCTGCGCTAAGGGAAGAGCCCTCAGCCTCCAGCAAGCCAGGGCTTCCCCTTCTTTTGGAAGAGGAAGAGAAAAATACATGACTCGTGGCAAAAATCTGCTTAATATGCTCCTGAAAGGGGAAGAACATGCAGAGAAAGGGAAAGAAATCACCTGTAATAAATATTGCACTCCTATCACTATTAATATTCTCCCATCAGGTAGTGTCTTTTTGTCAGCTGGGGAGAGTAAGAGGCAAACCAGCCATACCCAATGAACATGGCCTGCACAGACTTTACATCACGAGCTGCTACTTTATTCGATCCACCTCTCGTGTGTGTATTGGCCTTGATCTATGAGTGCCCGGTTTCCAGCAATAAACTCGAGGCAACTCGCTGGAGCCTCGGGGCCTCTGTGGCGTCACCTGAAGGCCGGCGTGGAAGGGGTGCCAGCCTCCTGCCTCTCCTCCCTGTCTTGAGAGGCTTAGACCCAGACTGGCCTGAATTTGTACATCTGTTTTATTTCAAAGTGTGGTTGAATAAGAAAAGGACATAAAAATATTACCTAATGAAATTGTATGGAAATATCAATGGTTTAGTCAACATCATTGAGACAAGTAGAGGTAGATGCTAAGCCTGGGTTCTTTGCTCACGCTGAAGTCAAGAACAGCTAAGCTCAGTGTACTTTTAGGGTAATGAAGAGCTATACTGTGGGCCCAAAGCATTTAAATACTGAAAGAGCACAAAATGTGGTACTTCAGCAATATGTCCAAGTCTGCTTTGTGCTCTGGAACAGGCCCACGTCTAATCAGAGTAGATTAATAATTCATAATTAACAGTATCTCGATAGCACCACCCATGAAAGGAGCTCATGTTCCTCCATAAATATTAATTAAACCAACCCAATACCCCAGCTGTGTAACAACGATTACTGCCATTAGCAGATGGAGGAACTCGGGCACGGTTTCGCTGCCCACACAGGGCACCCGTAGCAGTAACTCAGCCTCAGCCTGGGGTGAGGGACATGGTGCTGGGTTTGGGTGCCTCGTGACAGCCACAGGCCTCCCAAACCGTCACCCTGCCTGGCATGGTGAGGTGGAAGGGCCTTGTGGAGGAGTTAACACCAAGCACTGCCATTTTGAGAGAGGAGCCAAGCAGCAGCATCTCCAAGGAGACCAGCAGGCCTGAGGAGCAGCGAGCGAGGAGACAAAAATAGGAGCTGGGGTAGGCAGCTAGAGATGGCAGCAGGTCTGGTTTTCCCATTTTTTGTATTTCTGGGATGGTTTTCTCTTGTTAAGCTAGATAGCTGTCCACTGCAAATGTCAGGGTGATTTGTAAACGACTCATTTAGCTTTCCATCACCCCAGCACTGGGGAGTGATGGAGTGCCTCCTGGGCAGCAGCAGCTGCCTGCAGACACCAGACGCCCTCTCACAGCTTCCTCACATGCACATCCTCACCCTGGCTCTGGCTGTCACTTCATCTGGCACCAAAAAGCAGTTATTTGGGGTTCAGGCTGCAGAAGTCCTCAAGGGACATCAGATACATGCCTGCATGTGCTTTCAAGGCCCAGGCCATACAAAACAGGACAGACACAGCACAGGGAGCTGGGCACCTGGGAGAGCCGAACACTTGGGCTGGAGCAGGAGCCACAAGCTAGTGCTTTGCCTTGCAGAAAGTACAAAGACAGCTCTGAGACTTGGGCATGCAGTTTCTAATCCACCTAGAAGATGGCATGTTGGGCTATAGGGCTGCCCTGCACCTGAAGCAGTAGTGGCTCCTGGCTGGGAGGACAGCGCTTCTCATTAAACACCCACTATCAAATCTTCTACCTCTTGGTGCTCCCATCCCAGCACCAGCACTACACCAGCTGAATAGCTGATATTGCAGGGGAGGTGGGTCTGGGCAGCAAAACCCATTCTTAATCTCTTTTTGCAGCCAAGGGGTTTGTTCCTGGATGTGTTACTGGGCTTCTATACTTAGCACCATCAGAGGATGAGCATTTGCATCACAATAACAACGTGCTAATAAAAATGAGGGAAAATCTATCCCTTTCCAAATTCTAAAAACCTCACTGCATGGGAAGCAGTTCTCCCTTGTGAACGTGGGTTAGTCTGTCTGGGCTAATCCCCTATTCATATGTCGTGGCTTATTAGGGATTTAAAAAAAACACCAAAGGCTTAGACAGTATATTTACAGTGGAACAGTCTCACACAAACTCTATATTTTATTTAAGCAATAAATTTAATGATACATTTGACTTGAATTAATGTTGGAGAAATCTAGAAATCTGTTCTTTTCTTTCCTGTTACTTCTATGAAACCCTTTAATAAAGGCTTTACAGAAGCCGTAATATATAACTTTAAAAGGGCACTAATGCCAATTGAAAAAGAGCCGGACTGAATTCCTGCCTCCTGCAGAACAGCAATAAATCCTCCCACCAGCACTCAGTTCCCTTCAAACCACAGAACTGTAGCCTGTCTGAGCCCTGCCGTGACCACAGCTCACTCGAAACAAGAGCCCTGAAGGCCCTATGGCCACGTTTTCCCAGATTTACAGCAGCTCCCTCACCGACTTCTCTGCTCTCCGTGATTGGGGTATGTTTTGTCTTGTTTGAAACTACTGGGGGTGGTTCACAGGGTGAAATTCAAGTGCAGCCCCTGCATGCCAACTCTATAGTGACCCCATAGTGAACCCCACAAACATCTGAGGAGAAATCTCATTGCAGAGGGCAGAGAGAATTAATGTGAAACAAAGCAGAAGCACAAGAGGAACATGAGCTGCCAGGGATGCCCCACAAGCCAAGGGCAGAGCTGGAAACAGAGCTGGTTTCCTAAATCATTCTCGATTCATCCAGTGCTCTCCAACTCATACTGCTTCTGAATAAGTGCTAGCACCATCTTTATCGCCATCTTACTCATGTGCAAATGGCACTCTAGTTCAAAACAGTATTTCTATGCTAGATACCCAGGACTTACAACATTTCCTAATCCTCTAGGCAAAACACATGCCCACAGGGGCACAGTTACGATGAAGTGAGGCACGAATCCACAATTAGCAGAATGGCACTGGAAATGCCAGATATGGAGCATGTGCAGAGGGCTACATGGCAGGTCCATCGGCAAGGCCTGTTCTCAGGATATTTTTTAAACTAAATGAATCCCAGCATGGGATGTGCCCTTGGTCCAGCACACTTTAAGGAAAATGGCTGCACTGCACAGCTGCCCACACCCATGGCACAGGACCACAAGCACTCAAGGGACAGCAGCTTCAAGGGCATTTTCCTGTGAGCTCAGCCTGGTAAATGCCCATCTGCAGGCACTAATCCTGCCCCAGCCGTAGCAGAGACCTCCATAAAGAACTAACATCATTCACGGCAACTTGGTTATTTGTGATTCTCTATACACGTCCAAGGGTGTTCTCACTGCTTTAAGTACAGCAATACTGTTCTAGTACAGGCAAAACTTTCAGAAACCCATTTTTTCCCCACTGGGTAGGCAAAGTCCAGTTGCACTTTAGTCCCTCATCTTCTGGAAGGGGATTTTGCCTGCTGTTCAGAAGTCCTATCGGGAGGAAAAGGTCATCTGCTGCTTGTAGCTCCACGTTTCAGGGCAGAGTCCACCAGCTCTATCACAGCCGATAAGTTTTCTTAGAGCTAAGCGCTGTCTTCCTCAGAACTTCTCCCCTGCTCACAGCGCCCCAGGCACTGCCTGCAGCATCGCAGCCGGGCTTCCTATCTACAGCTTTGGCAAGAAAACAACCACACCAAAATCAACAGATTTGCCACTGATACTCAAGGAGCCAGGAGTTTTTGGTTGATATACATGAAATATTTGCTGTTAGAGAAAATTATGCATCTGGAGAATTTCTGCTATCTGAAGTATTTATTAATGTAGCTTTGCAAGTCTCTATCTCTGTATGCATAACTGCTCACTCAAGCACACGTCGTGTCAGTACAGCGGCTGGGTTGTGGTACCATTGCACTATTTCCCTGACCTTTGACAGAGAACTGTAGACCTTTCTGCTGGCATCGTGGCATTTTATACAACTCACGTCAATAAAGAAAATGGCTGTGATAACACTGATATTTTTATTTGTTTTGTTCCCTCCAACTCTTCCCAGCAAAGATTATTATTTCTCGTCCCTAACAGCAAGGATCCCTTATCACTGAGGAGGCTCCTTGCATGCAAAAGTGTAAAAGAGCTTACAAGCTAAAGATAAGGCAGGCAGGAGAGCCCAAGGAGTGGTAACGCTGCCCTGCCTGGGTGCCACAGACCATAACATAGCAGGAGCTCAGTCACTGCCAAGCTCTGCCAAAAGCACCAGAACCTGCAGTTAATTAAACCAAACTTTTTTCAGTGCTAAATTAAAGAAAACAAGGCATTCAGCATAGTTATTTCAGTACGATATGTGGCAGAGGACCATGCCACCAACGCAATTTATCAGCTGTTTTACCACATTGTGGTTTTTACTCCAGTCCCCAGGTCTCACCTTCCTTCCAAAATAAGGTGCACCTCTGAGCCACAGAGGTGCAAAGGGCAGCTTGAAAACTAATCTCTTGAGGGTGAGATCAGGTTTTGATACCCCTTCTTCCTCCCCCCAAAAAACAACCAAACATCACCATAAACAAACAAACAAACAAACAAAGCATTCTGCCTGTTTCTTTTTTAATTCATCAGAATACAGAGCTACTCTATCTCAGGATTTCTTCTGCAGCACCAGGGTGCTCTGCAGCCTGACGTGTAAATCAGCATGGCTGGGGATGCAGCACAGGTTGCTGCCCAGCTGGAGCACAAACCGTGCAATCCAGCTGACAGCTTTGCTCAGTCGTGGTTTGAATTTGCTGCAGTTTATTTCTGGAGGCGTTTAAAATGCCTGTCTAGAAGGTGTCAGGACCGCTGCACCCAGTGAGTCATCCACTACGCCTGACGTAGGCTGGTAATAAATCTGACCCAATGCTTACTAAAGCTTTCTACAGGACTCGGCAGGTACTTCGCACAGAGATGACGTAAAACAGCATACGGGAGAGAGAACTGCCACTGTGTGGGTCTGGTGCTATTTTTCCCTTAATAATCTTTTGTTAGGATCCGCCAGTTAAGAAGTGCCATACCCAGTAACTCCAGCCATCTGCCCCAAGGGATGCAGTAACATAACATTAGGGTTCTGAAACCCTGCATTAGGATTTCAGAGAACAGATTTCAGTCTTCTGCACTTGGGTGGAACAAACCAGCTTACATCATGAATTTCCTCTATCCAAAGTAGTGTTATATCTATCTGTATATATATATGTATGTATGTACAGACACACACACAAACATATATATGTAAAAAAAGGTAGCTTGGCCATCAGTAGCAGAGTGCAGCAGGGACCAACGGGGCCAGCAGCTGCCCCGCACCCCAGGGGGGTTGCAGCCTGGGCCAGGGGTGCAGCAGGACCCAGCTGGCTCTGAGGCAGCTCGGAGCATCCGCACAGCGCTGCAGCCACTCCAGTGGCTCCAAGCTCAGCATCCCTGCTGTCTGCCCCTTTGTGCTTCACCTCCAGGACAAAGAAAACATTTCCCTTTCTTGTGGGAGACAGTAACTTCAGGGCCAAGAGGGAGAAAAGCAGCAAGATGTAGAAGAAATTAGCTGGCCAAAGGCCCTTAGCTTGTAGCTCCTAAATTATGGGAAGAACAACAGAAGCCAATGCAGATTTCCTGGAGGTACAACACCAGCCTTCTTATGGTCCAGAGACACCCAGCTGAAGAGGGGCACAGCCAGAGGAAGGCTTGGAGGTGAGAGGGATGCATGGAAACATACACGGAGAGCTGGGATGTGGCTGCATCGCTGCGGGGCCTGCTTCAGTGGGGAGGACGGCGGCAGTGACTGATTCCTATGGTATTACTGGTAAATCTACCCCGGTTCACACTTTTCTTGGGGAAGGAGGCATTGTACCAGGCTTTGTCAGGAAGTATTTTATGTCCTGTTACATTCTTGTGGGTCTCACCGTGGCAAGGGGCTGATGTGTGCTGCGCATGGGGATGAGTGCTGGGACAGGCTGGCGCTGCCCTCGGGGAGCTGACAACAGCACGGGAAGTATTGAATTCTGATGGGAGCAGCAGCTGGCTGCTATCAGAAAGGCACTATCTCTAACCTTTTGAAATCCTTGAGCATTTATTTTCTCACTGGAGAGATGAACAGCCTGCCAAGGTCATTTGCACTTGGAAGATGTGCAGAGGCTGCAGGGCAGCGCAGCTCAGCCCATCGGGGCCGGGATGCTTTGCACAACACTATTCCTGCAAAAATAATGACACCAAACATGACCCACAGCTACACCAAAAGCCCTTCTCCAGTGCCGGAGCAGGTAATGCGTCACTGCCTCCAGCTACCAGCAGGCTGTAAGGCAGCACCAGCATAAATGGAAATTAGTCTCGTTACGGATGACAGGCAGCAGCGCAAGCCTGTATCAGCGCAGGATACAGCTGAACACAAAACGACCCCCTTGGCAGTGGCACCGTAGCAAATAAATTGGCATCTTGACTTACCTTGTGAACGGGTTATCCTTCTGCAAACGGAGAGTAAACATAGCAGACGAGGCAGGCTGATCGGCAGGAGCTGGAGCGCAGGGCAGGTCCCTTCACACAACAGTAGTCCTTTTCCCTGGCAGGTCGGGGGCGTTCTCGTAGGCAGAGACGAGCCCCTTCGCCCAGCGGGTGCCTGGGGAGCCCTGCTGCATCACCACCAGCCGGATGGGAGGCTGGCTGTTTGCAGGGACTTCGGGAGCATATTCCTTGCTGGGATCCTTCCCCCTGCAGTCATAGAGCACGCAGGAGATCAGGAAAACCAGGAGCAAAATAACATAGCTAGCTACCAGAATGATGAGATTCAAGGTAACAGGGTCAATCTCCAAATAAAACTCCATTTGATCCCATGCTATGGAGTGCAAACCCGGACAGCGAAGTTTCATATGCACGAGTGAGCGAGCGCTAACTGATCAGAATAGATGTATTGGCTTTGTGGTAAAAATACATTAATCCTCAGGTCTCCTGTAGCAGTGGATTTCCCCGAACTGGATGATTAAAGCAGCTCAGTTTAATAACTTAAGCTCCTTCTTTTAATGCCACGTTGCCTACAGTGGCAGAAGCTAAATTTGAATGCTATATTGACAGCAAAACATCCCCTTTGCTCAGGGTCTCTACCTTTCCTTGACAGGCAGGCACCAAACCGGGCTTCCTCTAAGGGCATTTTGCAAATGCTCCCCCCTAAAGGTGGGTTTGGGCCCCAGATCAAGTCACTGTGGCTGTGGGCTGAATAAAACCAAGCCATTCACTAGTAAATGAGTACAGAGATAAAATAGGGAGAGAATCACCTGCAAGGTAACTTTTCTCAGAGTCTAATCAGCCTGATTCTGATTTCAACAAGAACATTGTGCCCTGCCCCTGGGCTATAAAGGGCCCTTGAACATTAATTAAAAGCTTTTATTGCCCACTTCCCCATCAGCAGCCCCAGGACACATCTCACACTGCCACAGGTGATGCCCAGACACAGCCCTGTCCCCACCTGCCAGGTCTGCTGCCACCACAGCTTCTCCAGCCCAGGCAGCACTAACTTCTTTTCCCTATGCCCTGCTTGCCAAAAACTGGCCAAGCTGGCAGCGTGGCTGTCCCATGCCTGGGAGCGGTGCCAGGCTGCCCAGCCACAAAACCAGCAAGAGCTTTCTGCACCTTCAAGGTTTGCATTTCTGAAGCTGGTGGGGGAGCAGGGACACACGTGCAGCTACCACATGTTGGCTGCTTGTTTCCATGGAAAAGCAAGCTGGAGAGAGCATCCCTCCTCCAAACAGCAGCGAACCAGGTGTAGGATACCAGGAAGGCAAACAGGAAAGGCAGGAGATGATGCCAACAAGCACCCAGACCCTCCGTCAGCACACTCACTGCTTCCATGCAAAACTCCAAGGTTTTGGTCAGCATTACAGCACAGGAGGGTTTTAGAAAGGGATTAGGATGTCTCAGTCTTAGTGCTGCCAGAGCTGTGGAAAAGGGCTTTACGTGTCAGTGGGAATCCGATCCGGCACATCTAAGCTGTAAGAAATATGTCATGGGGCCATCCGGCTGCCGCAGACCTCGACGCACGCCGCTTGTTTTAAGGCCAGTATCGTCTGCGTCCCCTCAGTCTGCCCTCCCGGCCCCATTTAGCCATTAAGACATTTGTATCAGGGAGAAACAAGCCCAGATCTGGCACTGCAGGAAGGATGTTTAGCGGAGAAGAGGGGAGCCTGCAACAAGAGGATGCACATTTGTACAAACCTCATGCTTCATTTGTCACCCATCACACTCACATCTGAAGCCAAATAAATTTGGCTTTTGAGCATAGTTTAGACCAAAACTGTGATTTTTCAAGACAAGCTAAGGCTTTCCAGTATGCAGTTCCCCTCCAACGCAATGATGAATGGAGCTGGGACTTGGTTTCAGCTTCTAGGTGGGAAAATCTGAAAGTTGTTTGAAAATCCCTCCTTAATGACTCAGAAGCTCAAGTATCTTCAAAAGGCAGAAGGGTTCATGGTTTTAAAATTCAATCACATTGCACTACAAAAAGTTAGTACCAAAGTAATAAGTTCTTCATAGTTCACATGTTAGCAGAGATACGTGAGAGTACACTTATTTCAGATTATGTTTAGGGGGATTTTGAAGTAGTTTAATTCTTCTAGATTAGCCTCCAAATAAAGCCTAGGCTCTGAAAACTCAGTACCATCCTCACAAAAGTTGATGTTGTTTTTCTCCCTTTTATTTAATGACCACCAGAAGGTGAATTTTCTCTATCTCCTCTCAGATAGCCAGTGTTCAGATTTCGATCGGATGTTGCAGCCAGGAGATGCACAATGGTAAGCATTTAATTTAGCAAGCTTTTAGGTGGACTTGTCAGAATGTAAAAGCTGGGATTTGATTACTGCACCACCTCCTGCACAGCAAGAGAAAAGCCTCCACGATTCCACATCTCTGCAGCTTCTCAAAACAGTGCCTTAGAGTGAAACCACACCGTGTTTCCAAAGTGCCTCCCGAAGGCTGCACCCAGGCCCCGAAGCACAGTGAGGAGACCTTGCATTTATGCTTCTGTTGTGACCCCTGGGGCCCCATCCCTGAGCTGCTTGCAGCAGCCCATGCACTGAAAATTGAAGTCTGCAAGTGTCCTCGATACCAGCACACATTGCTTCCTCCCAGCCTGAGTCCAGAGCATGAGGAAGGTGCTGTTTGATATTCCCGAGCCAAAGACTGCCAGGGTTCAACACTGTGGCTGGCACCCTTGCCAGGAGTGTCACGCCTCTCGGGACCCTGTCTGCATGCATCCCCAGGCTCTACACGGTGCAGTCTCACTCCAGCAAGCCAGCATTTCTCCTGGGTCAGCACCCTGCTGTCCCCCCCTGCCCAGCCCTCCCCACCTCACCCTGCCTGTGTTGTTTGTGCCATGCACCCTGCTCTTAAGAGAAACCTTCTGGACCTGTTTGTGCCCCTGCTGATGGCTCTGCAGTGAGCAGGGGTGCATTTCCCCCTGAGCAAATGGGAGTCCTGGAAGTTTTGCGGGATTGGGAAAAACTCAAGCAAGCTGGTGCATGGGTTGGGGTGAAGCACTGCCCATCTGTGGGACTGGTGTTCCTCGGAAGTCTGCAGTTGAGCTCCGCTATAACTGCTTCAGAGCCAGATCAGCTCTGCCAGAGCACAGAGAGGGCAATTTGCACAAAGCCTCTGAAATATCCTCTAAAAGTGGATTTGCTGGAGTCTGCTATTTATTTTTTCTACTACTTACTTATTTCACCATTGTACCATTTAAACAACAACAAAAAAGAGCAAGGCTATCCCGGGGTTCAAAGCTCTGAGCCCACCAGTTGCCACCAATGCAACTCCACATTCAATTCTTCCTGCATTTTTTTTTTCCTCTTATTACTTCCACATTGATTTATAGATGCTTCTGGATGAAAATGCCTTTTTTTTTTTGTAAGCACCCAGTTCAACTGGGATGAGATATAAAGAAATAAAATCTGAATAAACTGAAAGTTATATATCTTTATAAGTTTTGCTTGAGACCACTGTATAGTGACCTTCACAGTAGTTAAGTTCTGAGGTTATTAAAAAAGGAAATAACTCCCCTATGACCGGAGAGAAATGATATTAAAACAAAAGCCTTGGGAAGAGGCCCCAGTGGGACAGCTATAAGTGTTCCCCTTGCTTCAAGTGCAGCCACAGCACAAGTTGAAAGGGGACACAGGCAATAGCTGAAGAAATCAGTCTGCAAGGAAGCACGGGGTCATCTGGTGTGCCACAGAAGGCCAGCGGAGCAGTGCTGGTCCAACTTGGCCAGGTTAAGCAGTAGGTGCCTGCTGTGCTGGCTTTGAGCAAAGCTGGTCAGGGCTGACCCCATGAGCATTTCGGCTTGCAGATCCCAGACACACCAGCCTGGATGGGTGACATGTAGCACAACACACTGGGACGATGCATGCAGCAGAATATCTCAAAGGGAGCAGCAACATGGAAGCAAAAAGCAGTATTCAGACCTGGTGCTTCCCAGATGCAGCCCAAGCAGGCGAGAGCACTGGCAGAACCTGGTGTGTTGCAGAAAGCGCTGCTCGATGCAGCTGACCCCATTCCAGCTGGCTGCACCTTGGAGCTGCCGCCCAGCAAGAGCCATCAGTGCTGGGCTTGATTGGCTTAACTGCAGTGTCACTGCTAAAAATAGCCTCCAGTAAATAAATCTCTTCTATCCTGGTGTAGAGTGAACGGAGGGGAACACGGACAACAGCAACACTAATGAATTTCAAACAGAACAACAAATGGATGAAAATGGGGCATCCAGAAGGGCAGACCGACCGCAGGGATCCCATCCTGGCCTTTGCAGGTGGGGACACCAAAAGCCAGACTGCGTGGGCTGCTGCCCCAGCCCATCAGCTCCCCCCTGCAGAAGGCTGCAGCATCAGAAGGAAGAAGCCCACCGTGGTCAGCAACCAAACTCTGTTTACTCCAGGACCTACAGCCCAAATCCCAAATGCCAAGAGCAAACCCAGTGAGAGTAGCTCTGCAATGCACATCCCACAGGGAAATGACACAGGATACCTCGGGGGTGAACAAGGCCTGGGGTCGCAGCAGGGGCACGGACCCCTTCGAGCTTAACCCACGGCCTGGGGGGGGACTCTTTCACCCCTCCCCACGAGCTGGGCTGGCAGGGAGCTGCCCCCTCACCTCCATGCCCTGTTTCCCAGGGGCAGCTCAGCTCAGAGCCGCTCGGAGCCGCCCCCGGCGCAGCGCTGCGGGCCGCCCACACGGGGGCGCGGGGACTGGGGGCACCCCGGGACCCCCACGCTGGGCTCTGGGGGGCAGCGGGCTCCGTCCTCCGGCAGCGCTTGGGGAGAAAAAAGGTTTTTCCATCCTTGGGGTTTTGCTATGTGTTCTCTCAGGAAACACCTAAGCGCAGCAGTTAAACCCTTTCCTGCTCTCTCTCTCTCTATATATATAAATAATTTAATCTGTTCGATCCTTACAGCTTTAAAAAAGAGTTGCTATAACACTCTTCTTGATAGGGGAATAGAAATTCAAGAAGATAAAAAGGTAAAACACAGCATAGCCACTGTGTACAGAACCAGCGTACTCAGTTATCTGGGCTGTGGTTCCCTCCTGGGACCCTAAACCCACAAATCCATCAATCAGCAACGTGTCTGCCTGCAAGACTACGGATGATCCTACAGAGGTGAAAGAGGCAGCTGGCACTTGAAGTTAAGCATACCCTGCTTAATGATGAATAAAGGCAGAAGCTCAAACCAAAGTTTTAAGCCTTACCATGTCAAGCACTACTCACAGATAGTGCCTGCATGACTGCAACTCCCATGCCCAAACACTCAACCTCCTCTACTCCCGAACCTACAAAAACACTTTTCACCCACAACCTCTCGGCACCCAGCAAGCCAACATACCGGCTACATCTAATTTCCTTTATCTGCAAACCAATTTATGAGAGAGGACTCAGCTGGAGGGGATTTGGTCCTCAGGAAAATGAGCACAGCTGCCATAAGGTGGCAGATGCTGCTCAGCTATCTTTCTGGTTGTGCTTCCTTTGTCTCAGGGCTCCCGCTGAGCTGTGCCCCCACCCCGCTGAGCTGCGTGGGATGGAAGCGGGGTGCTGGTGTGTACTCCCACCTGAGCTCCTGCTGGAGGGCTCTGCTGGCATCAGTCCTGCTCTCGTTGTGCAGCATAAAGCGAAACCCAAAGGGATCTGACTTTGTACCATGATATTTTTGCTTTGGATGTAGATTTTGCAGGCAAAATATTTTTCCCATGGATGAGTGTGCACCACTCCAGGATTATGCATGGCAAAGGAACTGAGGCGTTGGAGAGCAGGACCCCAGTCAGCGGGTTCACTAGAATGGGTGGTCAGGCAGCACTCTCATCACACCTTTGTGGTCTCCAGTAAGATATAATTCAAATGATGCTGAACTTTTGTATTAAGTAGTTTAACACTTAATTGGCTATTTTGTTAACATGGAAGTTACAAGTAATGTGAAAGGTAAAAGTAGATTTTTAGAGCTGTGTTCCAAATCTTCATTAGAGGTAAATCTCTATAACTTTAACAACGTGCCTGAGCTAATAACAAGAGAGCGGGTGCATATCAGTCAGTGCTGCGCTGTAGGGTGAGAGCATACAGAGGAACAACGTCTGAAGAAAAGGAAACATGCTCATTTTTCATTTCTAGGTAACTTTCCAGCAAGGGCCAAGGAAGCAATGCGAAGGTTTTGACATCTACCCAAGTAAAAGAAACCTTGTCTGTAATGCTGCACCCATGACGCTAGCAAGCGCATGAAACTACCTCAAACTGTGGCAAATCTAATTTCACATGCTGTGAAATGTTTAGTCAGTCCACATGTCCTTGGCTGCTTGAGAACCATAGTAAAATGTAATTATGTCATTATTAATGTTGAAATGACTTGAAATCAGGAGGAAGAAATTAAAATGCTTGATATTTAATGCAATTCTCCTGGAATGAGTACAGGAGAACTCAAACATTATTTCATTTCTGCTGGAGTCAGGCTGCTCGCTTGGTTTGTCTTCTGCCCCATAGCTCATTTTACACAAGAGTTAATCAAGAGTGTGCAGAGATAAAATCAGAACTATGGAGAACAGTTGCATCACATTCAGTGCATCTCCTTTTGCTTATCCCAACTGAATTTACTCAAAATTGCACGATGTAAACTACCCCATCCTCCCCACCGTTCCCACTTTGTGCTGCACAAATCATTTCAGCCAAGTCTCTAAGGATACACTTCCCGCATGTACCTGCCACTGAAGTACATGCAGAACTGACGTGGATTTAGGTGCACAGTGTTCAGCTCTGGCATGCACGTTGAGCTGAACCTGGGCTGTTAACTACATTGTGGCTGCCAGAAATATAATTACTAATGCAGGTAGTAAAGCACTTAGTATGAGCAAGAGCCATAGCTTCTTGGTTTACAGTGCTTCAGCTTCTTGCTTTGTTACTTATGAAGATTGAGGGCTATATTTTTTCCTTCTGTTTTTTCCCCAGTAAATCAGGATTTTGCTAATCTGGCTTCCTGTGACTGCAGCGGGCTGGACAAGGAGCGCTTGGTGGTCACCCCTTCATGGGCACAGCTACAGCCCAGAAGGCACCCTTGGGTGGCTTCCCAGAAAAGTCAGGTGCAAAAGACATATAGGATAAACTCCAATGCCCAGCCTGAGAGAGGGAAGATGAGGAACTGAAGGCTCCAGCTTTTTGGCAATGCTGCACACCATTTCTTGCCTTTAACAAACGTGCTGCAGAACAGTTTCCCAGCCTATCTGGCATAAAATCTATACCTACATCTTTCCACAGGATGACATCTGTGTATTTGCCTCTCTTTCTGTTTGCCTTGAATAAACCTCTGTGGGGCGGGATGTAAGGAATACATCACTATTCCTGGGGCATGTTTGAGTGCTGGCATGATCATGTTTCAAATCTGTGGGCAATAAATCAGTTTTGCTTCTGAATTCAATCTGCTTTTTCTTGATTTGCTTTCAAGACTCTGCTACCCTGGGACAACTGGCAACACGTAGCTAACTTTCAAGGAACCAAAGGACTTGTATGAGCTGGGAATAGGTAAAAGCTCTTTGCCTGTGTGTGTAGGTTTAGAAAGGCAGAATAAAACATAAGTCACCATGGTCGTGAGCAGCCCCTGCGCAAGTTGCTCTGCAAAACCAGTGGCTTCCAGCTCCTGATCGCTGCCTTGCTGAGTGCCCTGCTGGGAGAAGGAGACAGAGAGGACCTGGATGATGAGAAGAGGAAGGGTTCTCTAAAAGTTACTTGGCAAAATCAGCCTCAGAAGGTCTTGCAGAGCTCTCTGCTTGATGCAGCTGGGGTGCAATCAGAGGGAGAACCCCCCTGATGTATTCTAAAGCAGCTTTCCTTCTGTGTTTTCATTTTTCAGGCTCCTTGTTAGGATCTCTGCAAATCTGTATAACATACTGTGAAGAAGGCAGCAAATAAAAGTATCTTTGCCTGAATTTAGCTCTTTTAGGCTTTTTCAGGCCTCAAAAGAGGATACTTGAATACCAGTCAGACACCTGGTGAACAAGCCAGCTGTTCACAGCTGTTCTTTCCATCTCTCTTTTTCATTGTTTGCAGGAACAATGAAGTGATCGAGGACTAAGAGGGTTGAACTGACAAAAAAAAAAAAAAAAAAGAGACCCAAGTGCCAAGCTCTTTAGTGCTCTTTGTAAAACCCAAATAAATGGAAAAATAAATCAAGCTTAGACATCAACAGGAAATTGAAAAGTTACATCAATGGAAGGACAGAAATGTATACGTCAATCATTTGGCTGGAGATGTTGTGGTATAAACAGATTTTTATCACATATAGCTCTCTATTCAAATAATGAAGCCCTAGATTTCTTTTGTAAAAGTACACAGTGTACAATTTTGCCAAGAAACCTCTGAGAAAAAATATGAAAAATAGAACAAAATTGGCTTTGCTGTCCCTGATTTTAAGTTCACAAAGTTTTTAAAGCATGAGTTTAATTCAGAAAAACAGAAAAGGCTTTTACACAATCCTCCACTGAGTCTTCAGGACTTGTTAGTTGCCTACAGCTATGCACATGATGATGTGTTCTGCTGAACAAAGATGGACTCCTTGAACTGCGCCATCCCCACCATGTTCAAACAGAATCAGCGTTGCCGCCTCTTTTTTCTCTCATTTCTTTTAGTTAACTTTGGACACCCACAAAGAAAAGTTGAACATGACAGCAGCCCACCACCAACTGAGCGCCTGGAGCTCCTGTCCCCGTCACCGCACCTCGCAGCCAACACACAAGGTCAGCCTGGCGCCACCTCCATCGAAAGGACACCGTCCCTCATCATGGGAACCGTGCTGCTGCCAGCCGCCCTCAGCGCAGATAACCAGCCCTCACGGACAAAGCCCTTGCCTTCCTTTTGAGATGTAAGATATCGGTATACAAACAGTAATAAATAACCAGTGTGTCAGCCTGAACTGAATCCTGTTCCCCTGCCTCACCCACTTCCACTCCATTTACCATCAGGACTTTTTTTTCTTTCTCTGCTTCTTCCACACCCACGTTTTTATATCTTATTGCTTTGGACAAAAGTGGCTTGCAGCAAGTAGCATCTCCTGTGAGATTTCCATTTTCAGTGAAGAGGGAACCATGTCTCCATGCTGTTGGGAGATTTGGGCCTCTGCTCTCCTCCTTCCAGCCTTGTTCCTGACACTTGGTTTCTCTCTCTCCCCGTTATACAGCAGTCAGTCCTACCATGCTCCTTGGATTTCTTTCTTGGCACCAGGCACATTTTTCTGCTGCAAATATAGCCCAATCATTTTTGCATTGTTTTCTTCTAGCTGCTATCTTATCATTGCTGCATTGTTCCTTCTCGGCTTCCTCTACGGTTCCTATCTGTCTTCTGGCTTTTTGTATATCACTGTAGGCTTAACTTCAATCAAGTTTTGATGTCATTCATCAGAGCTCTTGTTACCAGTATTTCATAACCTTCTGGTTTCACTCTGTTCCTGTCAATGCCTATCAGCCTCTCTTACTCAGCTGAACTCAAGTCAAATGTATCCTTCAACTGAGTGAAGAGCTCTGAGCTGAAGTGGAAGTCAAGGTTGTGTGAAGAAGGCCACGAAAATGCTCAAAAGCACAACATGAAATGAGGACTCGTTTGCCCTGAGCTTGCCCCAGAGCCTCAGAGTTGAGCCCATCTGCCTGAACCCCCCGTGATGTTCTACATGCCCAACTATGTGACCTTCTGCCAAAGTACAGTTCTGTTTTGAAATCAGGTGCCGCTAATTGTTTCACACATGATTCGTTGAAAAATCTGTTTAATAGACATCATTCTAGCTGAACTCTGCACTGATACTTCAGGTTGCTTTTCCCTAAAACTGGCAATAGTAACACTTCCATATATTGGTAGGATACAAATGCCACAGCTGAGATCTGCTCCAGTCTGGAAGTGAAGTTGAAATGCCGAGACCAAAATAAATCATGACTCCACAAAAACGTAGCTAGATGTCTATGTCAGCCCACTAATCAACACACTGGTTCCAAAAGGGAGAGTTCATACAGATGGAGCCGTGCAGGTGTCTTCAAGGTCCCTCAGCTGCTCCAGTTCCAGCCAGAGGCTCTCGCCTGCTAGTGCTGACATTTACTTCTACTTACTGCTGTAGAAAGTCTTGTATGGAAATGCTGCTGTGTTTCCTGTCTCCAAGTGACTGCTGAGATCCCAGTTTGCCAGATCTTAAAGCCAATTTGATGCACATGAGAATAAAACTACTTCTCTTTATGCTTTCCTATAAGTAATTACCTACCCAGTAGCACTGTGCATTGGGTTGTTCAAAATTCAGAAGCAAAATTGACACACACATGATATTCTGAGAATGGTTTCCACTTTGTCAGACAGCTGCTCAGCAATCTCCTTTGATTAGGAGCATATTTAATCTTCATGTAGCAAAGGTGGCCAAAGAGGAAATTTTGAGAACTTAAGCTTTATATCCTCCAGGCATTAAATCCACCATTTTTTGTCAGAAATAGGTCATCCTGTGTAAAGGGAGGGTGATAAAACAGTTTATGTTCTTAGACTTAGTGCCAAACTACATAAGGATGTCTACGTTTAATTTAACAAAGCAAACCTTTCTTTTCTTTAATGTTTAGCAGCTCTTGGCCACAAATACCCTCAGATAACCAATAATCCCTTGGGATAGAGCTGCTCTAGTCAAAATTCTTAGCTACGTTCCTTGTCTGACCATGAGTCAATGATGCATTCCAGCAGCCACAGCCCACAGGAACATGTTTTGTGCAGAGACATAACCAAATCAAAGGGAAGCTTTGTGTGATGTGAGAATGGTACAGGAGAACCTGCTCTCTGGTGTCACTTCACTGATCATACTTCACTTACATGAGGGCTACACCTGGGCACTGATGGCCAAACCTCCTGATAGAGAAAAGCCCGAACCCACCATCAGTATTGTCCTGGGCTGAGCAGTACCTCAATAAAGAAAGTCCAGCCAAATGTTGTTTTCGTTCTTGCTCTGACAGATCAGCTAATTAGAGCACAAAATAATATTCTCATGCTTGGCAAATCCCTTTGACCTTGAAAGAATTGGCCTCCTTTTTTTGCTCAGACAACAAGGAGACCCAGTGTTAAAATGACACAAAACAAATTAAATATCCAATTTCAAACAGTTGGTCTGGAAGCACTTCAGTTGTTTGCCGTGATTCAAAAGAGAAAAAAATGATTTCATTTTGAATACTGTAATGCTTTTTAAACAGCACATTGGCTGACCCATCCTGGACCATGACCTCAAGGGCTTCACGTACTTGTTTTTGAAAATAAGTTTCACTCCTTGCCTCAAAAAATGGGTGCTCGAGCTTTACAGCTGACAGGTCTGATCCCCACCCCAGCTGCAGGGCCCTCAAGTGCAAAGTAGTACAAGGAGCCCTGCCATAGACATGAGAAGTTCTTCAGTGATGAAGGAAAGTTCACTCGTGAGCTTGGAGGATGTATCTTTTCCAGAGACACAGCAATTTTGCTTTAGGGCTTTCCATCCATCCCACTCCTTTCCAAGAACCCTCTCTTCTTTCTGCTCACCTAGCCCAGAAAAAGGGCATTTTTCAGACCCCGTGCTGAAACCCCGTAAGAAGCCCCAATCCCTACAGTTCAGGTGGCAACCAGCAGCTATCCCCCATTACCCGTCCTTCAGCTCACAAAGGGCAGAGCTTTAACACAGCATCACCACGGCTTCCAGAAAAGTCTTGGGACACAACAGGAGGTAAATGAAATACCTGATCCTGCAGAGGAGCTATCTGTGCTCAGACGCATGCTAAGTTTCACAAGACCCAGCACGCCACCCAGGCTCCACGTGGACCACCCAGCTGCACGGCAAGAAACCCTTTTTTTTTTTCCTCATGGTTTCTGCCATGTCTTTGTGGGACTGCTGCTTTTATAGCTCTCTTGTTTTCCCAGCTGGTTTGTCTGCCTGAGATCAGGTCACCGAAAGCAAAGGGCTTGCTCTGAAGTTAAACAAAATCTCTTTTAAGTTTAAAAAGAAAGAAAAATAAAAAGCCCACCTGCGGGGAGCCCCCTTTCCCAAGGAGGAAGAGGCTGCCTTGGGGGCCTTTCTCCAAGAAATCCACACTGAGGTGGCCCAAGACCAATACCACCAAGGTGTGCGGGGAGAAGTGAGGTTTGACTGCCTCTTCAAGAGAAGAGAAATTCAGGAGAAAAAATCAGCGACAGATATTTCTGCCCAGGATTTAAAACAGGGGATCAAAACCTCTTTTTGATAGACAGATGGCAGAAGAACTGAGAGGGCGGATGGGACTGGCAAAAAGGAGAATGATACTCAAAGGGCTGCACCCACAGTGCAGCAGCTCAGCTCCCACTGCAGCCACAAGTGTCATGTGTGAGTGTAGGAGCTGCTGCAAGGAGGAATCCAGGCCTGGCTGCAGGGTACCGGGAGCTCTTGGGTCATCTGAATAACAGAGGGACACAGGAGAAGGGAGAAGTCCACCTGGTCCCAGGCCCAGCCCTGACTCTCCTCCCCATCCTCATCTTTGTTCACCAAATACCCTGGGGAACAAAAGAGAAGATGTTTCTCTCAGAGTTTTTTTTTTTTTTTTTTTTTTTTTTTTTGGAGGACCTGCAGGAAATGGCCCAAGGGAGGAGGATCTGTGGCACACCATCCCCAAAGGCAAAAGCCTGGACCTAGGCTCTGCTCCCAGCATACAGGGAGCTGCCAGTGTGGAGTCCCATGTAGTCTTTGGGATGTGCCACTACTCAGGTGCTCTCCCGGCAGCAGAAGCAGCTCAGCCTTAAGCAGTGAAATGGAGCTGCAGGTCCTGGTGGGACAGCATCTCCCCAGCACGTCTGGGCTGCAGTGCTGAGCAGAAAGGAGCAGCTGGGGTGGAAGTTTCCCCAGCCACATAAAGAATGCATCCAGCTTTACTGATGGTCAGATTTCCAACAACCAGACTCTATAATCAAGTCATTCAATGGCAGCTTTTTTTTTTTTCTTTTTCTTTTTTTTCTTTTTCTTTTTTTTCTTTTTTTTTTTTTCTGGAGCACAGAAATCAAGACTTGCCTGGCAGGAACAGAAGAGGCTTTGAAGGAAGGAGAATTACTGGAGAAAAATGTACAGCCTTGAACGTCTTACTCAGAAGACCAATAAATGCCAGTGCTTGGCAGGCACATTGGGGTGTCATCCATCCATCCCGATATAAAATATGTTTTACACATACTGTCTTGATTTTAAAGAACTGCAAGAGCAGAAATTTTGTTCCCATGGAAGCTATTTTTTTATTATACTCCTAAACCTAATCTTAATTCTTCCAAGTGTATTTTGGACTGTGGCCAGCCCACGCACGTGTTGTAGGAAGCTGCCTCGCAGAGCTCCCTGCAAAATGGGAGAACCGAGAGCAGATCCATGGGCTCCTGCGATATCCGAGGGCATGAGGAGGGAAAGGCAGCAGCAGAAGGCAGGGCCAGCAAGCAGGGGGCAAGTGGCACCTCCTGGGGGCCAGGGAAGCAGCTACTGTTACAGTAATGGGGTGGGAAAGCAGCATATACAGATTAAAAAAGAAAGAAAGAAAGAAAGAAAGAAAGAAAGAAAGAAAGAAAGAAAGAAAGAAAGAAAGAAAGAAAGAAAGAAAGAAAGAAAGAAAGAAAGAAAGAAAGAAAGAAAGAAAGAAAGAAGGAAAGAAAGAAAGAAAGAAAGAAAGAAAGAAAGAAAGAAAGAAAGAAAGAAAGAAAGAAAGAAAGAAAGAAAAGAAAGAAAGAAAGAAAGAAAGAAAGAAAGAAAGAAAGAAAGAAAGAAAGAAAGAAAGAAAGAAAGAAAGAAAGAAAAGAAAGAAAGAAAGAAAAAGAAAGAAAAAGAAAGAAAGAAAGAAAGAAAGAAAGAAAGAAAGAAAGAAAGAAAGAAAGAAAGAAAGAAAGAAAGAAAGAAAGAAAGAAAAAGAAAGAAAGAAAGAAAGAAAGAAAGAAAGAAAGAAAGAAAGAAAGAAAGAAAGAAAGAAAGAAAGAAAGAAAGAAAGAAAGAAAGAAAGAAAGAAAGAAAGAAAGAAAGAAAGAAGGAAAGAAACAGCTACAGCTACTATGATAGCCTTAATATCACAATCAGGAGAAACTTCCTGGCCTCATATTTTCCATATAAACACTCTCCACTGGATAAAGTTAACGGTTCCCCAACTACAACGCAGAAGGGCTTGATCAGCTCAATTGACGTCACAGATTGAGTATTTTAATGAAACGGGCTGTGCTTCCCCCATTTATATGTTTGACCCTAACCTTTACCAGATGTTCAATTCATGCTCGTGCACAGACACTGGAGTGCTGTGTTTTGGAGGCGCTCAGAAATCTGAAATGCTGAAGTGGAAATAAAATGCTCTGACACGGAGTCTGCGGTGTGATTTGCTCCCTGCCACAGGCTGCACAGAGGGCTCTGTTCCCACTTACACAGGAGACTGTCCAAGAGAGAGGGGGGAATAAGGCCAGAAGGGTTATACTCTGTGTTTCCTGCCCGTGTGGGAGCGTACAGGATTCCCCTGTTGCTGAACTGGGCTGAAATCACAGCTCTCCCCTGTGCCACCCTCAGGCCGTGTCCGCAAGACCAGCAAAAAAAGGGGATGAGTAGAAAAAGGGGTGGAAAATGTGAACTCAGCATTTGCCTCTGCCATGTCTCCTCACACAAACTGCTTCTGCTTCTCAGCCTTGTTTCCCAGCCAGAAAATGGAAAATGTCCCTTTGCCCAGTCACACCCTGAGCTTGTCAGGGGCTGGGCAGTGGCCACACACCTGGGACCCCAAAGTCTTTCTTGTGCCCCCCAGGACAGCCCAGGGCTCTCCTTGGGCATCAGCAAGCCAACACCAGGAGCTGCGGCCTCCATGCAGTGCTCCATGGCAAATCTGCTCCACACAGGGACTTTCCTCAGCTGCTCTACCTCTATGACACTTTGTCACTGAGCTTTACAAAAAGCAAAAAAAGAATTTAAAAAGCAGCTTCCCAGCCTGACGCGCCTGTGTTACTTTCACCACAGAAAAATGGAGAGCACGGATCCCATCTGAGCTCTGGCCACCCTTTAGAGGTTGCTGCTGATGGCCATGGAGTGGCCGCACTGGTGTGGAGAGGTGCGAAGGACCAAAGGGGAGTCCAAAACTGCCTCAGTGATTTTAGTCTTTGAACCAGATGCCATCAAAAGTTTTCTGGTATTTGATGATCATTTAAAAAGAAATAAAATCTCTGGCTCATTCTTTCTACAAAGAGAAGATAAATGACAAAGTAAGAGTGGGTTAAAAGGAGGTCCGTATTCCCAGACCTCAGTTTGGTTTTGGATCAGTTCATTTCAGATAACTTGGAGGCTGGCCCCAAGCCACACTTCAGTTCTGGGTTTGGATTAACAAATTGAAAGTCACAGAAGAGGTTTTGCAAAACCAGACCCATATCCTCGTTGGCCTGCTCCTAGCTGAAATGGAGCTAGCCCTGAGCAAAAATAAGTGAACCACTCCTTCAAACACACACACGAAAAATGCTGAACTCAACAACCACAAATGGAGGGAAGGAACACACGAAAGCCCGTGCAATGCGCTCAGTCCTTTTAACCCAGGAAAGACCAAACTCAGAGTACTGGCACTTTGCAACACATGAGGCAGTAGGAATATTTGGAAGTGTTTAATAAATAAAAAATTGATGGATTTTATTTTTTTAGTAATTCCTTGTATAGTTACATAACCAACGTATTCTGCAGCCAAACAACTTGCATCTGTCCCTGAGCAGATGACAGCGGCTGTTAGCACGGCAGCCTCAGACCAGCCTGCGTTTCTCTTTGACATCAGCCCCACAGACACAGCTGAAGGGGTTCAAGCAAAGGGGGGACAAGGCTCTCCTGACTTTTGGAATTATTATTTTGGAATAAAAGTGTCCACACATGAAGCTGGACCAGCACAGTGACCCTAACCCAAAACAGCAGAAAGGACACATCCAAGCTCCCACCACAGGACAGATCCTGCAGCTGTTTGTCCCCCTGTTTGCACCAGCATGCAGTGAGGACGAGGAGATGCTCATGAAGGACAAACCCTCCCCTTCCTGTGTGCCACAGGGTGCAGCAGGGAACAGGACCCCTCAGCTGGGCACCGATAGGGCACATCCATACAAAAACCCAAGCTCTGGACATGGGCTTGTTCCCATGTGCCAGAGGAGACGTGGCAGCAGGTTGGGGTTCAGGCTGCCCACCGCCCCAGCTGTGCCACTGCCGTGCTGCCAATGGCTCTGCCAGCCTGGGTTTTGATTCCCAAAATTGCACAAAGAAGTGGGAATCGGCTGGTAACTCAAACCACATGGCACAAAGCAGCTGCTCTGCCCGCGGGTCCGCAGCACTGAGGTGCTGGGGGTTTGCTGAGGGCAGCACAGGCATGGGCTCGTGCGGCTGCTGCAGACTCACAGCAGGTACAACCTGAGCATCGGTGCTTGGAGCATTGAACCCAGGCAATGAGAGGGAGTGAGCAGGGAAGGAAATAGCATCTTAGTTGCATTAAGGCTGTAAACTCAACCAGGACATCTTCCCTGCTGTACACAACCCCACAGCCATGCCTACCGGGAGTGATTTCTGCAGCCAGACAGGAGATGGCCGCACGACCTACATGAGCCTGCTGGGGATCACAGGCATCAGCCCCCAAAACGCCTCTGCCTTGCTGGAAAGAAGAATGTGGAGGGTTGCTTTTCCAGTATCCCTTAAGCCCTTAAGCCCATACTTACTGGCAATAAATGTTCAATTTCTCCAAACACTTCTTTGATATTGGTTTGAATTTTGTTCATTCTTTTGTTGCGACAGGGGTGACAAAAGACTCTCTAGGTTCACCACATCACACACCAGAGCTGACTCAGAGTGTGTGGCTTTTCAGAGGCACTTAAAACTGCTTTCAGCTGCCGCCCCCAGCCCCTTGAGGCCAGACCCTGGACCAGCCTTGCTTTCCTCATCTTGTCTTCCTAAGCACGACTTTTCCACCAGCCCTTCGCCCCGGGGAGGGATGTAGGATCCATGCATCCCGGAGCTGCCTGGAGGCATCCAGCTTCCATCTGCAGCTGCCAAAAACCATCCATGTGGAGTAAGGTCGAAGCTGGGCACTGCACAGAGAACTGTCCCATGGTGCTGCAGGGTGGGACGTGAGCTACGTGCAGTGCTTCGGCCTCAGAATAAGTTGCAAGGGGATTTAATAAGCCTGGGACCTGCAGGAGGAGGGTTCTTCTGCCTCTCTCATGTGCACTGTAGTTTCTTGGTTCCCACTAAGAGAGATCAGGCTCACCACATGAGAATTTGTACCCTAAGGGGAAGAAAGTCAAAAAAAGACTGAGCAGCAATTCTTAAAATTGACAGAGAACTTGAGCATCACCTGGCGCATATTATTTGAGGACCAGATAGGTTTCCCTGTTGATGTGCTTCTCTCCCTCCTGGTTAAAAAAACACCGTAATCAATAAGCCATAATGCCAGCCAAACTCAGAGCTGGGATTGCTGTCCCAGCTGATGCACAGCTCCCCAGCAGCAGCCAGCTCCCTCACTGCCCCAAATCTAACTGCAAGAGGGAATTGCTTCAATGAAGGGAAGTGGAGCCACCAAAGCAGACAGCAGAATACTTTTTCTTCTGTTTTCACAATGGGCACAGACTGACAGTCTGGATTTATGGCTGGGTTTACAGCCTTCACTGCCTCCCAGCAGCTGTTGTGCAAAATAAACCACCACCCAAACCCAAAATCACTGAGTCAAGACCACTCCTCCTGAGAAAAAAAAACGGCAGGCAGTTATTAATAAAATTAGTTAATAATGAAATATCCAAGAGGAACACATGTTTATCATTCCATTGAAGTGAGCTGTGTAACTCTTTCTTCCTTGCATTCATTAATGGGTGCAGGCTCAGGACCCACACTTGGCAGCCCCAGTGCTTTTCCCAAGGCTTTGGCTAAAAGCTTTCCTCAGCCCTCTGCTCTGGGTAGGGTTGAACTGGAGGAAGACACTTGGAAAAACATGGGAGAAAAGAGTGTTTAGCAACCCTCAAAGAAAAGGGGAAAACACCAAGAATACTCAGGCCTTCCTTGCCAGGTAGAGCTGGACACAGTACCCAGCACCAACATATAGCCGGGCTCCCACGCGAGATGCACAGACCACAGTCCAACCCATGGCATTTCAAGCCCTGTGCCAAAAACCTGCAGACCCAAGCAATAACTTCACAATGTTCAGGAAGATTTGGGAAGAAAAAAAAAAAAATGTAGTACAACAATAACACAGACAAAGGTAGGCAGAGGGTTGGTGTGAGAGTTAAAGCACAGGGTTCACAAAGACCAGTTTGGGGCCAGCACCAGCAGATAGCTCCCTGGTCTGTGGGAGCAGAGGAGATCTGAGGATGGCCATCGTAAGGGATATGCCAAAGTTGCTGCTGATTTTAGGCCAGAGAAGGATGATCTGGTGCCTCCCCTGACCTTCTTGGCTTGCACTCATAAAGGCACTTAAAGAGCTGTTTAGCTTCAAGTACATGCTTAAGTGCTTTGCTGAATTAGCCAATTAGCATATTTACTTGCCCGCAAGTCTTTGTGAAAGTGAGAAATTGAAAGCACTGGGATTTCGATGACTGCATTCAATGACGTTTGGATCAGACCACAGGTACCCAGCCCCCCCTCCTTGAGCCCACCTCCTTGGCTGGTGGCAGCCCTGCCCTGCCGAGCTGCTGTGCCAGCAGCACCTGAGCTTTGCTGCTTGTCTCTGCCCATCTGTCAGTGACACCGAGGGAATTTTTGTGATCGGCTTCGCTGTGTCATGTGCACATGCACTTGGTGCCCTTTGGAGACTCTTGGCTACATGAAGCAGAGCTCAGTGTGTCCTGCCAGGAATGGGTTTAAATGCTTATATTTGGAGTTTGCTTTTCCTGCTAACTGCAGCTTTGAGCTCCAATGATGCTTTTCCTTTGATTTAATCAAGGGAAGCAGTTTCCAAGGAATTATACATAAAGCTCACATCAAAGACTTCAAGAGCAGCGATGCACCCCGAGATGCAGCGGATGTGATTCAGGGTGACTCACGGGCTGTGTCCAGCTGCCAAGTGAGTCAGCATCTGCAGCAACCTCATCATAACCCACGGGCCAAAATTAAGGACTTGCGGCACCGCATCCATGCCAGGTGGATGGAGTGGATGGAGATGAGCTCCAGCCATCCTGTCACCCCTTGGACCACAGCACACAGCAGCCATCTGTCCCTATCCCATCCCTGTCCCCAGGACAGGCTCCATCAGGACCCGCTGGCTCCGTGTCATCACGGACA
Source organism: Anas platyrhynchos (assembly GCF_047663525.1). Lineage (NCBI taxonomy): Eukaryota > Metazoa > Chordata > Aves > Anseriformes > Anatidae > Anas > Anas platyrhynchos. The sequence goes on from NC_092605.1 coordinate 5,558,274, forward strand.
ACCTCCCTAGAGAGGAATTTAAAATCTTGCCTTGCTCACATCTGTTTTGCTCATATGAAATGCAGGAAAAAAAAAAAAAAAAAAAAAAAAAAAAAAAAAAAAAAAAGCTGAATTTCTGGTGAAAATCAAGCTTGGGTGCAGAAGACCTCGAGTCTTCTCAGCTCGTTAAAAGCCAGACTCCAGCCAACTCCAAAGGAACTCGTAGCCAAATGAAGTGCTGAAACAAATTATTTCTGTTAAAACTTCTGTGGAAGCAATACTCTCGGTGGTACAGCCCAAGGAGGAAGATCACTGTGCTGGCCCAGGTACCCATTCCCCTCTCACATTTGCCAAACTGCAGCAAACACTGGATATTCTTTTTCCCCTTGACGGAAAGTGTAATCTGAATTCTAGCCCATTCTTGTAAAATCTGAAAGCTGAGCAAGCCTGGCTTTCCCCCACACACTCTCAGGAGCACACACCCCATGTAATTCATGATGCATCTCTGCAGATGCAGGGGGAGGATGGCAACCATCTGTTTTTCCAGACGGGAGAGGGAAAGAGCTGGGAGGAAAGTTCTGGTGAGCCAGTTCAGTGCAGGGCTGTGATTTATAGCTGTTAATATAACAAATCCTCTCCAATTGCCCTGGCGTTGCTCGGGAACCAGCATCCAGCTAATGGAGTAACCTGAGGTCAGGCGAGTTTAATGACGACCTATTTGACTGGGAAGGCAAGGGAAAGGCCAGCTCCGTTGGTGCCCTCAGGGCTGAGCTGCAGCCGCTGGACGAAGCAACTGGCACAAGCTCCCAACCCGTGGCTCCAAGTGGCCGTGGCAAGGGGCAGCAAAACCCCAGGGAAGCTCCAGGCACTTCTGCAGTGACAGGGACATGTGTGCTTGTGGGGCATCCCACTGCTCCTGCTCCACGATTGCCAACCATGAACCTCCACTGGAGCCCCCTCTCCTGCCCCAGACGCTGCCTGGCCCCATCTCTTCTCCCCTTCCTCTTTGCTCTGATTAAACCCCCTTGTACTTTTCTTCTCTCCATTCTTTCAATTTACAAGGAACTCAGCTGCCTTTCAGGCAGCGTTAGGTTTCATATTGATTTCTCTTCCTATATTTCTTTTCCACCTCCCCCTTGAAGGCAGCTACGCACAAAAACCTAATGTGCCATTTACACCCAAATTCCCCTAAGGAGGGAACTTTCGCATTTCTTCTGCTAATAAAATATACAGCAATGGCTTGAAATAAATGAACGGTATTAATTCTTCTATTAAGTTAAATGTTGAGCATATCTGCCAAGTGGGGCAGCAATAGGGCAGTGGCCAGATTTGCCCCAGTGTGTGTCAGTGCAGCCTGCAGTGTCGGCAGTCCTGGTGAGGGCAACACTGGCATTCTCTTTTGGACAAGAATCCTTAACAGATCCAAAATTTTCATGTCAACTTCTGTGGGTGTAGTTTTATTGTTATTTTATAGCTAAATGGAAGAAAATGCTGAAGCTGTCTCCACCACCCTGTCCCAAATGGAACACCTTGTTTTTGAGAACTAGAAGAGGACATGGAAGTTATTTTTAGACAAAAAACAAACAAAAAATGTAAACCAAAGCTTCAGCAAACACAAAGTATGCTCAGAAAATAGCTCGATGTCACCAAATCTGCACTTTTCAGTGGAAAAAGCTGCATGAGAACGGTTTGCCTGTGCTTGCTGATGGGAACAGGCAGCTGCTGCCACCCCTCTAGGGCTCGTCCCTGTCCCCTCCAGGCTGGGGACACCCAAAACACCCCAAATCCCTGCCTGCACTGCTCTGCAACATCAACACCCAACCGTCCCTGGAGACACTGCAAGAATCCAGAAGCCTAGAGCAAAGCTCTGGAGAGAGGGACTGGGGGCACAGAGCTAAATCCGAGTGAGAGGGCTGCACCCTGGGCTTTCCTCACCCACCTCGCCCCTGCAGATAAACCCTGCTCTGGCAAGGCCTTATTTAATTCCATCCACGCCGAGCACTGAGCCTCATGGAGCAGACGGGCACAGGGTAATCTCAGACAGGATATCCTCCAGGGAAAAGCTTCTGCTCAGTGCACAAACAATAGAGCTCTGCCTTTAGAGGCTCAGGCATTTTAAAAGACGTTCAGAGTGCCCAGCCTCTCCTCCCCACAAGGCTGGGATGGCCATTATCCGCACAGCACTCAGCGCCCCATATCAGATTGATGGCGTAATTTATTTCCTGCCGTCTGCCTGCAATTCCCTGCAGCGTCACGGGGAGTAGGGTGGGCTCGGTCCCGTGTCTCTGCCTGCCCTGGGATGCTGTGAGAGCTCCCTGGTGCCTCACAGCTCCTGCACATGGGGGGCTCAGGGGCAAGGGCAATATTTGGGGATGAGCTGGGGTTCAGCGTCTCTTGATCCATGATGCTCTCACCATGGAGTAACCCAGGCTGTGTTTTACAGAAAGATTTTAACGGTCCAGGTTGGTCATAAAACAGCAAATGTGCAAGCCATTGGTCACAGCCTCTCTGGTTTGGTCACTTTGAGGGAGTTCGATGGCTGTCAGCCTAGCTGCTGGGCACTATTCTGCTCCCAGTTGTGTCAATGCAAGTTTGGCACAAACCTATTGCCTTTCAGAGCATAACCTAATTTAAGGGAAAGCAGAATTTAGTGTGCCTTCTGGATGCATGCAGCGTAATAGGGAACAGACCTGAACCTCTGACTCATTAGCGAGAGAACATTTTGAAATTAAGACAGCAGACAATGTACCGCACCACACCGCCAGGTTCGTTAGTACAGCTCCTCAGGGCAGCACAGATCAGGCGTGAAAACCCTACGACCTCTCAGAAGACTTAAAAGAGATTCGAGTGTTTGTTCCTCAGCACTCAGGTTCACCCACGGCCCCACAGTCCTGGTCCCTCCAGCACCACCTGCCCCTGCCTCCCATAGCACAAGGACCCATCCTGCCACAGGCTGGTAGGAGATGGCTGGGCTTCGTAAAACCGCTCTTCTGCTGCTAATAGATTTGTTTGTACTTGCTGAGGACAGAGGACACCCCCTACGCTGTGAACTCTATGAACCACAAATAAGGAGCAGATCATGCACATGGATAAAGTGAAAGAAAATAATAAAATCCCTCAAAATCGGCTGCACCACAAGCAGGACCCCGCTGGGTGTATTCCACAGCGATAGCAGCATTTCACTTCATCCCAAACAGGAAATGGCCAATCCCGCCTGTGGTTTCTCTGCTGGGTACTTCGCTCTCATTTCTCATCCCCGAGCCAGTGCAGGATTTGCAAACATTTAATAATTCCAAGAACAAGCGCATTAACGTCTCAGAGCAAGGGGAAAACCCTTTTCCTGCCAAAGAGGCACATTATTGTCAATACCCCATTGTTGTGCTTGCACTCACCACCCCTTAAAGCCATTAATGGATAAATCAGGGGTTTGTCTCTGGCATTTCTGTGGGTGGAGTTTATTCCCATCCTTATCTGAGCAGCGGATCTTTCCCACCACTAACCTGGTGCCAGGGTGTCCCACAGCCCGTGACGCCGGAGCGCACTGCAGAACAAACAAACTCAATTATGGGAGGATATTTACAATTGCTGACCAAACTCTCGATTTCCTTGGTAAGCTCAAGACAATATGCTCCAGGCGCTGGCCTCCAATTGTACTGTCAGACATTGATACCCAAGAATGAGAAAATATTGTGTTTAGATTTGTGATAGGCAAGCAAAACAAGCAAAAGATGTTTTTGGAAGGTTCCCTCCCCCCTTGTGTTTGTTTGTTTTTGTAGGGATAGGACAGAACAGGGCGAGCCAGAGCCTCCCCTGGCACATCCTGGCGAGCAGCACTCGCAGCCACTGGTGCCTTTGCCCCTGGAGGGTGAGGAGGAGGAAGAAGAGGACGTGACAAGCACAGCACCACACCTTGGGCACAAGGCTGGACAGTGGTAATGCTTGGATCTGCCAGAAACAGGGAAGCCAAGCTTTGCTCCTTTTTGGCAGAAGTTCCATCACGGTTTCAGCCCTGCCCCTTCCAGACCCAGCTGGGAGCAGAGGACTTGTACTGAGACCACCACCCCACACCCAAACCCACAGTGCAGTGCCTGCCACAGGCTGCTGCCAAGTATGAGACTCCTAAAATGCTTAAATTGTCTGTGCTTTCCCATGGGCTGCTTAGAAATGTTGTATTATAGGCAAGGTCTTCAGAGGTTTTGACAGAGCAGCTTTGGTGCAACCTTCAGTTTTGCCCTAAGCAAAAACTCAGGCTCACACCTGAGTGTACCTGGAATCACAGAGTTCAGCTCTGCACGGGTTGCAGGTTTAATCTTTGGACCAATTCTCTTATTATGCCAAGAGCAAATCCTGAGTGACGACACTGGAAGTAGTGTTTTCCAGATTTGCACCAGTTTAATGAAAACCAGAATTTGGCTCTACATCTTAGGAGATAACACTTCTCTGTACTCATGGCCAATATGTTAATGTCTTCCAGCATTATGCATCTTTCTCCAAAACCTGTGTAAGCCTTCCCATATAGGTTATCCAGGGATCAAGGTCTGAAAATCCATAAAACAGACTGTCTGTGCAACTTCTGCAATTAACACAGCATGGAGCTTCTTATCACTAGGCCCTCCCATTTGACTGAGGATCTCCATTTGTTATTTAGGGATTAGGAACATTCAACAAGGAAAGGGAAGAGGGGTAGGTTCTGCTAACAGCAGGACTTTAACTAAGGAAGACACGTAAGTAGAGGCATTACTCCAGGTTTACACCAGGCTAATACCAAACTTCAGCCCAGAGATGGAATATAAATTAGTTAATGAGAACTGCATTCCAAGCAGCTGGTCTGGGATCCCCTAATTCATGTATTTTACTTCTCTCCTTGCCCTGTTAATTGACTGCAGGCCACCCAGGGTAACAATGAAGACGTATGACAGAAATATAATGTATATTTGTGTTGGCTCATCTTGCTGTAATCTCCTTCAGAGTATGACCCAGCTTTAATAACTCAGACTTACCCTATCACTTTCTGGCTTATTTCCTTATGGGCTTGTAACATATACAGTGCTTTTCAGTTTATTCTTTCAGTAAATTTTGGGTGAAAAAATAGGAGATGGAGAAAGAAAGCAGCTACAAAAATTAATTAAAATCAGTTTGAGGCTCATTGCTCAGGGTCTCCTCCAAATATTTATTAGTACAGATCACCTCCTGACAATGTTTCCCCATGGCCAGTATCAGCAGCTTCAGAGAACAACTGGACGTTGTGAGCGCTGGCGCCGCTTCCAGCCTCAGTGCTCTGAGAACTATAAACATTGCCAGGGCTGGGTAATTCATCATTTTGACCATTACAAAAGGCTGTACAAAAAAAGGCAGGAGTTGAAGTAAAATCAGGTTATATCGTGGGAGGAAGTCTGATTGTAAAGGCATACCAAAATATCTTCTAATTCATCAGCTTTCCTAATGACTCGCAGTGGCTTGTACATTCAGTGCTCTGTAGCAGAGGCTGTATAAATTGAATTAAAACTCTTTATTTTCAATTCTTCCTGTACTTCTGCTATTACTACAAATTGTGAAGTGACACTACTGTAACTATGCTGTTAAGTATGCTCAGAGAAACTATTCAAATTTAATACCAGTTTCTGATTTGTTACTGGGTTAAGAAGAAAGGAAGTCTTCTGAAACAAGACTTCGGAACTGAGGAGCAAACTGGAGCAGCTGGGTTATTGGAGTGAAAGTCCATAATCTGTGGTTTTGCCTTAAGGTCCACAAACTGGGACCAAAACCAGCTCCTTCAGATCCTACAATCCTGCATTCCACATTATTTGTCCACCCAGTCTTGAAGTGGGTAGTTCCTAGAACTGAGATAAGAAGTGGTGAGAGCATCAACATAATTCAGGACTAACGGGTAGGCTAATCCCAACTAAAAGGACAAGAACTGCCAGCCAAAAGGAGGAAAAAAGCAGCTGTGAGCAGGTTGAAGGGGGTGATTCACAGGCACAGTTGTGCCTTTAGGATGCAATTAAAGGATTCAAATGAGTCAAACATCTTGAAGAAAGAAAACAAAAGAATTGGCCTCATGTGAACTTCTATTTTGTCTAGAAATTTCACCCTGGATCAAGAATTACAGTGAAAGTTTAGTTGGAAACAGCATTTTCCTGTACAGAAGTTCAGCTTCAGCAAGTGGGAAACTTTTCCCCATGAAAAGCTAGTTTTGCCAAATTCCTGGCCTACTCTAGTATAAATTCAATCCAAACAAAGGTGCTTGACTTCTGTCCATAAAATACCAGACATATTGGCACAGTTATCTGGGGCTGACAGGGCAAGGCAAACAGGGACCATTGAGGGAGCCCCTAGCAAGTAGTCTGCCAATAGCCCTAGAAGCAAGTTTTGGGGTAAAAGGAGCCAGAAAAGAAGGCAGCTGGTTCACATGGAGATATAGACCTGTCCCTGGATCTGAACCAGGAGGCTGTGAAGCACAAGAAGTATTTGAGACCTGGGCCAGAGATATTGAATCAGAAACTGGCATATTGCTACTGAGCTTGGTCGCCTTCCTGTGGAAGGAAGGAGCTCTTGGATGGTGAGGAAGGAAGGAAGGAGCTACTGCAAATACCAAGGAAGTACTGGAAAAGAGAGGGAAGAGTGAGCAGAAGCTGTTGGGTGCCCCAGTGAGCCTCTCCAGTATAACATAGCAGACAGGTGCTCATGAGTTGTATCCCATCACCCAATAAAATTTTACATCTCAGAGTTGTTATGAACTCTTCCTTTTGTGAGCATAAAGCACACTTACAGCCCTCACAGAAGTTGAAGACTTCATATAGTTTATAGAGATGACACACGGTGGATTTGTTACATTCTCCTTGCAGTGACATGATTTTCTTTGCAGATTCCAGTTTCCAATGACTTGTTATTATTAGCACAGGAAAAGAGAAGTGGAGAATGATGCCAGTTAGCTTTGCTAGCTGCTCTTCAATTTGTCTTTCAGTTGGTGCTCTCAGCTCTGAATAGATTCAAGAAGTCATTCAAAGTCTGAAATCTTTTGTCCAAAGGTGGGATCATAATCACTTGTGCACTCAAGGAACTGCATGGGGAATTCTTTACAAAAATTACCTGAAGTAGAATGAAAAAAAATATCTGCCTTTATCCTTTTATACAGAAGCATCGATCAGGAAGAAATCTACAGAATGCCCGACAATTGTGACACGTGGTTGCTCACATATACCAACCTTCATCTTAGGAAGAAAAAACAGTTTCTTTCCCACACTCCTTTAACTGAAAGTAATTCTCTCCTCTGATGGGGAGAGACCTTCTTCCAAATTCCAACCCAAGTATATTTATGGCCAGCTTACACTCATTTGTTCTTGTGCCAACATTGTCCTGTTTAAATAGCTCTTCTTCCTCCCTAGTGCTTACCCCTCTGATGTATTTATTACCCTCATGATATAGTTAAATGAGGACTGTTTGTATTCAGAAAGCTTTTATATCTTTCCCATTGGTTGCTTATGGATAGAAACAACGTGCTTGTCCCAAGCCACTTGAGAAATAGGGGACCAGTGCAGTGCTCACTGTGCCTCATGGCTCTCTGAGCCAACAGCTTGGCAGCCACCGGCTATTCAGGATCAACTCAAACAGCTTATAGTCAGAAAGAGCTGTTATTCACTCACTGTTAACCTCTCTGAAAATAGATACAGGAAGAGGAGGTTAGGAAGAGGAGGCTGAGTTTTCATAAACCTACCATTAAGTTAGTGAAATCCCAATATTTGTTAAGAACCTGGGCAATAAGACATAGTACTTCCTAAACTTAGAAAGAAGTCCACAGAGATGTAAGCTGTAAATGTGTAACTCCATCTTTTATCTTCCAATCAGCAAACACCACCAGAGACAGGAGCTAGTGGAGCCACATCCTAGCCCATGACATCTGTTCCCAGGTGCCGTTGGCATTCATGCTCACACAGTGCTAGGGCTCCAACACATGCATGTACTGGCATTGCAGGACAGCAGAAATGCAATATACCACCCTGGCAAGAATTAGGGTACAAGCATAATGAAAGGCCAGTGAGAGCCACATCTCACAGATCCGAATACTGATTTTGACTGCCTCAAGATCTGAGGATGTTCATTCCTGAATGTTTTTGCTCAGGCTGCAATTGGAAAGGAATTAGCTTGGCACATTCACACTTGGTGCCTTTCTTTTGCAGTGATCCTATTGTTCTAAAACATAATAGGGCAGAGCTTTCTATAGTCCCAGTGGGACTGTATCAAAATTGACATCAGTAATGAAAAGCGTGCTGTGTAATGCTGCTGCCTACTCTTCACACCACAATTTCAGCCAAGAAACAGTAAGTTATTCACATTTACTCCCAGTGAACTGGAAGGCCTTTTATTCAGGCTCCACATGAAGTTTCAGCTGCCCAAAACAGTCTCATTCTTATTCAGGTCAGTGCTTTTGACTTCTTAGGCCTGCACAGTTCCCAGAGCAGCTCAGGCCTGCAGCATCACTGAGGAACTCTGTTTTTTGTGCTGTTGTTACTCAATAGCATGTTGATTTAAGGCACTGGTTTTATTCAGACTCCTTCAATCCATATCCAGTAAAAGAGCATGGAAAACAAACCAGTCAGACGCTGTATTTTCCCCCAGATTCTGAATTCTTAGCCACATCCTCACCTTTAACATCTCCTTAGATCTGTACTCTAAGCTAGAGCTGATTTAAAAATGAGTTCATGCCTTCAACCTTGTACCAATAATACTTGAGGTAAGCCTTGCAGAAAGTCAGAGAACTGAGCAGGCTGATAAATAGATATATTTCAAAACTGCATGCAATGGACTCTTGTGAGGCTTTCCTGGAAGCTTCCTTCCTCCTGGAAATGCCCGATCATGGTAGAAGCCCTTTCCCCACATCCAGGGTCCCACCAGACTGACACAGCACCACACACCCACGCTGCTGTGAGCAGCACCAGGTCCCAGCTGGGTGAAGCCCCAGGGCGCTCTGGGCACCCCACATTGAGCACCGGGTCAGAACCGAGCGAAACCCACAGCTGACACCAACGGCACAGGCAGAGAGCAGCTGGGAGGAAGGCGATTAGCTTCCTTCTACAAGATCAGCTAAGAAGGTATTTAAAACCAAGCCTGATGCCATGTGATACGTCTTCATGTGCTACAAAGGATAAAGCACGGACACACCTGAGCTCACTTGTCTCCACTCCACAGGTTTGGGTGTTGGAAACCCCCAAAATAAAGACATGGGGGAATTTTGGGACCTGGGGACATGTCAGCACCTGTTTGTAAATGCAGCTACTCCAAAATTAGCCAGGAGAAGTGGAAGAATCATTTGTCAGCTCCTGGTCTCCTCAGCCATCTTTAAAAAATGTCACAGATACATTGACACTTCTGCTGTCGATTTAAATAGCAGCCACCATCCAGGATCGGCTGCTGGGCGAGGGGCAATGCGTAACTCCTGTCTCCAGCTCCTCCTGTATCAGATGACTCACCAACATGCCTGAGAAACTCCCTTCTGCCACAGACTCCAGTAGCAACCCCACAACAAACAGTTGTCCAGGGCTCGCAGTCGTCCTCTGGGGTTTAGGCGTAATCCTGCCCTGCTTGGGGAAGGGGCCGTGGGGTGGCAGCGCTCCACGGCTCGCTTCTCCTGCTCCGCATGGCCAAGCTGGGGGACTGGGATGCAGGTGACATGGAAACCCCTCATTTTACCATAATAGCCTCAGCCCCCCAGTAAACTGTTCATTCTCTTGGTCTTGGTTCTTCACTAGTAAAAGAGCAATAGCAAAGCCTTCTCCTTGCTTTCCTGATTGACTCCTGACCTCCTTGAACAGGGGGATGAGGCACACATCTGCATTTAACTGAGTATTGTGCACTACTCCAGCTGGGCCAGTGTCTGCTGCTGTCTGGGCCATGGCTACTTTTGTGGAGCCCCACTGGAGCACCTTGGTGTACAGATGTATCCTCAAAACACTCAGTTTATTCACAAAAACCATTGTGCCGCAAGAAAGCTAGCAAAGCCAGCACCTCCTTCAACAAAACCTTGTCAACAAAACAAGCTCAGAGAAGTTTCTACTCCAGCCAACGCTTTGGCAGCATGAGCTGCCAAGCCTGCCTTTTTAACATAAAAACAGAGCACTCCTAGGAGTGACTTGGAAAATCATTTCCCCTCCACCTCTCCTATCAAGCCGAGGGCAGGAGCCGCGATTGCAATGCTCCCAGCCCTACCCCGGGAGAATTGTAGCTCTACCTCCAAAACGCAAGCTAAGTGTCATGACTCTGCCGCTGCCCAGCTCTGGGGAGGACACTCCTAAACAAACACTTCTCTCATCTGGACCCAGAGAAGTTACAGAGCTTCCTATGACCTCATTGTGATCCTCACCGTGACCCTCTGCAGCTGCACCAGACACACCTTCGTCCCTCCCTGCAAGCAGTGCTTGTGCCTGAGCTCCCACAGCTTCGCTCACAGGAGCTCTCCGCTTGCAGGGTCACCAGGATTAGCAGAGCTGCACGGGCAGAAAGGGGCAGCTCTTTGGTACAGGTTCACAGGACAGGCACTCAGCTATCCGAGCTATCCTAGCATGATCTTAGCACATTGAGTATTTTCTCTGCATCCATCAGGAGAGTTTGACTGGTATCCAGGGATTTCTCAGCAACTCTGGGGAAAAACAGAGCTATGGATGATGTATAGCTTTCAATATTGCTTCAACAATGAAGCTATTACATAAACGACTCCAGAGCCAATACAAATCAACCATGAGGTTTTCGTATCTCTTCCAAATGAGATTTTGCTCTTACCATGCCAGCTCCACTGTTCTGTAATAGTTACAGCAAGGGATTACCTACATTTTAATGAGAAACAAATAATTTTAGTAGAAAGCCAATTGCTGAAATAAATATTTGAGTTTCTAGAGTACATGCATAACCATTAGGCCAAGTAGCATGATCCTTCTTAACATTAGAAAAGAAGGTAATCATTTGTAGGCAACTTTCAACCGGAGCTACAGCAGAAAAAGTTGCAGAATAAAATGAAGTATAAAATGAGCCATCCTTCCTGCTCTAAATTTCCAGTTTCTAAATGCCCACTAACTCAAGCTAATAGAGTTAGGAGTTTACTTTGCGGAAGTTTGTAATGCTTTGAAGAAAGATTGTGTTTATAGCTAAAGTTCTCTTTATTTGGAACCCAATTCTTCAAGCAGATAATTATGTAAATAGTCCCTGATCAGCCAAGAAAACGTCTTCAGGATTTGTAAGCTGCGAGCCAAAGTTCCCAATCTGCTGGAGCTCTGTGAGGAGAACGCCCGTGACAGGCACCAGAGCAGCAATGCACACGCAATACCTGACTCGGACTGGCCCTGTTTGTCTGCATTTATTGCCCATTTAATTCTCACCCACTTTTGGGGAGCCAGTTCACAGGGCTCTCACTCCCCAGACGCAGCAGTGTGCACAGACCGGTGCGGCAGCTCCAGTGCCTTTTGGTAACCTCTCATTCCTCGCCAGGCAGTGAGCACTGCCCCGGCAGCACCACTAAGGAACAGGCACCTCTACCATCACTAACTGGATCCACTAAACACACGCACATCGCAGCCAGGAGCTCAAGTCCTTCCTGGCCCAGGTCAGAGACAGGTCCCACCAACCCCGTACCCCATCCCTGGTGCCAGTGGCTCCGGGAGATGGCGGCTCGCAGGCGGCCCCGCAGTCCGTGATATACAATTCATTGTTCTTGTGTACCCACGAGAGACCCGGCACTGTGTATACATTCAGATGGAACCGCAACCCTTTCGTACTGCTATCTACCACACAATGTTTATCAGGGCCTACAGACCACTTCCTTTTTAAAACCCTTATTGAAATTTGCACAATAAACAATTTACCCAATTTGTTTTAGGAAGCCCTCAGCCCTTTTCCTTTCAAAGCAAAAACAAAACAGACGTATTTATTATATAGAAGTGGGCAGGGCTCTGGAGGGGCCAGGGGAGGCAGGCAAGAGGGCTCAAGGCTATGGATGCAAGCATGGATGTTAGGAGGGGATGTACCTGTCCTATGAGGCTATCAGACCTGAGGAGACAAGGTGTTCATCCTCTGTTCCAGATACCAAAAAATCCAGATCATGTATTAAAGACCTTGTTCTGAAGCATGGCAGCAGCACAGGTTTCCTGCAGGCACGGCCTCATGCTTTGTCACCCCACACTGCCCATCAAGCAGTAACCACAGATGGAAGCCTGCTTCCTGCCACTTCTCCCAGCAGAGCGTACAGCCTACACGTAGCTCTGGTTTGGATGCTGAGGGGACCACGAAACTGCTGCTTCACCATCCGCATGCAAAGCCTCAAAACTCCTAGAGTTCACTGTGTCCAGGCGCACTGCAGCCAGGAACTGCTCTGCCCCCAGCTGGGGCTTTGGCCCCTGGATTTTCTTTTTAGAACTGCCAATAAATCATCCCTTACCAGAATAGGGTACAACAACTGGAAGTAGAGACGCTTTCCCATTAGCCCTTCAGTTATCTCCCAACTTTTCCAGGTGCAAACCACTGCGGGAATGTTACATCCCCTCGGGTTTGCCCAGTGGGGTAAGGATTTGAAGGGCTGGCACTGTGAGCCAAGCATGCACACATTGTGACTTCAGGGCAGTGTATGGGAGGCTGTGAGAAAGAAAAGGAGGATCTTTCCGAAGAGTGATGTTCATCTTCAACACTACTGACAAGATGGAACAAGAGAAGCAAGCTAGTACTTGTTGCTCAGAGAAATGGCCCACTTAAAGTAAGCTTTCAGAAAGCCATGTAGCTGTAAGGAGGACTCAGGCTTGTTTTCAGCTGAAAGCTACAGAAATTAAACCCAAGTCAGGCAAGGGTCAGTAATGCCTGTGCAGTGACAGGGAAATTTCTTGAGCCTACGGCAGCTCACAGGTAGAGAAGATTCTTGTCTGGCCAAGAGAAGAGCAATCATCAACTCACAAGCAGGACTTCAAAATATCAAAATAAGGAACAGGAAAGGACATAGGACAAGACTCAGACCTTCAAGGACTTGGTGCCTCTGCAGAAACCCTGCAGATGAGCACCAGAACCAGCAATGCCCTTGCTGACCAGGGGCTCTTACTGTCTCCCAGCACTCAATGTGGGCATACATGTATTCCCTTGCCAGTGGGCTTCGTAGCATTGCCACAAGAGAGAAGCAACAGAAGTGACCTAGAGGTGCACATTTTCTCCTGTTTCTTTGCTAAAAGAAAAACTTCCATCATCCAGAAGCCAAGACCACTTCATCTCCCTTTTCTACCATGGAAGACAGTTGTGATTTTGGTGGCATTTTTACGGTTTTGTTCTTCCTGAGTCTGCTTATATTATGGGATACAGAGAGGGAAACACACATTGATAGTATGTGATTCACTTTATTTTTCTCTTTATATCTGATATCATCTGTGAGGAGCAGAAGAGCCAGGATTCCCTTCCCACCCCAAGCTGGGCAGAGAGTTGGCATGGACTCTCAGGCTGTCTGCAGATTTCAACTTTTGCCCAGACATTTTCACACCCTAACTAGTGGGAATACATTTGCTAGGGAAGTGCAAACCTTTTTGCATGGGAGGAATTCATGGTAAAGCCTTGAATGTGAGAAGAGCAGCAGCACTCAGTAAGAGATGCCATATTAACGATACGCTTAACACTGACAGAGCAACTTCTTTATTAAAGAGTTCCAGTTTTAAAAAACTTCACAATGCTTACAAATCTTGTGTGAAATGCAGCCACATCTGGAGGTGAAGGAGTTAATCACCCCTTATCAGACACTGCAGACAGAAGGGGAGAAGTCACGGATGGATACAGTGGCAACAGGCATCTATCAAGTGCAAGATCATTAGTGCTTTCAGAAAGTGCTTTCAGAAAGAGGGCAGAGGATGGATACTTTTGCTGGAGTGCTTGGGGTAGGAAGCATCACAGCTGGAGCTGGGATCACTCAGTCTTGCAAAACTCTGTTTGTATTCTCTCAAGGCAATGAATACTTGCTGGGCAAGCCAAATACAATTAATTCATGGTAAGAGTTGGCAAGTACACTTCCATCCCCAGATTTCCACCCTTCCCCTCCATCCTGACACACACATTCTGCCTCCAAAAATATATGCTCATCAGGAAAGAAAGAAAGGAGGAGTGCTGTGTCCTGAGCTCCAGCACTGCCTCCAACATTCAAGGTTTCCCAGAGTCAGTCACTTATTCTTTCTACTTTGGCTGGTTAGCTTCTCTCCGGGAGGGAGTAGCAATTAAATTCACAATTAATCACTAATTTTAAGCACTTCACTATTTTCTTAGACATTTTACATATGGGGAAGTGCTAGAAGTGAGCAGTAAAATGCAGTGATTAAGCACCTGAAGGTCATGGATGTCCTCTACATGTAGGACAAACACCCCCACCCCCCAATCCTCCTTGATAGCACAGATTAAAAGCAAAGCCAGCTGTTCAGTCTGGAGTGACTTTAGTTTAAATCTGTGTCTTGCTCAATAACCCTTTCATTATAAGCTTCCTGCTGGGAAAGTTTGTGAGCCAAGGCATGCTACTGAACATACAGCACACTGTCGGCAGAGGACAAGCGCCCAGTGAGCCTGCATCCACATCTTGGTTGAATTGTTACAGTTTCAGCATCCGATGAGGCAATTTGGAGGGTGTTGGTTTAAAAAAAAAATTAAACCTTAACAAGCCATTCTCCATGAGAAATTAATCATGTGCTGGAAGGTTCTCTAGCAGCTTGAAGCAGCAGCAAGAAGCAGAAGGAAGCAGATCAGGGATTTGTGTGCAACACACTGCAGGGCTTGTTTCATTTGTGACACGGCCTAATTGAAACAATTTGTTCACCTATGAGCTAGCTTCGAAGTCCTTTGAGGTCTGTAGGAAATTGCCGAGATCCTAGATAGGCTTTTGCTCAAGTTCCCTGTTGTTTGCATGAAGGGAAAATATGAATATTGATATAAACCCAGCAATTTGGAGGTCTTGCTATCAAACACTAGATCTGGACAAGCGCTTGATTTTCTGTAAGGGCAGAGAAATAAAACATGGTCGGAGAACTCGGATGGCTCGCTGAAAGCACTTACAACTGCTCCTTGACTCTGAAGCAAGCCTGGAATGCTTACAGTCATTTTATCTGGTATATAAATCGCAAAATCCAAGAGTGTCCCATGTTGCCTCTAAATGCCTTCTCTGAACCATCACTTCAGAGGACTGTTCAGTAAGTCACTCACTCCAGGGCTTGGTGATGTGGTGTGGCACAGAACAGCACTACTTTCCATGGGTATACCACCTGCCAGCTTCCAGAACTCTAGAGGAAGCTGTCATGGTGCATGGAGCCTAAGCAAGCTGGCTGTGGGCTGTGATCAGAGGGACATTGCACTCAGGGAAAGGCTGCTCGTTAATGCCCACAAAATGAGAACACACACCCAGGCTGAGAGCACCGAGCCTTCCACCTTTCAAGCATCTCTAGCTCTGTTTGCACTTCAGCTGAACCATAATTAAGTCAGCGACCTCCAATAAACTTCAGATCAGTCCACGCAAACTGTGTTTATTCAGACTTGTCAGCAACTTCAGAAGGCATACTTAATCAGGCTGACTACACCCCAGCAAAAACACAGCACTCATTTTCTCTTCAAACATTTCCCAAACCAACACGCTGCTGAAACCAGAGAGCCCACACCAGCCCTCCTCCCCCAGGCACCCGAGCTGAGTAACACTCAGCCAGCTCCACCACCTCCATCCCCAGAGCTGCCACCTTCTCTTGCCCAGTTACTCAGTTCTGAGTGTATTTATTTGCCCTGTGCTGGACTGCCCCGTGCCTGCTGACATAAGTGATCACACAGCAGCCGCAGCCTCTCCCACACACAGGGAACACGCAGAGCGTGCTGGGGCTCTTTGGGGGTTTGCATGGCCCAGACCTCCCAGGCAGCTGGGCTCAGGTCTGTTTGCGTTGATCAATCTTTCAGAGCAGTGGCTGACAGATTTGTTTTAACACAATTGTCTAAACAACAAAAAATCCTACTGCTCTTATAGTGCAAGAGTAGAGGGAAAATTTTTCTTCTGCAATGAAAGCTGAATACAAGATCTGTTTCAAATGATAGAAAACAAATGTTATGATTTTGGAATTTAGCATGCAAGTGGAAGAGGATATGGCCTTCTACCTCAGAGAGAGATTCCGCTGTGCAGCTACAAAAACATGCTGGGGAAGGTCCGGTCGATGCCAAGTCCTAATGACTTTCAGTAGCACTGCAGCACAGCCTGAGTTTTACTGCCAGGGCAACGTCCTGAGAGGTCATCACACCCCTGCATCTAAGGGCCTCTAGGCTGAGCCTGAGCAAAACACCATTCCCAGGATTTCATCAGTAATTTCTTCAATTTGCCAACAGCCTCAGCTAGAATATACCTTTTAAGACAAATCACATCCATAAAAGTTTCAGAGCAATAGAACAGCCTGCTTAATCTCATGTCCTAAAGGCAAAACAGTCATTAAACAAGTCAGTAATGTGCTAATTCAGGGGAATATCTTTTTTCCAGAAGGCTAGCGTTACAAAACAGTGTCACTAAATACTACCAGAAAAACAATCCAGTCGTCTCTAAAGTTCAGCAGCATCCATGACGACATTCCTGTCCTGAGACTGCCACCGAGATGTTCTCATACAGCTCACTCATATGGAAATCATAGCCCTTGCAGAGCAGCTGTGTTTTTTGGAAGTGACTTCATATTTTTGGATGTTGTCTACCACATGGAATCTGACATCTTCAACAGCAAATAAAGCTCTTCCTTTCATCCCATGCCATGTTTCCTCCATGTAATAAAGGTGGTAGATGATTTTTAACTCTACAATGACTTTTTCTTTTTTGCTTTCTTCCTTTAAAACACAGCAGCTGTGCCTCTAAATGCCTTTGCAAGCTTCTGCCTTTTCCAACAAAATTGGAGCTGAGATTTTATTATATAAGGCCATAAGGATCCTTCCTCCCACTTACCTCTCATCTGCACTGATGTGGATATTCTGACTCACTCCAAAACAGTCACTCCTTCAAGTCAACTCCTTTCCCAAACCACAGTTCATAACGACATCCCTGCTATCTTAGGGAGAGGTCCAGGCTGCATGGGACGTGCCAAAACACACCCCTGGACCCTGTTCCTGTGGCCAACAACTCAGAGAGCTCGGTGGTCACCAACAGCTGACATTCCCAGCCTCCTGAGGCTCAGGTGCTGGCTGCCACCTCTTGCAAGAAGGCAAAGAGCCTGCAAGTCAGGCTGCAGTGACATGGCAAAACGAGGGGCTGGGGTTGATTCTGTGCATTGGGGGAAGCTGAAGGAACAAGTTACCAAAAGCAGAATTTTGGTTCTCACTGATGCTTCACCCTCCAGCTGTTCCCATGGGTGAGATCCATGCAGGGGAAGCAATGCTGCTCCCCACACATTCAGGCTGATGAGCCTTGGTGCAGCGCCAGCCTGTGGGGTCACAGCACATTTCCCACAGACATCAGCCAAAGCAAAAGCTAACTCTTCGGTCAGCCCCCTCCTCCCCAGCTTTACGTGATAGCCAAGTCATTTCTCAGTGTCCCCTTCAGTAAACACTGC
The DNA here is from genome assembly GCF_047663525.1 of Anas platyrhynchos. Taxonomy (NCBI): domain Eukaryota; kingdom Metazoa; phylum Chordata; class Aves; order Anseriformes; family Anatidae; genus Anas; species Anas platyrhynchos. Next base: position 5,575,802 of record NC_092605.1, read on the forward strand.
TCAAGCCTCACTACAAACAATGCACTCAGAGAAATGTTCTTTTATCTGTGAGGAACATATTTGACAGACAAAAACAAACACTTCCATTTGGAATAACAACCATCTGTACATACTGCAGTAGTGTCTCCGCCATTCTGCCTCACCACTCAGCCGCTCACCCCTGGAAAGCAGCTGGATCCTCACAAACCCCAATAGATATGCACCATGGGGAGCTACCATAGCGCAGGGAACATGGCTCAGACCCCACAGTCAGGAGTTGCCCCAGCTCTAATGTGAGAAGTTGGGTGAGCAACTCTTGAATCCAGTGGACCTGCAGGAAGTGAACTAAGAGCCATAGGCCAGGTATTTACTGTATTTACCATGTTTACTCCCTGGAATGTCAGGCATAGAGGAAAAAGTATTTGACTTCAGCATTTTAAAGTAACCTCCAGACACACCAGGATGTTCACCTTGCCTGGATATATCAGACCAGCAATAAACTGCAGACTTAGAGAAGCACCTGAGGACCCAGATGCTCAAAACAGTGCCATCTCCAAGGATCTACTTAGTTTTTGAAATCCCCCCGAAGCCTTATGTATACACCTTTGTGTACTTTTGAAAATGGGAGGTGTCTAGGTGCAAGCACTTAAGGCACTCAGCACCTTCACTTCAAATGGACAGACCGAGAACATTGAGAACATCAGGGCTTTCCCTTAAGACCTCCTTTAAGTGCATTTGCTTTACAGTTTCCATACACTACGAACACAGCTTTAGACCAATGGAAATCTGGTCCTATTAACCAAGTTATGAAGTTCTGCATACAATCATGGAAAGATACAATAGTGTGAGGTTTTAAGCCTTTTTTTTTTTTTTTAATAAATCTAGTTTAAAACCCAAGGCAGTAAGACAGAGACCTTCTTACAAAAAGGTAATAACTTAAGATAGATGCAAATATCTAACAGCTTAGGTGATTAGTCTCAGATACATTTTCTTCATATAACTGCTTGGGTTTGGGGTGCCTGACCTGAAGCCTTGGTGGGGCTCCCACTGCAGCACCAGGTAACAACCCCATCTTGCACAAGCACAAGCCCATGCTGCAGACAACAGTAGTTTTCCTGTTCACATCCTCTGAAAATCAGGCTGTGCAGCCTCAGTAAGAGTCATTGCTTACAAGATCCCATTAAAAATACTCTGCTAACCTACCCGTATCTATAGGGGATGTTTATAATACCCACAAAATAAGTTACAAAAAGTGTAACTGAAACAGTAAGGAAATGTTTTGAACAAGACTGGTTCTATTTTTCTATGAGGTTGTGCTAGACTTGTGGAAAGATCTTTGCTCTTTCTCTTTCAGTTTTCACTCAGTTTGCAGGGCAGCAAAAATTGAAGCAAAGCAAGCTATTGCAGTGCCCAGATGACCCCTATGAGTCAAAGCAAGAAGAGAGCTCCTGTTACTTCAGGCTCTCTCCACAATACTTGTCTGTGGGTGCCCAGTGTCAGCAGCAGGATCAGCAGGTCTTGCCCAAGCAGCTGTGCTTCCCATGGAACAAAGTGCCAGCAGCATCACTAGAACATGCTCACGGACACACCAGAGATTCACTAAATGAGTTAATTGAAAACACAAAATGATATGGGATTGTCTTCTCCACCCAACCTTCACAACCCAGATTTCCTGGGTTGTGAAGACAAGGAGCAGGAATCAAGGCAGGGATATCCCCCCAGAAATAGCTCTGTGGCTAAAGCAGTGACCCAGGACTGAAGAAAGCAACACCATCCCTATTTGCTTCAAGATTTGCTTACAAGCAGTACCAGACTTACTTACATAAAGAATTATTTGGTGCAGAAGAACCCAAGTTTCCTATTACCTAGGAATGTTCTACACAGTCAGGCAGAATCTCATTAGTGTGGACTTGCATCTCTTGTTCTGCTCTACCCCATCACCACTCATTATTTTATGTAAAGCAGAACATTTTCCATTAGGAATTCAAAATTTGATTCAAAATACTTGTCAAGATATGGTAGAAAACAAAACCATTGCCTCTAGTCATGCTCAGGGCACTTGGGGGGCGGAGACCAGGACACCCACACGATGGGTGCTGCAGCACACAGCTGGGAGGCTTTTAGGTGGCAAGTCCTAAACACCCAGAGGCTCGAGCAGCCGTCCACCTCAGGGAGTGTCATTGAGCTGGCATGGGTGGTTCAGTCCTTCCACAGATCTAACCCTCTAGTGCTTTTTAAAGAGATACCCAGATTGTCCTGTTCTCTTGGATAAGACCTGTCTGGAACTGAGAATTTGCATACACAATTATATATGCAAGCTGCTGCTAGCTAAGAGGGAAGTAAACAAGGAAGCGGTCAGGAATTGGGAATAGCAGTGTGGCTTTTAGTTATTTAAGGTACTAGCTGAGCCAATGGGCATGCTTTTCCTGTTTTAAACAGACACAATGAGATAAAGGTCAGCAGGGGAATTGGTTACATTTCTCTTTCCCACATATAGGTGTACTGCTGTGGAGGATGTAATTCTGCCCAGAACACTTTAAAGATTTAGAATAATTTGGATGCTTCATTAGCCTCATCAGCTCCAAGTACACCACGTTAGAGGTACTAATCCCCTGTGAAAGTCAGGGGAATCTGGGCATTTTGATATTCAAAGAATCAAAGCACATTCAAAGGCATATTCAAAGAATCAAACTGAAACCCTGAATGCAGTTAAGGGATCCCCATAGGAAAACCTTAAATTTAAAATCAAAGCTATCTACCCTGTATGCTTATTATGGTAACAGAAAATCTCACATTAAAGGGAAAAAAATGTTTTTTAATCAGCTTCTTTATGCTTCAGCAGCCAATTGAATTAAAAATTAAAATACAACAAGGTGTTCAATAAATACCACCAAAATTGATGGTTGCTTGGTCCAGGCAACAAGATACTCAGTGGCATTCTTCCAGATTTATTAACTTTCTGCCTTGTTACAAACACAGAACCCATCTCTATTTTACTGGCCTACCATCTTAAAATGAAATCAAACCCATACTATTTCAGTATAGCAGACAGCTACAGAAGTAGCTCTACAATACCGTGATGTTACAAACCTACTGAGATCAGTAAGAGCCTTCATTTTACTGGGAACTCAGCCTGACAAGCAATTGCATTTATAACGCATTCTGCTTCATTAGAAACCAATTAACATTACTGGCAGCTATAAATAATTCAGTTAATCAATTGCTACCTTAATTTAAAATGCAAAGAAAGGGATTGCTCTAATTATAAAAGTATCTTCAAAGATTGTATCATTTTTTTGAAGGGAGAATATTAAGTGTTTATACACACACACATATATACACACACGTATATAAACTCAAGAGACTTTGATTCATAGAAGGAGCCATGAGGCCGTTACGTGGGCCATGTCCTGGCCATTGCTTCCTTAATCTTAAACATAAAGCTTGAGACTGACCTTGCAAAACATCCATCGGTCTGCCTGAGCCTCAGAAATGTTGTATCTTGCATATATGTTCAGTTTTACCGTTTCCTTATTGCTTCCAGAAGCAATGCTCTAGAGAATGTGCTGGTAACTCAAATGAAGTCAGAATCCTGCTGTCAATATCCCAAGGAAAAGCAATAACAGAAGACACATCTTAAGGTGTGATGTTATTGGAATGTTCCTGAATAAGGAATTTAAAGCATTTGTGTTGTATTACTTTTGTTTTGGAAAAAGAGTTATGAAACATTATTCCAAAAATCCAAAATGAACAAGAGGTCCATTCCCACCCTTTGTTGTAAAAAACATATCTTGCAAAATCTGTCTTAATAGTTTATTCCTGGTCCAGGGATTTCAAAATGTATATGGCTGTTCTCCAAACCTTCCTTGAAAGACATGAAATAAGCCTGTGTTATGTTTCAGCTTAGAAAAAAATGTTCTCATTGTATGCAAATTCCTACCCTAGCCTATGGGAAAAATACATCATAGTGACAGTGAGTTGTGAAACCTTCACTGTAAGAACCCTGACATGCAATTTGAAAGACATCATATTTCACCTTTATGCCCAACCGGTAGAGCTGTCAGTGAGGGACAGAGGTACAAGATGCAGACAGGTGTTTGGTTCAGGAGTTACATGTGTTAGTTTAGGCTTGGCTCAGCACACCATTAGCACCCAAGCTTAACCTCAAGCATCTCTGTTTTCTTTGTGGAGTTTGCAACAATAGCAGAAAAACACTCCATGCTTTTATTTTCTCACTTTCTGGCACGTAGGTATTCCCACTGATCACGCTGGAAGAGACTGCTTTGTAGAGGTACCTACTCATTTACAGACCTAAAAACACTTTCAAATGACCTAATGTTTTAGAACATGCTCTTCCGCTGTTAGGAGCCTTGAGCACGTCTCTTCAACTCAGAGAAGGGGCAGCCTCAGAAGTGCAGCCTGCACAATCGCTTTTATCTATCTTTTATGGTTTCCAGAGAAAATACGTAGAGCAGGGAATAGGGGCATTTTATATTGAGTGTAATTGTTATTTTCTGTATGCATTTGAATAATACTGGTTTTTGGAAAGGCTGCTTTCTCAGCTCTTTGTGGCACCACCAAGAACTTCTGGCATATGAACAAACAAAAGGATCATTGAAGAAGGGTGAGATGGTTTTGTGATATGGCAATTTAAAGAATAATGGACTTCTAGTGACAAAATCCTCACGTTGCGCTATTATGTTAGCAATTATTACAGAGGAAGTTTGTTTAGGATTTAGGCCCAAGGTTCCCTAAGTGAGGCTTGTAAACAATGTGGAAGTTGACTTTCCTGTTGGTGATAGAAAGATTGACAATTAACAGCAATCTTTTGTGTAGCAATGACAACTATGATTATTTGGCAGTTTCACCACAATGTGATTAGGTTGTAATTAGACTGTGGCTCCACTGGATTTTTGGATTGCTTAATTGATGGCCCCAAACCAAATGACTTTCACTATGAGAAAAAAAAAAAAAAAAAAAAAAAAAACCACCCTCTGAAACTTGAATTCCCTGACATTTAATTGGTTTAACGTGTTCTAGTGCAGTTTCATGCTTGAAGCAAATGTCCCCTCTTTCTTTACTCCCTATGGATAAAACCCACAGAAAGTGTGGGCGGATCCACTTATGGTTCTGGACCTGGGTCCAGGTGACTCTGCCACAGGCATCTGTTACTTAAAACAGATTTTAAACAACCTCAAATTTGTTTGAGAGAAATGGTTTTCTATTTTGATGTAGATGAAGACTTTTCTCAGTTTCATAAGACTGTCATGAAGATAAAACTCCTGTTACAATGAAAAAAAAGTTGTCAAGAGAGAGACAACTGTAGGCAAAATCTTGATTTTATGGGAGTCTGAAAGTTTTGTTATTATCACCAGTGAGACAAAGATACCAGCTGGTGGATTCAGAACGATGCAAGCTTTGTAGTTTCTTTATATCGCATATTTTATGGGTGTATCACTCAGGACACATTTCTAAACTTGGAGAATTATGATTTTCAGCTCGTCTACTTCGTTTATATGCACAAGAATAATATGTTGTTTAACTGAATAGATGTTAAACACACCAAAAAAAGTGAAAAATATAACTTTGAGAAAATCAAATTGGAATCAATTTAATCATTTAGGAGGCAGTGTCTAATGGGAAATATAGGCAATGAGCCCATCTTGGAAAAAAAAAAAAAAATCCAGAAACTTGAACGACAAGCCTGTGTTTGGCAAACACTATCAAAATGTTCCAACATCATATGATAACACAGAGTTATACAAGAAGCCCATGCATGAGAAAGTTGCCTAGTTATGTTTCATATATCATATAAGTGGATGGACACATGCCAGTATTTAAAAAGTTCCTAAAAAAGTAGAGACTTTTCTTACCAGTCTCTGCAAGAAGCAGTGGATTTAGAGAAGATGAAGACAGGAGCTGAGTTCTACTCTTGGACTCACTATCAAAGTCCCCCTGCAAGCACAACCTGGCTTTTTATTTTCTTGCTTTCTGGCATGTAGGTATGCTCACTGATCACACTTGAAGAGGCTGCTTTGTAGAGGTGCATGTTCATTTACAAACACTTCCAAATGACCTAAAGTTTTAGAATACGTACATCCTCTGTTAGGAGCCTTGAGCACTTCTCTGCAGCTCAGCGCCATTCATTAGCAGCTGCCAGCTATGCTCCAGGCCCCTCTCTAATCAGTCATTCCATCATCACTTTAGGACACTTGTAATGCTTGACAGGACTTTAATATAAAACTTCCCAAAGCAGTTGTCAGACGGCCATGAGTTCTGACCATGATATAATTCACATGTTCAGGACTGTAATTTCATGCTATGCGTGTTGCTGAACTACAGGCTTTTAGTTCTGACTTCACGGTACTTAATCTCTTCCATGCCAAAAATTGCTTCAATAGCATCTTTTATGTTCAGCTGAACTGCTGCACTAGCCCAGGGGAAAACTTTGTTTCAAGGTGGATTTAATTTTTGCTGGAAAAAAATAATCTGATCAGACCATTTAATACCCTTTACACTGTTGCTCCTTCTGCCCACGATGTGCAGGCAATGCAGAATGGCTCTGCCCACCTCACCTTTCTCACAGACCGGCACACAGCCTCTCTATTGCTGCTTTTCATCTGGGAAGGAAGTTAAGGCTGACTTTGTGGGGTGTCCTTCACATGGCTCAGACTTGTCCCTGTGATTAAATGATCCCTCTGCACAGCTAGGCCAGCCCAAAGCAGCTAAAATGAGTGGCTGAGTGAGATGGAAATAGCAGTTGTCCCCACAGGTGGTGTGTCAACGTCAGGAGCTAATTGTGCCCAATCTGAGCCTCCCAGCTCCTGATAAGGGCTGGCCATTTTTCCCAACAGCTACCCAGAGAGCAAGCTGTGACTACAGCTTCTCTCTCAAGCATTTCTCTGTCTCACTCACTCCAAACTATCCTTCAGCCCAACTGGATGGCTGCTGCCCTGTCTTCAGACTCCAGCTTCCTGCAGCAGGGGCTGGTTTCCCAGCCACATGATGTTCAGGGCATGGTGCTAGGGAGAACTGAGCAGATTTCAGTCCTTTCAATTGACGGGTCTGTGCAAATGAGAACTCTCTCAAAGTACTCTGCGGAGCTGATGCCAGTCACATTTGCAGAGTTCCAGCATTTAACAAAGACTTCACTCTGGGGACGGGAGCATTGTCCCGCAAAGGAGACGGCAGAAACGTCAAATCTATATGCCAGATGTCGATGTTGTAACTTGTCCTGAGACTCCTTTCTCTTTGTACACTTGGCCCCACTGCCTGCAATGTGCATTTCCCAGCTGGAAAGACCTCGCACACTTCTAACACTGGGAAAAAGAAAATTGCCCAAAGGGAAAAAATACAAAAGATTTGCCTCTGCTACAGGAAACTGAATCTGCCAACAGTCTGCTTTGCTGAACTGAGTACGTCGGCAGAATTAGGGTTTAGTAAGGTATCTGCAGTGTGTGCACGGACAGAAACAGAGAGAAAGAATTTCCCAAGTCAGGTTATTTTCTCTCAAAACAACAGGGCAAACTTCACAGAGAAATAAAAATACAGGGTTTAGAGCTCTTTGCAGCCTGGGATCTCAGTCCATGAAGAGTTCCAGATTTGTTCTCATTTTGTTACCTTCCCAAACTGGGATGCAGATCTCAGTCTCAGGAGTTTATCTATGGATTTAGGTATATAGCTTTCATATATGCGTGTAATATTTCATTTCAGGAAGATGAAAATGTTTCATGCCATCTTTCTCTTGTTGACATTTTTAAAGCAATGCAGGAAAATCAAATGTCTTAATATGACTACAATTTCCTGTAAACATGAATAAGGAACAAAATTGTTACACCTCTGTGAAATGTTTTGAGCTAATCCATGCGTCATTTTCCAGTGAAGGACTTATTCATTTGGGAATTTCTGACCAGCTGTAACTCCAGCATTTTGAAAGCTTTCGCCTGGGGAAATTAAAGAATATCAGAAATGTGAAAATGTGGGAGCGTAGTGAAGTGCTTGCTGGGACACTGCAAGGAAGCCTGCCAGTCAGGGGAGCACTGGCATGCTGAAGTCTTCCTTTCTCATTCTTTTCCTCACTTTGACACCTTTCATACCTCTTAACAAAGAATACTTTATACATGTACCTAATGTGTACAAACAATTAGAAAACAGATAAAACTCCAGTAGATGGCGCTCAAAAATATCCATAATTTGTGTCCCTGTGTGGCACTAACGTGCCCTGGTGCATACAAAGGGCTTCTTGTGGCTAGATCAACCAGCACCTCTCATCCAGGGAGTTTGGTGCAAGGTGCTGGTCTGCTCCAGCGACGTCACACCGGGCCCTTACGGGAGGCAGGAGAGGATCCAAACTGCAGCCCCCCTACACAAAGGCTGGCTCAGCACTGGCAGGCAGCTGCTGCTCACCCATGCAATGGGAAATGGAACCCCCCACATGTGCCAGTTTCCCCTCCTCTGTCATGAAGAGCCACCAGCTGCACTTGCTGGTCACTCTCCATCTGTTAGCGTGAAGCTAACAGAGAATAGACATAAAGGTAATGGATGAAGAGATCTCAGAGTCCTGTAAAAATGACTGACGTTTTGCAAAAGTGCTGAGATCCAGAGCAGTTGTAGAACATGACTTGCTGGGTAGGGGAAGGTCTATCTGCCAGCCCCTGTGCAGTTTTATTGTTCAGTAATGGCCAATTCTGGTGCCAGTTTTGCAGCTCTGACTGCAAAGGGCTTGTTGTACTACAAAGGCAATTCAGTAGTAATTCTTCAACAGAAGCACAAATGGCTTTACCACCCGGGGAACAGTTTTTATTCAACTTGACCAAAGAGTAGAGTGAAAGTTGATGCCATCTGACCGAGTCCCCAGCTGGCAGCCCATGGGAAAGGATCTAGCAGCCAGTTCCTCTGAAGCCCCACAAAGCCACTGCCAGCAGCGCATTAGCAGCGACACGCTGTGAGTCATGAGATGCTCCAGGGTGTCCAGCAACACTTTGTGCGAAGCCCAGATCTCCTGACTGTCATCTGCTTTATACAACATAAAACAAAGCCCTTTCTCTAGCCAGGGAACAGATACGTCAGGGGCTGCAATGGTGAAAGTTTTTCCACACTGGTTGCTGACGGGCTTCAGTCCTCCTCTGAAGTACTTACCTCTGCTTTAACTGCAGCATGGGCAAAACATGCAAGTGTACATGGATTATCTTCTGATTTTTTATTTAATTATTTAATTATTCACTTTTGTCCATTTCTGAACTCCAGGCTCAATGCATTTCACTTCTGGTCATTTCACAGTCCAACTGCACTTCCCTGTGTCTGGGGATAAGTGCTCCCAGTCCTGCCTGGCACAACTGAGCAGCTACAACAAGGCTGCAGCAAGGAAGAGGTGGTTGCTTAGAAGAGCCACCTTAGCCTTACCGCTGTCAGCACACCGTGGAGCAGGACTTCAGCAAGTCAGTGAATGTGGTGCAGATGCTGTGCCCAACACGTGTGGTTCACACCTTTCACAGTATTACAGTACTTGAAGCTGGTCGCAAGTGAGACAAGGGCACTTATGTCTCAGCTGCTGTGACGGGGAGACTGAAATATTTTGGCAAGGGAAGAACAGCTTTTTTTTTTTTTTAAGAGGCAAATAATTAAGCTAGTGATCCTATTACGTGTAATCACTCATTTTGCAGGAGCTGAAATATAAGCAATAACTGGTCTCTGATCTTTGCACTGGAATGACATTACTTAGCACTTTTTGCCTTTGGGCAAAAGGGGTATGGGGTGGCAGGGTGGTTTGTTTCAAGCCTGAATTTCATTAAACTTCATCTGTACCAGTTTTGTTTCCAGATCAGGAAACATTCGATCCAGTCATTGGACTTCCCTATGAAAACTCTCTATTTATAGGGAAACAGCTATGAGAGCAGGATGTTTCTTTACAAACTTATTTCACAAACCAGAATGATGGCAGAAAACCCCTGTGCTTGTGTGATAGCAGAGGTCATCCTCTGAAGCACCATCAGTCAGTAGGCAAAGAATGAAATTTTCTTTGTCTCTATCTAGCTAAAAACAGAAACAAAGCAGAAGTAGCAACACAGATGGTCATACACAACATACCTCATCAACTCCAGCGGGACTAACCCTATTCGCACTGACTGTATCTGACCTCAGCACTCTTAGATGAGGAGCTCTTGAGCTGCATGATGTGAAACAGTGGGATTTCCGCTTTTCCACTACATGGGAGATGAGAATAAATGACCGTGGCTTGATTCAGAGGGGAGGAGCTGGCTTGTGGGATCAGACATTTCTTAACCATCAGTCTGCAAAGGGAGTGAGAAAGTGGTGAGCACTGGTTTACCAACTTTTGTTCCAGCTGCAGCCTAACCATGCCAGACCCTTCTAGCAATTATCCTGGCTCTTGGCCATCAGTCCTGGGAAGATGCTTCCTTTGAAGCAGTGCACCTCTATGCTGCAAGCATTAGAAGTATACGTGTCTCAGGTTATTTGACCCTAGGAGTATTACAGGAGCACATGCTCACTTCAGGGATGATTTGGACATCCCTAACTCACCACTTGATCTCCCAGCACTTTGTCCTGCACAAATACTGAAATGAGCTACCTTTTCCATTGACAACAGTGCAGTATCAGGAGAAAGTTAGCTGCCAACCATTTCAAGCTGATGGCTCATTTTCCCTTGTCAGTGTAATTCCCTAGAGAAGTGGTGAAAGTTGCTCAATGGAGCTTTTGTGTTCTTTTGGGGAATCTTAGCTAATTCACATACAGGCATACTTTGTACTTTTTTTTTCTTTGTTAAGCAGCCATTGTACTACCCGCAGCACAGTGAGAGTGCAGGCGAAAGAACAAAGAGCAGCAGGCAGTGAGAATGTGACACCATCTCTTCCCATGCAGTTCTGTTGCTGCGGCTCAGTTGGCTGGATGTTATTTTAGTGGCTGTGCATCCCACCCATGCGTTTCTGTGGGCCCAGAAGCTGCGCTGCTGTGACGCCTTGTGAGCTCGAAGCTTATTCATGTTCAGGAATGGGAGGGTCAGGGCCATCGACACACACCAGCATCCTGCTGCCTATTATTTCCTGCCAGCGCTGGCGTCGCACCAAGCCCTAACATGACAGGTGGATGGAGTTCACAAGGAAATAATGTCATGGGCCAGTTTTCCAGGAAAGCTGTTAACTCTATTCACAAACTCGGGCCCTCAGATTGAAAGGGAATGTGACTGAGAAGTGTTGGTGGAGGGCTGCTCTGGTGTTATTTACGTCCTTTTTTTTTTTTAAATAGATTGTTCACTGACATCTCTTGTAGCAGCAGAAATCTTAACCTTTATGTAGTGCCTAGTTCAAAATTAGACTGTGCCTGAATGCTGTATAATTTACAAAAACACAAGGGCATTGCCTCTGAAAATCCCAAATGGCTCTATGATTTCAGTTAGATTGCAAAAGATAGTAAGAAATTAAACTTCTGCTTTTTCCCGGGCAAACTATTGCCTGGGAAACAGAACAGAAGAAAAAATACGAGGTGAGATCAAGGACTGATGTTAATCTGGGGTCTTTAAACATTTTATAAGATTGAAACCAAGGATACAGCCAAGAATGTAACAGAAACAAGACTTACATATTTTTAAAAAGTTTCTGTCTTTCAACAAGGCACTTGTGTAAAGTTCTGCTATCCCTGCATGACTTTATGCAGTGTCCAATATTTGCTGTGTTCTTCTCTTTCTTCCATCTTTTCCTCTCTGTTTTTGAAGCTTAGTCCTATTTTCTCTTAGTCTAGAGAGCACAGAACAGTTAAGAAGTGAAAGCAGTTAATCCAAAAATGTCTTTTTCAAAAATGCCATGTTTGTCACAAATGCAAATCTTTGGATGCACACAGTTAGGACAATAGCCTCCAACTGGCTGCTCACAAGAGGAAGGATTAGGTCCTCTATCATGTTAATAGTGACATCAACAACCTGAATAAAAGCCAACAATTCAAGTTGATTCTGCAGTTTAAGACCATTGTTCTCCATAGATTTTAGCCTGTAAGATTTAGTCTACCTTAAAATTCTACCAGTTTTTTATCAGTTTTACATCATGCAGTGCAATTCTTTATTTGTTAATGTACTTTTACCTATAAAAGCCCTTTGTAACTGCCAAAGATTATACTGACATAGCTAAAACATCCTGCAGTCTAAAGGCATCAGAAGTACTGGAAATGCATATGCAAACTGATGGCTGTCAATATTGCTCTGCTCTTCTTATTTCAGAACTCATTGCAAAAACAAATGAGGTGAAACCTGCCAATACCTAAGTGACTAGCTCCATCTCAGATATAAAAAGAGCAGTAGCGCCGGGCTTTGGCTCTAAATAATCAAAGGTGAGGCAAGAATACAGGGTATTCCAGAGAGCTGCTTCCTGGCCTGAGTCTTTGGGATCTTGCTGAGACCCCAGGCCTTTCTTCTTTTACTACTCTGAGCCTGGTTCCTATGCTGTAGAGCTGCAACAATGCTGTACATATATTATTTGATAACAGGAGCTCTCCCAAGTGTTTAAGGCAGTGAATTTTTTCTGGACACAAGTCCAGAAATTAACCTTTCTCTCTCTCTTTTTGCATTTTTAGTTTGTTTTTTGTTTTTAACCTGGCAAGTTATGGTATTAGAACCACTCTGGCATACAAAACATAACCTGTTATGTGGCTAGGGACTCGTAAATTGGGCGTTTGGACTAGAACAAATATTAAGCATTGTCATACCAAACTGATTATTATTTTAAAATTCTGTCCCAGGCTATAACTGGCTTTGTGTACAATAGCAATGCAGGGTGTAGTTACAGACACAATTTCCTGTGCTTAGGTTTTGAAATTATTATTTAAGATCCCTGTAACATTTGCCCGGCACACCACTGCAATTCCCCTATTAGATAATTTTCTATCCTTGTGAGGGCAATTTTTCTTACGCAATGCTGCCGGAGCTTTCAGGAAGGGAGAGACAAGCAATTGTGACAATAAAATTTGCATCAGCTCCCACCCAACCTCTCCCACATCTGAAATACCATTTGTTGCATTCAAAGCCTTTTCACACCAGAAGGGAAGGTGTTTCTGAACTGGAAAGTCATTGTGATCTCCACAGGGTTGCATCCTCCAGGCTGACTTTCGTCTTTCAGGTTCCCACGAAAAACACCAGGCAGCAAGTGTGGAGTTCCAAATGGCTTTACATGAAAGACCTGGATTGCGCGACACAGCATCCAGGCATGAAACCCCAAACCTACCCAGGCTAGGTCACGAGGCTATAAAATTGAAGCAGAACTTTTGTGTTTGTAGCTGACCAGTCTGGGAGGGAGTGGGGAGGATGTTGACCATTGTGAAATCATTGGCCTGTTTGCCCTTGTAAAAACATTTCAGATATAGCAGTATCACCATTTTCTGGTAAGATGAAGGTGCTAAGCCTGCCACACTGTACTCTCCCAGTATGATTGTTTTTTAAGGGTGCAGAGAGACAGAAATAATGAAAATGTCTGTAATATATAAAATACAGGAAGAAAAGAAAAATATAGACTGTGAAATTCATGTTGGGTGTCATCACTGGCCATTAAGTTGCCAATAACAACTTCAGATTAACCCAAAATCAAAGACACAAACTATGGAGGAGAAGTCTGTGCAGGTTTCCAATTCTGTGAACTAATTCAGCAATGAAACATGCAAAAACACCTTCAACAGCACATGAGATGTCAGACTGAGGAGGTGGAGAGACCACCATCCCTTGAGGTATTTAAAAGACATTTAGATGTTGAACTTAGCGATATGGTTTAGTGAAGGACCTCTTAGTGTTAGGTCAGAGGTTGGACTCAATGATCTTGAGGTCTCCTCCAACCTAGACAATTCTGTGATTCTGTTTATAAACTCTGCCTTGCTCCTGCAGGACACCAGGACCAGGTACTGGGACCATTCCCCACAGAGTTGCCATTTTGCTTCTCTGAATAAAACACAAATACAAGTGAATTCCTGCACAGACTTTCACCAATGGCTTGATATGAAGATCCTTGTGCACGTACCTTGTCTCACTAGAATACAGCTAACGCTACTGAGCACAGCAGTCTGTGCTAAGGCGGTCCCATATATAAAAAGAGCAAAGATGTGGGAAAGGAAATCTCCTCTAGTAGTAGAAGAGCAATGTTTACTCAGTCTTACTCCTGCAAACTTGCTGTTGTAAACTGATTGCCCCCGTTTTCATTTGACTTGGAGCAGAGCCTCACCTTGTACCTCTACTTTCTTTCTACATGCTGCCCACCACATGCAAGCTCTCTGGCATCACAGCAATGGCGAAGGGAGGACCCATGCATGGGAAAAACTTCTGAAGAGGGCGAGAGGCCTGCTTCTGCTCTCAGCTCAGCCTGGGAATCATCGGACTAAGCTGCTATACGTGTACTGGAAATCACTGCATCTCTACAGACCCAGCAATTCTCTCCTTGGCTGCCTGCAAAATTCCACTGAGAAAAGAGAAATGGGGAGGGGGAAGAAGGAGTCAGAAAAACTATTGTGTTCCCAGGGGAAAAAAAATAAACAGCCCTATTTAGCTTATCCAGCTTTGCTAATGTCAATCACTTTTCTCATTTTAAACAGGAAAGACACCACTTTAGTCCACCTGTTCCATTATTTATCATGCTATGTGTTTCCTATGAATTGTCACTCATGCAAACCTGTACATCGTAAGGGGACACCCTAATATTTTTAATGACCTTAAGCAAAGTGATTGACATTAGACACCAGTGTCAGATGTTCTGGTGACGCAACATGTTCTCCTAGCAGCAGGAAAGCTTCCTGCCGTGATTAAGTTGGAGCTATGGAAGTGCTAAAATGTGTTGTCAGCTTTCCTCTGATGCAAGTGATTTTATTATAGCGTCTGGTAACCACGGAGTGTGGCAACGCAAATACTGACTCCAAACATCCCCTCCTGTACATATAGCTTGCTCTATTTAAAACACGAAGTGCACTTTGCAAATCCGGGGATAAGTTATGGATGTAACAAGCTTAAACCATGCAGGGCAGAGGAAAAGTCAGCACTTAAGCCGGAATGGTTGTGTGTTTTCAGCAGGAGAAGCATATGGCTTGGGGATGACCTGCAGAAGGCCCACTGCAGCACGCATTCAGCAGGTGTGCTCTGAGGTGGCATTGCCACCGCCGTCATGGGAGCGAGTGGCTCAGTGATATATGTGTTCACAGTTATTGTCAAAGGTGATCTTCTACAAAAAAGAAAAAGAATCATAAAGCAGTTGAAGATGCAAGCTAACCTGAAAGCAATAAAAAAAAAAAAGTTTTTCTAAATGTCTAGCAGCACCAAATATTATTTTAATGAAATTTACTTTTAATTTTATAGCAAAATAATCAAAAGTGCTAAGTCTGACCACTTTAATTTACAAAAAAAAAGTCTCATATTTTAAGCTATAACCATACCTCGTTATTTAGGTTAGACAATATAATTAATCATTTCTACCTATTGCTATTCAATAGTATAACAAAATATTAGTTGTTTAAAAAAGGGAAAAGTACCACAGATATTGGGAGAGGGAAGTTATGTAAAATATAATAATCAGCTTATTGAGCAATCTGCAGTTTGGTTGGTTGTATTGCCTTTTTTTTTTTTTTTTGAGCAACAATTTAAGTCACAGACAATCTGACCATAAACTTGCAGTCACTTCAAATGCTATGACTTCTCCCTTGGTCAAATGTCACAGTGTGCTTTAAGGAGATCTCTGGCATTTCAAGTCAGTTCAGTCAGTTCAAATTATTTTCTTAGTTCCCACAAGTTCCCTTTCCAACACAATCAGCATGTTGGAGAATGCAGTTATGATGATGGCAGTTACAACAACAGTTTTTATGCAGGAAAAGTTTTTTTTCCTCTGTCATGGAAAGAATCACTATTAAGTTTGCAGTAAGAAAAACATTAAGAGCATTTGCAGAGTTGTTAAGAGCCTTTCTTAATCCATTCTGTTTCCATTTCAGTTTATTTCCAATGTTAAATTAAAACCTGCAATGTGTCCTACTGATAAATAGTCAAGTTGACTTACAAGGCTCTGTCTTCTGTCCAGCCTTCTCATGGTTGTCTTTAACCAAACAAGGTTCGCTGATGTGCCACAAGTGCTGTCTGGCTCTCCCTCCTCTTTGCTTTCTTGTTTTGCTGCCTAATTTTCCAGCACACTGCACTAGAAGCCAACAAAAGGAGTCCTGATGACAAGAGGACTAATCCAAACACTGAGATGATTGATCCATGGGAATTGAAGCTGTATGCCACAGCAGTAACCACGATGCCGGCTATGAGGATAACCACACCGAAGGGGATGGTGCAGCGGTAGCAGGAGAGCTCTGCTCCCCCTGTGGCTGCAGTCAGCTGGCATTCGCTAACAAGAGGGATGGTGGTTATCACGCAATCATTGTTATTACTTTTCTCCGTGGTTACAGGCTCAGGATGCTTTGGAGTGCCCAAGATCTCTTTAATAGGTTCGTTTGTCATCTTGGTTCTCTTGACTTGGTTGGTTCTTAGGCTAGAGCAGGCTCTGCTTAACACACATTGCACTGTGGAGAGAAGAGCGTGAGTTCAATAAAAAGCACTGCTGTTATATGACAAACAGGGATAGAGAAGTATCTCAGTCAGGACGGCAGACAAGCAGAGGCTCTGACCCCACAAGAATTTATGCACAAGCTTGACTGTAATCCTACTGACCATGAAGGATTCTTAGAGTAGTTGTAAATGTGTGTAAGTGCTAGATAGAAGAGACTCATAGACCTAGAAAGACACCAACTTCAAAGTGTTGTGGGATAACCCCACTTTAGATTACATCCTGAAGCCAGTAGTTCTGGATGCAATTTAGATTTTCATTTTCTTACAAGGAGGTGAAGTCCCCAGACTTTTTTGGTTACAAGTTCTGTTGTTGCTCACTCTCCCTTTTCACAGTGTTTCTTTATAATATACACCTATGCCACACACAGTACACAGATTTGCTCCGAAGGTCATCACAATAACATGGCAAGAGCTGCCCCAGAAAAAAAAAGAAAAAAAGGAAAAGAAAAAAAAAAAGACATTTCTTTATCAGCTTGCTTCTTTATACCATATTTGGAATTCTTATGTCTTTTTTTGTTTGTTTGTTTGTTTTTCCCAAATCTAAAATAAATAACAAATCAGTGCGGGAGCAGAGATCACCAGATAGCAAGTCTGAACATTATAGTTTGCATAAGTGTACACAGCACGCATACTACAAAAAATTATATGTACACTGGTTGCTGGACTTATTACAGCTTGACAGCAAATTTACATAAGAAAAAGTGGATTTAGCTGTCATAGAACCCTAAGATGTATTCACCTACTCCCATGAACGCAGTGGAGTAAATGTGTGTAGAACTGGGATGTAACATAACTGGCAATGCAAACAGTACCATTTTTTGTAACCACTTGCCCTCCTCACTAGCAAAGTATCCTGAGAGAAAAAGTTTAAAAACTTCCCATTTCCCATGCAATGAACAATAACAGATTATTTTTTTTTTTAGTTAAATGATATTTAAATCACTTTCTTATTGATCTGTTGATGTTAGTATCAACAGCTGAAGCTACTCCCATGAGTACAGATACTGATGTCTGTAAGAAAGTTTGCTTGCCCAGGGACTTATAACTATTGATCATAGCTGAGTTTTCCAAAGAGCTGAAGGAAGTCACACATGGGAGAATTCAGTACCATGGCATTGCAGACTCCAGCAACAGTGCCAGGTCCAGAGTGCTGTGGGCAGGAACTGCTGCTTCTGTGTTTCTCTGTACAGGACACAACACTGCAACTCAGATTGCTGGCCCAGGGACA
Source organism: Anas platyrhynchos (assembly GCF_047663525.1). Taxonomy (NCBI): domain Eukaryota; kingdom Metazoa; phylum Chordata; class Aves; order Anseriformes; family Anatidae; genus Anas; species Anas platyrhynchos. The sequence goes on from NC_092605.1 coordinate 5,593,582, forward strand.
AGTAATCTGAGACCTACTACGGAACTATCTTCCTGGAAAAGTCAAACTTCAGCTCATTCTCTAAACCAGTCCGATTCATCTCCCTCTTTACATGCTGGTTCTGAACTCCTCTGCTCATCTTTTATGTCCAACACATCAAACTTGCCACCCACTGAGGCAGCATAGCTGTTCTACCATCACTGAACAATGAACCATTTCTCAAAGCAAATGTTACTCTACAAAAAATAAAATAAAATAAAATAAATAAAATAAAATAAAAAATGGACATGACAAGGTGTGGGTGTGAGGAGAACAGAGATGAAGGCATTTTCCTGCAATCAGGAACTGTCAGCCCAAAGCTGGTGAACCTACTGTTACAACACCACTGCTGGACTATTGGCTTGCCATTTAAATCCGCTTAACTGAAAAGTAATAGGTCCCTTATGAGATCATATCCATGTTACTGTGCAAGAGGAAGATTTACAGTCATATCCACTCATCTGAGTTACAGCAGGTTGCTTTCCTCCTGTCTCGTATCAAAAACACACTATGGGTCCTACAGGCAGCGCGTACAGTTTGATTGTATCTGAACCACAGAACAGAACGGCTTTTGGTTCCATGGAGCCCAGTGCAGAGCTGCAGGCCACCTGATCATGGCAAGGCCAGCCCATGGCTCTCCACTGCTCCAGCTGCAATGACAGACCTCTGCTATCCTGCTGGGACTCTGCTGGTCTGGGGCTGCTCTACTTCTGCTGTACTGCCTTGGACTGAGCTGGGTGATCTGTGCACCCCACCACACAAAACAGAGAACAGGCCACTGGGAAACCACTGGGTTTCCCTGCTGGGAATAGCTCTCAGGACTTCTCCACCAGCCTCCAGTACAGACTGCGTAGTTTTGCTGTTACAAACAGCATGGTATGTAGCCCAGAGAACAAGGAAGAGTGTTGGCAATGCAGTAACGCTTTTATCACTTTTATCACCTTCACATCTGTGACTAGGAAGTTAATTGCCAGATACTTGTATTCTCCTTTTCCTTTCCCACCACTCCCAGCCTTGTTGCTAAGATATATTCCTCCATTGTGGAGAGCCCTTGGTTTTGTATCTCACTACCTCATACAACTGACTGTGTGTTTTGCGAGAGAGAGGATTTCTCTATTTTTAACACTCCCACACCCAGACTATACCATGTACCTAGTCAGAGAGTTTGTGTTTGAGTTTCTTTGAACGCTATTGAGAGAAGGAAGTTCAGAGTTGGTTAGACAAAGTTTTGCTCTACTGTTCTAAGGAAGAGCACTTAGCTCATTATTTTCTCTTGTTGTGCACAGATGTCTTCAGGGCTCAATCCTGCAGGATGCTCAGCAGCTACCAGAATGAGTAGCCTTTCCCTCCCTAATGACAACACTGAAGGCACTTTGTATCCCCAAGGGCAGGCAGGGGATCAGAGCAGTGCTTAGCAGACAAAGCAAATACGTTGTGCTGGCACCTTATATACCTTAGGGTTTCTTAGGAACTGTAAATCATACTTCATGATTTACTTCATAATGTGTGACTCAGAACCTTTCATATCAGTTGAAAGAGACTAGCTATGGATTTGTGCTAGAGAGCCAATAATCTGTCTCCAGACAGATCTAAGCCCAAATTCAGCATTTTCCATGATGATTTACATGACAGTGAGGCTCACACTGTTGACATTATGTTGCTACATTACTTACCCACAAAACATTTCTGAACTTCAGCACAGTGGTAGAATGTGTCCACCCAAATGCTATCTTTTTTTGATTTTACCATTAGTAGAATTCAATTTGTAGATTCAATTTGTAAATTGAATTAGTAGAATTCAATTTGTTCAATGACTTATTCTTAAATTTGTGGGACACCTGTTTCCAAAGTCCTTGTCTGTCTGCTTCAGATACACCCCCAATGAGCATTAAGTCTTTTTGACATCTTTTAGAGATTTACGAAGCAAGAAGAGATATTTATACAGTCAAAATTAACATGGATTGAAAAAATAAATAAATAAAGTATCCTAAACTACCAGAACTACATCAATGGCAAAACACCCGCTGACATGCGAGGAGTACAGTTCATGCCTGTAATAGGATGTAAGCAGACAGGCATTCATATAAAACAAATAAACAAACCTCTATAGAAATACTGTAAGTTAAATAAATAACAGAACCTATTTGAAGTGTGAGTAAAGGTATTCATCCTAAAAAATGGCACTAGATCCTCATTCCTAGCAAAATAATTTCTGACTTGTGCCAACAGGTGACTTGGTTCAGGTTTCAGGGTAAGATGTTTAGGCAAAGATACCGGGTAACACCAGCATCCTCTCACTGATCATACCAGAAGTACTTTCTTAAGGAACTATTTTGACTTGGAGAAAGAATGTGTTTGTGTGGCAATCTGCGGCTAACATGGGATAAAGGAGAGAGAGGAATGTTTTACCCTGAAGCATACCGTACCCGCTAATAGGTGTAAATGGAGATTTACTGAAAAGACATGAACTCCATCAGCATGAACACCTACCAGGTCCATGAGAAATCCATCACAACAAATCCTTGGTTTCAGCAAGCAGAGGAAGACATCTTAAGATACCTTGTCTGTCAATTCCAGGCAGAGTCAGGCAGCAGAAAGAGCTGTTCCAGGCTTTGCAGTGTCAGATGTTGCTGAATGATGAATCGGAGGTGACGGTGTTCTGGTATGGAGGTTTCCTACAAGAAAAGTGGTTGGATATACATCAGCTTCTTAAGAATAAAACTCCTGCATGGAAAAGTTCCCACTGTGTGCTGACCGAAGCAGGAGATGTTCTCTCTCTGGCTCTCCTAGTGGTTTCTGCCTCTTTTCTCGGCAGCTGTCACCCATTTCTGGCACTACGCAACATTTAGCTTTGACCAAGTGACTTCTCAGTGCTGAAGCGTCACAACCCAGGCAAGTGCCCCTGAAAGAGTTAGGCAGGAAAAGGGAATGCACATGAACTACTGCAGTGAAAAGTCTCTTTAACTCCATTTCTATCACACACTTCACCTTTGTGAACCAAAGAGCCAAATCCCAACTTAGAACACTTGTGTAGTTGTCTCTTTTATGTTTCCAGTGCCTTGAGCAAATCACTTAATCTCCTGTGCCTCAGTCTGAGTCCTAGCTGTAAACTGACAGTGACAACATGTTTCCCACCAAAACTCTCTTTTACATCTATTTATTCTGTTAATAATAAAAACTAGGTAATATAATCCCCTATGTAAAAAAAAAAAAAAAGGTAATATAATAACATTAGTAATATAAAATAATATAAATAATGATAATAATACACTATAATGTAATAATAATTATTACATTTTATATTCTTTGTTTCTTTTTTTTTTTTTTTTTTTTTTTTATTAAAACCAAATTCATAACTCAGACAGGGACCGGGCAGAATCTGCAGCAGTGCATTGTGACAACTTTGCAGAAAGCAGTGATGGAAATTGTTATCAACTGCAGAAACTTCTGCAAAACCACCAAGCAACCGGGTAGAACTTACAAAGCAGCAGAAATTTATGTTGCTGATCTTATTCAATGTTCCCTTTCTATATGGGCATGATTATGGAGGATCAATTTAACACTGAAGCAGAAGCTCCTAAATGGAGATGAAAATCAATGCATGAGTTCATATGATTTTCTTAATTTTCTTTGATTTTTAATTTCCATAAACCATGCTAATGTTTCACAAGCACAAGCATTCACAGGCACAAATTGCTTCTTTTGTTCTGTAGAGGCTCCTAGGAATAAGCCTGTGACATATCTAAAGTATATTTAGCTGATCATTGAAGTTAGCTAATAATATGGAGGTCTCCTTGCTTCTCTCCTTGACTATATTCTTGTGCATGCTATCTAACAATTAGCTTCACTTCTTGAAAAGTGTGGAAAATGCAGAAATACAAAGACTTTAGATGAATAATCTAGATTACATTAAAACAAAAGCAGACCTCTGAAACTATCTTGCAGTCAATTTCCACTTACATTATAAGAACGGTTACATTCACGTGCAAATCTCTTCCTAGTGCAATTGTGCCCCCTAAGCTACTCTCCAGCATCATTCTTTGGGAAGATGAATTGCTCTGTCAGTATTTTATTTGCATTTGCCCTTGAATACATGAGTTTAGGTCTTTTTTTTTTTTTTTAATTAATGCCTTTATAAGAAAAAAAAAAAACCCACACACTACCAGTCAGAGCAACTTTTATAGTTGGGCTTTCTTCCCTCATCCTTCTCTAGCTCACCACAAAGCTGAGCAGCAGAAACACATGAAATCCATACCTTAGAAGTCCAATGGTTTAACTCTGATTCATTTCAACATAGTGCTCTCAGGGGGCTTCCCACATACTGAGGATCTGTGTGACTGCAAAGAGCTGGTATTTCTCAGCCACGACAGTCCTTTCCCTTTTTGCATTTACTCCAAACCAACAAAGCACATTAAAGTTTTCATGTCTTCAGGCTCTGGACCCGATTCCCTGTATCTTGCGTAACACTGCAGACACCCTTTTTTTTGCTTATGTAAAATCCCAATTAATCATAATACCCATGTTTCACACTTGGTTTTGCATTAGAGTGACTATGAAAAACAGCAACAGGAGTCTGGCTGTACTGAGAGGAGAGACAGAACTGGAATTCAACCCACTAAAATAATCCTATATACAATCCCACAGCTCTTCCTCATGGAAACACTCCTGGAAATACAGAACTCGAATTTATACTTACAAGATTGCAGGATCAGGCCCTTAATGAAACGGGCAGGAGAACGCCTTACACCCCTGCCAACTGCCTGAGCCTCGGGATGCAGATAAGTTTCCACCAGCAAGTTTTTAGGTAAACTAATTGCCGGATTCGAGCTCTTACGCACCTTTTTCATTCTTCAGACCGAGTTAGGGGATAGGAGGGGAGCCAACCAACCCCCCCAACCCCAACAAACTTTCTGATCAGCACATCCCGAACCCTTCAAACACGCCCGTGAGCGCCGCGCACACCTGGGGCGCAGCACGGCGTGTGGCAGCGACCCCGGCACCTCCCGGGGAAGGAAGGGACGCGGCCGGGTGCCGAAAGCCCCGCAGCTGCCCTGAGACCCGCACCGCTGCCTTGCGGGGTTGTGGCCCGGGGGAGCCCGGAGCCGCCCGGCGCCAGGCACGGCTGGGACCGGCCGGCTTGTGCGGGGCCGGTGCTGCGAGCCCAGCCGTGCCGTGCCGAGCTGAGCTGTGCCGAGCCTTTCTATGTCATGCCGAGCCGAGCCGAGCCGAGCCCTTCTATGCCATGTCGAGCTGAGCCATGCCATGCTATGCCGTGCCGTGCGGTGCTGTGCCGTCCCGTACCTTACCTCTCGACCGCCGGGCAAGAACTGCAGCGGCCAGGAGCCCGCAGAGAGCCTAAGAGGGGGATGCAGCTCGCTGCACAAGGGACTGTAAACAAAGTTCTCGGTGCGAGCGAAAAGAGGCAGGGGCCGGAGCAAATTCAGCGGCGGAGCAGCCGCGGGCGGGGCGGCCGCTCCCACCCGGGCAGGTCCCGCTTGGCGCCGGCCGGGGGAGGGCTGGCCTCGGGGGGCCGGGCCGAGCCGAGCCCGGAGAGCGGCGGGGCTGGGCTGCCCTGCCCTACCTTGCCCTGTCCTGCCCTCCGCGGGCCGGGGAAGCCGAGCCCACGCGTGCCTCCCGGCCGGGCGGACCCTAGGTTTAAGGAGAGGGGCTGCGAGAGCCCCTGCCAGGTGGCTACGGCACCAAGGGCCGGCCCCGTCCTTAGCAGGACACGCGGGGGGAGGCCGGGGTGCAAATAGCCAGGGTGCTGCGGGATGCTACCAAGGTGCACCTCCTGCTGCAGTTCCTCTGGGACTTAAGCAAAGACGAGCAGAGCTTTGGATGCCCTCCGGAGGGGATGAAGCCTTATGTATCAGCTAGGAGCGTTTTAATGGGACTTTCCGTGCTTTAATCGCCTATTGAAGCTGAACGCCAAATGCCACAAGGGTTTGGAGTGGGTGGGTGCGGGTATGAGTTATTTCTTATTATGATTTCCTTTCTTTTCAGATAAAAAACAGACATATCTTGTTTTTAAAGCTTGTAAAAGGGCATGTTTGAATTTTGTGGTTAAGTTTACCCGAAGCCTGTATTTAAAAGGCTCTATTTTATCAATGATTGATAAAAGAGTAGTACACCAGCTGTATTTAATCAGCCCCTCTGTCTCAGAAAGCATGCCTGTACTTTTGACTCCCTTTCCAGGGTGAAATCCTGGTCCCGCAGAAATTAACAGCAAAACTTCCATCAGCTTCACTGGGGCCAGGATTTACCCTCTGTGTGTAATTAAATCCTCCCAGTGACAGAGATCCTGCCAAGGGTTCATCTACAGCCGAATCAGCCAGAGGGCTCTGGAAGAGCTCCACAGCTTTATACAAGAAACTGGCATTTTTTCCCCATTTGCTAGTGTTCCCTCCAAATACGTAAGAATTTAGCAGAAAAGACAAGCAACCAGATCTGAGGGGAACTGTCATCAGAGAGGCCATTAGAGAAGACATCACATTGGTCCTTCCTAATATGAGCAGCCATGCCAGGCATTGTCTTTATGAGTTTGCCAACTTCCACCTCAAATCAGCAAGGTTTCCTATTTCTCCTGTTGAAGGCTGTGAGCCTTATTCTGCTGATACTTAGGAACCTTTGTCTTGCCCGTAGCTGAATGTATTCACAGACAATTATCCATGGATGAACAACCCTCCAGCGTCCTAAGAGGTAAAAATCAGATTCAGTCTTATTTTCGATCATCAGTTTTCCAGATGAGGTTTCATCTGTATTTTGCGTGGAAGCATTTGCCCATCTCTATCAGAAACAAACATTTCACAATTTAACCGTGATTGTTCACTATATTTGGACTTTTCTCCAGTATTGGTTCCTTTCAGCACCTTGTATCAGAAATTCTTGCTGTTAGCACACATGTGCATGACCTAAATTTCACCCCACTCCTATTACATCAATTCTTCTCTAGTCCTTCCAGGGTATTATTTGATATATTGGATATATCTCCTATACTGATAAGAGACCTCCCTTCCCTGCTTACTCCACCAACATATTCATTAGTACATTCTTACTTTTCCATACCAAGTTTATTACTGAAAGTATTACGTAAAAATACTGAAAGTTTTGCATAAAATAACTCCTGATGCTGATTTTCGAGGAACTAATCTGAAGGGCATATAAACAAGCCTTGAAGCTGGTCTTACAATTCATGTGTTTTGGTACAAATGAATGCCCTAACACTAGGCTAAAGTCACAGTTTCTTCTAGACCCAGTGCAAGTGTAACTCCTTTTAGTGAAGCAGAAAAGCTGCAAGGAGAAATGATGAGGATGCCTCCCTCTGCTGATGGGAGATTGATTACTGGACTCTCCCCTAGGAGGATGGGGCTGGAGCTCCCAGGCACAGAAGGGCTGCAGAAGACTTGGTTGCATCCCCTCTGGCCATTTTAGAAAGGGGTGACTGACACTTCTGCCTTTTAAGGTCCTGCTGTGTTCTGAGCATGACTCTCCAAGGATAGACGGACAGAAGAATGAACCATGCCCTAAGCAGCACGTTTGGCACCTGTAAGAAATTCAGTGCAAACAGCTGAGGAAACTTCAGGACTAAGCAACAGCTGCGGTGAGGGGTTACAGGTTCACACTTTTGGACTGCCATGCCTAAACACCACATACTTCCCCTTTAGGACCTGCACTAAATGACAAAATCTCCTCTCTGTGGCCTTAACACAGCTGCTTCAGAGGAGGTGCAGCCCCAGCAGCTAGGATGATTTGCAAGAAGCATGTGTGATTCTGGAACTCATGCAGCCTATTCAGAGAATGGAGTTTTACTCCTAAATTGAGCAATGCTGTTGCTCTGCCTACTAAGACACACTTGCAATACTTCATGGCTTCCTTTGAGTTTCTAGTGGTCTCCTGGGCCCTAAAAGCACAGCAAACAGTGACTCATTAATCTGGCAAAGTGCAATCACCATGGGCTCTCTATTCAATTAGTTCTTGGCTTTTCCCTAACCCTCCACTGACTTTTCCTTTGTTTCCTCCCTAAGCCCACACATGGACACAACATACCAGTTGATTGCACTTACTGGAGCTTTCAGAAAGCAACCTTTCAACACGTTTATGTTGGAAAAATTGTCCCAAGTCATGCACTGTATGTGTTTTGTGGCTGGGAAGAGTCCTTAACAAAGCCAGTTTAGCCAAAGAACCAAACCTCTACTTCACATAAATTGCTTTAGCTCCCCTCTCATTAAAAGCTTGCAGCACATGGGAGGGAGTTCGGCCCTGTTGGTTGATAGCTTTGCAAACCACCTCCTCTGTATAATCAGGTTCATGAAATGGATGTGTTTAATGACAGAGGGAGACCTCTTTGGTGAACAGGAATATGCAAAGGAATTTTCTTTGAACTTCATTAGATCCTACCAGTACTTTGGTCAACATCAGTTATCCTGCTGAGCATTTGAGCTTTATTATTGCACTACTTGACTTTCACTTAATCTTCCTGCAGCGCTGAAGAAGACAGACATCTGGAACTGAAAACAATTATTTTTATCTCCTACTGATTTCATAATTACATGAAGTTCTCATCTGAAGAGCTGCATTCCTTGTGTGGACATGTGCCTTCAGTTAACAGAGGGATGGATGTGCCACACCACTAGAAGCCAAATCCTGAATCTTGCACAAGTCAGTTACAGAACCTCTGAATCTTTAGCTGACAGGGCAGCTTTCTGGCTGAGCTAGGGGAAGGCTAATAACAAACATGAGACAATGTAATTTCACCAGAACTCTTCTTTGGTACACTGTTAGAGACTACAGTCGGATCCAGCAGATTCAGTTGAGATCTAAGTCAGGGGAGGTATGATCACTTTCCATGGCTCTGCAGGGGGCTTTTCTTTTCTTTTTTTTTTTCACCTGCACTGAGTGCCCCGGGGAATTCACAGGACACAAAAACATGTAGGGAAATGCAGACAAAGAGCTGAAAAGGGGCCTTGTCCAAGGTTACCTAGCAGATAATGTCAGGAGATGTTTGGTATCTTGTGTTCCTGCTCTGCCAGTAGTTATGGCATAAGGAACACATGCTGTTCCCTCTCCAGATGGTCAATGTAATGAATATGGAGCACTCCAGCCAGCTCTAATTGACTCTCCATCAGGAGAAAGAACATTACAATCTTTCAGCTAACCTACACAGACCATGAATTGAATTACTTTGTTTGAAACAAGTTTCTCCATAGGGTCCAGACAGCTTGGGAAAATTGTTGAAAAGGGAAAGAAAGAGTTAGGGGGAAAAAACCACTTGTGATCCATTACATCCTGCAGAGCTCCATTAAGAGTTTTCTGCCAGCATATTAACTCCTCCACCCCAGTTCAATATGGATAAATATATGCACAGCCATACATGCAACAAGGCTGCCCCAAACTCATGCAGGCGACCTTTCTCTTTCAATATATCATACAGTTTACACTCTTGGGGCCCACATCTTTCTTCAGACGCAGAATGTAACATGTACATATCTCACAGTTTGGCAGCAGGCTTCCTTCCATTAAGCTCCATGTAAACTATTTGAAGCCCTTTGTGCTCAGGATGGAAGGCAAGCGCAGAGGAGGATGAACTATAACCATCTCCCTGACAGAGGAAAAACACAGACGATGATTTAGTCTCTGCAGGGGCTCTCCATCTTTAAAAGTGCTTCATAACTGTTAAGTGATAGAACTGAATCTGTTTTAGCAAAAAGTGCTTAGGGAAAGTTTAAAGACAAACACATGCTTAGGTGCTTTTCCAAGCGCGGCTGGGTTTAAGCGGATTAAGTCTGGACACAGTTCAGAGAGCTGCAGCAGCCCTTCTCCTGGTCTTCTCCCAGCTCACAATGCCTACTGCTGTGAGCCAGTGGTTTGTCTTCCTAGGCCATAGAAGCAGCAATAGCTATCGCCTCTGAAGGAAATACGCCTTCTTCTGGCAGCCCCTTTTGCCCCTCTACTGTTGCAGTCATGGCTATAGATTAATGCAGAAGTTCGTGGGTAAAGTTATCTTAAAACCTATCAGTCTTTGAATTATATTAATCAATTCACTAGCTCAGGATTGGCTCCAACTGAAAAGCAAAAGATCTATTCCCCATGGGAACTGCTAAGTATGCACAAGGGTTTGCAAGACACGGAAACTGAACACACAAATTCCCCAGAGAAATGATCTGATTTGCCCCTGAGCTCATACAGCCTGGGGAAAGGCCTAATCCTGATCTTTAGACAACTGATAGAATGAATGATAAAAGTGCAGATCATTGGCTTTACAGAAAGCAGACATAAGGCACTGGGACGCCCTGCTGCGCTATATTTACTTCAGTCATTAATCACCTAGGTTCAGAGGAAGTTTCATGCACTTATACTAAAAAATGACCTACAACAGTGTTTTCAGTTTTTCCTCTGAAACATTTGACTATTGTCACAGTGGACGAACTGTTTTGTGTTCCTACATCAGTCAGGTTTGATGTATCAAACCATGTTACTCCGTGTTGGGAGTAACATTTAAAGCGTCCTATCAGCGAAGCATCGATAGCTATTGATGCACAGGTAAATGAGTTTATGGCCAGAAGAAGCCTTCATATTATCTTGGTTGATAGCTTGCCTAACATAAAACATCCAATTTCACATTCTGTCCAAGGTCTTTACTATAACACCAGAATTTTCTCCTTATCTGAGGTACCTTTTTCACAAAACCATCCAAAAGATGGAGAATATGTCTTTCTGGTTTGTTCAAACATTACTATCTTAATTGTTAAAAAAACTGCATTTTATTTCTTTTTTTTTTTTTTCATTATTTTTCTTTTTGTTAATGTTTTAAATCTTTTAAATCTTTAAATCTTTTGTCTTTTACCTTTTCTGATGAGTCTTTCTTTGTCTTTCTTCAATACATTCCTTGGGACTAAGCTTATACGAAACATCTATCTAAAAGACTGTATACAGCTAAAAAAAAAACACGTAACATTTTTTTTCTCCTATATAATAGATGACTTCTGTGAAATCAACAGCAAGTCAAGTATCTGACCCAGGGGATACTACCACAAAGAAAGAATTATTGCAGTAAGACCAGTCTTGACTATTCCCACAAAAGAAAGCTTTCCATATATATTAATTGACTTAGCATCACATGCTGAAGGAAATGTTTAGAAATATTTCTATATCCATGTAAACAGGTTAGGAGGGCAGAGGGTGTGGTAATGGGAAGCATGCGCCAAATCAAGATCTAAATAGTCTTGTTTATTTTTTGAATGAGTCATTTTAGGTCATGCAGACGATAGTGCAATCCTTTCTTTCCTTCAGCTGAATTTTAAAATTACTCTTCTTTTCTCAAGGCCATATAAATAGGCTGCACCTCACAATCTCTTGTTTATTTGCACAGGAAGGGCATTACTTTCTTGGAACACTGTGGCTAAAAATTGTAAACCACAAGCAAACATGACCAAATGAAAGAGGTGGACACCAGAAGTCCATATAATCTTTATGAAAGATAAAAATATTTGGTATTAGAAAGCAGGAAATCTGCTCTATTGTAACTAGATACTCAGTACAGATACAGCCAGGCATTGGGATTAAATTCAACTCCTCAACTCCATGAAAAAGGCCATGACAAGCCAATGTTTGATGGCTACTTAAGACCTCTTCTGGCAGCTCAAAGCAGAACATCTTATGCTAGTTCTTTGCAAAAGAGATGATCAACACTCTGGGTGCCATTATTGCCTCTACAAAATGTAAAAGATATCAGTGTGGCAAACAGGCTACATTTGCTGCATCTTCTAAGAGTGTTGAAGAAACAGATTTCCCTTTGGCTCACACAGGAGAGGTGAACACAACTCGCCTTACACATGTACCTCTCTGGTGGGAGATGCTGTTGTTACTTCTCAGCTTTCTGGATGAAGAGCTTGCTTGGTGCAAGCTGCAAAAGTCATGAAATAATTTGTAACAAAGGCTTTTACATAATGAAGTCAATAAAACAACAGTAGCAGAAGACTAATTAGTTCGGCTGTGAATAATAGAAATGTGAATGTGCATACTGTATAAATGGTATGTCAGGACTATTCAGCACTTTTGCAAAGTTTTTGGAACGCACGGAACAAAACGAAATGACAATAGTATATCAATGTCTGCACAGCAGTTGAGTCCATCAAAATCCCACATCTTTATTCCATTTTCAAGACTTTCTCAAAGTGCACCAGTGCCACACTGAGACAGATGCAGGAAAACACAATATAGCTGGTAACATTCTCTCACATATGGATACTCACGTCCAAAACAAACACAAATTCATCTGGGGCCTGAAAACATCAATGCAATATTCATTGCTGTTTTCATTTCTAGCCACATATGATTTCCTGATGGAGTGAGTTCTCCAAATGACTGGTTAGATTTCACCCTGCAGAACTCAATGGATTATTCTATGTTGATTTCAGCAGCAGAAAGGTTAGGTGCTAGGGTGGAATTAATAGAGATTGCTCCCATTGTAAATAACAGGTGGACATTTTAGTTGCACTAATTCCATTGAGAGTCCAGATCTGCAAATTTCCTTTGAGGTATTGTTTCCCCCTGAAAGCGGCAGCAGCTAAATACCTAAGAAATACTAAGTATGTGGGTCAAGTCATGCGGGCACTTCCAAAACTCCCCCTCATTGCCCTAGAATAGTAACAGTGTATTTTCATTCAAGTCAGTATTTAGGTCCTTGACCCATGTGTGGGACTTGATCGTGCTGTATCTAGGCTGCCTTTGGTAGCTGTGCTCAGGCTTGGGTTCATGTTCCCACAACCAGCTGCCCTGAAGCAGTTGCTATCCCACTGTCTGTTGGGGCAAAGCTCTAGAAATGTTAGTCCCCACTCCATCACAGCTTACCCCAGACTACAGCCACACTATCTAGCACTGCAGATATCAAAGGCTTTGGGATCTTATTCTAGCTTCCGCCCCTAAGCTAAGGGCAAAGACACAGACATACAAGCAATAAAGAATAATGCTTTCATAAACAAAAATGAAAATAGAAAATAAAGTCTCCTTTCTGAACTGTTTGTGCTTTCTTAGTAAGCACCACTCCCTATTTACCAAGAAAAAAGGTCACATATTATTGTCGTTTTCAAAACACTGGTCCCTAGAGTAGTCTTGTGAGATAAACCTCTCTTTTTCCATGAGAGTGCTGGGGGGGGAGGCAAGAAAGGCCAGCCAGCTGCAGCCAACTTAGTGCTCTGATGCCATGCAGACAACCATATAATGCAAAACATTGACTGTAAAACAGCAGGGAACCCTGAGCTGTGATCACTTTAGTTCTGTTGCACAGATGAGGCTCCTTAAGAGATCATGAAATCTCCCAGGCTCACTTACAGGCCTTTGCCTGCTTGTTAAACATCAACTTTTGACTCACGACTCCTTTTTCATATGTGAGACTCTACAAACAAGAGCCACCAGCTCTTACAGTCTTGCATGAGTCCTATTTCAAACCATGAACGGGATTTAAGTGAGACAGAAATTTGGTAAAATTGCTGCAAAAGTAAAACTACTGTTTAAAGAAATATTTCTGCAAGGTAAATCAGTCTCGCTTAGAGATCACAGCCTCCTATTCCATTTCAAAGTCAGGAGCCTCAGAGCAGCATAGCTCCACTGAAGCCAACTTAGTTCAGTCATGCAAAATGTATTGTCATCATGTTTTGGAGAACCAGCTGGGCTGACTGAAAGCACGACATTGTAATTCACAAAGAACACAAACAAAAATATTTATACATATTGTATAAATATTAATAATAAAATGCCATAATACATGTAAACACATGAAAATAAAACAAAAGAACTGGAACATTTGCACAACAACTTCATTGAGACGGTGGGAGGAGGTACAGAGGTATGGAGACTTATTGGCATTCATGACATCATTCCAGACAGAAGCTATAGGTCAAATTCTGGCATTAAACCTGGGCAGGAAAGGACAGTGGGACACCATCCTGCCCTCCACCATGAGCTCGTCTCCAAAAGTTTTCGGGAGCTCTTATGAACCCACTGTGCAAGGATAACCGTAAGTGCAACTCAGCTTTTATGCCCTGAAAGAGTCAGCCAAAAATCCTCATGCTCTGCTTGCAAACCAGTTGACTGGAAGTGGAAGGGACAGCTGACATAAGTGAACTCTTTGTCAAAGAAGTCAGCAGCTTGGCAGAGAAACTGGAAAACGATAAATGTTGCCAGACTTGCACAGAGGTTACCATGACCAACACTGGGCTAGTGCTGGCAGGCAGGCTAAATTTTAGTAGGTCTGATGAAGCCCCATACCCATGGGAGTGAACCACAGGAGGTTTCATAACCTTATGAGGAAGAACTTCTTTACAGTTCGGGTGACAGAGCACTGGGACAGGCTGCCCAGAGAGGCTGTGCAGTCTCCTTTGGAGATGCTCCAAACCCATCTGGAAGCCATCCTGTGTACCATGCTCCAGGTGACGCTGCTTGAGCAGCGGGGACTAGATGACCTCTGGAGATCCCTTCCAACCTCAACCATTCCGTGACTCTGTGACCTCCACCCTCGGGGAGCACAGCAGGCCCAGAGCCAACTGGATGCAGCTCTGGGATGCCACCGCTCCCGGCCCCATTTACCGAGACCCCACAGAGGGGCTGACTGGCAAAACTGCACGGGGAGCGGTCCTGGGTGCTCGTAAGCCCCGCGGTCTCCCGATGGCCCAGACCCCAGACCCCAGACTCCAGACCCCAGACCCCACACCCCCGACCCGTTCCCCGGCGCGGCCCTCAGCGCGGCCCCTGGGTGCCATGACAGGGCCGGGCGGCCGGGCGGGAGGGGCTGTGGCGGCCATTGGCTGTGCCGGGCGCTGCCGCCGCCGCCGCCTCCCGGCGCGGAGAATGGAGGCGCCGCCGCCTCGGGGCTTCTCCGAGGAGCAGTTTCGGGCTGCCTGCCGGGAGCTGGACCAGCCGGCGCCGGTGGCGCCCTGGCAGCTCCTGGTGGAGAGCATGGGCGTGAGGATCTACCGGCTATACGACGAGGTGGGCGGGCGGGGGAGCTCCCCCACGCCACAGAGGGTGGCGGGGCCTCGGGCGCTCCCCGGCCGGGCCCGGAGCGAGGAAGCGGGGCCGGGCCCGGGCGGGAGGAGCGGGGCGGCCCCGGGGGCGGCCGGGCTGCGGGAGGCGCCGCCGAGTCCCGCCGGCCCCGGCTCGGTTTCGCCGTGCTCCCAGCAAGCAGCTTGCCCAGTAATGCTATTAAGTGCTGCCGGGGAAAGCCGCTCTGCCGCGGGGAGCTCCAGGTTCGCCAGCGGCCGGGGTCGGGGTGGCTCCTGCGGCGGCCTGGGGGTGAAGGGAAACCCCTCCCTGCGCACCTGCGCCAGGACCTGCCGGCTCCCCGCCTTCTCCCCCTCTCCAAAACTCCTTCCGAGCTGAATTTTTCACCTTTCTGCCCCTAACATCAGGAGGTAGTTCAAAAACGGTGGGGGTGAAACTCTGCTTTTATATGGATGGACTGTTAAGCTGGCTGAAAAACATGCAGGTGTTTTTCTTGTGCTTCTTGCGAACTGACCCCGATTTGGGGAAGGTGGAGGAGGGGCTGGGAAGGCTGCAAGGGAACGGCATAGGTCCGGTCTTCTGATGTTGCTGGGAAATAAGTCTCTTGCTTATTCTGTCATTCAGTTGCCTTGAAGTGCCCCAGGAAAAGAAGAACCATGTCTTAAGAGGAGGGTCTTCAAGTTGTTACTGGAAAAATTGGTTTTTAACACTTACTGAACTGCACATCAGCTGTAACAGCGGTAGTTCAGGAAGCTGAAGGCAGTGTTTATATTTCCTGTTGCCTTCTCTTTCCACCTTCTCTTCAGGCTACACAAATAGGTCTCCCAGGCTTTCCTGTACACCTTTTCCCACAGCTTTTCTGTGCTGTGTTCCAACCTGCTGATCGATTCCCCTGCTGATAGGCCTCTGAAACCTGAAACATTTGACTTTTTAAATTTTTTTCTTGTAAATTGCTGTTTTTATTGACTATCCTTGTCTTACTTGCTGCAAGATTAACTGTTCACCTGTCAGGTCATGATGTGCTGTTTCATACTCTTTCAAAATACTGCCTTTTCAGTAAAAGATATTCAATGAGGTATGGCACAATTTGTCCAGCAGTGGAACTCTTAAACTGGTAGAGAAGAACAGCATCAATTCTACATGAATAAGTTGATCCTTCTGGAGCTGTAGTACAAGAACTTGAAGGCTAAAGATGACAGAATAACTGGACTGATACTGTGAGCCAGCTGAACAGCTAACTTTGAATGTAAGGTAGAATCCTATGTATTAGGTGAGGAGATTTGTATCAGTTTCTGAATTCTTTGACAGTAAATTACATCATTACCAGCTCTATTTTGACCTGTGTTGGTTGTTCTGCCTATAGCAAAAATGTTTTAAAGACCAATAATGTAAGCATATCTTTTGATAGTCCTTGATCAAAAAGTATTACCAGCACTTCAAGCTGCTTGTTGAGTGGAACATAAAAGCTTTGGAAACAAACAATACGACATAATAGTTCGTGTTCCTAAAGCTTTTACTCTGTTTAGAAGTGTGATCTGTAGTCTATTCTCCTTAAATTATGAAGCATACAATTCTATACAAAGTCTTTGAGGCAAGCTCTGATAGCTTAAATGAGAGAACTGCCCCATGGCTTTCCTCTGACAAAAAGAACAAAGGATTAAGAGGAGCTAAAGGATGCAAAGGAACAGGGGGTGTGCTGATGAAGAGCTTTGTATATTGGCTGCAGAATTAATGTTTCAGGTGGGCTTGGTTTTTTAACTCTTACAGTTGTAATTAAAGACCAGGAAAAGAACAGAAAAACGTCTCTTCCGTGGAAGAACAGCTCAGTGGCAAGAGAACGTAAGACTTACAAATTATTAGCAGAGCGAGGAAATTGGTGGTTTGTATAGTCTCACCTTACATGACACTTAATGTAAGTACACATACATGTAAGATAATCCGTATAGCATTTCTGACTAGTGACCTTGGAAAGAAGTAGTGCTTAAGCTAAAACAAATACTTCTGAAGTACCAGCGTAGTGCTTTGGCATAGACTGAAAGCACCTTGATTCAGTTTCAAGTATGATATTTTCAAAATTACCTGCCTTGTAAAAAAGGAAATGCAGATGCCTTTCAGAAAGGTGATATGAGTTTATGGGGTTGCATAGGTGCTCAGCAGTCCAGGATTGAAACTAGGGATTTATGCCTCAACAGTGCCACAGTGAAGATGAATAACTTAAGTTTATTAGAAGATCAACTAATCACTAACAGAATGTTGTATAATCCTTCCTTCCCTTTCCCTGGGAATGCTTGAATTTGACTCCTACACTGTATTCTCAAAATACTCTCATTGTTATAATGTCATGAGCCGGTACTAACAATAGTACAGCATTGCTCTATAGGCACAGATGTAGTTTCCATATGTTTAAAGAAACATTAAAAGTATTGGTGTTGGAGATATCCTGCACCCCACCCCTTCAGTGCAGGCAGTTTTCAGAAAGAAAATAACTAATAGGTACTCAAGGCAAATAATAAGTAGTGCATTGTATATAAGCATGAACACTATAAAGCATTCTTATATCACAGCCTCCGGGATGAGTGTACCTAACTTTCAGGAAGGCATATTCTGGATCATGTAGTACTTGGCAACCTCCTGGAAATGAATGAGATCCTTATGCCTGTTACATAGAGCCTTGAGGCTCTGCCACAATTAAATGCTTGTGTTCTGGTATGCTTTAATGTGGGCAGGATTTTGGCCACACTGACCATTGGAGATGAAAAGGGGTGCGTGTGCGTGAAGAAACATGGTCCCTCTGGAACTACTTACGAAGTAAAAGCATACTGGTGTAAGGGAAGGAACAACCATTGTGCTGGGCAGGTCAGCCTGTCTGGATTTAAACTTTCATGTATAGATCAAAAAGTCGAGAGGTTAAAGACTGAATCTTGCATTGTTTTTTCAACACTTGCTTTCACAGCTCCTGAGCGTATTTGTAGTATGTGCCCCACCTAACTTCCTTCAGCTGTTCTCTCTGCTGCAGAATACTTCCCTTTCCTGTGTGACTTTTCCTCTCCCTATTCTGTTTCCACAGCAATCAGGACTTTATGAGTATAAAATCTTCGGTGGGCTTGCTGACTGTCCCCCAAAAGTGTGTGCAGATGTCTATATGGATTTAGATTTCAGAAAACAATGGGACCAGTATGTTAAAGGTAAGCCGAGCTAGGCAGTTTAAAAGCAAGTTTTATGCCCACACTGGCTTCCCACTAAAGCTTTCTTTAAAGGTATTTTAAAGTTGTATTGTCCAAAGATGTTGGGACAGACTCGCTTGTCTTTTGGGATAAGGTTGCACCGTGCAGCAATACAAGTAAACACTGACGTGGAACAGCTAACATCTCACCACCACAAAGCTTCCTTTTGGAATGACTTTTTTCCTTGTTGGTTAAAGCATATAACTTTAACATCAAATTTACTTTAACATAGAAATTTAACATCACTTGTTATGCTGGAGCACCTAGCATCTTCAAATACTGTTGTTAATTGCTTAGTTAAACTTTAATAGGTGTTCTGTACCTTCTGTGCATCTTTGCATATTGTAGCAGGGGCTGGAAGAGTGCAGTGGGTTACACCAGTTTGATGTGTAATTTGTTTTCCCTGAAAGTGGTTGTTCTTGGCACCTTGTACAATCAGAAATGTTTGAATCCTGAGAAGAGTTAGTGATTTGGGGCTTTTACAGAGAAAGGAATAGCTAATTTAGATCTGTATGTTTAACGTTGGCTTTGAAAAAGGGGGGTTTGACCTGGATATCCAGATGATGTTAAAACATCTTAAATCATCAGGGACAAAGGCAAGGATTTAACTGATGCAGGTCTCCCACAATCCATTTATTTAAAGATGGGGAGACATCCCATTTTAAGTCTGTGTCTTAAATAAGTTCAGGCCAATAAAACTGAAACACATGTCTTGCTGAACAAAGAACAGTGTTACAAAACCAAAGAATTGTTAAATGTTGTGCTTGTTTCATTGAGGACAGCTCTATTGTGAATGATTGCTTGGCTGCGTTTTTATAGAGAACCACTTATTTGGTTCACATCAATACTTGGTCGTAATTCAGAAGCTGTGTCTAACTTAGTAAAGGTGTTATCTGTCTAAATGGACAATAGCTTTCCTGTAGCAAAGGCTGCTTTTCCACTAATGAAATAAAAAGAGATTGAGGTGGAATCTAAATACACAAATATTATCATATTGGATGCCAAACACCTCGTGTTAGTTTAAGTTACTTCAGTAGTCTTTGATTTAAGTTCATTTAGGGGAACCAAGCCCTTTTTTAAATAAGGCAGTTTTTGTAACGCTTTCTTTGAGAAAAGAAAGGAAGCAGTCGGGGGAAGCTACACCCTTAGACAAAAACTAGATAATGTTGCGAAGCTGGAGTTTTTATCCTTGCTGACCATGATGTGTTCGTCTGCAAGTTCATACTTGTGCCTGTATTTCAAGTACAGTGTTTCACAGAAGTTTACTCTTTAAGGGCATAAACATAATATTAAGACTTTCCTTTTAGCTTAAAATTTAACACAAGCCTATCCATTCTGTAGAAGTGTACTTACAATGAAATAATGCTAGCAAACGTTTTTTTATGTAAATTATGTAAGTTGTTTTTTCTACCTTCACACATAGGGAGAAAAATGTGAAAGCTTCCACTCAGAGCCTTCTTGCTCTTTGTTTTACTACTTGTGTTCCTTGTTGCTCTTGCAGCTTGACAGTAATGGCAGTCCAAGGAGGAGTTCTCTGCTGAACTGCTGGCTGGCATTGAAATAAAAACGAGACCAGAGTAGCAGTAGCTGACTTTTTAGTTGAAAAGGTAACTGCTCCTGCACTAATTGTGAGAGGAGCTAATCTCTATCCTCTGGTTCTGTTCAGCAAAACTTTATATGAAGGCCTGACTGGAGGCAGATATGAACAGGATTCCCGTGAGTACTCTAGAGGCTCATGCTTTGATCTCTTCTTGCCAAGGATTTGCCCTTGACCTCTGAAATGTCACCGTCAGTCTGTTACTGCTGTTGCATTGCTGTTAGCACCCCGGCTGCTTCCAAAGCAGGCTCCTGGATATCCATGAGAGCAGCACCTCGCAGCTGTGATGGGGATATCTTGAGGCCTGGGGGCTTGGCCTGTGCTGCAGCTGCCAATTTATCAGAGAAGCTGTGACTAAACAGTAGTGACTGAAGTACCACATGCTCCTGTGCTATGATACGAGACAGTTGGGCCTGAGCAATACTGAAACTTGCAGCTCGTAATTGGAACACTGTCCTGACAGAGATCGTACTACCCAGAAATTTAATGGTAGTAATTGACTGCCGAAGTAGCAAATGCTGATGTGCCTATTATGAAGAAATCAGTCTGGTGATATGTTGTAGGTAGGTGAGTTAGTTGCTAACAATTCCATCAAGGTCTTTAAATCAATGTCTTAATTTC
Source organism: Anas platyrhynchos (assembly GCF_047663525.1). Taxonomy (NCBI): domain Eukaryota; kingdom Metazoa; phylum Chordata; class Aves; order Anseriformes; family Anatidae; genus Anas; species Anas platyrhynchos. Next base: position 5,614,039 of record NC_092605.1, read on the forward strand.
TTTGAAAAAGGAAAGCTCTATAGTTAGAAATGAAAGTAAAGCTAATAAACCAATACTCCAGTGACCTCTGGTGGCAAGCGTAATGCTGTAGCTTATTACAGCACTGGGAGCATTGTGCATCTGATACTGCTCCACTTTGGAGAAGAGGAGGAGCTGTTTTTGTGGGTGACAACTGACTGGAAGGGCATACTAACAGAAGCCCAGTTGGGAGCATGTCATATAGGGAAATAATCTTCCACTTGTGGCACACTTCTTGACTTAGTGATGAAGGTATCTGTCTGTTCTAGCCTTACTTTCAAAACCACAGAAAGTGATCTGGCAGGCTTGCATTAGCTCTGAAGGATCTGTAGTACCTCAGACAGAAGTCTGCCCAAATGGAGGAGAAAAGTACTCTGCCTGCTGATGTGAACCACCCAGTCTGGATGAGTCTTTATAGCTGAACGCATGAAATGACAAGTCCCTGGACAGGCAAGATCTTACCCCAGCTCAGGTCTGACGCCTGTCAGATCCTTACCCTGACAATGGCAGTTACTGCCTGAAAAGATGGTGCTACACAGTAGACAGTTCTTAAAACTCAGGTTTGTAGTTTGATTTGAACTATATTCCCTCCTTTATGCCATGCTACTCCTGCCTAAGTCACTGTCATGTTTTAGGGATTTTTCTTAGCTATTTTCCCCCCCATTCAGCTGCCTTTTGATTGAGTTTTCAAGCAGACTGGAGGTGGTGTAACGGAGGCTCATAAACTGTTCAAGCTTCATGTTCACTGCTGCTTTTATATACTGCTGTGAACTTCTGAATAGGTTTTCCAAATTTCATTAATCTGTCATGTAAGACCTCTTAAGGTATTAGAAAGCAGTACTTGTCCTGGTTCCATAGTAACTCAGAATCGTTTACAAGGATAATGATGTGCTTGTGAAGAAGAATGTTCGCCTTGCCATTCAGAATAATGCAGAATATGCATAGGTGAGGAGAAGGCTTTGAGATGGAAAGGCTTGGACTGAGCTAACTGTCTAAAAAGAAATTTGACTATGCCTCCTCCCAGATTTACTCTGTTCATTTTTTCTTTTTGCATCAATGAACTGAGTAGCAGCAGAAAAAAATGGGCCACCTGTTTTTGTGTGTTTGGTTCCTGAGCAGTCGTGTTACAGACTTATTTTTTTTAAATCATCTACTGCTACAACTTTACATGCATATCAATTTTGATGTAAGGGTTGCATGCAGAATGGGTTCATGTCTGAAGTCTGAGCAGTCCTTAATGCCGTATATGCTTGTGTTGTGGTGGAAATTAAAAATATCTAACAATCTTCCTTTTTCAACTGTAGAACTGTATGAGAAAACTTACAATGGTGAAAAAGTAATCTACTGGGAAGTGAAGTACCCTTTTCCTCTCTCAAACAGAGATGTATCCTTTAATGCTTTTTGCTTTCATTGTATTTTTTGTCACCTGGTCATCCAGGGATCCTGATGGAGTGCTGACTGTACAGCTTTCCTGAACTTGATCTAGCATCTCACAGTCCTCGTGTTATATCAGTATGTATAGCTGGAGGAAGAGTGTGGGTGCTTCTTCCCACAGGCAACTAAAGCTTGCACAGCTGAATTATCACTCTGCAAGACTGAATCCTGCGTAAGCATAAGAAATAACTTGAAGGGGCTGCTATTCATAACGGAATTCACTTGTCAATTCATCGTATGTCAAACTGACGCTGTTTTGACATGCCTCCTCAACTCAGAACACAGTATGTCTATATTCGTGAATGTCAAGAGATGGATTTTGATGGGCGGAAGATCTGGGTTGTGTTAGCTCAAAGTGTGTCTGTTCCTCAGTGCCCTGAAAAGCCTGGTATTATCAGAGTTAAAAGTTATAAACAAAGTCTGGCAATTGAAAGTGATGGCAAGACTGGATCTAAAGGTAAGAAGTCAAAAAAATAGATCACAAGTCATGTAGCCAAAGAATGTGTGCGTTAGCAAAATGCACGAAGAGGGAGACTGGAGATTTTAAACTAAAACAGTTACTATGTAAAGTGGATATAGTGAGCTCTAGGAGTATTGAAAAATGAAACTTGGAAAAATCCAGCACAGTGTTTTACCATAAAGATTTTAAATGGTTGGGCTTGGTAAATAAGAACAGAGTACTGATTGCTTCGCTACCAAACACACACACACCTGTCTTCCTGCCAGTCAGTTCAATTGGGTAGAGTTGGAAAGCGCTTAATTCATCAATGATTTAAGTACCATGTTTGACAGGTTTATAGATGATAGGCTTTGCCTAGAGAGTGACTTCTGACTCACTTGTCCTTTAAAGACATATTTACTTTATAAAGGCTGCTTAAACTGGTTTGGAATAGCATAAATTAGTATTATTCTTTGAACCCCTCAGAGGTTAACTAGGAATGGTTATATTTATCTCAAATTCCAATTCAATACAAGTTTGACTCCTTTTTTTGTAAAGGACTTGGAGCAGAACTCTTGTACTTAGTGCTTCAGTCATGTGTCTTGATAGTTTCTGTCATATGGTATTAGAGCTAATACCTAAGCTATGTCTGCATAACTTTCTGGTAACTTCTTTCTCATCTCCAGTCTATATGTACTATTTCGATAATCCTGGTGGCATGATTCCATCATGGCTGGTCAATTGGGCTGCCAAGGTAAGTAAAGGTTGACAGGGCAATTGTCTTTGTCTGTTTCAAAAAAATATATTCACTGTATCCAAACCTGTCTTCTGTATATTGGGGTAAAATTATTAATTTTTTTTAAATGGATGTATTCATCCTCCTAGGTCTTACACAGTGACATTTTTAGAGACTCAGTGTTGCTTGCTCTCTTCATAGCAATTGTCTTAATATTTTTTGATTTCTATCAAATTCCTTGGCTTAGTCAATGGGGTAGCTAAATCTGTGCAAGAAAAACAACAAATCAATGTTCCAGAGTGTATGTGAATAGCCTTAACACTTCGATAATGCAGTCTGGTCATGTAGTATTAAAAGAATGGTCTGCTTGTACCAGATGTTAAATTGTCCTGTATTTGAAGGCCTTGATCTATATAGTGTGAATATGCATCTTGCTATAGTTCTTTTTGATTACATTGTACAAGAGTGACTTACTGCTTTTCTCTTTACAGAGTGGCGTGCCTGCTTTCTTGAAGGATATGCAGAAAGCTTGCTGTAATTATTCTAAGAGAACATAGGTCACATTTGATCTGAATTATTTAATTTCTAAAGTTCTGCACTTACAGGAATAGCTATTATACACTGGATAAAATCTACCTCTAACACTGGAAATCATTTTATTTTTGTCAGTTTATGCCTTGAATCTTGTTAGAGCTTTGTTTCCATCTCCAAGTGAAGAGCTACCTTCCACCAAGTTAATATAACATCAGCTGCCTCCTCTTCATAGTATTAAGTACTTATTTTTTTTAGTATTAGTACTTAAATTTTTTCATGTCCTCCTTGCTTTGCTTATGCTGATTGCCATAGCTCAGCTAGAGGAGTTTTATTGATTAAAATTACATCCTCAGGCAAGAGATGATCATTTTTGCTAGGAAAAATATCTGAACCTGTACTGAAAATTTTCTGCATGTGTTACGCCCAGATCTGTTTTTGTGGCCTTGCAGGGTATCTTCGTACTGAAATTGAATAATGGAACTTACATTGCTTGAGAGGAAACACTTCTGCTACCTGAATTTATCATTCTTAATGTTGTCTGCCTGCCATTAACCTAAAAACAATAGTGTTCATAGATGAATTACTTGAAGTCTGCAGTAGGAACTGGAATTTTGTCACTCAGCTTCCTTGTGATGGCTTTAAGTCCAGATATAAAAGCACATGTACCTAAAGCCTTGCATTCACATCCCAGTACCCCGATATGAAAAGTATGGAGCATTAGCTGTGTCTAGCTAGTAAAAAAGGAGGAGTTGGCTTCCATGGTTAATTTAAGGGGAACACATTACATCTTCAGAGTCAGTAACTTTACTGACTGCTTGGAAAGAACTTTGGACACCAGCTCTAAACTGGAAGTAATTTTAAACTGGATGCCTGCAACTGATTTAGACATACTTGTTTCCCTGCTTGTGAATGAACTAGATACGAAACGTGGGATTGCTTGCATTTTTAAATTTCATGTTGATGTAAAGAATGAAAATGTTAATTTTGGATGGTAATCCACTAAAATCACAACTGAGCAGGAAATTAAATTTACAGCACCTTTGCAGGGGGAGGGTAGAGTGCATCAAGGGTGAGAGGGCCTCAGTCTCAGGGATGTAAAATATTCTGCATCTTTACTAAATCTGCTCCTGTTTCTGAACAGATCTTGTAAAGGAGTAGCTTTATATTGTTAAAAAAATAAAATGGTTGAAGTGATTGCCTTTATACCTCATGTGAATGTTTCCAATAAATCATTACTCTATTTGTGAAGTCCTTTTGTTAAGTCTCTCGTGTTTAAGACTATGCAGGTCAGAAATGACAGGCTGATTTCATGTGCTGTTTCATTTCTAAAGCCTTTTTGATTCATGAGAACTAAGCAGGATTCCATGTGTTCTGGCAGCAAGCTCCTCATCGGCTTAGGTGTTTTTTTCAAGTGTCTTTTAGTCAGAGAACAAACACCAACAGAGAATAGTACTCATGCATAATACTCTGTAACTTTCCATAATTTTTGTACATACGCACTTACTGGAGCTGGACCCACCTTTCTATTTGTATACCAAAAATTAATCATATTCATCATGTCAAAAATATGATGGTGTTTTACTTGAGCATATAAATTCTCAAATTTCTTTTTTTTGGGGCAGTATTTGCAAAAATTACCCTGAGCTTCAGAAATCATTTTTAGTGCTGTTAAGTATGTAAGAATTCAACTGGCATAAGCAATCACAAGCATACTGGTGTTGCTTTAGAACAACAGGACTGGGATACAAGTTATGTAAGACAGAAGAGCAAACCAAACTGTTCCAGACTTGAAGATAATGGAATTTGAAAAGGGGACTAGCTGAGTGTGGATCCTCATAGATGAAGCATGGAAAGTAATGGGTTTCTGATTGCTTGTGAGATTAACTACCTCTGTACCACAGTAATATCAAACCTATCTGCAATGTAAATCTACCTTAAAACAGAGTTCCAAGATTTACAAGGACATTTACCTAGTGAACTGAGTACGTGCACAGAGATGAATCATGTACAGATGAGTTAATTTTCTTATTTTTTCTTCAGCTATTCCATAATTTTGTTTAGCCTTTAATGAAAGCAGGATAAAGTGGAAGTATTTTGTATTCATAAGTTCATGATTGCCTCCTTGTCATTCTTATAGTCACTTGTCATCAAGACATAGTACGCATTTGTCTGCAGTAGGCTGAAGCATTAAGACTGAGTGTTCAAGAAGCTGAATGGTCCCATTGTCAATCTTGCTGAAAACTTGATTTCCTACAGACCTCACAGTGAGAGTGCAGAACACATGGCATTTGCTCACGTACCCTTATTAGAAGCCATTGCACAGGCAGTTTCTTGTGCTGTATGCAACTTTCCAAATTAAAATTCATATTTGATTAAACAGTAGCTACTGAAAACAGCTTTTCCTTTATTCACAGCATCTAATCAGTGAAGAGAGATGAATGCAACATCAAATCTGTTAAATTTAGGTCCCCATTGGCTTTCATAGTGACATAAATATGCAGTGACACTTCATTCTATTTATTTAAGTATGAGTTACTACACCTATCTTTTATTGCTAGTGAAGAAAAAGCTGTTGCAGCTTTGTGTGGTGTGGCTTCTTGTTTAAGTGGGAGATTATGGCCCAGAAAAAAAGTGTTTGTATTGTTAAATTTTCGGATGCAGAAGACTTATTCATACAGCATTTTAGAGCCTTATTCAGGACTGATTGAATATATTAATAATGTATAAATTATACCTGCATCGTGAACTTTTCTGGATAGCTTGAACAGAAATGTACCTGCTGTGAAAGTCGTAAGGCATGGTACATTATAAGCACTGCGCACAGAATTCAAAAAATGCCAGCCCTGTCCCATGCTGCTTGTTCATGTAGCACCTGAAAGTTAGCTTTCTGTTGCCACCAGCTGGCCTACAAATGGAGCTCTGAGTTTGAGCTTGTAGGATGATATATTGTGAGTTATAGGATCATTTGAAAAAAAAAAAAGAGGAATTTCCACCAGGTGATGACTGAGCCTCTTATTTTAAATATCCCTCCCTCATTAACAGAACAGTACGTACTGTTCACTGTAAGGTTTTCCTTATAGTGAAGTAGAACTGGGAAACTGCTGTAGTTTCTGTCATTATTACAGGTATCTGATCCAAAGCTTGATGATCTGACTTTCTATAAATCATAATGAGCTTTGGATATATTCTGATATATAAATTTTATTTTAAAGTTACCAGGTATTCTAAAATCCTATTTTTGCATGTTGTTCACAGAACTAAGTCTTTTGTTTTTGACATTACTGCTCACCCACCTCCTGTTTCCATGAGGACTGATACTGGGCAATTTGCAGCACTTTGTCCTGCCAAAATCTGTATGAGAAAACTGACAGCCCTTCTCCCCTCTAGTCATTATTTCATGCCTGTGACAGCAAATGGCTTTGTTGTAGCAAAATGCATATAAACCATTCTTCTACGTTGTGTTCTAGTCATTCAAATCCATTCTTTCCAGGTGATCTCTCTATAAAACTATTGTATTTGAGTTGGAAGGTTAAGTAAAGGAAAGATTCTGAGTAACCCAAAGTCAACACAGTGAATGATGTCAGATGTGCAGTCGCTGTAGTTCTGCCTCTCAGAAGATGATGCGTAAAGGGAAACACAAGTTGTCTTTGCTCAGGAAACATCTGGTTGATACTTTATTTCTCAAGCAGGTCATTGGCTTTTTATAATTTAATGGAACAGAAAAATGTGGGAAGATAGGGGGATAGATGTCTGATACTAATGCACTCTAGTAGGCCACCTATCTTCCAACCAACACTTTTGGTTTCCATTATCTTAGTCGTCTGTGTATAAAGAATACTTTCAAGTGAGACCTAATGGTATTTAAATTTCCATTAGTTGGGAGTAATCTCTCCTGGAGCATGGATTTGCCTTACAGGAGGATTATTTCATAATCAAATTTACTGCCCCACTGTAGTTTTCTGGTGAGAGGAGAATACTAGACTTTGAGACAGCATTTCTTCCCTTTTCACTCATCTCCAAAAGCTGGTAAGACACTGAAAACCTCCATACAAAAACAGAGGGGAAGACTTAGGACTGGAGGTAAGTTATAGATCTAGATGGGCTACACTTAAGGTAAATGCCCTTTGAGGACTAATAACAAGAAATCTCTGTAGCAAGATGAATTTTGAATTTTGTTACATGATTTCTGACTGTCCTGGCTTATAACTGCAGACCTAGGAGACATTCTGACCCAAATAATAAATAACACTGATGTTTAAACTACTTAAATCTACTTTTTTTTTTTTTTTACCTTTTTTTATTTTTTTCCTGCAGTGGCCAATTAACATACTAATTAGGATTACATATGAACACAGATGCACAGAGAAAGAGAACATCATCTTTCCCTATTGGTTTAGTATTCTCTGTTTGAGAACTTGACTATAACCCATTATTCTCTGGACTACAAAAGTAGCTCGGAGTCCAGCTGTGAGATGGGAGCGTGTTAAATGGGAACAGCTCTCCACTGGAAACCTTCATTTCCCAAGTAGGAAGAGCTGCACACTGTGAATAAGTGTTTCATGGAACATGCCATAATAAATAAGGAATTATGTTGAATGGCCTCGAATATAGGCATTAATATTAGTCTCGAGAAAAATTGCCTGCATCCCAGCTGTGCAACTACTTAAACTGAAAGTTGTTGCTACAGTTCAAGCACAACTATCTGTAAAATAAAGATTTAAGAGAGTTTCTCTCTTTCTCTGTCTTCACTAAATATTTATGCATACTTTCAGATTTTTCTAAGACCTGTTTGATCACTAGAGGTAGAAGAGATTATAAGCATTCTGATGCTGGAAGTGGCATTTTTTTTGTCCCAAATATACTCCTCTGATACAGTCTCTCTACAGAGAAACTCTTGAGAATGAATTTTAATAGATTGTCTTGTTCCTAGAATGGCAAGTTTTGGACTGCAGCAGTTCTTCCAAGAGATTCTATAATACTTAAGGCCAAAGGTGTGCTGTACATGCTTGAAACAGATGCCTGCTGTTAAGTTACAAGGCTCAGTGCCTTTCTGTCTAAGCATATCTTGAAAGGTTTTAAGCCTTTCCCTATTTCACCTAGAGTTCGGGGGGCGGGGGAGGGGGGTGGGGGGTAGGGGTTGGCTTTTAATATCCCTAGTGTATATACACGTCTTCCAAAGCATGACAGAAATTGTGTAATTGGCTATAAGTGGATGTTTCATATTCAGCTGCAGCTTGAAGTTCTGGTTTGAGAGTGGGTTTTAAACATTTTTATTAAGACCAGGCTACTGCTGTGCATTTTAAAAGTTAATGCACTTTCTCAGTATGGAAGTCATATAATTGAGCTGTATATTTGAATGGAGAGCGTGATCCCACAAGAAGCCAAAATTGCCTGGCCAACCCATTTATCCTGTGAAAGGCTCATATGATGCTGTTCACCTATTGAAATAAAAACAAACAGTAGGAACATTTCTTCAGCAGGAAATTACTTTGACACTAAAAAGAAAAAGGTCTATTGTCTGAGAGTGTGAGGTGGGCATGCAAGAAAGTACATTGCCTTCCACTTTATTTTATTATTATTTTTTTTTTTGTAACATGGGTATAGGATATAAACTGACCCTTGATAACACTGAAGGCATAGTTTTAGGAACCATGAAGCGGAGAGCAATGTCATTGAATAATTAGCTTGATGAATTCACTACAATGAGAGGCTGACATGCCAGCAATTTAGAAAAAGGACTTTGAAATCCGTTTGGAACAACTTGGAGAATATGACTAAACAAATATTCTGATGAACCTTAAAGGTCTTTCAGCAAATACAAGTCTAGAAATACCTGCCAGATCACCAAATGCGATTACAAACATCACATTAATGCAAATCATTCCCTTTCATAATGTATGTTTAACAGACATGTGTTTAACCCATCTCTTTCAAACTAGTAATTTTGTACACTCAGTTTCATTGCTAAGTGTATTAAGTGTATTTTGAAAATATGATTTCAGCAGAGAACTGGTATATTGCTCTTCATTTGTTTTATGATCAGTAGATATCAAGATATATTATAACAACATAAGGGAAGTATTTCAGCGTTTTTATCAGTGATGATAATTAGCAATGAAGCAAGTGGCTCAGACAGATTATGAAATCTCCATTTTTGGAGATACTTAAAGCTCAGCTGGACAAGGCCCTTGGCAATTTATCTGACTTTGAAATTAAAGCCAACTTCAAATTTGGTGCTACACTGGGCTGCAGGTTGGAACAGATGAAGTGTTGACTCCTATATGTCCTTCCCAAGCTGAATTGTATGATTTTTATTAATAATCCAGTAGATTACAGTAAGTATCCTCCAGAGTAGGCAGAATTATTTTCTTCCCGAATACTGCTATTTAACAAACTGACTTGAATAAGCTAAATTCCTACAATGTACAATGAGATGCACAGGAATAGGAAAATCCTGTAATCAAACCCATATTACAAACAGGTATATTCACACTTCTCACAAGAGATTTGTGGTTATCTTGCATTATTGTTTTAATTTATTATTTTAACTACAATTGTTGGTTGGAATTAGCTGAGAAATCTGGGAAATTTAAAGTAGATGAAATGAAAGCAGACTTTCTGAATCTTTGCTAACGAAGCCTAATGTAATAAGTACACTACCGAGTAACAACATGAATGCTTTTGGAAAAGAATAGCAATGAAAAGATAAACGGGGACTGTGCTGCACACTCAGAAACAAGTTATTGATGCTAGTTGTTATGGTCTATTGCCTGTTGCACCCAGCAGCTGTAGATCGTATGTGAAAGGTTAAAGCTGGGAAAGCCTCAACTGGGCAAAGTTGTGATGTAATAAAAAGACAAGATTGAATGCAGGTTTAGAATATCTAAACATTCCACAATGATCCTCTGGCTTTACCTGAACCATCACGGCACAGTATTTTCAAAGACAACATGCTGAGCCAAGCAGCACTCACAAAATTACAGCCTTATATGTCCTGAGATTCCCTTTTTGTCAGATGGGAACATACATTCAATCATATTTAATTCAAATTGAATTAATATTAAGGGAATATTTAGTGTTACTAAATGGAATCTTCTTCACCAGACCTGATTCTTATTACCAGCCTAATTCAGTAATTAGCAATAGAAGACAGATCTTTGTATTGATTCCACAGTGGACTTTCCTATACCTGGTCCAGTGGTGGATATTTCCAGTCAGTGTTTACTGGTGACATCTTTTACTCTCACATGCTTTTCCCTTTCCCTTCCCCCTTCAGTACTGTGTCAACATTTGGGATGAGCCCAAATCCTAATGTGTGATCTGACCTTCTGACATCTTAGCCCAGTGAGCTACCAACTTAGCTGTGCTTCCTGCTCAGGAGAGTGAAGCACAAACATCATTCTCAAGGATCTCAGTCTGCTTACTTATTATTTTTCTGCTTGTCAGTTCTTGTGCATTTTACTGTATTATAAAAATTCTGGATGTATTTTTGTTCCCAAAATGAAGACTTATTTTGAGATTTTTGCTGTGCCAACTGCACAAAGAACAAACATATTTGCTAGAGTCCCAGTAAATTTCATGTTCTGACTTTGAAAACCTGTATTATTTTAGCACTGTTATGGAAACACCAAGCTCTTAGAGCATTCTTCCCTAGATAAGATAGCTTCAGCTTTTGCAGTTTCCTGTTTTCTCCAAATATCTAAAAAAGTTAAAAACAAACAAACAAACAAAAAACCACCACCACCACCACCAACAACAAAAAAACCACCTGCATTGCTCCACCCTTCCTTTCCACAGACACAACATCAAACAGTATTTTGGGGTTGGAGGGTGCACAATAAGTTCATTGGCCACAGAAGCAAATGAGGAGGAAAATAAACAAGGTTCCTGTTAGAACTCTTCAGTATTACTAATATGCATTCAATAGTTTCTACAGCAGAGAGATCAAATGAATGAAGTATCAGCTACCTGGAGTAGCACAGTCTATTTTTGGTAGTGAAGCAAGCATCCACAGAGCTCATCTGGCTCACTGGGGATATTAGAGGAAATTGCAAGTACTGTAGAAGGCTATTGTAATGTCACATGCTCTTAGGTGGGTTAAAAGGACAAATATTAAAACTTGCACTTCGGATTTCTGTCAGTTGCTGATTGCCCATCAAGGTGGTGTTTTTGTCTACAACACCTCCATTGTCGCATGATTATTTTTTTTTTCCCCAAATACTAATAAATACTGTCAGGTGGCAAAGTACACAAATAAGCAGTGGAATAAGTTCAAATTTTCCTGTCTAGGTTTTGAAACACACTGGAAGGAATATTGGATTGGTTTCAAATGCCAATACAGAATATTTAAGCTTTTCCCCACTTCATTTTCTCCCATTTTACATTTTTTTGTTATTAAATGTAAAATTAGTGAAGATCTATATAAAGAACAAAGAGAAAGATAACAGTGAGAAAAAGAAATCATGTTTTGGAGGAAAAACTGGGACAACACTCATGGAAAAACGTGGAAAACGGTATTTTACTTTTGTGAAACAAATTTAAGATCTTTCAGCTACTAACAGGCTTTTCCAACTTTGAAAAACAACTGATACTGTGGAGAAAACAAAGTGTTCAATCTGCAGAAAAAAAATAATTCTCTCCTTCCCTCACAGCTGTATGGCACAAGCAGCAGTGGAAAGATCCCTCCCCCCCAGTGTTTAAGGATTTTAACCCTGGCTTTGCTGCCAGCGTTACTTCCCTCTCGGTAGCACTGTTAGAAGAATCCTGCCCTTTTCCCCATTGACCTGGATCAATCTGCCTACGCTGAGAAGAGCTGCTGAGCAGGGCAGCACTGTCCAGGAACACAAATGTTAATCTCTTTAACCTGTTTATTGTAATACCTTATAAGAAACTCAACACCCATCTCGAAGCCAGCATTTGCAAAGTAAGGCAACTCTGTCCACCATTTCACTTCAAATTCTACTTCACTTGTATTGGAAGGCTACGGTCTGGGAAACTAAAGGGACTTTACAAGATATGAATAAACGTATCTGTGGTTGTCTTAACTTTTGTTCTAGTAGACTTATCAAGATGACTAACAGCATCTGCACAGGAAATAACATATTTATTTAATGGACTTAAGATGGCAGATACTGATTACTTAAGGACACTGAGAAACAAAACCCATGTGTTCTGATCCAGCAGATGATACTGCTAAATTGGCAGCCTTGTTGTCTTACACAATGACCTTGCATACGCAGTCTGGTGTGTCAGCTGGCAGAGGTTGCAAGCACAGGATTACAGAGTCTGAAATGTGGCAGAAGGGAAGGAAAACAAAAATACCTATGCACAGAAAGGCATGCATGTGAAGTAAATGAGGGCAAAGCAGCACCTGGAAAAGGGCAGTAAATAGAGCTTAATAGTGAGGAAAGACTACAGGAAACTGGGTACCCAAACACAGTAGAAGAGGAAGACGTTTCAAAGAGTTAGGAAAGGGCCATAGGTACAGCGTAACAAACAAGGGCACCACTGGGCACACACAGCTTACTGGTCTGTGCAGACGACAACGGCAGGGATTTGGGGAAATAGAAGCAATGTGGACACAGTATCATTTTTTTATCTGAGAAGTCACATCAACATTTTGTTTCCTTTTTCCTGATACTTTCCTGATGTTTCACTGGAGGTTGGAAGAAGACCAGAAAAAAAAAATAAAAGTGGTTTTGTTTCACAAAAAAGTATTTGGCTAATTCACAAATTTCAGAGGCTAAAATATAAATCTAACAATTTTGTCCGTGGGAAAAAAAAAAAAAAAAAAAAAAAAAGAAAAGGATATAACCATTGTTTGAAGAAGACACAGAGGAGAGGCACATGCTGAGCTGGGAGTTTTGGTTCCTAGGAAGGACCCTCACTCGAGTCTGTGTGAAAATTCAAACACTCATATACACAGAGGTAAATCCTGGTGAATGTATTATACGGAAATTTGACCGTGCAGTTTCACTGACTCAATGAATCAGAATCCTCAATGCAATACCTTCAAAACTATTCTAATAACATCCTTACATGCACATGCCAAATGGCTATTTCTGTCATATGACAATAGTTATCTTAGAAAATTTGTTTTCAAGCTTCTTAACCATGAAGATTGAAATATGCTTGAAAAGCAAGCAAGTACTAAGATTTGGCAACTGAAAGTTTTAAGTCTCTCCCAAATCATGAAACTCAGCCAAATGATGAGCTGTCAACCTTGTTGTTAGATCTATTAATTACAGTCTGCAACTGCCTGCTATAAACACAGGGTGAAGTCCTATACTAAATCAGTGGGAGTTTGCTTTGCCTTCCATCTACTCTCTTTTCAGTTCCTGTTCACTTTGAGAGTGACAAAAGAAATACATTCTTTTTATCTTCTGAATTTTTCCTGGTCACCATGTGAACAAGGAAGCCTTCAATTTCATGCTTTTATTTACTGCTATTACTACCAAAAAAAAAAAAAAAAAAAAAAAAAAGAGGTGAAATGTCATTTACTCTTCATTTACTCTTTTAACTTCTAGCTGATTATTAGTCAAAACTGCTAAGATTAATATAAAGTGTTCGTTTCACCCCACCTTGAATTCACCACATATTTTCTCTTTAAGCAAATGAAAATTTTGTCTGATTTCTTTTTTTCCAGTAGCAGTTCTGAATGACCAGTCTGATTTTGTCAGGTGTGACATATCTTGATCTTTGAAGATCCCAAAATCTGGAGCTGTACCTGGTTGTCTCTGGCTTCATCTCTTAGTATCTCCACACAGACATAAATTCTGATGTCTACTCATTCCCTAGCCTTCCTTTCTTTCAAGAAGTGACACAGCAGCCACACAGAGAAGTCTGCACATAAGCTCCTGCTATGCTCATAATTCTGTATTTCACCTATTTGTCTTTCGCTTCAGAGTTTATGCTTACTAAATCCTTACAGTGCCTTACCATTAGGCACTATTCTATGCCAGCCCCACAGAGCAAAATGAATACTGCTTAGAAACTTGTCACATTTCCATAATCACTTTCCAATATGCATCAAATAGATTTTAAAAAAAAAATGTCATCTTTCCCTGTTGAAGTGAATCATTAATAGTGAACAAAGGGGAAGAATCTACAAGTATTTTTTCCTCAGGAGATAAGATTCCAATCAACATGTTAGGGCTGTAAATTACTCTTTCATACTAAGCAAATTGTGGTTTTAAGCATTCTGTAATTTTGCCATTTACTTAAAACAGTGCCTGTGTTATCAGGTTTCTTTAGTGACACCTCATGGTGATTATACAAACTAGAACTGAATTCCTGTATAATAGGAATTAAGATAAATTAAGACACTGGCACCACTGAGAATAAAGGAGATAAATTGGGGCCATTTTTCTCTGCATTTGGCAAGTGTTTGCTTCTTGCTTTTTAAAATTATGGCTGTGAAACCTCACACAAATTGTGCACAAAGACAGGAAACTTCCTGTAAAGTTCTGCAGATATTTTATTCTCTCCATAATCTATCCTGGATGACTTTTTCCTGCAGTACTGCAAAAGGCAACATCTAAAGCATTTTCTTATGTCTCCTAAAAACCTTGCTTTTCAATCTCATGCTATATGGTACAGCTGAACATTGGACAGTTTCAGATTATGTTCTCAATTAGAAGTAAAAGTGTTTGGTTCCTGCAAAGTAAGAGGCTGATTCTAAATCAAATGAATAAAATGCAATCCCCAATACCATACCTGCAACTGGTTGCTGCTGCCTTCATTTACAAAGACAGATTGTAATGTGCATTCAATTTGCATAAAATTCATTGTGATCTAGTGATTTATTAACAATAATTCAACTTTTATTAAAATCAAAGCCTTAAAACAAATCTGCTTAGGTCATGGACGTAGAGACAAATCTTTGAAAAAATAGCTAGAATAAAGCTAAGAATTTTTTGCTTAACTCACGTAAGGTTAGAAAGCTAGCTTTTAGATTCAGCAGAGGTAAATGAGATTATTTACTCAATTCGATTGCTGGTTTGCTATGTTCCTGTAAGGCTCACTTTATTTTTGTGTGGTTCTTTTCACACCATCTTTCATATGGGTCTAATTACTACACCAAAGCTTAATGGTTTCAAGGAACTCTGAAATTCCCCAAAGAAGCGTATTACCAGTGCACATCAAATTGGGGTGTACAAAAAAATTGGGAAAAGACATCCTAGATGTCATGCTGCTTGCTTTATGCCTCTTAGAGAATGTTATTTATAGCAATAAATCTGCTTGTGAATGCCATATACAAAAGCAAGTAATGAAAAAAAAAAGGATGAAAAAGAAAAAGGATGAAAAGAAAACATAGTAGATTTGGACTGTTTAGCTGCCTTTGCTATTTGAAATTTACTACAGGAACAGTGAACTTGAATTGGGCTATGTTCCTCCACCCCACATTATTTTGTAAATACAATTTATTTAACTCAAGCCTCCACCAGTAAGAGCAATACCATTTTGCTCCTAGAGAGATCTTACCTCTCTAGCTTCACAGTATGTAAATGCATTAGTAGCATCTTCATCACAGCCTGGGAAACAGATTAAAATGTTGTTTCCTACCTCATGGGAGCTGACAACTGCTAATTACAGCCACCCACATCTCACAGCTCTTTAGACAGGACAGGCATTTTACCAGCATCAGTAGATCACTAATGCTGACCATGGATGGCAGTGAACAAAGCAGTGTAAGAAACGACACTGTGCTATTTGGCTTTCCTAGAAAAGGGTTGGTGGGTTTTGTCTTACAGGGGAAAGAAAATTTCATAATGTGAAATTCCATGAATCTAAGGTTTTTGCAGATTGGAAGGACAAATAATAAAGATTTATTTTAAATTATAGATGTTGTAGCCAAAAAACAACATATTGACATTCAATCATTTTTACAGTCTACAACTTCCTTGTAAGGGGGTGTCGAGAGGCAGGAGACCTTTTCTCCGTTAACACCAGCGACAGGACCCGCGGGAACGGGGTTAAGCTGAGGCAGGGGAAATTTAGGCTTGACATAAGGAGGGGGTTCTTCACAGAGAGGGTGGTTGCACACTGGAACAGGCTCCCCAGGGAAGTGGTCACTGCACCGAACCTGTCTGAATTTAAGAAGAGATTGGACTGTGCACTTAGTCACATGGTCTGAACTTTTGGGTAGACCTGTGCGGTGTCAAGAGTTGGACTTGATGATCCTTAAGGGTCCCTTCCAACTCAGGATATTCTATGATTCTATGATTCTACATTATTTATTTTGCTGCTGAACAGAAATGCCTAAATACTTAAAGCCCAATCCAAAGTCACTCAGAGCATTGAAATTACAGATCAAATCCTCAGGTTCTTTTTCTAAGCAACAAGTAGATATTACAAAAATCTGCAATGCAGAGCAATGTCTGGGTTAGGCAAAGACTTCTCTATTGCATGTTGTCATCACTTGGCAGAGTAATACCCTCTCATTATTCTTCAAGCCTTCCAAACTCCGCTTTCAGTAAAAACTGTTTTTAAACTGAGGTACTGGCCTGAACCAACCTTTTCATTAGTGAGCTCTCTCCAAAGCAACCAGAAACCTTTGCACATTAGAAGAAATATTATTCTGATTCATTACATAGGCTGCTTGAAATGGCACCATCATAGTGAGTGTGTTTTCAAGAGAAGCTGAAATTCACATTTTGAAATAAATGCTAATCCTTAAAAGCTTAATGAATAATAAATACATTTCACAATAAGTAGTCCCAACATCACCAAATTTTGCATGGAGTGAAATAGCAACCAATCTGATCTAGAAGATCAGAGTACAGATATTCCACTTAGATTTTATAAAATAAAAACATTACATCTTAAATGTAGACCAAGAGGAATTTTAAGCAACATCCAAAATACCACTCATGAAAGTTTTCTGCAGTTTGCAGTTTCTCACTGAAACTTTCAGAGGTATAATAGTACCAGTATCTCAGACTGAAGCATGTTCTCATCCATGAATAAATGTTGGCACTAACACTTTAGTTTGAGGAAAAAGGAGACTGGGAAGATTTAAATTATTCTCCCTCTCTTTCAAATATGGATATACATACATACATATATGTAAGTAACATCATATGTCACTACATAGTTCATGGTAAAAATGTATAAGGGCTTACCTCTAAAGAGATTTATATTGTAAAGACTCTATTTATATATATAAAAAAAAAAAATAGGGAGAAAATGTAGCATAAAAGTAAAGTGACTTACTGGTTCTGTTCATGATGTATCCATTCTGCCTCAAGGAGCACAGTAATGAAATACAAGGAAAGGTATTGAATCCTCATTATGGCTGAAATGAAACAAGAGGATATGACTTAATAGTCAGCAGTAATTATAACTAAACCCTGCTTTCATTAACCTATCTCAAAGTGCTTTCATAAACAGTTAAATATCATTACTTTCATTTTAAAGACAGAACATGAGATAAAGTGATGTACTCAGTCAACAGCAGAACAAGAAGCAAAACTCTAGATTTCTGGATCGATAAGCTTAGCCACTAAACAATCCTGCAAGACCTTTTGACTTTATCATGAAGTATGCAGCCTACAGTCAACTCTACAGCCTTCCTTTGGGTGAACCTTTGCTCAGGACACCTCACTTGAGTTCATTCACACATTAGGCAAAATCTTTGCCTCAATAAATAAGAGAAGTCTTCTTAGTCCTCAGTCAAGATGTACTTTGGTGAAAGTAACAGACAAAAATCCATCTTTGATAAGAGATATTAGATAAGAGATATTGATAAGATTTATTAAATCAATCATAGCTCTGTATCTTTCAAGTGAACACATCTATCATGTCAATAACAGCACAATACTGACTGAAGCTTCTGAAAAAAAAAAAGTATTTAACAGATCACATCTGTTTTGGACAGTAAGAACAGGTAATCATGCGTGGTTATGTCAATTTACACCTGATGATCATCTCCGTGCAATACTAGCTGAAATTACATTTTTTTATGCTATGCCATTGACATGAATCATATTTATCTCATATTTAATCTAACTAATATTTAATCTAATATTTAATCTAATCTATATTTAATCATAATTTAATATAATGGTGGCAGATTTGCCTAGCAGTGAAATTCATAAAGATGCTTGATTTTGCTGGGGTCTGAACTAACAATATCTACAGTTTTCTTGGCAGGCACGTAAAAAGCGGAATTGGAATTAGCTTGCCCTTGCAGAGAAGTATGCTCTATGCAGCATGAGAAATGGTTTTTGTGATCAGCTTAGATCAACAGTTTTGTAGACCAAAACAAAGTCAGGAAAAAAAATAAATCTGGTTCTATTTTGTACTTAGTTTACGTTTCTCAATGCAGGTAACTAATGACACACTGAGATTTCACTGAGAAGTGTAATAAGTTACTGCCATCTAGTGCTATGAACTAGACTCAGCCTCTGTCATGCAACAAACAAATATTTTAATATGACACGTGGGAGCATTAGATAAAAGGATTAGGTTTCCTATCATTTGATCTATGAAACCAAGGATACAGCTGAGTGACATGGTGACTTTTGCTATGGCACTGTGATCTGTCCTGTTTATATGGAGTAAAGTAAGATTTTAACAATGGAAAAGCTCCAAAATCAGACGAGAAACATGGTAGAAACTGTTTCGAGAATGTCTAAGTGAAGACTATTATCTTCAGAGACAACATCAGAGGAGTGAAGTGGCTCAATAAGTCAATAATTCCTAGCCAGAATAGGGCTGTCTTTCACTCTATTGAATAAAAAATAGCAGAACACTCAGATGGCCTACAGATGGTTTCCTATTAAGCTTTTCCTAAGACCATATGGTAAAAATTTGTCAAGATTTGGGACTTTGACAATTTCTTGGTCAAAATTCAGACCTTTGACTCACAATGAAAAGAATATAATTAAAGATTTGGTGCTTGCTTTATGAGACCAGCTTCTGGAGGCTGATAAGATACTTGGATAGAAATGATGCTGAAGGAAAAACATATTTAAACTGTACAGACTCTGAGCAGTGTTAGTTCTGCAATTAAAATAACTTCAGCTGTCAGCACTGGGTATCTTAAATTTATTGACATCTGCAATTGTTACTGGTGCAGTAGTAGGAAATTTGAAATTAAAAAAAGAAACAAAACCAACACTAGTGTGGAAATAGTTTAAAACTTGATCCGAAACTTATTAAAGTCCATGAGGCTCTTGGTTTGAATTCTGGGCCAGCACTTCAAATTGTGTAAAGAAAACTTTAAGTTTGGCTTATGACTAGCATGAACCATGCAGAGTTGAAGCATTTGCAGGAAAAGACTGATGTGAGTCTTGCAACTAGAGTGAGAGTAGTACTTCAGTGTAATTTCTAGGAGAGCATATAGAAAAGCAGCCCATTGAGATTCTTTCAGGATTGTTCAAAGATAATCCATTTCTACCTACTTCTGCCTTGCAATGTGCAATAACCCTACAATAACAACTAGCAAAATGGACTTTGATCCAACTTCATCCTATAGTAAAAGGAATGCTAAAAACAGTAAGATCCAAACCAAATTTGTAACATTTGTTTCTTGATTTTAATAAAAATACTAAACAGGAGTGCTGGTGAGATCTGCAATTGCTCTCTGGTGTTATAAGAAGCAGATTACAGATCAAATCCTCATTTCCTTTTGCCCTGCGTTGGAGTAACCTCTTATATCCTTCATAAAACAACAAAAACAGTGGAATGCTCTGGATAATTTTGCACTGTTGACTGTGAGAACAACACAAAATCAATCCTGAAGTGGTATACTTTGTAAAAATAGGAATGTGCCTACTGTTTGGGGCATCCTTTAGTCTTTTTCCTATCCAACAGCCAAAGCTGTGGTTTTACAATTCAGCCTGCAAGTCACTGAATCACTGCTACAACGATTCCACAAGCTAATCATTACCTCTCCATTTTATTATCAAAGGACATAGTGATGTTGTATATAAATGACCCTCTTGTACAAAGACCTCTAAGGTTGGTCCCTTCCTCCCTTTTCTGGTCCCTCTCCCATCTTTAAGCATATGCAAGTCATCATACAAGCTTGTCTGAGACAATACTTACCACTTTCTAGGATCAGTATCTGTTCACATCTTCTAGCATCTGCCAAAGATGTACAACCAATAACGTAGGCTAGGAATGAGCTTTATTACTGGAATTCCTTGTGCAGTACAAACCCACACAGTCAATAACTCAAAGCAGGCTTACAAATCTCCTGGCTTTGCAAAAAAATACATCTCACCCCAGGGTACCAAAGAGTGAAAAAGTACCTAAAAACCTGCCCATTAGCTTTTTATTTTCTTTGCAATGTACACAACTCACCCACCTTACTCCCCCCACCCCAAAGGAAAAAAAAAAAAATAAAATTATTTCCCACTGAAGAGAAAGTATTTGCTTTTCTTAAGTTATGGTCAAAATAAGCTTGACATACATTAATAGAGGAGTATTTGCTTTCAAGTCAAACAATTTCCTATTGTTGCAACCACAGCAACAGAATAAGAAACTGAGTAACTGAAGTAGAAGTGCTGGGTGCTGGGAGCTGCTAATGATCGACCTGAAACCGCTTTTGTTCTGTGACTGTATTGATAGGTATAATACAAAAAGAGAGGTTGCTATAGCATATAGGAAACAGCTTTCTGTGCAAATCAGACTTATTAAAGTCAGCTTCTAGAAGAGACTGAGACAGACTACTTCACAAGATTAAAGGAAAGGTCATTCCAGCAAGGAAACAGAAAAAGAAATCTTCAATTCCTGAAGAAAAGCACTATTATTCATGGGACCTTTTTCACTTCCTCTTTGAATGACCAACACCTTTATTCTACAACGTGAATGATGTCACATAAACTAGGTAGTAGGATGATAACTGGAAAAGCTGATTCAAAAGAAGACACCAGCAAAAATAAATCAACCGTGAGAAGACAATAAAGCAAGAACTCGACTACAAAATAGAAATAGCTCGCCTAAAATCTGAAAAACAACCTGAAAGATTGTAACTGCCAATTCTAAACTCAGTGAGTCCTACCAAGCAAATATGCAGAAATATCCCTATAGGAGACTGAAAAAATGGAGCATGTTACAATGGTAGGATGGCTTTCCTTCAGATTATATCAAAATAATAGACAAAATGATTTGAGGCATGGGAAAGTTTGCTCTTGTCACAAGGGAAAGAACTACTAAAAAGGCAGCCTTGGATTGTCTCAGGGGTAATGATTTTCCTGATTGAGATTATTTATAGATAATTATTTTTTATGGTGGGCGTTTTATTATTTTCTTTTTCTCTTGAAAATTCCATCCATTCCTTGTTATTCATTTCAGATGTTCCACATGAACGAAGCATATCAGCGCGTTCTTTGCAGAAAAAAATCCAGCTGCAACTCAGTAAACTCACGCTCACTGTAAGTAAATTCAATAATATGAAAATTACTGAAATTTGTCAAAAATATTTTGTCTTTTCCTTGCCAATCAGCTAAATGCATTGGAATAAAAGGCATACTTTAAAGTGATTCTCCTACATCACAGAATGTGCATGTGTGTTCTGTACGGTGTAATGAATTTCTCTCTGACTAGATCAGAACATTTGTGAGCAGTCTGCAGATTTAAAATGTTTCCTGAGCTGCATCTGTCAGGAAGGATGTTTTGCATGGGAAGCTGATTGCTACTTGGTTTTCATCATACTTGCAGAACTGGCTTTTCTGCAGCAGTTGATTAATGTTATTATATTTTACCAGGATCATTATACCACACTGTCTTCTACACTTATTAACAGTCCTATTATGTTCAGCATGATTATAATAACCATTTCCATTCCCTGGAGTTTTCTATGCTTCTACATTCCTCATTAGTGACTCTAAGGAAAATAACACTTGTTTGATTAAAACATCCTGTGGTCAGGCTTTCTTTGACAGTAAAAGATTTTTAAATCAACATTTAAAACCATATTAATGTAAGAAAGTGTGTATTTATGAAAAGATAAGCCACTTTAGGAAGATGACTAAATAACTTAAAATTCAGATACAAACAGATACACCTACATATTAACATCCTAACATCCCATTAAAATTTCAGGGCATACACTTAGAAAGCTGTTCTAATAGATCTTGTCCTTGCCCATCTTCCAAACTGTTGTTTAGATCATGCTGAATCTCTGCTGAATCTCAGTTACTTTTCTCCCCAGGAAGACTGCAGGAAATTGGTAAACTGATAGACCATATCCCACAGCATGTTTTATATTTCCAGCATCGCATTGTCCTATGCCCATTTTGTGTGAACAGAGGCTTCTACATGTAACATATGCAGATGCCAGGATGAGAACAGAAATGACTGGAGTGACAGAAAGACAGATGGATAGAAGGATGGAAGGAAGGAAGAGACTGCCACAACAATCAGCCTTATAGGTGATGTAAATCATCATTACTTCCTCTGACTCCCCTGTAATTCTGACTGTGTCAGCCACCTGAGACTCAGATCTTCTTCCTGCAGTAACAAGGGGAGTATTGAGTTTAAACACAGCTCTCAAAAATGGCAGTTTTCACTTTGACCACCCTTCTTCATATTTAACAGGATGATGGGGAAGGATGGGGAAGGAATGGACAGTTTCCATACTTTAAAATATGGTATTTTCCTTCAATCCTCCCCTTCCTGTAGGAAAAAAAAAAGTTGGGGGGGGGGGGGGGGGGTGTCAAAGGTAGTTTTTATTTCCATCCTTCTTTTTTTTTTATTGAAAGATAATTTTAATTTCCCGTCAAAATCTGAAAAAGAAAATTATTAAAACAATTTCTTCAGTGAGGAGTGATTCAGTAAGTGACATTCATCCATATGAACACATAGGATCTTTTAGTATAATTAGAAAGGAATCATATTACACCCAAGTGCCTTGTGCCTCTGCTCTCCTAAGGTATTGTCTTTCAACACAATGTACATCAGCTGCCTAGAAGATACTGAGGCAAAATTTGAGATATTGCAGGGATCGGTCCTTCAAATTCTGGGTCTGTTTCATTGGAAAGAAGGTGCTTTAGATAAGCAAAACTGGCTTGTAAACTTAATGTGCTGCCAATCCTTACTTCAGCAATTGCAGACTTCCCACTTAACATTCCCTTCAGATTTGAATTGGTGAATAATCTCTTGCTTCACCTTCTAAATAATAATGTATATTGTTTCTTGCAGAGAGTTGCTTTTATACTTTGTTCTAGAAATGGCTGCATTATAAGAGTAGGTTTGGTCTTTGTGTACTGCTTGTGAAGTACCGCTTTGATATCTTTTATATTTAATACCATACAAGTGCAAATTATTTTTGTGTAATTGCACTAATTGTCAGGAGTAGCAGACTTTGCAATAAACCAGTGGAGGTGGAAGAAACTTATTCTTGCAGGGAAGATTTAATCTCATTTTGCCCCAGAGAAAGTGGAAAGATCTGCATGCTTAGCTTTAAAGAAACGATTACAGTGATTACGGTTTTCTTAGTTATAGCATTCACAGAACAAAAGTGCCTCTAAGAAATACTTAATGTCTCACTGTGCATTTATCCCTGTATTTTCCTGTTCAATTTACTGTATTTTAGACCTTTTTCAAATGATAATGCATGTGTACATAATGGGAAGGAAGAGAAACTGTAAAGTAGTACAAATCAGAACTTTTCTAATATTTTAAGTGAACCAACAAAGATTGATCTCAACTGAAAGTTTATCTCAACTTGTTTCATATGTGGATATTTCATCTGATTCTTTTTTAATAATTTTCCTGTCTAAAGAACTTTTCAAAACAAAGTGATCATCAATCAAAACAAAGTGGGCATGAATTTCTTTATTCAAAATTAAAAATAGCTTCTCTGATGCAGTTTGGCTTTATATGAGTCTGATGTTTCCACATGCAAACTGTACATAAAAGAGTTGTCACTGCTATGGTTTCTTTCCCAGAGAACAGCAGTGTTGTATTTGATTAAGGCTGAGGATGTGTTTCACACTCTCTGCAGGAATGAAAAATCAGCAAGTGCATTTGTCAAATTCAAACTTTATGGAAAGAGAGGAAGTAGAGAACTGCACAAAAGCAGTGCCTCTCTTACACGAGAAACTGAACAGTTGTTTGGGTCTCACTGGTGTTTTAGAGTGATATTCCTCCCTACTTCACGGCTTACTTTTCTTCTATTAGCTCTACATGAAACAATAAACATGACTTCCAGCAGCAGTTCCAGTTCATGATGTCCTTGCAAGACAAACAGGGAATTTCTTGTCACAATATTCATCAAGAATATCATTTTTGGCATTGAGGTGGGTTTATGGTTTGTACACTTTTGAACACTTTTTGGTTTTATCACTTTTTCCTTTCCTCCCTGCTCACCCAAAGACTGCCCTCTGCCTGCAACTGTTCGGCCCTCTTAGTTCAGTCCATCTGATTTTTCATTATGTCTTTATTGTTTCCTGTCCATCAAACTGAATAGAAATGGCTGCCAGGGGATTTTAATCTGTCCTGGTGAAGCTAGCACTTTCCAAATAGTAGGTGCTAATGCTATATGAACAGGGGTTCAAAGAATCCACTTGTCCAATAAAATGATTGTTATGTTTTGTTTTTTATTTTAAAAGCTAGAACTCAAGTTATTCAGTGTCAAAAAATCTTCTATACTGAAAAATTAAAGCTCCCCGACTTCAGCAAGGCCACAAACAGCTACTGTAGTTCTGGCTGGTAACGTTTAACAACCAGCGTAGGAGGGCACTACAATTAAGGATACCAGATATTCAGGTCCTTTCTTCTGATGTCATCTCAGACAAATGCTTTAAGATCTTGGTTCCTCATCTGTGAAATGAAAATAATCCCTTCTTGTTTCTTTGGATGGGAGGTGCTGCATGAGCCAGTAAGCTTATTGGAGCAACACCAACACTAAATAACTAAACAGTTTTGCTGCAAGACAATGAGTTTGTGTCATAGGTAACCTGGAAGCTACTCAGCTTGTCTTTGTTAATAACATTAATGGTTCACTGTTTTAGAAGTTTTAGAAGAAGTTTTAGAAGTTGTAGAAGTTTTAGAAATTGATTCTGACCTACTCTCTACTCCAAACTTCAAGGTTTGGACTGGCACAAACAAAAGGATGCAAATACAATACACTATGAGACTGCAGGAGCACCAGACAGTGGGCATTTATCAGAGTTCACCAGTGAAAGGCTTTTTATGCATGCAGTAAGTTTGAGCAAGTAGGAAAAACTAATAGCTTTGACTTCTGGAGGCCAGACAGTCTGTAGGCAAGCACTGTGCAGATCTCCAGACCGCCCTGCGAAGGCTCCTCAGTTCTTGCCCTCAACACTGCTATTATTCCCTTGCAATTGCTGCCAGTTGGCTTGGTAACCACGGGCATATTTGAACAGCTGAATTCTTCCCTCAGTTACACTTGGCACCACTACGGGCTTCAGGGGAGCTACAGGGTGTAACCGAGGGCAGGACTTGGCTCCCAGCATCCACTACAAACCAGGTCAAGGCCACGAAATGCATTTTTATCCTTAATGTTTTAATCCATACCATTAGCACTAAGAACCCACAGCGCTAACTGTATCACCTTGCCTGAGAAAGCCTGGCCCCTTCGTTTGGGCACAAGGTTGGGCTGTGCAAGAAGCTCTGTCAGCGTGCCAGCTGGGGCAGAAAGAAATGCATTTCTTGTACCTGGGGTGCAGCCTTGGTGTCACTCACACGGCCGTCTGCCCACCTATCGCACCGAGTTAAGCCAGCTTCCGGAGCTGGAGTTGAAACAGTGCTTTGTTCTAACCACATATTTTTATTTCATAAAACAGAGCTAAGTATCCTGAAACTAAAGGAGTATTTCTTCATGCTGCTATAATTTGTGAAATAATGAGACATTTTGGTCTGTTAACTCCTCTTAAGTCTCACCACAACGTTATGCTTTGACTTCATTTGTGGTTGCAAAATATTTACTTTTCTCTTTAGCAGATTATATGAAGCTGTATATTTTGTCTTGGGAGATATATACATATATATTTATATATATATATTTAATCTTAGTAGGAGCTGTTAGTAAAGCTATCTTTGTGCTTTCAGTTGGTTTTGGATCCTCTTTAAAAATATTACAAGAACATCATGGATTAATTTGCTGATGTCACCTCTCAAAAAAAGGTTAGGACATGATAATATTTTTATTTTTCACTCTGAAGGTGATACGCACACAAATCAGTCTTCACATGTATGTGGAATATATTCCTCAAACAAACACTTAATAATAATAAATATTCCCTCATTAGAGATCATTAATACAAGGTGGTATTCCTGGAACTGCCAAAGGGAGTTAGAATCTTAAGCCTTCTAAAAAGTCAGAGCGAGCTGTTACTAGAACAAGCTCCAGAATAAAGGAGACAATACTGTCTGCTTAGGACTTAAACAACAGGACACCTGGGATTTCTTTCCATTCTTTTCTCCTAACATGTGCTAGCTTGCATCACCAAGAATCTGACCATCATCCATTTATTAAGTAAACTGCTATCCAAGCAAAACTGGGAGAGTGAAGATCCAATCCAAAACCAAACAGCTCCAATGTTTAGGAGACTTCTGTTCCTATATTTAAGCCGTCTGTTGTTACATCACGGCTTATACAATATGACTGTGAAACAATTAACAATTTAATTTAATGTTTGTAAGAGCCTACGATATCTTTTGAAATAAATGGATATCTATTCATATTTGTCTCCCCCAAGCTCTCCAGTGTAAATTCAAATATGATTTCCTCATTGTCTGGGAATTCCCCTTTGTCAAGTTTTTTCCTCTTTTAATCAGAGCCCATCTTCTCTAGTCCCTCTTTCTTCGTTCCCTCTCAGCTTAATTCCTTCATGCCTCTACTGCTGTCACCTTGGGGACCTCTCTGTTTTCCCTACAGAATCCCTAAATTTAGTAGCTCCTGAGCCTTTTGAGGAAAAGTTTGGCATCGAGGGATAAAGGAAAGGGCAAAGGAATTCACTGCACATGAAGACACTAACATGCATCATTTCCACAAGCTAAAGCAGCTTTTAGTAATCATTTTAATCATTCCTGTGGCTCTAACATAAGTCTGCACAGACTCACAGCAATTTTTAAGATGTATGGCTCTTGAACCTGGCTGAGATTTCCAGAGTTGTATCACCAGAGCCAAATACAAAGACAATATAATCCCTCTACATTTATTCAGCATTTCCTTTTCCTAATCACAAGATTTGCATTCACTCTGATGGCCAAGAGATTCTAGAGGAGAAAATTCATTTTTTTTCACTGAGCTTTCTGCAGAATTATTATTATTATTATTATTATTATTATTATTTTTCACAGATAGCTTTTCCTATATACATGCTATTTTACTCACTTATTCTAAAATATGCAGTTAAATGTTCCCACCATACTGAGTGTTGCAGAATCTTGTCAGTGATTTTCATTTTTCATTTCTTAGTCTCTGTGTCAATTAGTTTACATTTCCTTTATGTCTGACCCGAAACTCTAGACTTTGAGAGAAGTAGATTTTCATAGGTCTTTAGGCACCTAAAGAAAAGCATCTCATTACACTATAAAGAGGCATATAGAAAAAAAGTACCTAATTCCTGTTAACTGCCAAAGGAAAAGTGTTTAAAATATTTAAAGACTTAATAGTTTTATTAGCTCCTCACATGTATTGTAAAGTCCCTAAAAATACTTTTGGAGATAATGACCTTTGTTTTTAGTTTGTGTGGCGTTTCCTCTTGTGAAAGCAGAGAAAAGACCAAGAAATTAACATAAATTCCATATACTTTTGAAAGTTTCTTTGTATTGCAAGAATAGGATAAAGGGATGCTTGTTGTAATTCATACTTGTGGGCATGCACCATCTTTTAAACACACTTCCAGCTATGTACAATCTGCAATGGGGAATCTTTATGCTAAATATCTATATTAAGTGTAAGGTTTAAAAAAATATTAAAGAAAATCAACCTGGACAAAACTGCATTTTCCCCTAGTTTCAAAACTTTAAGAAATTCCCAACCTTTGGTTTCATTCATATATGGTATTAAAGTATAAGAGGAAAAGGGAGGATTGAACAGGAATTTCTAATTTTTCCACAAGACAAATCCTGGAAAAAGATAAATTAATTCAGGAAAGAACAGATGCATATGGCTTCCAAACGTCTTCATTTTGAGGGGTGTTTGTGAGGAAAAATGATGTGTTTTGTTGTCTTTGATGCTCAGCACCGATCAACTACGCACAGCCCCAGGATTTCCCAGGCTTAGGTTACACAGGAGCAGCAAAAACTTGATCCAGTGAGACAGGCTGCCATTGGTCTTGCATCTCTGAACAATGAGATTCAGTTTTCCTGAGAAATTGCAAGCTGCTGCTTTGAAAACAAACATCAAAGGAGACACTAAAGATTTTCAAAGCAAGCACTGAGGTGGTATTACAATAATCACATATGTTTTAATCTCACACGCACTTATGTGTCTAGTCAGGGATAAAGGTCTACATACTAATACATAGCTAGTGAAAAGATGTTATATACCAAAAAAAAACGGGCTAAATGAAGTGAAACACTGTATGTTCATTCTCGTTTTCAAAGAGTTTAGCCAAAGTTTGACCTGTCCCAGTGATAACTTTACAGGAACAACAGATGCTTATAAAGCGTTGGTCATACGCCTATTTCATCCCTGTACGCCAGAGGGCAGTAAGGCAATACCTATAAAATTTGTCAATCAAATAATCCAAATTTTCATATTAAAAATAAGCATAAAATTACTCACTAATATTTTTATATGCAGAAGACATTAGACATATGAAAACAACATCTGAGAAAACACTGATCAGCACTCCTCAATGCCTATATTAAAGCAGCTTATACAGAGTTCAATTTAAATATGCCTTCTTACACAATTCATACCCCAAAGCTGAAAACAATGAATTCATAAGAATCGCAGCAAGGCTCATCTCCCATTCTACTTGATTTTATTAAAGACACCACTTCGTATTCCCTATGACATTGCACATTTGCAAGCCAAACTATGCTGGTTTCAGTATGGCCTTTTGGCTGCATGAATACTATCTTACATTTCTGAAGCTCAGATTTAGCTGATTTAAATTCTCTTGGCTGGAAGTAGGGACATACCATTTAATTATTCACCTACAGTGAACAAGCTCTGGAAGTAAGAATTACCTCCAGCTTTCTCCAAAATTAAAGGAGAAATTAATTTTGCTTATGTTCATCTCTCTCCTTCAAGGTGATGAGTACTCCTGAGAGATCAGCAGCAATGACCAAGACTATAGTTGATTCATTCGTAGTAATGTGGGAACTGCATGTAGTAGCTATGGGTTGCTCTAAAACTTGGGATTGACTGTCTTAATTTGCAACTGCTGCTTCAAAAGCCCCAACTGAGTGATTGAACTAATGCAATAATTCACGTTCTCACCTTGTAATGACTTCTTTTTGTGTTTCCTAAAACTTTTCTAACTGCATCTTTACCAGCCATCATTCTCATCTCTACTTCTGACCCTGGTATACACACAGAATAAGCAACGGCATCTGTTTGGGCAGAGGGCTGTATTTCATTCCATCCCTTCATCAGCAGTCTTACTATTTCAGTGCCCTTAGCAGTACTCAATTGGACTTTCTATGCAGGTTTCAAGGTTGCCTGCTGGTGACATGAGCTATGGCTTAAGGTGTTTTCAAAGATCTGAGGTTAAAGGGTTGTTTACAATATTTGACTAGATTACATTATAGGAGTAAAATTTATCCCCTTTATCATCAACCGTAGTATGTTCTGGCAAGTAGCCAGGCCCCAATTAAAAGTGTGCATAAGTATACTTATAAATACGTATATCAGAACGCTAAGCAACTGAGAATCAATAGCCACCCTCACAGTAACAGTAGAAAACTATTCCTTAAGTACATCATATAAAATTACAATGGGATCATATTCCAATTGTTTTAATAAAATGACTACAATATGAGGCATTGTTTAGTCAGGGGAGGCCATAAAATTCTGAAATTAAGCCCTAACCTGTATGTAGCAGAAGGTTTCATATAAATAATGCCAGCAAGACAAATGGAGATTTTTATATATTGCAACCATAAAAAAGCTTATGGAGTGTTGCTTTGCTTATTATGGATTTTATCAGGGTTTCGTTGAGTGAAGCAGCAATTAAACTAAATATGCTGTCCCAGAAACCATTTATGACTGTTCTGTCTACACAGAGCAGACTATACTGAAAGAGACCATGACTTGCATTTCAAAACATGTTTAGACTTTCTTTTCAATAGTTGTAAAGAACCTAGAATGAGTCTCCTCACAAGGGATCAGATGAAGCCAAAAATCTATAAATATTTTTATTTTTCATTCCTATCGCACTTGCCTTACCTAGTAGACACCTTTTCCAAACAATTCTTTGGTTATTTATAATGAGCTAAGGAATTAGGTGATTTATGAATTCAATAATACAATATAGTGTTCTTATAGTCAAAGGATATTTCTGCGTTTGATGAGCTTTGGGACAAGCCTCGTAGCCCACAGGTATTTTTTATTCTGTAAGTTTATCCAAAGTAGTTTAGATTCAAGAAAACTTGCAAAGAATTCCAGTGAAATTTTTATTTTCCTGAGAAAGAATTAACAAATCAGGATCTTTTGAAAGAAAAATGCACAGAACCACTTTTATACTGAGACCTATCCAGTCCTATGGACAGTGCTGAGGCTGCACTAACACAGAGTCCCTAAAAATGCTGCAAAACTTTTGCTTATACTCTGCCCCCAAAAGAGGGGTGTACGCAAGGAGGGATCAGTATAGGGAAATCAGTAATTAGAATCTATAAATAATTAGGTTTAGAGGGAGGTTGGATAAAGATAGTATCTTTCAAAGGAAAATACATTTTTTCCAGTCTGGAAAGACATAGATGCTGCCACAGAATAATTTTGACACTTCATTAACTTTATCTGCTAGCACTGCCCATAGAAACAGAGATTTTTGGCAGAGCTCTGCTTCACTGTTTATCTGTTTTTTTTTTGCAAGGCAGACAAACCTGCTTTCATTTCCGTTTGTCCGTTTGTTTTTTATGAAAATAGATTTTAATAGTTCAGCTAGGAATTTTAATATATGAAACTCAACCTGCCTGCAACATTTGTTGTCCATGTTCAAATGTGAACCAACCTAGTTAGCAGCAGCGTTGTTTTACTCTGTGATAATCCAGTCTCATCCTGCCTTAGACATAGACTCACAGACAAAGACAGGAGTGGATAGAGACAAATTGTGTGTGTGGGGGGGGGGGGGGGGGGGGGGAAGTAAATATGTATTTAACTGAACTCTTCAGTGAAACTAAAATAAAAATATTTCTATTACACTATAAAATAACAAAGTGAATTGTCACAAAAGTGGCAAGGAAAAGTGCTCTTGTAGCTGAAGTATACCCTTCAATCTTGGAATTTATATTCAGCTCTTCTCTCATAAACACTTTGTTTTACCAGGGACAAATCACTCTCTCTATGCTATATTTATCCATGTGTAAAACTCACTCTATTTCATTAAGACATCAAGATATTTGGGACAGAAGTACTTGTGCTTTTTGTACAACCTTGTAGCAGTATTGGTTGATCTTAGCTGGGGCTGCAAAGTGCTGCTTCTAGAACAAACATTCTTAGATTTAGCTTTATTTCACTGCCAACACTTTAGGTCAGCCCCTAAGCTGCTTTAATATTTAATTAAAATTTATCAATATTAAGCTTTGAATGCCAGTATCTCTCTTGTTTCCAAGTACACACTAATTATGTTGTCCTCATTTACAGACCATTTAATTATCTGGTTGTTATCTGGAGAAATTCCACAGTATTTTCCAGAGCTGTGGGTATACTGGCTTTTTCCAAAAGATATCTGCCCTGCATGTCTTTATGAAGGAAAATCTGACTCTGTCATCTTCCTCATTCCCCCCAGTGATTTCTACATGGTAAGAGAGTCTGTCATAGGCCTGTCATTGTCTTTAAGTCACTGGTACCTGAAGAGGACCAGCTATGTGAGGGACCAAAACTAATGCAATGAGAAGACTGAAGCAGATACATAGATCAGTTACCAGAAGAGTGAAGGTATACACACACATAAGTGCTTGTGCATCACCTAGACACAGTGCAATTATAATTCTTACCTCAAAGAAGATATGATCCAAGGCCCTGATTCTGTAAGCCTTAAGCAAGTGCTTCAGTGACTCAGTGCTGTTTTGACTATGCAGCTGATTCTCTCAGTTCCTACCAAGAATCTTACAATGTATGACATCTGCCTAAAATCCCATTTCTGAAAGTCATAAATCTGCAGAACCTCCAAATTCATTTGGGGAAAAAAATGTTCCTAGTGCTGTCATTGCACAGAAAAAGACTGGAAAACATGACACAGATGTTTCCTTAAGGCTCAGTAAACAGAAAGCAAATTAAAAAATACCTTTTCTTAAAAAAAATAGTTCTTTGGTTTAAAGACCACATCTTTTAAATCTTACAGGCCAGCCTGATGATTTTTTAATACTTCAGGTTGACAGAACGATCACTGGGACTATTCACAGAGGATAAAGATAAAAATGTGCAAAAGATCTTTGTCAGATCTGGGCCTACAGCCAGCCTCTCACTCCCCAAGAGCATGTCATATGGCACTACTAAATTTGGCTCAAACTTGTTTTGGTGAGTGCAAAATTTGCCTGGATCCAAAGCTGGTTCTGCTTCTCCCACTTGAAGCTTTTTCATCACATGTTGAAATCTCTAAATAAACTAATACTACAAAGAAGCTTTTATCTGGATGGAGGTGTGTTTAAAAGAAAGTAATAGGGGTGAAAGCAAAACAACATTGGGGAATTAATCAGAGGTTGATTTCTGAGCTATAAATTACCATTGATTACAGTATTTACTAAATTCACTAAAAATCTCTTCCTTGGTTTCTTTGCTTGTAGACAGATATCCACTTGCCTCTTCTTGTTTGGACTAGAATCTGTCCCTGTAAAGCCCCAGGGAATTAACTTACAAGCAATGGCAGAAAAAGCTGAACACAATGATTTCCTTCCTCCCAACATTGTTCCATGCAATGTTGGCAACCAGATCTGTGAAACAACAGTTTAGCAAAGGAAATCTTTGGCAATGACTGCATGTCTGACACCACAGCCCCTTCTTCCCCCTTTTTAGCTGCATATGCTAAATCACTTTAATTTGTGAAGAAAACCTATGTGTTAGATGGGAATACACTGTTCATGCAGCTTTTGGTTAGTCCCATGCAAACTACAGAAAAGCCAGAAAAAAGGGTAGAGTGCTTTTCTCCAGTAAAAGCACAAAATGTAAAAATCTAAAAATAATACAAGTGAAAGCATCTGAGAGACCCCACTCTTAATCTGTTAGTACGTGTACAATATGACATGACTAACGCCAGTCCTCTGGGCCATCCCAATTTATTCTTCCCCCCGGGAGCATCAGTTTTGATGATTGTGAACTTGGCAGGGATAAAATTTTCAGGAAAATCTATAGCATCAAGACAGAAGAATTCTCTAAGTAAACCCCACAAGGTTGGTAAGATGGCGGGCATAATAGCACTGCTATTGAGCATGAAGGCTACTGCAAACAAAGTCTGAGTCAGACAGGCTGTTTTGAGTATACCTGCCTGAGTTGTCATGAAAAGTGGAAGAAGCAGAGTTTATAAACAAACTTTCCTGCATAGAGAGCAAATTCTTTTCTCCCAGCTTGTCCTCAGCACAATGCTGAGGTGCTGTCTGGCCCAAAGTGCTCAGCGTTTTCCCTCAGGGAAGGCTCCTCTTCTCTCACCTCAGGGAGGGCTCCTGTCCTGCCAGCTGAGGGAAGGATCCTCTCCTCTTACCTGAGGGAAAGTTTCTCTTCTCTAGCCTGAGAGAAAGCTTCTGTCCTGTCAGCTGAGGGAAAGTTTCTCTTCTGCCAGCTGAGGGAAAGATCTCCTTTCACCTGAGGGAAAGCTTCTCTTCTCTCACCTCAGGGAAGGCTTCTGTCCTCTCACCTGAGGTAAGGAAGTCTCCTCTCTTCTCACCTGAGGGAGGACTTCTGTTGTCACCTGAGGGAAAGCTTCTCTCCTGCCAGCTAAGGGAAAGATCCTCTCCTTTCACCTGAGGGAAAGTTTCTGTCCTGTCAGCTGAGGGAAAGCTTCTGTTCTAACAGCTAAGGGAGGGCTTCTCTTCACTCATCTGAGGGAAAGCTTCTCTCCCGTCACCTGAGGGAAGGATCCTCTCCTCTCACCTGAGAGGAAGCTTCTGTCCTGTCAGCTCAGGGCTTCTGTCCTGTCAGCTGAGAGAAAGCTTCTGTCCTGTCACATGAGGGCGGGCTTCTCTCCAATCACCTGAGGGAAAGCTTCTCTCACCTCAGGGAAGGCTCCTGTCCTGTCACCTGAGGTAAGGAAGGCTCCTCTCCTCTCCTCTCCTCTCCTCTCATGTGAGGGAAAGTTTCTCTCCTGCTAGCTGAGGGAAGACTCCTGTCCTGTCCAGAACTATATTCACCCCAAGGTGCTTTTGTAACCTTCTCTTTCTGCTTTTAACGAGGTAGTTAATTTGCTGAACAAGGAAGCCTGGTAGTTGATTTATAAATTGCGCCAGAAGTTTCTTCTCTACTCAGACATAACTATAACAATTTGGATTTTATGCTGAATGTTGGAATCTGAACAAACTCTTTGCAGTTTCATATACGTCCTTTATATAAGAAATGTTCCCTTTGCTCTTTTGTTTTATATGCTACTAATAAAATCTTTTTGTTAGAGCAGATTTTCCAGTATATTAAAGTCATGAGTAGTTGATGGAAATATATATATATGTATTTAGAACTGCAACTAAATACTTGGTTAATGTAAATGTACCTGTCTGTAAATCACTACTTCCATGGTCACTGTGGATGAGCAGGGCCCTCAGTAGGAGATCTGAGTATGGAAGCAACTTGCAGTTCTTCGTGCTATCTTGAAAAAGGAACTGCTATAGTGTGTCAGCGCTGTGGTTTGTCTACTCCAATATTCCTCCTCTTTTAAGAAAAGACTAGTAGCAAATATCCTGGGGGAAGGAGTAACATTTCCACCATGGACTATTAGGAAAGGTTATCTTTTTCTTTATCCATAGGTAATTGCCTTTATACTCTGATGCACAAGGATGGCTTTACTTAACTATTTTTTTTAGTCTAGTTTAGATACCCCAAAAATGGCTTATTGCATTCTCTATTTTTATTTAATTCTTTTTCCCCAAATACCTGGTATGAAATACTCCTTATACTTCCCATCACAAAAAATGTTTCTTGTGAACATGATTTTGCGTCATTTATTTGGCTTAGACAGAGCCAAATTTAGATTTTAAGATGCAGTTTTGAACTTCCACCACTTGATGGCCACATTTAAAAATTTTGTTTCAAATAATGCCAGTGCTGTATTTGGCGAGGTAATGAGCCTAAAAAGTACATGGTCAGAAAACCATCCAGACAGTTTCCCATACCAAGATTATATTTATGCATACGTCTGTGTTGTTTGTGCAAATATTTATGTCAATAGCTCTCTGAAACAGCTGTATAATATAATGTGGAACAGTGGCAAATACTAGAAGTGGCAATTCAAATGTAACTCTCCAGTCCTGTGACCTTGCATATGGTGGCTTTGGCATCCAAGGCCTCAGGTCCCAAGTCCTCCTCTCATTGCAGCAAGGATGTAATCGTTCCGAAACTGGTATTTCATACCAGTTTGTGAAAGAGTTACCTGTGACATGAGAATGGCTAGCTAATCCATCTCCAAATTTCAATATTGAAAAAAACATAGTAGAATACGTTTTGAGATTTAAGTTTTTTGTTTATAAAGGAATGTGGAAATCCAATAGTAATTTCAGTCAGAAAAAGGCAAGACACTTCATGTGGAAAGTACGTACAAAATGGACATTCTGAATTTTTTCAGATTTTATTTTTTCCTAAGTAAAACATTATGTAAGTCAAAAGAATTTTTTGGCTTTTGCAAGTTTGTATTCTGAACCTTTGATTGAACCTTAAGCCATTCTTGCTGAAATCATGATCTAAGTTTTTTACCTAAGAAATGCAAACCTACAGAGTTTTTGATTTTATTTACTTTGAAAGTATTGACCTTAACATGACTCAAAAATATCATCCTACTGGATGTGATTTCCTCTTGGAGTTTTATTCTGACCTGGCCTATTCAAAAGTTGTGGGATTCTGTCATTGCTTGTACTATTTTATTTTATTTTTTCTTCTACCACAACCTCTAGGTTTGAGGGGCTTACTGGCAGGATAATGACAGTGTTACTTCAGTCAGCATGGTTCTTTTTAATTTGTCTTGAGAGTGCTTCTGCCAATTTTGTTAAAGGAAACCAAATAAATTTATTGT
Source organism: Anas platyrhynchos (assembly GCF_047663525.1). NCBI lineage: Eukaryota > Metazoa > Chordata > Aves > Anseriformes > Anatidae > Anas > Anas platyrhynchos. Next base: position 5,650,502 of record NC_092605.1, read on the forward strand.
TGCCAAAAAAATATCTTGGGAAATACATGGAGAAGAGGCTGAAATATTACTGAAAAATAATTTAAAAATCTATATGTTTGTAGTGGAATTTGATAAGATCTGGACGATTTAAAAAGCATGCTCCTTTGGGTCACTTCAATAATCCCTTGTGATATTTTTAGACATTAGAATGTATGTTTTCTCCTTAATGGAAAACAAAACAAAAGCCTTGTGGATATTTTTTCCAGAATGAAGTGTTTTATCAATCAAACTATTTTGGACTGGGTCTGGCTTCAAGATGCAAAATGTCCAGTGTAAGAAGTGAGTTTCTAAGCTTGCAACATAAATTGCTTTCTCTATATTCAGGCCATTAAACAATGAAATGACATTTATATCTAATCTCCATCTCATGAATTTGTCTTTACAACATCCTAGGAAAACATAAAAACAGCATCCTGTTTATGATAATTAAAACAGTTGGTGGTAATGAATGCAGATATCAAAGTTTTAGTGTAATTGAGGTGATGGTACATTTAAAGCAAGCTAGCAGGTGTTAGATCTGAAGCTATGACTTATGGAGCAATATTGTACTGCACAGTTGAAGCTGAAGAAACCCTCAGTGCAACAGCAGTCTCACAAAAATACACGAGGATCTACAAAATGAAAGATCCAAAGGGAAACTAAAAGACAATTTGGGCCATTCCAGAAGCTACTTTTTGGAACTCCGTACGATACAAAGCTAATTCCTTTACCCGACTCTTTTTCTGTTTAGCTCTATGTGTGTATGAAATGCTGAACTGTTTATTGTTCATTCCTAATTTTTAGTCTGTTTGAAACTGATGAAAGCTAAAGTGACCTAGTTGCACTTTGGCTACCAGGAGTTTCATATGGTTCTTGTTGTAGCTCATACCTAAAAATGAAGGAAAAGAAGTCATAATGCAATTATTACTAATCTTTGCTTTCTTCTTTCACTCTTTTTCTCTCTTTCCTCATCCTCTAGTGTGACTGTGGTATAGAATACAGCTGAGACAGAGCTGGTTCCAACCTTTGGTACTTATTTTTGGCTCATTAATTTTTTTGGCAAAGAAGAGACACTTAAAAGTCTGATGTTCAAAGGCTACGTGGTGATTGATCAGAAGTCAGCACAGTCAGTTTTGTTATTTTTTCCACTCATAGTAATGCTATTGCCTAAGAGCCCACAAAAACAAAGCAATTAGGTTTGCTTGATAGGAGGAATGATGGCGGCAGAACTATCATCAGCATTGAAACTAGCATGTTTCCATGAGATTAACTTTCCTCCACTTATTTAAGTGCCAAAGTCTAGTTTATAAAATGACGAGGTAATGCAAGTTGCGTTTAAAGTGCATTATCTGAATTATGCCAACTGTGCTCTTCAGGAATGTGACGTTGTGAAATGAGATTTCCACACACCCACAGGAATGAGCAGACACTATATATTAGCCTAGTAAAAATACAATCTTATATCAATAACACCCAGGCTCTCTCTCCCTTTCTTCCTGTTTGTGTTGTGTGTCTGAGTTAGTGTTGTTCTGAGCCAGTGTTGCCAGGTGTACTCGCCAGAGCCTACTCAACTGGAGCTGTGAATACCAGCCAAAAATAGCTAGCCCTGACCAGATGCTCCAGCAGAGTTAATAATTGAGAGCCAGTGAGGACGTATGCAGAAGACACACACAGCTATTCACTGCTAGAGCTTTGAACTTGTCCATTGAAGATGAAATTTTAACTTACATCAGGATGTGGAGCAGTGTTAGCTGCCTGGATAGGATGGGTAGTAAGACACTGAGTGGTGATCTCAGGTTTATCTCAGTTCTCAGTTTTTATTTAGGTTCAGTTCCTGCCTCAAGTGATAGAGCTACTGGGTACTTGTGCTTAGCCAGTACCTTTCTTGTGACTTGATTTCCCCATCTTTGGAACAGAATGATGTTCATGAAACTGATCAGAAATTTTGAATTCTAAGCAAAAGCCAGTGTTGCTATTTTTGACAGGGAAAATATTCCAGATGGACTGATTTAGGATTTCGTAATGTTGGCAACAATGTCCTGAATAAGGTGGTGCTGCTGGTATTCAGCGGATTATATTTACCTCTGCAAAAAATACTGAGTTTATGGGGGACTGTTGGGACTGGTGATATAAATGAGCTATATATACCGATACATTTCACTAATTCCCCTTTTAATCTGTGAAAAACCTCTGGGGCTGTTGATGAGGTCCAGAGTATGTGAGACCTAACAAACTCTGGCAGAACTTCCTGTCTTCATTTGGAAACAAATTAAATGCATAACTCAGAAAATGGAGAATACCTAATTTGGTTTTATCTCAGTACGTTTGAGTGTCTCACTAATTCTGATACCCAATTTGCTAATATTTGAGAAAATTAAGGTTATGGGTGAGCCCTGAAAAAAAAAAAAAAAAAAAAAGTTTTCAGGGTTAATTAAAGAAGTACATGAGTCTGGTTTGGAACCCATTTAGGCAATTCTGGAGTGCTTGCTGCAGCTGGTGGGCTTCCAGGAGGTGTCTGGAAAGGGAAAGATTAGTTCTGGTTAGTAATACTGTTGGATGGCAAAGGCACAGGAGCCAGAAATTAAGAATTTCTGTCAGACTCTTCCTAGATAATGACAGACCCAGCAGGAGACGATTGCTTTCTTTGGATGCCAATGTCTGACTCATTGTTTTCTGAACCCTAGTAAAGCTGAATTGTTGGTACTTCAAGAGAGCCAGATTGCTGCAAAGAGTCTGAAGCTTGAGCACGAAAGAATTGAAAGACTGTCTGTGAGTTATTTGAACTTTAGGAAGGAATGAAAAAAATGTTATCTAGCTACAATGCTGAGTCGTTTTAGCCTTAGGAGCTGCTTAGGTCAGCTGAAAGATTGGGAAGGAAAACACTGACTCAAGTATTTTATTGTGTCAGCAGAGGGTCCCTGCCGCAGTATGGGCTGAAACATGAAAGTAGGGATCCAAAGGGAATTGCTATCAACAGTAGCTGCTTTAAAAATAGTGTAATTCCTTTGTTTCTGAGGATTGTCTAAAGTCATAGGAAATCCTGCCAGGAACCTACAAGCCCATAGCATTAGTAGATCTTTCACTGAGGAGTTGAATACAATGAGATTTCCACCAGATTCCTTTTTCTTCACTTTTCTTCTGACTTACCATCTAGCCAGGTGGGTGAGAATACCTCACAGGTAGGCTTTTCCACGGAAGGTAAAGCTTAAAACCTTGTAACCACAATTACTTTATCTCCTTACTCTCCAACACAGCCATGTGATCAGTCATGGTAATAAGTAGTTCTACTCTGGCTCCATAATACCTTTGCTTGTGTCCTTAAAGATTTCGGGAATCTGAGCACTATCTTTGTGGAGGACTGTGTTGGAATTTTTTCTTAAAAAATCTAATAATATTATTGGATTAACATTGTTATGTGCTTTCTGTCTTTAAATGATTATTTTATCCTTATAATAATGCTTCAAATATCAAGATTCTCATACTGTGCATTCTGCAAAGGAGGTGGGGGGCAGAAATCCCAGTTCGCTGATTGTAATTCAAAACAGTAATGACCTCTTATTCAAATGGTGTTATCTCAAGCATTGCAATCAAATTCCAATTTGGAAAAAAGAATCGATGCACTTAAACTTTTCTTCTACCACAGTTTGACATTTCTTTCTTTTTTTCACTTACAGTGTCAGGAAGTGGAGCTGAGTTGGCAGTATACGGCAGCAGTATATGCCATCCCAGAGGAGGCTGTAAGTAAGTGTTAAAAATGTTTAGTTTTGTCTATTAAAAAGACTTTTACTGAACTCTAAAAAGTAGTAACAGAACTACCACTTCCAGCAGTTTAGTGGTTGTTAATAGATGTTGGTATATTGATTATTTTCTAATGGGGATTTAAATTCCTATCAGCACTCTCCACCGTAATGGAAATACTTTCTCAAACTCAGCCATCTGATAAATTTTCTGTGAACTCCTTTACATAGGTTGAAATTTGCCACTGTACAAGTTAGTAAGCTTGTGGGATCTGTCATTGATTCATATAGCTAAATCTTGTGGATACTGCTTGCTTTGGAGAGCTTGTCATGCAGCTTCATGTTACGTTTCATCTGTTCACCTGTTTCACTATTTCTCCACAGAAGTTGTAATTGTGTTCTTGTACACTAGAATAAATTTAAGAAGCTGTGTAAGGTGGCCTTTCATTGGCACACTATAATTGTTTCCTGTTATTTCTTCTAAAAAGAAGATTTACACAAATAGTTGCACTGCTTGTGATTGTCACACAATGCTATTGTTTGCGATATGGTGTTAACATCAGTAATATAATATAACTTACTGAAGTGAGACATAGTATCTGTCAGGATTATTTCATCCTTTGCTGTTCTTATAATGTGATATTGAGATTTCTTTCATTTATTAAAATGCAATATCATTTTAAAGTAACATACAGATTTTGAATGCCATTATATTCATGTTACCAATTGTTTAAAAATCGTTTTTCAGTGTTGGTCCACCCTTAGCTTATTAACAATATTTGCTGTTTTTTTTTTTTTTTTTTTTTTTTTTTTTTTTTTTTTTTTTTCTGGGGGTTCAAAATGCTACTGCAGGACAGATGACATGCTATGGTATATCATTACAGTCTAATGTGTTACTTCGTGGTCTCAGGTTGCTTTTCTTTGAGTAGTTGGATACTATCAGCTGTCTGTTTCTCATCTATTGTTTCTTTCCCTCAGAAGCTCCGTAAGTGGGAGATGACAGAGCCAACGCACTGCCTGTGTTAGGGGAGCAACAGAACTCCGATAGTGATGTAAATTATTGGAGCAGTGTTCATCTAGGGAATTGCAGACAGACAAAGCAGCTCTGAGGAATTGCATCCCTGTCAAAGAAACTTTGTTTCAGCTGAGGCTTGAATAACAGCAGAAATGAAAAGCAGAGTAATCTGGTGAGGGGGAAAATGAACTGCAGAAACTGTAAGTATTTTTGAACGATTTCGTACATAGCTCACTTATCTGATGAGCAGATTCCTATATGCATTTCTGGACACATTTTTTTTGTCTTTGAAGAATGAAAAGTGCATTTCCTTTAATATGATGTGTAGGCAGATTATTTCTTTCCCATTCTCTAAATATGTGGATAGAATATTTTATATGAAGAATGGAATCTCAAATATTTATAGGGGAGAAAACTCTTTTATTTTGCCTTCCAAGTATACACAAACATTTTGATCTAAATATACACTGGTACTTTGGTTGTGTGGTCAATATCTTTTAATGGGACATACTTATAAGCAACTAATCATAATATTTAAGACCAGCTTTTTCATTTCAGTTTATGGAGTTAGTTACATTTCTATTGTTTTCTTCAAGAGTCAACTTACAGGACTATAATATCAATTACTTACCTGCATTCACACAAGAGCAAACTCAGTGCTAAAACTGTCATCCTGAAATAAGTTTGCATGGAGTTTTATGACAGTCTGAAACAAATTTTTTTTATGAACAGTTTTTGTTTATTGTGGTTCTCAGCAAACAGGTGTGTGTGTGTTTGTTTCATGGGACCAGTTTTGAACAGGACAAATCAGCTCTAGCCAATAAGAGACTAAGGAACTCTGTATTCTGCTACCACACTCAGACCACCAGGAAAAATAAATTAAGAAAGGGTCATCTGGATTTTCTGAAATTAACCTGCAATGATTTCTCATTATGTTTTCTAAGCAATATATTTAGCAATTAATTCAAAGTTAACAGTCTGCTATAGCAACATTTCTTAGAATTGATGTTTTTAGAATGTTTATTGGGAAGTGTGGCACTGCACCACTCTATATTTTTTGTATGTATTATCATGAACTGATTAAGACGCCTTTTTGAAGTGAAAAACAGTGATATAACTTAGCATGAGTCTATCTCCTTTGGGAGAATTTGATTTGACTCTATCTTTTCAGAGGCTCTAGATAAATTGTGATTCAGGTAACTAAATAGTCTCGTGGAGACTGCTGTTTCTAATGGAAAAAACTTACTATGCATATACATGTTACGATTTGATTGACTGACTGTTTTGGAAGTAGCATGACATCCTTGTCTATACTCTTTCAACATACTCAATAGTGTGATACTAGTTTCTTATATTTGAGGTTGCTTAACAGTTCTAAGCACACAGTAAAGAAAGTCTCCAAAGAATTTACCTAAAACTTTGTACTGAGTTTGATACAATCTATGGCAGAAGAGCAGCTAGCAAATCACTTGAGAAATAATACCTGTTTCCTTTGTTTTCAATGTGATGGCATATCCAATTACACTCCATCTTCACTGAAATGTTTCTGATGTGGGTTAAAACTTTATTGTTAATCTCCACAGGATCTGTCTTGGATCTCTTGCCTTTATTGTTCATAGAACATCCCTAGTTAGTTCCTCATTATTTTAGACTTTATTCTTTTGTTTGTTTGTTTGTTTAAGGTTGACACTAATCTGAAGCAACCATATGATTCAGTGAAAAATTCAGATCTTCCAAGAGAACAAAGAAAATATCAGATTAGATGGTTGCACCAAAAATATTTTGTGGAATATTTTTAAAGGAAGACCAGCTAGTTTGAAATTACATAGCTAATTAATTTCTCAATTTTAATATTAAAAACTATGCATCTGGAATATGGTGGCTCACTCTAAGAAACAGAGATCTAGGTTTCAGTATCTTTGAAAAAATTCTAATCTCATCACTTTTCAATAAAAATATGAATGCCATTATTATATGAAGTATTAAATTTCCCAAGCACTATTTTTTAAATGAGGATTAAGATTCAATGAGGTACAATGAGGTCATTTCAATTCCCAGGATAACCATATTTCTAAATGTGTTTGTGTATGTTTCTGGCACAAATGACTACACTTTCACTAGATCTGTTGGAACATGCTTATGCTCCTGACTCTTTTAGCAGCCAGGACTGATGCCTGGCCAATCAAGGATGAGAAAAGGTAAAGAACAACATTTATTTCTTTTGAAATAGGTAGAGCTATTTATTTATTTATTTGTTTGGGGAGGGGGGAGGGGGGGGAGAGAGGGGTAAATAACCTTTTAGTGATTGGAAACCATTTGTGAATCAGTGTTGAGCCGTTGTATAATTTATTCAAAAAAGTTTAGCAGCAATACTTGGCTTCTGTTTAAAAATAGTATTTTGAGGTTAAATTTAGCTCTGTTTAAAAGACAATTTAGATACTACATCCTCTAAGTGGAATATTAGATTTGACCTCTGATTCTGAGTTAAATGTTAGCCATTGAATAAAATATAAATATCTGCTATTAATGCAGTGCTAAATCCATGAAATTCACTTCCAGGTAAAGACTATCTTTTCAATAAGAGTCAGTACTCCTGTTAGTTTAATTCTTCTGAATTGCATAGAAGAATGAATAGGGTAGAATATTCTGAAACTTGGATATATTCTGGTCAGGAAAATACAACTAACAAGTCTTAGTCCTAGTCACAGAATTTACATTCCCAAGTGAATGGAGGCCAAAAGAATTTACTGGCTGAGATGGAATTGGTCCTCTCAGTAACTCATGAATGCAGTTCTCAAAGGAAGATAGGAGTCTTTATTGTCAAATTTGGCAGTTCAGAGTTTAAGGCCTGTTATAAAGTGAAGTCACGTTGAAAGTATACAGTATTTGTTTCCATGTTTCACCTGCAAGTGAACTAGTTTTAGAATGGTACAAAGAAAAGTGTTGCTCCAAGGGCTTTGTCTTAACGATCTTTAGGAATCAAGGGAAACTTGTCTGCTAGGGGTTAACACCGAAGAATAGCCTTCATCCTTCTTTGAAGTGATGCATTCCCTAAGCATGTAGAGAAACTTGATGTTTATCAGACAAGTTGCCACATATTTGGCCTAGTATTCAGTTAGCATTTGCTAGTGTACATTATTTTAGTGCACTTTGTATTCCATCAAAATGCTTAGAACTGACATTTCACTTCAGAGTACCTCATAATAATGATGCAGATATCTTTCTATTATTTTTCTCTCCCACTTATACAGAATTTCTGCTTTGTAACCCAATAGAAATTACCTAGCTGATTAAAAGACTTGCTACAAACAATGTTAGACCCCTTTTAAGTGCTGGTAGAAAAAATGTAGGGGATTGTAGATACAGGAAAGATAGCTGAGTTAGTGTTTTAGAGATACAAGAAAGCTTTGTGTCGATAACATTGTTTTCAAAATTTTTAGTATATCTCTTACAGCTGGTCTGCAGCATTTGTGGCCCCAGTAGTGTTCCTTCTGTCTGCAACTAGATAAAGCACGGTGGAACCTCACCAGTAAGTCAGATGAAAACACTCTCCTGTCTTCAGCTGTTTCTGTGCTACACAGTCTTTTAGTTGCCTGAAGAACAATCAGAGTGTGGGAATTGTATTGAGAAATCATAAATTGCTTTGGGATTTACTCAACAGACTCTAATTTTGTATGAAATATGTGATTACGGAAGCACATAATAAGCATTCTCTTCTATGCTTACAAAGAGTCTTTTCAAATATTTTCAGATAATTTTCTGTTAGGAATTCTTAGATTCTGTTGCGTTATATCAGGCCTGGCATGTATTTCAGTCAGGTTTCATAGCAGATTTGCTTATCATGGAAAGTTTTTTCCTTTTAAACAAATAAGCAAACAAAAATTCCTAACTGTCTTACAAGTAACACTCTTCCCTTTGTGATAACTGCTGTGCAGGAACATTGTTTATTTTAAGCATGATACCTTCCACAATTCCTTAGAACACAGAAACAGAATGAAGAGCATAAGTAGTACATAACTACAAACAGGTAGGATCCTACTAATGTATGTACTATTGAAGAATTAACAGAGGAGGCCTAATGGTAGCAGCAGGTGGGTACTTCTGACCAACCTCCCACTCCAGCTCCCAGTATACTGAGTTAAGATTGCCTGTGTTAAGGCCAAAGCCATAATGACAACTTGGTGACAAAATGGGAAGGATCTATATTAAAACACTGCAAAGTTGAGAACGTATTCTAACAATTTAACAGTTTAGCAAGGCCAATTTAGCAATATAACAGTTTAGCAAGGCCATTGATGTGAAGGATGACCTAAAATGAATTAGACTATTTCTGAGGCGTATTGTAGTATATTTATACAACACTGCACTGCAGTGGAATAGACATGTAAACTTACCTAGACACTCAAAATATGCAGTCAATGACACTCAGAACATGAACTGCACAAAGTAGATGTGGCTTATGACTCCTGTACTTGACTGTGTGTCAGAGGAGCATTGCACATTAATTTCTTAGGCATTTTTGAAAATCTCACATTATTTCAAACATTGTAAACTTCTGATCAGCCTGAAAGGAATGACTTACACACATTGACTAGCTAATGTTATTTTAATTGCAGTAGAACCGAGAATCCTTAGCCAGGATCATGACCCATGTGCCAGGCACTACTTACTCAATTAACTTCTGCCAGAGAAAATTTGTTATGCTGAAATTTATCAGCATTAGTAACTAGAGCTGTGTAGACCACAGTGCAGACTGATTGATTCTTCTGCTCAATATTGCGTTGTAGACTTTAGCTGTAGGAAAACATACTCTTCTGGGTTCAGATCACCAGGGTCTGCTGGTCACTGGTTTCTCCAGCATCTACACTCCATTACCAATACTTAAGCTCCTGTATATTCTGTAATAGTCGTACAATGACAGTGAAGATTAAACTATATATTTTTTGCAGTCACCTATGTAGCCACAAATATGTCACACATTTCACATAAACTTTCCAAAAACATTTAAGGGGGACTCTCCCTGAAGGCAGGACTCAGACCTGCAATTGGCAGAACCATGCTGCACAAAAGTTTTCTAGCACAGATGTGAGAGGAGTTGGCTGTGCTCCTGTGCCCCTTAGGTCTTTGCCCTAGAGGTAAAATAAAAGCACAGAATTGAGTGGACAAATCCAGAGCAGTGGTTCATGCCCTTTATATGTAAAAAAGCATGCCCTATAAAGTTCAAATTTAAAATTTCTGAAAACACCAGTGAATCTTCTTCTATCCATATCCTTGTATAGTACTTCTAGTCACTATAAAATAACCACAGATTTTATTAAATACAAAATGTATGTTTTGCTGTGGTATTCCTCTTCCATACATAGACATCAAGATAGCTACAGATTACCTAATGACAACATTTTGGTCCAGTGAACGTGTCAGTAAAGCAAACCAAGCATTTCTCTTAATAAAACATCTTTCAAGCATCCTTAAGGACACATTAAAGTGATCTCCTTAGAAGCCGTACTTAGTAAGCTAATTAACAAGATCAGAGTGTGCATTCCTTCCTTATGATTAACTCTATGGCACTGAAAGGAAAATTCTAAGTAGAAGTCTTAAAGTGACACTAAATGCATAGATTCTTATATTCTGTATTGGAATGCATGACACACTGACTGCAGTTTAAGTAACTGTTTAAAGTATTTTGAAAGCAGCAAGGACATAATTCAACTTAAACTCTGACTTTTCCTCAACAGAAATACACAAGGCATTAAACAACTTGGGCAAACAGTCTGGAAAGTTACATTGCTGTTCATCTTGTTACACTTGGTGTTTTTTTATGTAATGGTGAATTATACTCCTTAGAGCTGGGCCTTCAGCATTTTTCTGAAAACATACAAGTGTACTACATCTAATCCTCAGGATTGTTATAACCTATTTACCATGAAGAAAAGCTAATGTGCACATAAATGATTAAAATCATTTTCATCACATGCTTTGTGTGATATCTAAGTTTGATATCTAAGACAGTAAGAATACTACAATATTAACCATAGGAAAAAAGTAACAATGGTTATTTTTATATTATATACAAGAACTTTGCTCCATAACATTGTGCCCAGGGTACAAGAGCAGTACTGATGCTCAAGCATGCTGTTTTGTATAAACCAGTGTTACTACAGGATCTTGGTTTGGCTGGCTGAATTATGATTAATTTACTGGAAGACAATAGTGTAATAGTGTGTGGTGATATAATTGTGATTGTAGTAGGATGGAAGAACAAATGCTGTATTCCTTGGAGGCTGGTGCTGAAACAGCTGAATGGCATGGTGTTGTTTAATACTGCATACACAGCTTAGGCAATGAGCTCTTCAGCAGAATTGCACAGCTTAAATTCTGTATTTTCACGCACATTTAATGTGGCCTACTGACTGTCGGCTCTTCTTATTTTGCTTGAACAGAATTCTTGTTTCAGCTATGATGAGATACATCAATGTAGCTCTCCTTAAAGCTTATTTCTATTTTATTGCCATTTTATACTAGTTTGTCAATCTGTCTCCATTTGGAAATCTCTCCATGCTTCTGTTTGTCAGGTGGCCATATAAATTCTTGAGAAGTTACTGTCAGTTGAAGGCATACTAATACACTTCCTTCTTGAGATTAAACCCTTATGGGACATGAGACATAGTATGGGTCATAGGATTCCAGCCACACAAAGCTAAGTAAGAAATACTGATCTAGGACCATAGTGCCGAAGCTATGTGGAACAAACTCTGAACTGAAACAAGTTCAGAATATTTTTCAGTTTTGAAACAAAAATAGTAATATGCTATATAATTAGAAAAGATTATTTTTCTAAAATTAGATGCTACAAGAAGATACTGGTAAAGCAACAGTCTAATGACGTTTTATTAGCAGAGTATTACTAAGTAATAAATGCTTAAAAATTGCATTGCTTTCAGTAGTAAATTCTAATGGTGTATTTAGCACTATTGCACTGTAAAAAAAAAAAAAAAAAAAGTCATGAAAATACAGATTTCAATCCAGACTCCTAATTATTGTGCATTTTCTGTTTGTAGTCATGAACATCTCTGTAAAAAAAAAAAAACAACTAGTAAACTTGATGAAATTAGTTTTGAGACTATTGTTTAGGCACTAAAACTGACAACTTAGAAATAAACAAAAGTTCAGTATAACCAGAGTGGTTTTGCTATTAAAGTATGTCTGCTATTAAATTGTCTAACAACTACTACAGTAGTTACAGTTCTTCGTTAAAATACTCAGATCTTTATGGATTTTATCAGAGAATACTACTTTACATTACATGGTAATTATAGACTACTGTCTCTGAAGTGAATTTCCAATACTGTTGTCCTACAGAACACAGAAAGGGAGAACTAAGTCATATGTTCCATCTTTACTACTACATTCCTTAGAGGGTTCCATATGTTTACCTTTAGCTGACTTTAGAATTTTTGTTTTTGTGGTTGCTGGCAAGCAGAGTTGAATTCTTTCTTGCCTATTTCTTTAATAAGGAATGTGAAGCCACATACAAAATAACACTAGAATACAACAGTATGAAGCACAAATAATCCCCAATGAGATGCGTATTTTGTGTAGACATCAGAAATGCTTTGCACCTTTCTTTATTTAGACTGCTAGGCTTAAAAATTCCAAAAGGGGGCAATCTTACCCTCTGCCTGGAAATCTATAATTGTAATTCACTTGAGAAAATGCAGCATAGTACTCTCAAAGTTCTCATTTACCTTAGAGAGCTGAAGGTTAGTGCATAAATTATAAAAACAACTTGTAGGCTTTTGTCTTTGTTTTTGAAAATTAAAGGTATTACTGGACTTTAAACTTGATTAACTGCAATAATATGGATACCTGTGGCCACTCTCAAAGTGGCTGACTGAGAGAAGCATTTAAAAAAAAAAAAAAAAGGCTCTTAAATTGTTCTTGGTCATACACAACTCTATGAAGGAGATTTAGGCAAAACATAGAATCTCAAGCTCATTTCTCTTTTTTTCAGATGATCATCACTTTTGAAATTAAGACAAAAACTGTACTCTCTTGAAGGAATATAATGATAGCCAAATTAGTGCAAGTTAGTTTTTACAATTTTTTATCATGCCATAGTATAAGTGAGAGAGAGAACTTTTTGGAAAAAAAAAAAAAAAAAAAAAAAAAAAGAAAAAGAAAAAAAGAAAAAAGCACTTGCCATCCATTTGTAGTATTTTTTAATTATTTTTATTATTCTAGAAGAAATATGCATATTTTCTTTCTTTATGCTTTCTAAATAATGTTGTAGACATGTCTTTTATAATTTGATGGCAACTCTAATTTAACTATAAGAAAAGAAAATGTCTTACATATGATATATATATACATGCAAGCTGCCAAAAATAATATTTCTGTAGATATTTGAAAGCCAATACTAAGCAATATAGAAGTGTCTTAGTAGGAGAAAGGCGTCAACATAAAGTAATGGGTTAGTTGCAGAAAGGCATCTGCAAGAGTTTGGGAAAATTGACTTTGATACTGGGAAGAAGTGGAAAGTAGCACATATAAAATGGAGAGAGCAGACATGTCCTGGTCACTTGGGGAAAGTGGATAGTTTGCAGGCAAAATGCCATCCACATTCCTTCCCCTTCCACTCTATGCCCATGATGTAATATAATAAAGTCTATTGTTTATCCAAGTCTATATCCCTGTCTTTAATAGTGCCATGTGACTTGAATTTGAAGGAAAAGATGGGGTGTTTTATTAGACCAACAGGCACCATTTGAGCAGAATAAATGACAAATACTCTGTTATAAAACACATTTGTTACATCTGAAACTGAAATGGCAATTGTTAGGATTTTTTTTTAAAAAAAAAAAAAAAAAGGATTGGCAATGCTTGTTCTGAATGGAACTTAATGTTGTTAATTAGACAAATAGTCTATGAGTGAAGAGTGTCTGGTAGCTGTGTAGTAGAGAAAGATGGGCACTGGAAAAGCTGTCAATATTGTTAGTTCATGTGGGCTGGATCAAGAGACAGGCAACTACATAGCTTACACTGAGCAGTTAACTGAGAAAATTGTGATGTGTCATAAAACTGGTGTTTCTGTGGAGTCCCTGGTTTCTGCTATATATTAAAATTTTAATTTTAATGAAATGCTGAAGATATTTTCTAGGTCATTTTGAGGGTGAGAGCTGAAGTGTGAGATGGGTTTGGGAAGGAGAAGATACGATGCAAACAACAGTTCCACTTCCTTTGGTTGAATCAAGATGATGTTGAAAAAAGATGCATTCTTACTCTTGGCTGTATCACAGCATGGCAGAGTCATGCCCTTTCAGTTTTCTCTAGATAACACTATTCTGATTATTTTTTCTTGCTCTAAGACTGGAAGTCTGCTATGCGTTTATAATTCTGGCATCTTGTGGATAGCCCCTGCCTCAGAAATCAATACCTCCACTGAAATAGACTCAACATGCTGAAGTGAAAGCTCTGGTACCTCAGATAGGTTTCTTGTTACAGGGCAGATGAGAGCTGCGCTGGCTGGGAAGAAATGGGGAGATACAGCTGAGACGTCTATTTTGATCTTGGCCTTATCATAGATTTAGTGAGAGAACACTTCAAAAATTTGAAAGATTTTAAAGGTTTGAGAGACTTCTGAATGCTGACATGTATGAATTAAAACATTATTTTAAATTAACTTGTCTTTTTATGTGCAGTCCATCCCAGTAACACTGGGACTTCGTATTTTCCCATGATAATGCCGCCCTACAGTTAGTCATTGCTACACAGAATCTGGTTAAAGCTGATAGATTACTTGCAGTAAGAATAGATTGCTTGTAGTAAGAAGAGTTGCAGCTTGTGATGTTTGCAGGCTTCAGCTCCCGTCCATCCAGTATGAATAAAGAGGCACAGATTGTCAACCTGTATATGCTGAAGTTGCTCTGACCCCTGATTCACAGCCAAGAATATAGCTGGTACAGTCACAGTTCAATAAAGCGTTGTGGTCAAACATGTTTTCATAAGATGTAAATGAAACTAAAATAAATTATAGTACTACTTTATTTTTATTGTGATAAGCAGTATACATAAGAAATTAATAAGATTTTTTTTTTCCTCACTTCACATTCATATGATGTAGACTATTTTAAACCAAGCTGCATTTTTTCCCCTCTAGAGAAGATGACCATACCAATTGCCTCACTATCTGTTTACGTTTTGGAAAGAGTCATTTGGGATTTTGTCTTTCTGAAATAAATGTTTGCTTATGGATTTTTTTTATTGTCACATCTATGGCATTTTTAAAGTAAATAGGAGTACAAGGTTTATATTATTTTAAATGTATATTGTATTTGTCTTCCCAACACTGTGGTTTTTAGTACTGTGAATAACGTAGTATGGAGCCAGCCTATTAAACAGCCTGTTTTTGTAAGGAAACTGTTAGTCCACCTACAATATTCTATTGCTTACTGTGTTCTTCCAATATGCTTAGCATTCCACAACCTAAATGATCATTTGTTGAACAAATTCATGCTTTTATTAGTCAAAATACAGAGAAAACAGAGCCCCCCTGTTTCAAGATATTTGCTAATGCACGGTTAATTATCACATATAGCTTACTATAATTCATTTTACAGGGAGACCTCCTGCAGGTAACATACTAGCAGTTTATGAAGCAAAATAACCTCACTATAGATTAGAACTGTTTCACTACTGGTCAGACAGTTGCTGCTTCTAGGCCTTCTCACTTCACATTGCTAATTTGAACAAGGCTTTATTTTTATATTTGTCAGCAGCAAGACTGTAGCATGGTTGTTAAACCTCTCCCAGGCCTAATTAGAGTAGCAATGCTAGCATTCATAATGAATCTCGTGTCCTGGGTTGGAGGAGGTAGCCGTGGTGCTACAGTAGCTTCCTGGCAGACAGTTGCTGGCAGGTTTAAGGTAGCTTGTGGCTTGCAATATTAAGTGACTGTTGAAATTCATTGACTCCACTGCGGCTTATGTGTCTAGATGACAACAAGTTTACACGGTTCTTTTATAGTTACAGCAAATGGGTCCATTTAAATATTTATTAGGTGATTATGGTGATGTGAAATGGAAAAAAATTGCAAAGTACAGTATTGCATGTATAACTGTTTTAACTGTTTGTACAAAATAGGCCTGTGGTATCATTTGAAATTACAGCATCTTTTTTTCCTCATAAATATTTATAGTGTATCAGTAGCTAGGAATGCTAATTTATTTGCATTTTGTTTCTTATTTAATTTGACAGCCATTTGGGTAGCCATTAAAGGCACTCACTCTGATTTGAATGAAGGATATTTCAATCAGCAGCTGAGTGGCATTTTGATTGGTGTGGGTGAAGTTCAATTTTGGGAGTTCTTGCCTTTATGAGACCTAGAAAGGAGTATACCTGTGTGTGCTTGATGCTGGGAGCACCCACAGAAAGCTTGCTTCTCTAAAAGTTTAACATTTGGAGAATTTGTTGTAATTATTGGATTAAATGTAGTTGATTTGCTTTATTTTGTTCTTCAGCTGCCTTAATCAAATTGGAAAGAACACAACACCAGGAATAAATACTCTGCAAAAACAAACCAAGGGTTCATATATTATTAACATGAGTTGGATGCCTGAAAAAAAATATCTATCTCAGGTACATCGATAAAAAGATTAAATGCATACAGGAGAAAAAGAAATCCAATTCATTGACAGCTTTGTGGCTGCTGTTTACTTTCTCATAGCAGCAGAAGAGACAGGTGTGAATCAATCTCACCCAAGGGCATAAGAAAACATGACAATGATATCCAGAGTTATCAGAGCAAATACAGACATTGGAAATGCTCTTAGTGATAACATGGAAAATAGGTGTAGTGAGGAGATCTCACGTATAGGACAGTAAATGTAGTCTGAACATGTGTGTGTGTTTATATATAAACTTGAATATAGTATGAGAGACTTGCTCATTGTAAAGAGAATAATTAAATAAGCTGGGACAATTTCACTCATGGTGTTATCACTGAACTTTGCTGTTATTTAGACATTTAAATTTGCTGCAAGTGGCTGAAGTAATTTTAATATTTTTTCAGATATTGATCAATGTGTATCCACAGATTTGATCTATGCCTTCTTAATTCAGTGCAAATACTTTTTTTTTTTGATAGACTCCCATCAATTTTAGAAAGCTTGGAATACATATCATTTTCTTGTATAGAAAATTAAGTGGAAATTAATTTAATTTAACTGGGCCTGCCTGCCTTGGGAGTTCTACTTGTTTTCCTTCATTTTCCTTTAGTGCGTATGATTCTGCCATAGTGACTCCTACAATCATCCTTACATATTAAGAAATTGCAGACAATCTTCTCTTCCTTTTGCAAGGGATTTACATGAATATTTTTGAAAATTTCAGTAGAAAGAAGCAGAACTGAGGGTTTTGAATAGAAAACAATGAGCTCGTTTGAGATTTAGAAGACTTCCATGAGACTATACAAGTATAGTGAAATTGCCAGAGACCAGCAGTGGGAAGGGAAATATCTTCATTATTGCAGCCAATTTTGTCAGTTTTACTTGAGGAAAGTAGCTGCACAGTCTAGAAATATTGACACCTTCTTGAACTGGAGGTGAAGGAGTTTCATATTTTTGAAAATGAGAGAAGTTACCCTTGCAAACAGGGCAAGAAAGTTGCAGAAAGAAAAACAGAGACACTGAGCTGAATTAACTGTGTCTCACCAAGCTACTGGAATGTCCACAGGCTTCCTTAAGACTTGCTGTGATACGTCTAGGACTGGGATTTAGTCTACTGTATACAGCACAAGATTAACTGATATTTGGTTACTTAACTAAGACTTATTTCATTACTAGTATCAAAGAAACAAGACAGCAGTTCTTTAGAGATATGTCTAATTCTGGCTTTAACTCAAGTTTGGTACCCTTGCTCAAAACTGAGATTGCTAGTGACTGAAGGTTACTCCTACAGTACAAATAGTAAGAATTACAAGTTAGTACTCAGCTGAGTTTAGGATGTTCAATTTATTTTTTTGCTATGAGAATTTAAAAGCTTGTCTGATAAATTAGTGCATCAATTAACTGTGGCTGGTTATTGGTGATTCTGGCTGATCTGTTCAGATACCAGTTAAAATGAGCTTTACACACTTTGGCATAATCTTATTTACTCTTCCAATGCTATGAAGAGAACAGCAACTTTTCTCCTTACACTGACAATGCAAATGAGGGGGGGGGAAAATAATAAAATTGTTACTGTGTTCTGATATAACAGTTATTTCATGACATCTTCCACCACCACAGAACCCAGCTCAGCACTGCTTTGGGCACTGGTCTTTGCCTTCTGAACATTATCAGAGGCCAGATACTGTGTGAAGTTGAAGGCTGTCGTTCTCACTCTGGTGATTTCACTGAGTTTCTGTTAAATATTTCTGATTTGCATCTGACTTGGATGTACAGGTTGCAGATAACCTAGGCAAATTGCAGATCCAATTCTGAGCCCTAGACAAGGGTATTATCAAATATTTCCTTTAACTCACTATTTTTTCTTGGCTAGCTATACTACAACTTTCTGTCCAGAGTCCAGGTTGTTTGCTCGCTGTCTGTACAACAACCTTTGACACCTTTCACAGGGTGCTGAAGCGCCTATCACTGCTTCAGACTTCCTACAGCCTATACAATAGGTGGTCCATAATTATTTACCTGCAGGTTTCAGAAGTCCTATTAATGCCCAAGATGGTCAGTGAAACTTGCAACAGAGTAAACGTAGATAAGTGTCAGGACACTGAAAATAGCTGTGTTCTTGTGCATACACAGTAACCTTCAGTCTTTAGGGCTGTTGATCTGATTCACAAGCACTAAATTCATTTAAAAGAAGACGAAAGGGGGGAAAAGAACATTCTTTAGCTTTTTGAGCCTGGAAGTTCTGTGCTACTGTTTGCTCAGATTTTCCAGCGAGATCACTTCCTGAATGGGGCTTAATATGAATAAACGTTCTGAGAGACAGGTTCAAAAGCTAAGCATGCAGAGACTGTCCAGTTTTGCAGTATTCCACTGGTGACAAAGCTGAATTTAGTAAGCTCAGAAAATTGTACACTTGCAAATTAAAATAAGATAAGCTTTTGTTATATATTGCTTGATAAGTTTCGCTAAATGTTTAATTTTAACAATTCTATTCAGATTTTAAAGGAACTTAATGTATTCATCCACCTTGTGATTTCAGTAGAGCTATTTAGGGTGAATAGACAAACGCCAGAATTTCATTCTAGAAGTACCTGCCAGATTATATGGCTTCATCTCTTTCAAGTACTATTGCAAAGAAAGTTTGCAAAATATCCAAAGTAGCATGGCTATCATCAGTTATTTTAATAGTAAATTTGTGTTCTCATTAAAGACCAGGATTCTGTCTAAACACAGTGCAAAAGATGTTCTTCCCATCATCAGTGCAAGCCTACCCAGGAAAAGAAATGCAAGATAAAATATAAAGTAACAGACACCTGGTGGTTTATCCGAGGTCTTGCATAGTAGTTCCCCCCCCCTCCCCCCCCCCCCCCCCCCAATTATTTAACACTACATTAACTGCCCTCTTCACTAGTTAAAGTGGCATCCAGGCATCACTTCCAATTCCTGCAGCAACCTGGACTCAAAGCTTCTTTAATAGAGTAGATGTTGCATCTCTTGTTTGGCCTTTCCTAGTTTTAAGGATTCTTGATCAATATCAATCTAGGTTTGGAAGATCAGTACTTGCTGTAGTATGGCAAAATGAGGTTTCTTTTTACAGTATCAGGGCAAATAATTTCAGACAATCAGTAGCACTATGAAATATATGCTATCTCTGTGCCTGACACTGGGAAATAGAAATCCATTTTTCCAGCTGAATGAAAAATAGGAGGTCCAGGTGTCAAAATCTCAGCACTAGAACAACTTGGAAACTTTCCAGTGGAACATTTTTCTCTCAGCTAATGCCAGTTCACCAAAACCTAACACGTTGCATGAAAATGTCTATTCCAATGAAATTTTTGATGGAAATGTGCTTGGTTTCCTGCCAGCTCGCCCGCTTTTCCCAGCTCTCAGCTCCCCGGCATCTCACCTGGAATAGAGCCAGAAAGTCAAGTTTCTTCACGTTCTTGGCCTGTTTGGCAGACTGCCACAAAGGATGGGAGTCTGGGCTCCCGAAAGTGGACAAGAAACCTTATACATGCACATACAACCATACACATACTCTCACAGGTCATTTAAATCCATGTCAGTTCATTCAAAGTAAAGTTTCCTTTTTTTATTTTTTTTTTTTTTACATAGAGGGTCTTTTAAATGTGACCCTCCTATGGAAAATTTCTCATGTTGGAATTTTCATTCCAAGTTGTAACTGAAAAAATTGGGGAATATGAAAAAAATTCCTCATAAGGGAAATTCTGGTTCCTGTGCAACTGGATGTTGCACTCTTGTCATTGAGGCTATCAGCAGTTCCTTCTGCATCTCTTTTTCATTGCATAACAAGATCTATATTTGTAACAGGTAAGGTGTTTGCATACTTAACAAAACAAGATGATATTTTTAGAGTTTTCTAAATATTTATGTTAAAAATTCCTCTTAGGACACATTAAATAAGTCATGCAATCCTGTCTTGGTCACTAACTTCAGTCTGGGGACTAAGGGGGCAGTGAGTTTCAATGTCTTTTGCTGAATAATGAACAGAAAATAGGCATATATACTGTAGTTCTGTCTGAGAGGTCCCTGAAGCAGGAGCACTGTAGTGTACTTTTCCATAGCCTCATTTCATGCACTGCAAACTGCTCAGTTGCTTGTTATATGTAAGTAAATAAATAAACTTCAATCACACTGTGTTAGGTAATTTCTGACCAGGGGGATGTGTTCACGTGTGAGACAAAAAGCAGTTGATTCAAGTAGCCATTAATGAATTCCTTTTCTGATTATTCTTAATACCTTGGATTAGCATAACAAAGTCAGACTCTTTAGGAGATCAGTACTTGAAGCAGTTAATTTCTCAATTGAGCTTTTGAGAAGCTTGGATTTATAGTAATAGATAAACTTCTTACTATTTCATCAAAAAAAGTTCCTGAGTAGAATTCCACTTCTGTGTAAAATGGTGTTGTGGTCATCAAGTCTCAGACCAACTACCAGTCCACCAGAAAACTCTTGCTTTTGTAATAAAAGGAAAATGTTAAATGTTCTTCAAAGCAAGGGGATATCTTTCCTGTATAAGATGCTAAAACTGCTATTAAACAGATAAAATTTATTTCTTAGTCAAAATAAGGGAAAAAAAAAACAAACATGGGTGGTTCCTTTTTGTAGAAGGCATTGTGTAGTAGAGCTGAACTGATACTGTCCCTGGCTCTTTCATAAAATTTCAATGTGATCTGAAATTTCTCCCAAAGCCCTTTTATTCTGAATCAATAAAATGGGATTGATCAGCAAAATACTCAAGTATTAATAATAGAAGAAAGTGAGTAAAAAGTGTGTTGGCTGAAACTTTATTTCAGACCTAAAAGCTGTCATCTCCCTTACTGTGGCTGCACAGAATCCTAATATTCTTTACTTGCATTAACCTTGGCAACAGTCTAGCAATAAGGAGGTGAAAATGGGATATTTGTATGTCTATATACAGGATCAAGCAATTCAAATTAACCCTCTGAAAGGGGTTTTTAGAATTAATAAAATCATAAGCTTTTAAACTGGTTTCACATGAATTGTTCCTTATTAAAAATGATGCAACAGAAACATGCATATTAATGGATGTTTTCTGATGTCCCTAAACTGAACTCTTCGTTGCCCTCTCTAATCTCCTAATCTTTTTGCAAAGGAGAGTAGAAAGGCCTCTCTACAAAGCAATCTCGACTGCTTTATTTGAGTCATTGGAGTGAGAGGAAAAAGGCGGGGGGGGAGCAACACATATCATGTTGTAAATACAATTCAACATGTGCAATGAAGTGACAGCTGAATTCTTCAGGCCTTTATGTCAAAGAATCAGTGCTGGACTGTGGTGTGTAAGCGAAGACATCTCGTACTGTTATCTGACTAGTGTTCTCTAAGAGCAACAGTCTGACTGAGGGGGAAAAAAATCAACTCTTCTGAAAATAGAAGAACACTGGCACTGCCTTTCCTCAGGAACTACCTTCCATAAAGTGAAGTGTGGCTCTTTACAGTAAGACTGAACTAGTTCTGACCTTTCTCCACTGTTGCAGGCACTCACAGGTGCTCTCTGGTGGAATGAGAAAAATTTGTTTTCCATACAGAAGTGCATCATTTCTGATGTTGAACGTTTGTCTGCTCATTCAGACATGACCTTACGAATTTTTGTGATTGTTCTCTGGATGTGTTAGGGACTGAGTCTATGCTTGAAAATCTGGATCTGGATCCAGGTCTTTGGCAATTTCTATCCCATAATATTAAGATAAAAACAAGTAACTACAGAAAAAGAAAACAGTCACAGTATTTTGGGATACTGTTTTTCATGTCACCTCAAAGAGAGAGAGATTGTTTTTATGTAATGCATATTCTACTGTATGTTTTCATACAAAGGCTGATTTTCTGAATGTAAACAGAAAGTTTGAGATTAGATTCCAGGTGTTTATCTTCCCGATATAATAACCTTCAGAACAATTTCTATTAGATCTTATTGTTATATGAGCCCAAACTCACCTTTATGTAGAAGCATGCATCCTGATATATTTCTTAAAACCAAGGAGGGACACAGATACAAAACAGGGATTCCCAGCTCCATATGCTGAATCGAACTGAGACCAATGGCCTGTACAGAAGGTAAATTCTTAAATATTTGGGTTTAGGAACACAGAGACAGTGCAGTGCTGGCCCAAGGGGAAGAGAGGCAGCAGAGAAAGAGAGAAATCACCAAGAACAGAGTTAAGGATTCTGGCTTGGATTTTCATAGGAGCCTATGAAAGTAAAGGCATCTCTCTGCTATAGTCTGTCGTGAGTACCTATTAAATGATTATATTTGTTGCTGTTGATCTCCTTCTATTTGCTGTAGTAAATTGTATCTGGTTTCTTGATCTGTCTTGCTGTAATCACCTACCTTAATCCCAATAGCTGATTTCAATAACTAAATTAAACTGTCTAGTGTGGTATATCGTCCCATCAGATGGCACAGATGAGATCTACAGCCTCCCTGGAATCACCCCAAATCAACTATTAATAGCTGATTTTAATGTAAGAGTTCCTAGGCATCTTCATTTTTTGCTCTGGTCCTAAGATACTCCAGAGGGTTTTTTCTTCCTGAAATTGTTGTGCTGTTTTCGGTACTTAAGAGACAGACTCCAAACGAAGCAGCCGTTCTTAACCTATGCAGACAAAGGGAGTGGTTCCCTTAGCAACAGGAACCATGTGGAGGTTCTCAGAGAGCTCTCTTTTCCCCCTACTCGTGTTTTCTTTTAACTCAACATTTTGCACAGCATCTTGCATGGAGACTCCGACAGCTGGGCTGGAGGCAAACGGTTCTTCCGTCTCTAGCTAACCAGTGCTCGAAAGGCAATTGTTCCACGCTCACCAGACAGAAAAAAATGATAATCATGGGTAAGTGAACTGGCACACAATCAGAGTTCATGCTGTGGAGGGGGAAAGTTTACTGGCTGGCAACCAGAAGCGTCCAGCACTTACCAGTGAAAGAGGGGTTCTAATGTGATGTTTACCTTGTTTACCATTTTGATCCTATGTCTGCATTTAGCAATTCAGGGCTTTAAAACATTAGCACAACTGGGTTCTAGTCCTTAGGATGCTACTGACTTCCTTTATAGTCCTGGACGTGTCAGCTCACCTGTCTGTTTTCCTTCCCCATCCACTAAATGGAGATGATACACCATGAGGATGTTGAAAGGACTGTGAACTACTGTAGAAATATACCCTATTGCTTGGCAAAATTATATTTGCTTTTGAAGTTAATGATAATGTGTGCAGAATCTGAGATAAAGTATTCCTGTTTTATTGAAGATTTAACTAAACTTTTCTGTAGATCGATCAAGTTGCTTTTCTTCATGGTGCAATATCTACAGATACAGGAGATATGTGCATATGCATTAAAAAATGTGTATGATGGTGTATAAATTACAGAAATAGAGCAGTTCATTTCCCTCAAAATAGCTGTAGCATTGGTAAAGTTGTAGCTGTGTTTCAATGAAGTCCAGCATATTATAAAATAATGGAAATTAATCTGAGTGTTTTGAAGTAAACGCTTGTTCTGCTGTCCCTGAGGTGTTACATATTACAAGAGCTCTTGCCAATGTCAGTTGAAAAGCTTAATGCACAAAGTCCGTAAGTTTGCAATCATTTTACCTAAAAAGAGACATATGAATTCATCCAATTTTAAGCCAGTTATTTTGTGGGAGACTCACATAAGGGATGAATTTGTCTCCTCTGCTCATAATTTTTCATCACATTTGAAATAAATTTCAGGCATTTGAATTCATATTTTGACAAACGGTGCTGCATACAAATCATTTGGATGCAGGCTTCCTTTTTTTCCACACCTACAGATGAATCTCCTAATGTCGCATTGAATGCATTTACCACTACAGGCAACTTAGTTGCTCTAATTTCAAATGTGATTACTGCAGGAAAAAAATAGTTATTGGAAACTACATGTGCAGTCACTGCAGAATTATCATGCATCAGCTATCCACAGTCATGTCAATTATGTACTCATAATACTTTTCCTATTCCTTGGCAATGCTAATCATCTGCGTATCACTTGTTATGTACTTGTACAGCACCTAGTACCACTGAGCATTTCCTAAATGAGCACAGCTTCAAACGGTCA
This sequence comes from Anas platyrhynchos, assembly GCF_047663525.1. Classification (NCBI taxonomy): domain Eukaryota; kingdom Metazoa; phylum Chordata; class Aves; order Anseriformes; family Anatidae; genus Anas; species Anas platyrhynchos. The sequence goes on from NC_092605.1 coordinate 5,675,024, forward strand.
TAACACTCCCTTTTGCATGATCATTTACAATTTGTCTCTTAGCTCCAATTTAAAGAAAGAATTGCCATGTTTGCACTTTTAAGAACAATGTTAGCTTTTGTGTCTGAATAATGATGAAGGCAATAATGTAGTATAATTGAAAGTAATTGTTTCTTTTTTCTCTCTGTGTTTTTGTTACCCTCCTTTTATGCACTACTTCAAACAGTACTTCTGCACAAATCAGTTATACCAGCTGAAGTACAGAATTAAAATATTTTACATTTAGCAGGCAGTGTCTGAGTCCCAAATTATAGTTCAGTATGTAAAACTTGTAACAGGTGAAGAGCATCCTTTGTGTCATCCTTTTAGTTTTTTTAAGAAAAGATTTTAAGTTATTACAGATTGATGTTCTGGTTTCCCCCACCTCCATTTGGTGTCTAGTTCTACAATTCCATTGTTGGTCACTTACCCTATTTTTTTGGGTAGAAAATTTTCATTCTGGTAAACAAAAATGTCAGTTCTTTTGCCAGACCTGCTATTAGTGATTTCGTATGAATAAGCCACTGAGAGGCACTTTGAGTTACTTCAGATTTAATGTTTGTACTGCTATTAGTAGTTCTACTGTGCCTTTCATCTAAGCATTTGAAGTACACTGTGAACATAAACGAAGCCTCCCCAGAAATCTGAAGACAAGGAAGTAATACGAAGGGATCACTTCACCCACAAACTAAGTAGATAACAAGAACTCTAACAATCTACAAAAGAGCTAAATGTCTTAGAACTGGAAGTAAGGATTTGATGTAGAGATGGATTAGATTGCTACTAACATCTATGTCAATTCCTCAGTGCTTCACATATCGGATACATATATACAATAAGCTGAAACTGAGAAAAAGTGGATGTTAGTCTTAAAGATTAAACAAATGAACGATAATTGGCCTATAGGAAGAGTTAAGAGAAGCTTATTTATGCAGCTGGCAGCCAAGAGTTTGGATAAGTTTCATGCTTTTAGTAAGGATAATCACATATGGATTAAATTTCAGGATTTTACCATTTTTATGTGCTTATGATTTTTCAACAGTAAGTAAAAGGCAAGGCTTACAATGTGAGTAATTCTTTTTTTTCAGTCTGATTTATTCATTAAAAAGGCAGCATCCATAACTCCTCCAAGATACCTCTGGTTAAAAAGTAAATCATATATCAGTTCATGCATAGATCATGACTTTATATCGTAGTTCTGAAACAAGGACTGGTGTGATAGTCTGCTGTGATATTGCCCCCAGCAATCTGTCAAGATTCACCTGATCCATTGCTGAAATACATTGTTATCATGTGCAAGTAGACAGAGGGCATCCTCTTCTGTAAAAACTTTTCAGAATCTTTTCTAGGGAGAGCTAGAAAACCTAGGAATTGTGAATGGCTCTTACACATCTGTTTCTAATCCTGGAATTGGTCTGGAATTTTCAGAGCCTTAAAAGATTTAAGAAGCCAACACTAGTTACCATATACAGTCTGTAGCAGCTGTTCAGCAAAGTAGCTAGTCTTGATTCTTGTATCATTTAAGTACTGATTCTGGGTACCTCTACATGGCAAACTTTGTACCATAGCTAGAGAGATGATGAGTCCATGGAACTAATATCCCAGCTTGTTGTGTATATAGATGGAGGCCCTGAAAGTAGACAAAGCACCCCAAATCTTTCCATATCCTGACATCATTTTTAGTCATGTTGTATCACTGAGCAAAATGCAGTTGTTATGGTAGTATATGCTAGCGTACTCCTGCTGACATAGGTTACAGCAGTTCTAAAAACACTGCAGCAATGGGTTTAGCTTGTTGCATGTTGATGAGAAGACAAACTCTCCAAAGAACCACAAGAGCAACCTGGCTTTTAAGGTGAACTAAATCTAGTGCCTTCATACCTTCGCATTGCTAACCAGGCCTCCTGTGTCTTGAAGTCCTTTTCAAATTCACAAATATCATACGTATGGAAAGACTGAATGATTCTTCTCTCTACTTGAATGTTATCAATAGATTCCTAATGGACAGCCCTAAGGAGAATCGGTATGACTTCCTCACACCCTCATTTGCCATCACTTGCTTCTATTAATTCTTAAGTCATGGGTTTTGTGGAGTTTGTTTTTTTTTCCCATCATATGAAAAGCTGATTTTACTTCTTTATCTGTTTTTGTTTGTAGATGTTGCCTATTCTTACTCCCTTTCTCTTATTCTTACATTCAGTGCGTAGAATCCTTTATTTTCCTTTCTCTTGCTATACTTTCAGCACCATCTTAAGAAAGTACATAAACGTGTTTTTGTACTATCACTATGTGGAAGCTATTCTTAATTTTAATAGAAGTACTCATAGGTTTATCCTTCAGATTCTAGTGCATTGCCTGGGACAGTTGCAGGAAAAAAATAATAATAATAAAAAAAAATAAAAATTTGGCATGGTCTTAAAAATAAACGATAAATATGTTTTATCACTTCACTATCCTTTCTTCTCTGTTTCTAGAAATATTTCTTTTTGATCTAAAAAGGAAAAGCCAAGACCTGTAAAAGTCTTCACTGATTTTGTGTCCTTCTTTAGTGTCATCTTCATGCCCATGTTTTAAGGATCACCTCATGTTTGATTCACATCAAATTCATTCCATAGTAGTAAGCATTGAAAGTCTGGAGTGCCTTTTGAAGGAGTGTCTTGAAGTTAAGTATGAACTTAAAGTCTAAACTTGCCTTCCCCAGAAACATATCAGAAACACATACCCAATGGCACTGAGTCAGGGATTAGATTCCTGCTTAAGGGCAGACAGACAGTGAGCTGAGTAAGACAGAGATCTGCAGAAGGTTCCTAAAACACCTTTTTAATTTTTTTTTTCTTAAAAAGGCTAATGTCTCCTTTTCCTTTTGCATTCTGACAGTGTCAAAATTAATGATCTCTGGATTTAAATTTCACATGGAGTCATGCTGAGAGTATGTACCTGAATCCAAGTTTCTTCTAAATACAAAGTTGCTGCAGCTTTTGTTCAGAGCTAATCCTTGTGTGAATCATATGGCAACGCTCAGCATGCCTGTTCTCCTGAAGATGTTCCTTTGAGGTCAGCAATTGTCTCAAGCAAATATTTGCCACTTCATAAATCTCCGCTTGTATAGGCTGGATTCTATAGCCTCTCTTTTTGGGGGCAGTGCAAGATTATACAATAGCTATCATGCATCACCAGGGGAGTAACAAATTCTTTTGGAAAAGGACACTATATATTCAGACTGAAACACAATGTTGTAGCCAAAGTAAGTTTTAGATCAGATTGTCACTTGAAATGGATAGGGATTTCAAGTCCTACATTTTAATGACTAAAATAATATGTCATGAAACCGACTACATATATAGTCAGTGCACTTTTGAAAAGCAAAGGGCAAAGTCTGAAATATTTCACTGAATGTTTGATCTTAGTGCTTGAAGTTTCCATAATAATATTTTAAATTGTAACTGTTTTTCAAAAATTATTATAATAAAGTGTATCAAATTTGTTCAGAAGTTACCATTGAACTAGAATTACCATTTAGCTAGCTGTACCACTTGAAAAGTATATATATCACTAGGTATTTTATATATGGAAAATTTGATACATGGTCATTGCAAAAGGATATGGAAAAAAAATGCCATTTTAATTGGATTCTGTCTTGTGTGACAATACTTTTTGGCTTATGAATGAAGTTGATCATTCAATTTCTATTTAATAAGTTGCCAAAAAGTTATTTTTTAACAATAATCAACATAGCATTTTACTTTGTTTGAGTTGGAGTTTAAACTAGATGATTGGTTGTTAGGAGCTCTTAAAAACCAAATTTGCTGACACATAAAATATCCCATGTCTAGTTAGGTAATGTTGATTATGTTAACTGTGACCTCCATTGTATAATTCCTTTTGTATAATCCTAGCACTCTTCACCGAGGCACTGCTACTACTGCTACAGGCATGACGTTTTAGGAATTTTAAAAACTCTGTAAGATGATAGGAAAATTAAGTTTTGGAGAGCATAATGGATTCTGAGTAATGTAAAAACAAAACAAAACAAAACAAAACAAAACAAAAAACAAAAAACAAAAAACAAAACAAAAACAAAAAAAAAAAAAAAAAAAAAAAAAAACAAGGTGGAGGGAAAAAGTATTTTGGAGGAGCTGAAATTTCTTTCATTTTGCCAATGGCTGTTCACAGTTTGGTAGTAACTATTGCTCCAGACATCTCCCATCCTCTCTTATTGTTGTCTCCATTGAACAGCAGCAATACTTTACTACTCTATTGAAGGAACAAAACAGAAACTGCAAAAACTGCAAAAGAGTTTCTCTAAGTGATATCTGCTGTCGTTTTCCTATAGCTATTGATTTACACCCAAGGCATACAGTAATAGAGCTGGGAAAGTATTTGCACTGAGCATTGCCAGTCCTCATTCTGGTTCTTGTGCCTTAAAATTAGAGCTAGGATTATATTTATACTTATGATTCAAGAAGCAAAGAAGGAACTGGGATAGAGAGAGTAGAGAATCTACAGGAGGATGGCAATGGGCAAAGTAAAAATATTTTAGCCTATGACCTCCTAGTCTACATGGCTACTTGGTCACAGAACAGTGTGCCTTTGCAGTCAGAGGTGGCTAAGTGGGAGATAAATGTATGTGGTTCTATCCACCATTTGTGTCTTGCATCTAAATATTATTTATAGGTATTAGATAGTTCTCTGCCTGATAGTTTGTTATGAACTCTGTTAAGGTTTCTGGTATTCTTTTTAAAAGGATGATTAATTATAAACATTTTATATGATTTATAAATGAAATCCCCTGCAGGAATCTGTAGAGAGAAGAAAGGTGATGGTAATGCATTGTTTAGGTATGATGCCGAGAACCTGTACTTTGAGATCAAGCATATTTGCTGCATGTGATTTTTTTTTTTCATTTGAAAACTTTTGCTGAGCTTAATATTGCTACTGAGAAATGTGAAGTTTCAGAGTTTTTATTTAAGCTGTTGTGTATTTAGTTGTAAACCCAGTACAATCTATGAACTGTGTCTCAGACTTACTCTTGCAAACACTTACTCATGGATCTTGCCTCATCAAGATCAGCTGTCTGAATAAGTAAGTGTGCATATTGGGTCTTTCTTGCTTTAAATCAGTGAGTTAAGAAAGACTGCTTCTTTCAGGACACTGACTGATTCATGCATGTATCAAAAAAAATGTAATATGCCATATTTCTTTCAAAGTGCCCAGCCTACTTTACAGGGACTTTTATCCTGCTCATAAAGCTTGCCTTACAGGACCTGGTTTCAGCAGTGATGGGCTTCCCAACAGGTGGCTAGATTGTTTAGTCCATGTTACTTAGACTACTATGTTCCTCAAATAGGATTTTAGCTGTATTGTGGTATTTCAATGTAATATTATAAAGGTTTTTTTTCTGTGTGGGAAAAGTAATATAATCTAAAAGCCTTTGAAGTTAGTGCAAGTTTTTTTGGCTGATATCAATGAGCTATGATTTTAGCTTCCAAAAGGTGTTTTGGAGAATTAATTAGCTTATTTATATTGATATCTCTTTTATGAACCTGATAATGTGTTTTTTGTCTTACAGTGGAAAGATGTTGTACTGAAAATCATAGGGTCTTCATGATATGAATCATGAAATTTCCAGTATCCAGTACTGCAGCTGGGCATGCAGTAGCTCATGCTTCATTTCGCTATTCTTTTATCATTGTCCATAAAGAAAAGGTTGAAATTATATACAAAACCCAAGACATACAACTGGTCAGACACTGCATTGCAATGGAACTAAGCAGGCCCAGTTGTTTATCATGTCTCTACCACTGCTTACTATAATCACACGTAACTATCATCTCTTCATCTCACTGTTTTGCTGTGACTTATTTGTACTGAAACCTCGAAGAGGAAAGAGTTCTCTTACTGAATGTCTGTAGAACATATAGCCCCAGTTTCAGCAAGGGCCTCTTGATACTATAGTAATAAAAATAAACAATTAAAGTCTAGAATAATTGTTTTAATTAGATATTTTAGAGCTGACCAAGTGCAGATTATAGTAGAAATGTCTCATGTTGTCTGCTGTACAGGGTACAGAGTAACTGGTTTGTGTCCTTAAACTTGACAACAATATTCTTTCCGACTGGAGTTATTAACCTGTATTCCCCACAAGAACTGAAATGTAACACCAGTGTGGTTACAAACATAATAAAACTCCATTCCATGTTTCCATGTATTACTAAATTCTTTTATTTTGAAAAAGTTTAATTATGCTCTCATGTATCCCTTCCCCCACTCCAAAATCTATAACATTAAGGATCTACACAGATCATAATTTATCTCTATAGAGAGATAAATTCTCTATCTCTATAGAGAGATTTTGTCTCTCTATAGAGATAAATTATGATCTCTCTATACTTTTCCTTTTTTCTTCATACTTCTGTATTAGAAGAGTAAGAAGAATTCTCTTATAGATCCAACCTTTTTCTTCCTTCTGGAAGTTCTGGTTTCTGTTCATGATTCTCTGTTCTGTAGAGTTGATAAAAATATTCATTAACAGTTGGTCATTTGTAAAGTTCCAGTTTTCAGCTGGTGGAAACTTTCAGTTTTACTAAATTTGTGTTGTCATTTTTAGTAACTGAGTGCTACTACACAAGATGTGCACCATGTTTAGTAAATAGAGAAGGCTGGGGAGAGAGAGACACCTTGGTTTTGTTCAAAGTAGAATTACTGGAGTCTTCTTCTGGTGTGCTTGTCTTTCAGTGAGTAGGGAAATTCTTGCAGATGGTAATACAAATTGACACAGGGTTATAGAAACAGGCTATAGAGAAAAACAGATTAATTGGTTCCTTTCCGTAATGAAACACCAATAGTTTGTATATGATTCTAAAGGTGAAATTCATCATTAATGGTTCAATTTTCTAAATCTGAATAGGAATGAATAGCTTTTAGAAGTTCTTACGTACAGTGTTTTATTATATCCAGTAGCAATGGCTTCCACCGTATATGTGACAGTGATCTCTGGAGTGCTGAGAATTCAGCAGGCATTAAAAAAAAAAAAAAACAGCTTGTGCTTCTGTACAAGCAGTATTTTGAAACAGTGACTTTTAGTAATCTTTATTTATTGGACAGTCACTTCATTTTTCAACGTAATGGTTGGACTCCGAGATCTATACAGGAAGAACTGGATTTTTAACCTGCAAAATCAGACACCAGCAGATACATAATACACGTCTCAAGATATTTTTGAAATGTCACATAAAATATTAAATAGCTAATAGAAAAATTGCTGCAAAGGAAGCTGAGGTGTCAGTTTATGTGCCTTAGCATATGCAGTAACACTGTGTGGTCACTTTGAACACTCAGTAAGTACAAGACAGTTTATTCCACTTTCTAAGGATTTGGGTTATGGGGAGTGGATTAACACAGGGAATTACTGCAAATTGGTATGCTGTAAATTCATGTCCCAGTGTAATTTGCAGTAATTTCCTGCACAGACAAATGCAACATTTATTAAAAGGAAACTGAAATAAATGAACAGACAGAAGCAGAGCTTGCAACCCAGACTGCAAAACTGAAAAAAAAAAAAAAAAAAAAAAAAGCTTTGCATCTGGCTGGGTATTAAGGATACCAAATCCATAAAAGGGAATATTGAGGATCTCCTACAAGTTCAAATGAGGACAGCTACGCATCCTTTAAGAAGCTATGACCGAATTTGTATGGGTAGGAACATAAAAATAGACTGTCACCAACTTCATGCTTTTGGTTTCATGGTCTGTAAGACAATCACTGGTGGCAGACAGACCACCCCAGTTTGCATCAGACTAAACTTTGTAGGAAATTTGGAAAAAGCAATGCTATTTTTACCTATTTTTTCCTTGTCTGCTTGATAGTGCACTGGGAAGGCTTTTATGTGGTACATTTGGTCAGACATTTTAGGAAGAAGTGGTAAAATTAAAGTATTTGCTAATTGCTGTGAAAATTAAGTGCGGTCACTGTGTAGGGGGGAAGATGGGAGGATTTTTTATGTCATCCCATCCTAGTGTACTGAAGTATTCGTTCCTCAGCAATGTGCTATTGATATAGGAGTGGGACCTAAAGGCTCCACAGCCATTTTTTCTGCCTCATTTAAGTACATTCATTGCAACTAGAAATACAAACATAAAAACTGGCTCACACGAGTCAGGCACCTGAGCATGCTACGTTTTCCTATGAATTTTTATTTGACTTTTCATTCTGAAATTTAAGGATTGAACATATTGGTCTGATATCTGTAATGGGAACCTCTATAAATCCAAATGGCCCCTTTGCATAATCTTGCCATTTGAACAACAGTCAAATATAAGGGCCATTTCCTGAGTGGACTTTTTTTGTCACAGTAGTATATTTTTGCAAAGTGGGATGTTTCTCCCCAAATCTGAGCATCCAGTAACAACAGCCTTCATTCTTAGAGGCCTCTAGGAAACACATAATCTCACAAATATGCCCTAGTCACAGGCATACAAGGGTTTACCTGTGCGTATTGCATAGGTTTATCTGGATTCATTACCTCTAGTGAATAGGAGCAAATGTCTTATTCACCTGCACCTGCTTCTGCACCAGGCAAGCTTATTGCAAGCAGAAAAGTGTTTCAACAAAGGGAAAAGGAAAGCTTTTCATTGCAAAATGGGAAACATGGAGACAGAAGAGAAAAAGGGAAATAGCAAAATAGACTGAGTCTGTTTCCAGCATCCTTTCGAGGCATCATTCAAAGCTATGTTATACTGTATGCAGGAAAGGCATGTCTTGATATAGCGCTCTCCTTCTTCAATGCTTCCTGTTGAGAGTTCAGCTTCTTGCTTCATGTATCGATATTTTTATTCACACTGCCATACTGTACTAATTTATCAAATTGGACCTTTTCCCATTCCCTGTACTATGTTTCAGCTAAATATATTTATTATGCCCTAAGTGTTTTTCATATCGTTTAGAAAATGTTTTAGCCTATGACAGTGAAGGAGGAGTTGTACTTTTGTCGCTCCTGACATTTATATCCAGCCTGTTCTTTAATATTTTCAATATTGCAGTGCAACAGTCAAACAAGTAATTGGCTAACATGCTTTATTGCCTTTACAAATGCCCAACCTGAACCTTTCTGAATGCTGCTTAAGGCCATTAATTCTTGCCCAAATCACTATGAATAAGATCAGATTACTGCCTTTCTTTTTGTAGCAGCTTTTCATGCCTTTAAATATTGCCTTAATTCTTCCAGATCTTTCTGTACAGCTTACATTTTCTAGATCTTCCCTAGCTTTTTTGCTTTTTTTCCTGTACAATTCCTCCCATCATTGTGGAATATGTCTGAAGTGCTATGCCCAAATGGGATTCAATATTCCAAGTGAGTCCTCTAAGTGAGAGGAAGACAAGGTGATCTTTCTGCCCCTCTTCACCAGTTAGGGGGGATCAACTAATCAACTGATCAACTAATATTATTTTTTTATCTTGTTGAAGAGGGGAAGCTAACTTGGAGTTAACTTTGTTCAAAGGGAATAGGGTAGTGCCCCTTTATTAGTCATGCAAGAAACTCATGAAGAAATAAAAATAAATCTGATCTTCATTCCTAGTTTGTTCCAGACAAATTCTTTTATATAAATGAATGTTGTGGTTCTTTTTCCAAGAATGGTGTGGCTTGATTGGCTGGGGAACGGTATCTTTTTAGTTTATATGGAAATTGCCAAGAAAAAGACAAAGCAAGAAATTTATTTTCTTAATTTAGCTGTCACTCCAGGAGGCTGATTTCTCAAGAGCATAAACCTCTGTTGCATCATTTTATTTTGTGCTTTTCACAACTGATTAGAGAAAATAATGCCAGGGAACTTAGAAGTAAAAATGAGAAAAACTCAAAGTCATGAGCTGGAATAAGAATGAAAGCTTAACTGACATCTGGAAATAAGCTGTCTTGATAAGGAAGTGTTCCTACGGGCCTTTTGTCTTTCAGGGTAAAAAATAATTCAATGTAGTTATTTTCCCATTTTTCTCTGCTGGAAAGTTGGGCTCTGAATTTTGCTATTACCACAAGAAAAATTTAAAATCACATCCTTGATGTTGTATACAAAGCTCTTCCCCTTTCAGGTATCAATTGACCAAGATATTTCAGCCCATGCATAAATATAAGCAGATTAATCAATTGGGTAGAAATGTTTGTGTGAAGTCTTACTCATAAAGGCTCAAGCTTTCAAGTATCTTGTTTAACTACATCTAAAATGTTCGGCTATTATAAAAAATAAAATAAATCTGCATGTCATAATATATATCTAAGTATGAAAAAAAAAAAAAAACATTTGTTTTTGGATATACCTGTGGATCCAGGGTTCCATCCTTTGGATTGTAGCTGACTTTCAATACAGAAGATATGTGCACCACTTAGCTTAGCAAAATAGGGTGGCCCAGACTCACCCCAATGGAGGAAGGTAACATCCAAATTTAGCTAATCTTAGTAACTCTTTGGAGATGCTTGCCTGGCTCCTTTGACAGTAAAGCAAGCATTTACTCCCACTTTAGGTACCTAAAATGAAGGCAGGGTGTCATCTTTTCCTCACTATGCGTTCTAGCAATGCTAACAGCATGGCATTTTCATTACAGCAGTATCTATCTCACTGGTAAGTATTTGTTGCACTTTAAACTTTTTATGTTATTGACTCAATGACTGCATCTGTTTAGACCTAAGTACATACTTTAATATTTTACTGCATAGGAGGAAAAAAGGCTCTTCATATTGACTGAATGAATGTTAGAAGAGAGACCAATATATACGAAATTCTAATGTTGTGTTACTAACTAACTGCTGTAATGATGCTCACCTACTTTATGAAATCAGGATCTGGGCCAAATTTTGTCAAAGCTTTACAGCCTAGATTTTCTTTCAGTTTTCACAGTTTGCAAATGGTGGAAATCTGTTGCTCTGAAGCTTCTAGCTTGTTTTTCAGGTTGTCAAAGCTCAGAAGTTCAGACAGACATTTGGCTGAAAACCCCAAAATTGAAACTTTCACCAAACTGGCAAATTAGTTGAGTTTTACTTGTCAGTGTGTATAATACTGATACTGACATTTACAGCAGAAAATACTCCTTTTCCTAGCTAGATATTTAAAGCTTTTGAAATAAGGTTCTTTAGCTTAAATATTGTGACATTTGTGAACTTCTGCCAATTTTTAACAGCAAAATCATTGGCTCTTTGTAAATAAATACTACAGGCATCTCAATACAACACTTTAGACTTCAGAAATTTCCATCTTTCTCATTCTGATCTATAACCGATTCTTCAGCTGGCAGAAAAGCTTCCTATTATATATATGCTTTTTTTTACACACAGACTTTGTTCATATCAGTGGATTCTGTATGTGAAATAGTACCAATATACAGGAGGAATGTCCTGAAGAGCAAGGATAATTTTTCAGTAATTGGGCTTGCATATAGAGTAGTAAAGAATTTGCATGGTTACAGATGTTGGAGAAGATTAAATATAAAGGCGCTGTTACCTGCAGGAATGAAATCCATCTTGTCAGCTAGTTGGAAGACTCGTGAGAAGGAATTTCCTGTTGTGGCCAATTTCTTCTCTCCTTCCTCCGCCCCCATTACGTCTTTGCTGTGCCTGCTTCTTCAGCTCTATCTGAATATATTTTCACTACGGCACATTTAGTTATCAATCAACAGGAATCTCAGCTGCTGTTGTGCTTGGTGCACAAACTGTTCTTTCTTTACACTAACAAGGAATGCCTGAAATAGCCAGACACACAGCACTGATTGATGCAGCTACAGTTTATGCACCTAGCTTCAGACAGTCTGAAACTGCCAGAATTAATGGCTTATTATTAGAAAAATACTTCTGCTAGACTTATAATTTAGAACCATTTAAATGTCTGAGGTATAATCACTGAAGTTAAAGTTTTAGTTCATGGCTTGACGGGACAAATTAGATACATCAGGTGTGTTTTTTCTTAATGTTTTTGCTATTTTAAGGATTTCCTGTATTCTAGGATGTGATACCAGGGATGATCAAGATTAATGCACAACTTTCTGTAGATTACATTACATCCCTCTCTTATATCTCTGAGCAAAAGAGTAAACTGTCCCTGCTGCACTGAGTCAGCCTAGTTCAAGCAAGGTCTGGATCTCCTGTTGAATACAGCTCCTACTTCTCTGCTCTTTCTGATAGCAATGTTATGTTGTTAACTTCAGGGGGGCATTATTCCTGCTCTGAGCAATAGCCTTGCTTTCTTTCTGGGACAGAGATAACATCTGAACTAGAGTACTTGCAGAATACAGGCTCCAGCTTTTGGCTGAAAAAGGGTGCTTCCTCACAAAAACAGAAACCCTTTTAACTCCTGCTATGCTATGCCATGCCATGTAGAAGTTCAGTGTGCAATTACACCGCCTTTCTTTATCCTTGTGCAAAAGCACAAATGCTTAGTGTAAAAGCCTGGGCAGTCTTCTATGGGCTGCTCTGGCAGGGTTGCTTCACTAAATGAAGACTTCCTTTTAATTAATGGCAAAACAATCTGTTTCTGACCCCCACTCCTTCCCAAAATGAACTGAGTATCAAATGTCTGTACCACGAACAGAACAAACAGCAATGATCATTTGGAGTGTGACTGCAAATGCCAGTTTTATTCTTCCAAGTAAACTTCATGTGATTACTTGAAAGACATCTAGGATTGTCGTTTGCATCCCTCCTTCAAGTAACCCTATGGTTTGGTTAAAACCTGGGTTGTCAGAAATATGGGAAAGAGCAGAAATAGTTTCAAAAGTCTCCATTGTATATATCATGAGATTAATTAGGTTTTTATTTAAATTTTTTTAAATTATAAAACTACTTGTATATTTATTTTTAATTCTTTTCAATTAAAAAGTTAAACACAAACTTCCCCACTGCATAAACTATAGAGAGGGGGAAGAGAAAGACTTAACAACCTTAAGATGGAGCTGATATTTTCTTCCTAATCATACAAGCAAAGAGCACATTAGGAGGCTGTTGCAATGAACATGGTTTTAAAAGGCTGAGAATAAAAAATGACCAACCTTCAGCTCAGATAGAATGCCTAAAGCATATTGGCAGTCTGATTTGGGGAAAGTTGCAAGAAAGATGATGTGACCCCAAAAGTTTAGGACTGTGAAGTGTTGCACAAGCAGGAAGTGACCACACATTTTCACTTACAATCTTGGACCTTCTGGTTTGGTGAGTGCCCAGTGCCGAAGTAAACACCAAGAGGCCATCTCTGTAAAGAGTATCTGCATTTGCTGTAGTACTGGCAGAAGCAACAATTGCCTTTTCTCCTGGATTTATTCCATGACATACAACAGAATTAAGGACTTCGAAGAGAACATGTTGTAAATTAAGGGAAGATATGGAGTGAGATGTGAGAGGAGTAAAATACTGCACAAGCGGGGGCTATGGGACAAATAGCTCCAATTTGCCACACACATTCCCTCTGCCTTTGAATGTGACTCTCAGCCTAATGGTTAGCCTTTCTATTTATGTATGAGAGTTAATTTTGTGACTGGCTTTCATCCTGAAAATGAACCGTGAGTTAAAAGCTCCAGCAGCAGAAAGTGCAGAAAATTGAGCTGTGGGAAACTGAGTGCTCAAGAACAGGGGATGGGCTGCCTGGTGAGGGGAAAGCAGAAAACAGGAGAGGAACTACAAGCAGATAGATTTGCATCAGTGGTTGTAACTGAGATTCAAAGCATAAGGCTGTGTGTTGTCTAAGCAACAGCCTGCACTCAGAAAAAGATACCAGACAAACCTGGATACTCTTGTCACTGAGTAGGTTTTGTAATATGTAGTACAGAGCCCCAGAAAGCCTGAGCAAGAACATCAGTCTCTTACATTTTGTTGAGCAGTAAATAACTATAGCGCTGCCACTGGTGTTAATGCAATGCTTGCAGGTTGTGTACAACTGCACAGAAGAGTGAAGTTATCAATGCAACTAAGGAAGCTTTTATCTGATGGAGTCCTTCTGTGAGCTAACTTAAATAGTTTTTTTATGCTATTGCAAATACTTATTTGTATATCACCTGTTAGTTATCTTTTTTATCTCTATTCTGTTGTAGCCTAGTAGATCAGAACATCCAGTGCTTGAATCATTTCAAGCTTTCTGTCAACTCATAAACTAAAAAATGTATGCTGAATAGCATCATGTTTTTACAAAAAGTTTATGCTATAGCAACCATCAGTACTGGTGGTTTACCAGTCCGTTTTTAAAGAAAATTTGTTTCAAAGGCCACTATCTCTAAGTCATCAGTTAAATAAAGATTTCAACACTATTAATCTTTCCCTTTTGAACTAAAAGTATTTTGTTTATTGGCTACTGGAGGAAGAGAAATGTTTTGAGACTTACAAGCTACCAAGGGAATCAGGAGACTCCTGTGTAACCTTGAGAATATGTGGGGCTGCATCCAGAGCTGCCTGTGTGCTGAGGACACACAGTGTCAGTCTGCTAGCTTGGTTGGTTGGAAAATAAATTATTTTTCTGCTCTTGCAAAGGGCATCTTTTTTTTTTTCTTTTTTTTTTTTTTTTTTTCTCCAAGCTAGACTCCTGGTAGCTGAAGTTGACATGTTCATCTGCAGAGCACAGCAGCAGTCTTTGAATGCTGGTTGTCATGCCAGACCATTGTTCCTTGGTCTGTCAGAGCACTAAGTCACTCTGTAAATATACATGGATGTTAAGTATATCTCTGTGCTTTTTCTGCAAGAGCTGCTTCTGAAAAGGTTTTTTAGCTTGAGCAGTGGCTGCAGAAACACGGTTAGTATTGATTTTGCAGGTTATCTGAGGCAAAGTATTGTTTTGCTTTCTCAGGATAATTTGAAGCATCCTTTATAACCATGACATTCAGACATCCCTCAGAAAAGAAAGCAATCTGAAGCTTTTTTTTTTTTTTTTAAACCAATTCAAACACAAGTCTTTTATATTTAGCCCTTCTTGGTCAGTCTCAGTACAATGCTGTGTATAAATAAAATACAGCTTTCTTTTCTATTAATTTCCATTTCATTTGTTTCAGAAATAGATTATTAATATTATTAGTTACAATTCCCAAGTATTTCTTTTTAAATGGCTCTGGGTTGGTATTATGGTTTTATACAATTTAGGGCTAAATTCATGACATGTTTGAGATTCACTAGGAAGTTCAGTCAAGGACATATTTCTTATTTTTATTTCACGTCCCAAATTTTACTGACTTGGAGTCTTAAGGTTAATAGGCATATTTATAACTGTACCCACATCAATCTATATTGTGGCTCTCAGTAAGTGCTAGAGAGGAGTTGTTTGCACAGGAAGTTCAGACAAATTAACTAAAGATATGATTTTAAAGTATATTAGTTAAAGTGCATTAAAGCTTGGTGTGAATGTTCTCATTCAGAATTAAAGTGACCGTAGTTCACTTTAGCGTAATGCACTTTAAATTCACACCTTTCAGCTAATTTAGCTTAACTTCCTGTGCGGACAAGCCTTAAGATTGTTCCCATTAAATGGCTGTGCCGAGCTTTATTTTCTACTTCTTAAATGCAAACATGTAAAATAGTCTTATGTTCTGAAGAGGCCATGTTTAAGAAGAGATTTTGTTATGAGTTTTCCAGACATGACATTTGCTTAAATGGGGTATTAAGTAGTAAACTTTAGGATAAATTATACTTTAAAAATAAAAATAATCAGTTATGAGATTAGTAAGATCTATAATGTATTTATCCAAACAGAAAACATTAGACATGATGGGCAGCATATGAAACCATGACTTTTACCCATGAGTCTGACTTAGTTTCACTTGGGAATTCATTGGAGAAGAATGAATAGAGTTTGAACTACTTTTTTTTTCAGGATTCCTGAACATTCAAAGCCCTGTACATAGGTACTGTACATATGCAGATCAGCTCACGAGCACATCCACAGCAACTTTGATGCTTTGAGGATGTGTCAGACTGACGGAGGGGGCAGACCTACACCCAGAGAGCTCTCCTCAAGAAACCCTGTCACAAACAGGGCAGTGCACAGACATTCGCTGATTTAAAAAATGATCTTGTCTCACTATTTAGTAATAATTTTAATGCATATATTCCATCTGAAAGATGGATGGTTGATGATTATTTATTACAGTCTATGTAATTGGGGATACTTAACAGATATAATCTCCTTATTGCTCAGCATAGATTTGTCGTTAGTTTAGGTTTAGGTTTGTATTATTTATTTAAGTTTATTTTATAATTTGTTTAATAGGATTTAACATATTAGAACCTTATTAGAGTTGCATATTTGTTATATAAATACGTTATATATATATAAATATACATTTTTTATTAAATTTAAGATAAAAACCAAACTTGGTCTTGCTACTACTAACTGAGGGCTAACCCCTGTTACGTGAATTTATCGTGGCAACATGATTTACCCTTTACAAAAGTAGTGCTTCTGCAGTTACCTGCAGATAGCTGTAGCAGGCGCTGTACAGCTTGGTGATCTAAGGGCGTGCAGCTGAAAACAAGGATGTGAATTAGTGGTTGGATCTGCAAAGTGTGTTGGTCCCGATCCAGCAGCCTACCTGAGCTGGCACTTAATTTTTAGTATTTAAGTGGTCTCATTGTTTTCAATGGAACTGCCTAGACTTCTGAGGGGTTAAGGAAAATTGTGAGCTTAATGCTTTCCAGGGTTAAGACCAGAACGCTAAACACATTTTAGGGTTTAGCGCTATGCATTTTACTCTGCCGATGACATGAACTTTAACCAGGGAGTGTGTGTTACATTTGCCAGCTGTTATCCGTGCTGTTCTACGGTTTGATCAGAGCTGGCATGTAGCTCAGAAAAGACTGTATGGCAGCTGATAGCTATGGGTGTGTGTAATAAAAGTTGTATTTTTGGTCTTCAGATAATGGTGAAAACTTCTATTTCCCTTTCATACTCTTTTCTCCACTTTTCTTATTGTTCAGATTTGTTAGGAGGTGGTAATAAAAATTTTAGCTCAGTCTTTATTCATTTTACTTTGAGCATAAGTTCTGTTCCCTTCTTGCATTGTTCAGAAAGGTAACGAATTGTTTGAGCAAATTAAATTCTCCAGTAAGTCCTGATGGCCTTTTCTGTAAAAAACAAAGCCTACCTGATAAAGAAGCATCATGCTTACAGTGTATTAAATTGTGGGTTTAAAAAAAATATAAAACATAGTAGCCAGATGCTGTAGTCTGATACTTTTTCAGAAACCAACATTTCCATACGCTTAGATAAGTAAGATAAAATACATTAACTGATTCTTGAAAATATCATTGCATGTGATGTGTCCTAGGAGTTTTAGAGAGTACAGATGAAACAAAAAGCCTTTGGCATCATTAATGGTTCACTTATTTGTAAGAAAGTTCTGCCCCTGGGAATTATGATGATAACATATTCTGGAGGTTTGAAGGCTATACGTTGCCATCTCTAGAATCACAAGCATAGAGGGAACATGTAATAAACACAGGCAAGAAGTATTGTACAGATATTATTTGTGTTACAGGATCACCTAGAGGCCCTATTTTATTAGGTATGGCAAGTAAGAAAGCAAGCTTGCTGTGCAGACAGATGATGGATGAGGGTGGAAGGGGTCAGAGAAACAGGAAGCGACTTGGTCACGGTCATATAACAAGAATAGAAACGAAGTCTCCTCACTCCAAAACCCAGTGTGTTATCCAGTATTCCACACTGCTTCTCCATCTGTGTGCTTAGTTATTTCTTAAGCTCAACCACTGCTTGAAACCTGAGCCCACCTACCTGGTCATGACAATAAGCACCACCAAAGTTTTAAGTAAAGAAGTTAAATGTGCAGGTATAGCAAATTACAAAGCAAGCCTAGGTCAGCTTTCTAGTCATATCTAGAGAGCACCATTCCATTGCATTTTAGCATCAAAATAGCACATTAAGCACAAATAACAATAACAATTTTTTCATCTTTTTGTTTCTTGTATACATGTACATGTAATACATGTAGATTTAAAGTTGCATTTCTAGTTGCTTCACAGACAGAGGGGTAGCATGTGGGATGGGTGATAGACTAGTGGTCTCTGCAGCCAGGCTTTTAGATTTAGGGATAGTTCTGAAAGGAAACCTATTTTCAGCCTCTTTTTGTCTTGAGATGAATAAAAAACTCCTTATACTATCTTTTAAGCTTAAATCATAATCTCTGAGGAGTCTTTTCCCTGGAAACCCTCTTCCTCTTCCAATAAGCTGAGGTGTTTTTGTAAAAGGAGAAAGTCAGACTTGTTGTTCTAAATAAAATGCAACTGTGCAAGGCTGTAGTGAAAGGAGGAGGAGTTAGATTACTTCATTTATGCAGCAGTGAGTGTAGAAAAGGGAGATGAAGCATCCCACGGTTACAGGAAATATTGTCCTGTTGTACATGTGTATACATCTCTCAGTTCCTGTAGGTGAATTTGTAGCTTCTTATATAATGGCTATGTGTCAGACTGGGCACAACTGTTTTAATATACAGTTGTTATGGTGACTAAAGGATTTCAGTCAGGATGTAATTCTTCACACCAGAGTTTACTGAAGAAGAAATATGTAATACCACATCTCCAGATTTTCTTCTTTCTGAATAAAAACTTTATCTATGAACATATCTACGAAGATCATTTACCTAGAATTTCTGGTAACACAGAAAGCCAACTGGAGCATCAGTGACTACATCCTGTGCTGCAATATTTGATGTAGTAAGATGGCTCTTTCAAGAAATGTTAGAGTGCATGCACTGCACAGTTGCTGTCTGCCTGCAATAGAGCTGACACTTTCCGGAAGTTTTGGACAGACCTGCCCCACTACACATGTGCTTTCAATTCCTGCTGCACTCACTCAGTAAGTCAAGTCTTTCAGGAAGCATCTGACCTGCTCCACAAGTTCTCTGTATTTTTTCCTTGCACGCGCAGAAGATTTGCTCTGTTTCCCATGTGCACAACAATTGTATCCCATACAGTAGGTCTGACATGATGTTTTCAAGGTGTTGAGCTGGCTGCACAGGTGTTGCACAGCACATGTGTAAGTATTTCAATCTGGACTTATTATAGGAACCTGGGAAGGCTATGTCTTATGTTTAGCTGAAACAGCTGCAATCACAAACAGTTGGTGTGGCAGAACACAGGGCACTGAATGGTTGCTCTGTGGAGAGAGGTGGAGGTGAGAGAGAGTAGAAACACTTCAAATCATCTCCGCATTCAGAGAAAGTTCTTGTCGTGCTACAGCCTTTATGTATGTGTTGTAGAGTAACTTCAAGCATGCGCATTAATCAAACATATCAGACTGGGCAATGTGATCATGAACAGTCTATGCAGAACATGTGTGCTAGGTCTGATGACTTACAGAAGTGTTAGACAATGTACGTGTGATACACAGATCACACTTGTGCATGGCAGCTGTAAATATAGACTCATCCTTAGGCTGCAGAAACACTAAACAGCCATGCTTTACAATCATAGCAGCTTTGAATATCTCGTTCTGCAACTTGTGCTTCAATCGCATTTTTATGACAAAGTGACTTTTCTTCTGAAATACAGAATTTGTTTCTTTAGAAGCAGAAAGATGAGCTTTACAAGCATGGGAGATATTTTAACTGTTGATAGAAAAAAATTACATCGTAGCCACTCCTATGCATGGTTTATTTATACTGCACGTCCTATCAATATATCAATTTATTCAAATTTATGTTTACAAAAAGAGTGTAGACAGTATGTTCAGATGTGGTTATCCTATATTCATTGCTTGAAACTTCATTGTCTGCTCTTCCAAGAATTCATTTGCATTAAAAATTACACTTTTGTGCAAATGGTTGGCAGATAATAATTACAGTTTAAACTGTCAGACAAAATATGCCAGAGCTATGGTTCCCATATTTGCATTCCGTATTCCTCCACTGTCCACTAAAGCAAATTAATTATACTGTGTTTCTTTTGCAAGTCAGCAGGAGGTAAATTGGAATGGTAGAAATGAAAGGGAAGAGTCTAAAAGAAAATTGTCAACCAATTTGTTAAGTTTTCCTTTCTCTTTGCTGCATTGTTTTGCAGTATCAAAGCCTGGAAATTAAATGCCTGTCACTGCTTTGGGCATTGTCCTAGTCCTGCTGGCACAGGAACTGGTAGTGGTAAGTGAAAATGTCAGATGGCTTTTTCATGAGTATTTGAATGGCAGCTAAAGAGCGTGATAAGGACTTTAAAAATATGTTTCCATTTATTTCTAGTGTGCTTTAGCACTCATTAGATTTAAAAGATACTGAATAATATGTCCTTGATTTACTTTTTTCAGGCTTCTGGTATTTTGGCACTGCATGTGAGGAGACTCCGTCTTATTTTGTCCTGGAAAATAAAATCCTCTCTTTTACAGTCTGTACTCCATAGAAAAAACCTGGGACATCTTCCACAATATTCAATGGACTTTAGACTTGGGTTTTCTATAGAAAAAAGAGCAGTGCTGGCGTATTATGCCTAGCCTTAGTATCTGTGTTCATATAAAAGAAGCTGAAGAACCTCATTACTGAAGGGTGAGGAAGAAATACAGTATCTATATGCTGAGTCTGATCCAATCCCCTACTCACATTCTCCCCTCAGTTCCTTATCTATTACACCCCTCTTTGCTTTCTGAGTTATGAATTAATATAATGATAATACAGGTTATCAGTACTGCAAGTGCAGTTTTGGCTAAATATCCTACAACATCCTACCAATGCTTCTACCTCTAGAAATTCACATGGAAATTGAGTGTTGTGCACCACTAGCCTGACTGATTGGTAGTTCTCATTGATAAAATTTGAGTGACCTTGTTTTCTGTATTTTGATTTACACAGTCAGTAGTCCCACTGAGAAAATAAGAATAGTGACATCTTCTATTATTAGTTCTACAAGAAAAAAGCAATTGCACTTGCTTCAAAATTCTAGGTTAACATATGCAACAACTCATCTGAATGCCATAATAATTCTTAGAGATGAATAACAGGTTAACAGGTTTTTAATTGAATCTTGTTGTCTAAAGTAGATAAAAATTACCCCAAACTGGAAGGTCTCATAGAATTTCAAGAACATGTTGGTCTAATATTTTTAAATTTGAAATTTAGACAGGAAAATCTTTTTTTTTTCCCCAACCCATTGTGTAACAGATTAAAAATTAAAAATTTTTGTAAGAACTTTCTTTGAAATTTGAACTGTCAAAGACAAAAGAGATTAAAATCATCAATACAGCTAAGCATTTTTTTATGCTTCTAAGTAACTTCTAAAAATAACATTCATTTTAATCCCTATAATGTTGATTTTCAATTATGTGATTTCAGTTTGCTCAGCAGATGGTGTGCAGTAATAAAGAGGGAGTGACATAGAGTTGAAAGGAGCTGCAAATATTAGAAAAGCCTTTTTTAGGGGCAAGTCTGAAGAGTTCACAAAAGTCAAGTATGTTGGTTCCCTTGTATGCAATAATTCCAGTTCCTTCATTGAAGGGGTTAAAGATCTGACTCTGATCTGAACCTTCAATGCAAGTGTAAATTGAAAGATGTAAATCTGGTCTCACAAGTCTAGACATAACTGTCAGCTACTTTTAGCCATTGTTCTGTATTGGTTTTCATGTTGTTAGTTTTATTTAATGAACAGGTTGTTTTCCCCTTCCTCTGTAATTCTGATCTTATTTGGTAGAATCTCACCCTGCAGCTCCACTTTAGCTTTCAAAAAATATCTTCTATAACAGGTTCAGAAAGCAGTTTCCTGTGAATTTTTATGAGGATGTTATGAAAATTAGGGTTGCATTTTTGACCCCATTTAATCTCCAAGCATCTGGCTTGCACTATTCTGTTTGGTGATGTTTCTTTCCTCCAATCTGACTTTGATAAATACTTTTGGTAGGCTGCTTACCCTTTGCAATTCAAAGCATTAAAGTTATTTACAACACTCCTGCAAACTTTCCTATTGTTTCCACTGTCCTTTGTATCAAATGAGTTGGAGACCAGCACCAGCTTTGCAGCAGATTGATTATGTGGCTGCTGATGGCTGCTTCTTTTGGTAGTTTTGAATTTCAGTTCAGAGTAAGAAGAACTGTGGAAGTACTATAAAATTATATCTTTCTTGCTTTTATTTTCCCTTTGCACATGATGCTTTTATTAAGATGATATACTATTTTTATTTGCCATGAAATCTTAGTTCTACAAAACTAATTTAGTTCAGATGGCAATACTTGACATATGAATTTTTAAGAACTTTGATGTCCTACAGGACAAAATTCTTTTCATGCACCTTTAGTCGATGAGCTGTATTTTTACTGTCAGTAATATTTACCTTTTTTTTTTTAGTAGTAGTAGTAGTATAGTAGTACCCCACTGTGAGCAGATACCCATTGTAGTAGGCACTAAACCAACATTTATTAACAGAATTCTTGTCTTAAAGAATTTACTGTCTGAACATAGACACAGAGAGCAAAAGAAGTATTGTTTATTCTTCTTTTACACAAGGAAAATCTTAAATGCAGGAACATGAAGGCTCAAATCCACAAAGATATTTAAATACTGTTGAAATCATCTAAAAACTGATTTAAAGTCCACGATCGCTCCTTGGATAAGTATCAGGAGGGAAGACACCAAAGTTGGAGCTTCTAAATAAAAATTCTGGAACAAAATCATAACAATATAAATAAGTCACAAATAAATACATATGGTAAATCAAGATGTTTCCATCTATCAGTTGGAAAACACTCTTCCAGTATGACTATTGGCAGCAAGAAATCTAACTATATTCTTAGAATTTTATAGCACAGTGCTCTGATAATCAGAGAAAATGAAGAGCTCAGATATCCAGTCAAGCAGATCTTGGAGTTTTGTCTTTGACCTTGAATGCTAGCATTAGAGGACTTGCAGTTCAGGTACGCAGCCTCGTGATTGTGTGGAGGGTTTGCTTGTTCTATAATCAGAATTATAAATGCTGACTTCATACAGCTTTTGCTTTACATGAGAGATATATGTTAGAAGCTGGATGACCCATACAGTGTTTTTGTGCAATACATGGTCTCATTGATCTACCAAAGAATCCTTATTATTTTCTTGATAAGGATTATGGCATAAAAATAATTAGATAATTTGAAGATCTAAGTAAGGTCTTAGAAGTTAATGTTTTCCTAATAGCAGATCACTTAATACATATCTCAATAGTTACCTTACGGATAGTTCTGTTTCAAAGTTAAGAGAAAATGCTTTTACACTATCTCACTGGATATAAGAAAATCCCCAATAATTAATGCCAGATCTTCAGCTCACGTAGCTTCATTGAAATCATTAGATCTATGCCATTTTACCTCAGCTGAAGATCTAATCTAGCAAGTATAAAAATGAAAATGGCAAGGCAAAAAGATATGAGCAATTTGATATCAATAAAAATGTGCATGAGGTCAGTGGGGGCAGTGCTTTTTCAAGTTTCCCTTTGACATTTTTTACCCTAAAGGAGAACTTTTTTCAGTCATTGAGCAAGGAAACATGCAACAAATGATAAATTACATAACAAAATATTCTGTTGCAATAAAACCTAGGCAGACCCCCAAGTATTTATTCCTAAAATATTCATTTTTCCTAGCTATATTTATGCCTGAATATACTGATGTTTCTTAAGCATGTACATGAAAATATATTTTTGGGGGGAAGAAACTGGTTTCAGTTAAACACATTTCAAAAAAAAAAAAAAAAAGTTTTTCCTTTTTCAAAATTCAAACTTCAATCTTTCTGAAGTCTCACTATCACAGTTGACAAATTCCAGCTGTTTTATTTGAAAATGTTTGCAGAAAGAGAAATTTAAGTTCAGAAATCTGGCTCTCTTATCAGATTTCTGTTACAGAAAGGTACTCAGTTGCCAAGAACAGAAACTGTTATAGATTAGAGGACAATTTTGTCTCTCACTTTGAATAGCAAACAAATACTTTAAATACCTTTTACTGAAATTATTAACACTATAATAAAGTTGTATTTGGAGATGATGTATTAATAATTGTTTACTAAAGAAAATTAAATCAGAAACAAACACAGATTTTACTCTTAAGTCAAAAGGTTAAAATTTCTTTTTATTTCACCTCAATTAAAATGGTTGTTAGGTAAATTACAGTTTAAATAGTGAACTTGCTGGAAAAAGAAAGCTCAGACCTAAGACCTGAATGTAGAAAATGCAAAAATTGAATTTTATTGAGCCACTGGGAGAGAATATTGTATTAAGGAGCTGGGTGTGTAGCCCCACATGTAATTAATTAGCTGCACCCAGGTGGTGAGATAAAAGAACAACAAGCAGCTTAGCTGGGAGAGAGCTGTGGGGAATAGGGGGCTGCTGTAGAAGTGCTGGGTCAGGGAAAGGGGCTTGCTCTACCAGCTAGATGAAAGGCCTTGCTTGGTCCACCTGCTGTGTAGACAGCAGCAGTAGCCCTTGGAAGCAGAGGTCTTAAGAGAGGCCAGGCAGTGGGATTTGGTTTATCTGTTTTTTTTATTGATGACTTATGTTTGAACAGTAAATACAGATGAGGATACTGTGATACTAAAGAAGATTCGTTAAAAAGCGTGGCTGGCTTGGATCAAGCTGGGGAAACTAAGGCAGTGATGTTGTAGGGTGGTGACATGGCTTGTAGCACACACAGCAAAGTGCTCTTTGATTCTCCTAAGCCTTCATCAGAGTGCTTCCTCCAGCAGTGCTGGGCCTTTGGAGTGTGTCACAAGGATAGGAGCAACTTAGGATGTTCTCCAGCTCTTACCAAAAGCAAACAGCAGTGATAATGTTTAGCCACGAGCTGTGCAGAGCATCTGGAGCTGAGACTGAAATAAGTGGATCCCATGGAGGAGTTCCTTGTCTAGAGTGCTTTGGTTGTGTGCTGGGGCCTAGCCTTGTTATAAGGGATGGAATATATGGAATCAAAGTGAAATTCTATATGGGACAAGAAATGGGGTGGTCTTTATAGCAGGGTGGTCTTAAAACGAGGTTTAATGTATGTACAATATACAAACATTTTTGACAGACCATTAACACCTATAATCTTGTAAATATTTGCAATTTTCTAGATCATAAATATAGCTGCATAAGCAGTTCTTTCAGGACATCATTTATACTCCATTAAAGGTTAATTTACAAGTTAGTACCTTATAGAAAGAAGATATGTGTACTTTTATGTTAACTTTCTGTAAAGGGAGACTGGTGTCTCCAGCAGCAATTTGTAATTCTCCTGTGACACTCCCAGTGGCACTATTCAAAGCGCTATTTGAATTCTTTTCATCAGCTCATGTTCACAGCAAACTTAATCTTCTGTTTTGAAGACGGAGGGAGAAAGAAAAAGAAAAAAGAGCAAGATCTTAGGTCTTCTGTCTGCGTTCCCAAGCATCTAACTGTTTGTTTAAACAGTCTCCCCTGACACAGATTCTCATTTGTCACAGTGCTGATGATACCTGCTGCTGTATCTTAGCCCAACTTAACTAGCTTGGTCGTGCTGGAGTCTTGGCTGGGATGGGGGGGCAGGGAGAAGAAGTAAATAGCAGGGGATTGACTCTGTGGGCTATGACTTTATTCACTGTAATGGCATTTGTGCTTTCTAAAGATCAAAGGCCAGAAAAAGGACGGGGGCAGGGGGATAGAAAGAAAAGTGTTCACTGTGGACCTAGTCAGGAGCTTTAAGAAGTGCCAGTGAGAAATTAGGTGCCTCTCTGCACATTTGATCATCTAACTTTGAAATCCTGATGAGAGGGCTTAAAGAATGATCTGAAGAGAGGAGGGAATAACCACTCATAAGTTAGGACTATTGTGGAACAACGAACAAGGAAACTGACAAATTTAACTGATTTTAATTTATTTTTCTAAATGACAGTTTTTCATGTTAAACCTGGTAATTAAACAACTGAATGGCTTAAAAAATTGCAGGTAACTGTGGATATACTGGAAAATTTTCTAAATGAATGCAGCTTGTTTGTCTGTTATCGGGATAAAAGAAAGCTTTCTCATATGGTATGGCAAGAGTTCCTGCAACAGCCTTCAGGGTTTATTCATGTTCCTTAGGATTCCCAAGAAGAGAGATGAAATTTTTATGCTTGTTGATCATTATTTAGGATATGTAAGTCTTTGTTACTCGTATCTTAAAAGCATAAAGATTTCAGTAGCGTTTTTCTCTATTTTAGACTTCTCTGTCTGCTGCAGGATATTCTAAGCTACTGTTTCTCATCCGAGATTGTCTTTCAGCTGGCATAGGGTGGTCAATATGGTGCATTCACAACCACCCTAAATAACAGCTAAGCAGAGATTCTTAATATACATTTTCTCCTGGAAAGATCTTCATAAAAGTTGAAGCCTTTTTCTCAAAATAGAGTATCAACATCGGTAATTTTCTCAGGCTTAGGGTAGAATTTCTGACTAAAGAAGAATATGAAAATGACCTGAGTTTTGATCATTGCACACTGAATTTGTGATCTTCCAATCCATATTTACACTTCTTCTCTGAAAGAAGCAGAACAAAGAGTAATTAAAAAACTCTTGAGCAGCAGGTTTGCATTGAGAAGATGAAATGAACTTCTCTTACCAAGTTAGTGATCTAATTATAGCACTATAGAGTCAAACCAATCTGTCAGAACTGCTCCACTTGTCTTTAAACAATTGCTTGTGGTCTCAGAGAAGAACTTTGAGTTACTGCTCATGTAAGTTGTAAATCGGTGTTCCTCAACAACTTTAAAAACAAATCGTTATTAATCAATTTGTAGCTCTGGTGCTGAATGAAGTAACTACCTTCTTGAGGCCTGAATGAATTGGCACATATGTTAGTGTTAAATGCAGTGGAAAGATGACTTCTGTAAATTCATCTGGCTCTAGGAGATAGCCAGTATGACAGTGCTTTCAGTCGTGGTGTCATATATGTGCTTGGAAATCACTGCATTCTGCACAACACTTTCACCTGTTTATCAGGAATATCAATTCTGATGCTGAAGAGTGGCTTTGGGGCATAATGATGTTAATCAATGCCATGTGCTGCATGACACAGAAATTTTGACAGCATGTTAAAAAGGCCCATATTAAATGGTAGAACACCATGGGACTGTCACAAAGCAGTCCGTGCCTTTATGATGCACGAAGATGGTTGCTCTATGAGGCAGATTGCTGGGTTTGTGTATGCATACTGAAAACGTGGTTTTAATTTACCTTGCAGTAGTTTGCATGAGGGGGATTATTATGGGTGAAGTTGCAAGTGTGTGGGCAAAACAAGAGTAATAATTTTTAAAAAGTCTATCAAGTCTCATTCACCAGGGAACTCAAAGAACAGTTTCTTCCTGCTGACTCTAGGAAAGTGGCTGTGGTGAAGTCACATGAGGTTTAATGGCTGTGTAAGTCTTTAATAAAACTTAGCCTTTCAAATTGGTTAGCCTCAACATGTGCAAATCCCTTCCATTTTTTTTTTTTTTTTTTTTTTTTTTTTTTTTGGTATTATGCCTACTTGTGGACCTGTGGCTTGCTATCACACACTTGAGGCCACTTAAAGAAATATGTATCTATGTTAAGAAGCAGCAAATGCATTTTGTGAGAGCCTTTGCCACTCATCTTGCAATCTGTGAAAGGCCTGACTCATCTGCCTAGTTTTTTCTACCTCCTGAGATAAATTCCCACGTGTTTCACAAATAGGAAACCCTTCTGAGAAATCCTTTCTACTGCCTTTTTCCCTTTTCATATTCCTGCCTTCTAACTCCAGAATGACAAAAGGGAAAGTGACATTTGTCTATCTAAATTTCACAATAATTTATAGAAGTTTTAGGTTCCCCTGTAAGAATCTTAACTTAAACAAGCCCTAAGGACATAAAAGCATAAAATATAGTTTGAAGCAAGATTCCTTCTCCTTGCTTTATTTCTTAGAATGGACACAATTTCAGCTGCTTCAGAAGCTTAAAGGAGTGACTGCTAATAATTAAAATCAAATACCAAAAATCTAGCAAACTTGTATGGAATTGCATGAATACCTGCTATATAAATTGGAGCAAAAATATGTTCAGTCGCCTAATCTTAGAAGTAACAATATACTACACAGATTTACAGAAGGTTACTTGAGGACACCATAAATATGTAACATCTTTCTGCTGATAATTTTGTATATTTTATCATGAATGTGGCTCTTATGTTCATCTGATCAATCTTTTCCCTTTTCATTTAGAGGCTGAAGAGTGGATGTAAGAGGGTAGTTTGTCTTTTCTGTTGTGAGAGAAATGTTCCACCACTTATAAAATTAATGTTGTGGTTTAAGTTTATGACTTAACATAATTAAGTCGATAAAAATGGATGTTTTCATCTAGATGGTGATCAGGAAGAGTTCGTTCCTGAAGCAGCAAAGTTAACAAGATAAGATATTAACCAACACTTTGCATGTTCATCAGAGCTGTCATTCCACAGTACTATTAGTTTCCCATAGGATCCTACTGGACAAAATGTCCACCATACAGCTAAATAAAAACATCCTACAATGGGCGAGCAATTGGCTAACGGGCAGGGCCCAAAGGGTTATGGTGAATGGCGCTGCATCAGGCTGGCGGGCGGTCACTAGTGGGGTCCCTCAAGGCTCCATTTTAGGGCCGGTACTTTTCAATATTTTTATAAACGATCTGGATGTAGGAATAGAAGGTATTTTGAGCAAGTTTGCTGATGACACCAAACTTGGAGGAGTTGTGGACTCGAATGAGGGTGGAAAGGCCTTGCAGAGGGATCTGGATAGGTTGGAGAGCTGGGCGATCGCCAACCGCATGAAGTTCAATAAGAGCAAGTGCCGGGTCCTGCACCTGGGACGGGGAAACCCTGGCTGCACGTACAGACTGGGCAATGAGACGCTGGAGAGCAGCCTAGAAGAGAGGGATCTGGGGGTTGTGGTAGACAGCAAGTTCAATATGAGCCAGCAGTGTGCCCTGGCAGCCAGGAGGGCCAACCGTATCCTGGGGTGCATCAAGCACGGCATCGCTAGTAGGTCGAGGGAGGTGATTGTCCCGCTCTACTCTGCGCTGGTGCGGCCTCACCTCGAGTACTGTGTGCAGTTCTGGGCACCACAGTATAAAAAGGACATGAAACTGTTGGAGAGTGTCCAGAGGAGGGCTACGAAGATGGTGAAAGGCCTGGAGGGGAAGACGTACGAGGAACGGCTGAGGGCACTGGGCCTGTTCAGCCTGGAGAAGAGGAGGCTGAGGGGAGACCTCATCGCAGTCTACAACTTCCTCGTAAGGGGGTGTCGAGAGGCAGGAGACCTTTTCTCCATTAACACTAGCGACAGGACCCGCGGGAACGGGGTTAAGCTGAAGCAGGGGAAGTTTAGGCTGGACATCAGGAGGAAGTTCTTCACAGAGAGAGTGGTTGCACACTGGAACAGGCTCCCCAGGGAAGTGGTCACTGCACCGAGCCTGACTGAATTTAAGAAGAGATTGGACTGTGCACTTAGTCACATGGTCTGAACTTTTGGGTAGACCTGTGCGGTGTCAAGAGTTGGACTTGATGATCCTTAAGGGTCCCTTCCAACTCAGGATATTCTATGATTCTATGATTCTATGATTTTGCTAGTCCTCTGAATTATTACTTTATATTGTAGAGTGTTAGTGTGAAAGACTTCATGTTTTCTTTTCTTTTCTTTTTTTTTTTTTTTTAAGAATGCTGTCATGTAATTCCAAATGCAAGAAAGCAATTTCATCATTGCAATAAATTTTTCTATGTATATTATGTTTTTATTAAATTGCTTTGCTTTAACTAGCTTGTTGCAAATTGACAGAAGAACATTTTTCCGGGTAAGAGTCAGCTTTGTTTTCTGAATAATTGCTTGCATGAATTGAGAATTCTGAGAATGCTTACTGAATGCACCATTCTTCTGATCTTTCAATACAAAGCATAAATAAAAGGAAGAGCTGGCAGAACCATTTATCTCCATGCTCTGAAGATCTGTATTTTCCAGGCTTGTTGCAGTGAAGGTGACCATCAAAGCCAAGAGACAACAAAGATCCTGATATTCTAAGAATGTAACAATCTAACAATTATCTGAATATTTCCCTTAGAAAGCCTGATGCAGTTTTTAAAAAAGATGAGTCTGCTATTACCTTACAACTAGACAGGCAATAACTGGGCCATCTTTAGGCTCATATCGACAGTTGCTGAATTGCAATGTAAAACTGCAGGTTGAACAGATTTCTCAATTTGCAATATTCTTTCATTACTCAAAAGCTACTGAAAATTTTGTCTGTCTTTTCAGTAAAAGGGTATGATTTATCTTTTTGCGGGTAATGCTTCAGCCAAATGCATGAGACTTTGGAGGATTTCCAAAAAGAAAAAATGCTTTACATGTACGTATTGTGGAGATCCTGTGTTGTTTGTTGATACTTTCAAGATACAATATGTTAGTTTTGCTTTCTTTGTTACATAAAGTCTGCATAATTGTACCTTGTTTGGCTTTAGCAAAAGCAAATTGCTATTTCTTTTGTAAGAGAATATGACAATGGGGAGTGTGTCCTATTTTTTTCAGCTGTTTACAAAATGCTATTGTAATCGAGGAAGTATGCTCACAAGTTATTAGAAGTTCCATGTATCTTTCTCCTTTCCCAGACACTGTCACAAACCCATTCTATAAAGATATGTTGATGCATCCTGGACCACTTCTTTTAAGGTTTTCACATTGGATGATTCAGACATACATCTACTGGGACTTGCAAAAGTGAAACTGGATAGATTTCTTCTACTAACAGAAATTGTATCCATTTGAACTAGTAAGAGTTATCTAAAAGTATAGCAACCTGAAAGGCATGGGATTTTTCCATCACTGAAATGACATTCACATATTTTAGTCTTGCTCTAATCTATCCTTTCTCTATTGAATTATTGTCCTTTGGTGCTGAATTATTTTATTATCTTGTCTTTCCATCTTGGTCTGGATCTTGGAATAATACAATATAAGTTTCCTCCTTGATTTCTTAACATCTACAATTTTAAAACCAAATGTGCTTCAATAGTTAAAATAAGTGCCTTTCTGAAGCAGTATTAGGTGGATGCTGTACATTTTGATTCCCTGACAGCTGCTTATTGTTGCTAAGATGATATCAATGGAAGTTAAAGAAGCTTTTAGCTTTGGTGTCTGAATTTTGTGAAAGATATGCCAATAAAAGAACATAGACGAGCTGTGAATAGGAACAAGTTGCAAAATGTTCCATCTATAGGTAAAAATGTTTCCACATGTCTTATGTGTGGTCCAGCAAAATAATTAAACCAATTAAAACTCTTGAAACAGTTGATTGTCTCAAATGCTATTGCAGTTAATGGTGGTCAGTAGCTTTGGATCATGATTTCTGATTCATCAATGGTCTTCATTTGCCCTTAACTGAGGTTTCTGGAAGATTTTTTTTTTTGCATCGATTAATCTTAATACAGCATTATTTTTTTCCAAAACCGCACAGATAATGCAAATGCCAATTTTTGACCTTCTCAATCATGACCTGTTAATTCTAAAGAAAAGTTTTTTGTTTCCGTTTGTTCCTTATTAATAACTGTAAAATCTCATCTTATTTGAAATATGTCAACTTATATGGTAGTAGGCTGTTTTGTGATCTTAGAGCCAGAGGTGAAAATGAGTTCATGTTTTTTATATGGATCTGATGAAATAAAATTCCTTTCTAATTACTCTGACTTCACTGACTTTCATATTTCACTCATAAGTTTAATTTTCTCACCCATCTGTGTATGCTCTTCAGTTGTATTAATTATTCCATATTGAAAAACAGTAGTTGATAATTAGTTGGTGATATAATTTGAAGTAAACACTTGGGTGAATTTTAACTTTCTTTTTATTTGGAATTTATTTGCAGTTTTCTCAAGTGATATTTACAGAAAATTATTTATGTGGTAGTTGTACTTGGGGAAATACAGTTGCTCTGTAGCTCATGGTGCGTATTTCACTTTTCCCCCCTCATTTTAGCTCTTTTGGGTAGACAAGTATTGATGGTGTTGATACAGTAATTTTCATTATGGTAAATTCCTCTCCTGAACAGAACAGAATGTATGGATCTAAAGATCAATTATTTTCTGCATTGCTTTTTGAAGAAAGTTCATTACTTATCTATGAGAAGTCATTTATTATTATTTTATTATTTGCTTGGAAATGCAGTTTGGATGCTTCTCAGGATTGGCAGAACAAAGAAAGTTAAAGGAATTGACTCTCTGCTCTGTAGCTTGTATTCACAAAACAGTATCTTTCAGGCAATTTTTACTGCAAATTCAAAACTTACCACTGCAGTCCTAACTATTTAATTTTGTTGCGTATTTGTGAACTCTCATTTATATTTAACTTCACGTTTCAAATCTATTTCTGGTATGTGAGTGGCATTTAATTCTTACACTGTCATCTAAATAGGCACCATGCACATAATTGGAAATATTATCTGAACTTAGGAGCAGCTTTCTTCTACGTTTTGACAACTGATTGACAACACTGAACAGCAGTAGCTCGGTACTGCCGAAGTTTGATAGGAGCAGTGTTTCTGTTGTGATTAGCTGTTTTAATAGCTGAATTTAAAGTTGAAAAGAGTAGATACATCTCATGTGCAGTGATGTTTCATATCTGTACCCTAATGAAATATTCCCACTATCCAAACCTAACATTACAGAGCTAAGGTAGTTTCCAAACCACTCAGATCTTTAACAGATATCTCAAAAGGCGTTGACGTAGAGGGGTGCTTGATATTTATTAGCAAATATGAGCCCCTATCATGGAACAAAGAGCATGTTGCTTGGAGCTGTGGAACTGCACATAGAGAAGATTCATTTCACTTTAAAGCCTGGACTCATTTTTCATGAGGGCTGTATAAATTATACCAGCTAGAAGTAACCAGTTGTATTATTTTCCTTACTGTTCCCAAAAGCCTACTGGACAGGATGCTGCATACTAAAATCATTCAACTGTTTATAGATAAATTGGAAAAAAAGAAACTCAGATAAAGCTGGAAAAATGACCAAATTTTCTGGTATTAATGCAATATAACTATACGATTTCTTGCACCTTCAACTTCTTCATCAAACTTCATGACTTTCTTTCTTCTCTTAGTGAAACAGTTATTCTACCTAAAAAGCTGTTGCTACCAACTCTTAAATTATCAGATGGCCATCAACATAGAGTTGGTTTTGGTTAATAGTATCATAACAAGTGACTGTGGTCATCTTTTAGGAGATAAATAGCATACCACTAAAAGGGGAAAAAATAAGCTCTTTCTGCACAGGACAGGTATATTTGCCAATATTCCTCAAATTGTTTTAGTACAAGACAAACTAATCACAAAGAAAATTTCTCTTTTCAAATCTGTAGCTCTGTTGCTGGCTGAGCAGCAGCACGGGCTGTTGTGTGGAGTCTGTTGCACCAGTGCCTGTCTTGAAGTGTGAACAGAAGCCCAGTGTTGGCCCAGAACAATATCTTCAGAGAGACAAATTATATTCTCAGCTGTAATCATTCAAAAGATCTGCATTGTGTGAACTGCTGCAGAATTCTCTTATCTGGCATCTAATATTTCAGCAGAACTCAGGGATCTGCCCATAGGAGAGACTGACTACGTTGCCATGTAAGATATTACCTCTGTGCAGGTTTGTAAGTTTGTTATCCATGAAGTGCACATTCACAGAACATGTTCCTGGTTTTATAAAAATAAAATAATGCAGAGAAAATGTACTCAATGAGAGTTTTCACATTGTGTGCATTCACTTAATTTTTCCTTATAGCACCTCATAATTTTTCTGAACAGAGGTCATTAATCATTCCAAATTGTATAGAAGTTTGTGTGATAGCTGTAAGACCACCAAACTCTGACCCTGGAGGAAATGAATTCCTAAAGGTGAAAAGCAAGTGTTTTCATAATTAAGCCAGCTAAGCTGCCTGCTTTTGCAAATATTTATTAACTCAATTCAGCTGAAGTCAGATTAGCACTTCTGGCTGCAGAGAATGTTGTTTCATTGGACCACAAGTCCTTGTTTTGAAATCAATGTTCAATCCTTTAACACAACAGCAAATTATTCTCCCCATCTGTCTTCTGTGACAACTCCAGCTAACTTAATATCTGGATGGTGATGTACAAGCACTTTCTAAGTACTTCATTTATATTTATTTAAAAAAAAAAAAAAAAAAAAAAAAGTAGTAATTTATAGCAGCTTGTTAGTTTTTCTATACTTTCTGAAGTCAGTTTCTAATGTTCTTTTCTACTTGCTCTGTGTACCTGAAATGGAAGTGAACATGTAACTAACAAAATGTTATTGGTGCAGTAAGCTTGTAGGGTAAGTGAGCTTGGTATCATGAACGCTTTCCCACCCAATGTCTCTGCACTCTAGGATTAATATGTTTCAGTACAAGTTGAAGAACAAAGGTACTTTGAAACGTAGCTCAGCAGGGGACTGAACCAGCTCAGAGTGGGACAGAGCAGGCCGTGCCACCCAGAGTACTGTTGTGTTGTAAGCACCTTCTGCCCCAAGATTAGCCAGCACTGTTCTTTCTCATTTAAGGATGACTGGAAATAAAACCAAGAGTCTTATGCTCTGAATCAGATTCTGTTTGACCTTCTAGAAAACAGAGTAATGACTTGCTGCAACCTGTCATGAAAGGTGAAAAGTAGGAATTTATTTCAGAATCATTTTTAATGTTTGGTGTTGAAGGCTGCATTAGTCAGGACATGGGGAAGACTGAGGAATGAAAGAGAAGTTGCGAAGCAAATCCTTCCAAGTAGTATGTGGTTGTTAGAGAGCAATGACCACTTTCTCTTCTGTTCTGGTTTGAGATGGTAGAGATTTGATTCAAGTGGCAGCAAAGTGAGGACTAGTAATAATGTTTATTGCTTACTGAGAGGTTGACATAAATAATTGAAAGGAAACAGATTCATCAGCTTTAGGTCTTAAGGAAAGTGATGAGAGGATATTTTCATGAACTGGTATTCTAACTGCTACATATTTTAAAAGCCACCACTGCAATAAAAAAGTAATGATTTTTGGCATAATGTTACAGATCTCCTGAATTCTATACAGGAAAGATTTGGATGCATTTCCTGCATTTTTATTTTACTTTTATTGAGCTGTTGGATTTGAGGAAAGAACAGTCATGTATTTTGAGCTTTGCACAGATTTTGCTCTGCCTCGTACCCCGTGTAAAGTAAACATAATCATATGTCCTTGTCTCTGTAAATTCTAAGAAGTGTTTAACAAATACTCTTTTATGTGCATGTAAATTACCTCTGTAGTAAAACTCAAATCTTCATGATTTGAAAGCTAGCATAAATGTTCAGCAAAAATGAATGTTTTAAATGTGCTTTTCAACTCAATGTGAAATAGAATTGTACTGGGAAGCCTGGAATTACTTCACAGCAATCATTTCTATTCTGTTTAGGTTTTTGTATTGCTCCTGTGAGACACTGGTTTGGAACTCCTTGGAGTTATTTTCATTCTAACTGAAATGTAAATGAACAGTCACATCAGACCAAATGATTGCAGTATGAATTCCAGCCTGTGCAAAACTCTCATAGCCAGCAAGTGTAATGTTTCTCTATTACAGATGGCCCATGGGGCTATTCATAAAAGCTGGTCTAGTGAGACAGATCTCCTTGTGGTTCTTTCTCCAGTAATGCAGAGAAATAGGCTTTTGGGTTGAATTGTTATCTGGAATAGTCTGTCTCTATCAGGATCCAGAAAGATTATTCTCCCCAGGTAAATGTTAGGCTTTGAAAATAACCCCCCTGCTCCTTCTACTTGTCCTCAGTGTCAAAGCTTTTCTGAAATGGTACTTTATCGTTGTTTTGAAATGCCTGATTTTATCACTATAAAATATTTGTTAGAGATCATTGCCCCTAAACAGATCTGTGCTTTTATCAGGACACACAAGCTGCTCTTCATCCATTTAGTGCAATAAACAATGTTTGGGGTTCACAGAATAGTAAGAAATAGTTCTTCTGTTATCATAGTTGTTTCTTTGCTCAGCATGAAAAACAATGGAACTTCTTTAGGGTCACTGTGTGTCAAATGCATAGTGTTTAGTTTTATAATAAGTGCTCCAATGCAAATAGCTTTGAAGAAGGTTTATCTTCAGAATAATCTTTACATTAGTAATTAGATTGTTAATTATTGTAATCATACAAAAGATACAAAGAAACCTGTCTATATATATTTTAGGTATGTCTTGGTATTTCTAGTGACTATGTCAAAGCCTAAAATTATTCTGTTCTTTGGAGTATGAAACTTTATAGTTAAAACAAACAAACAAACAAAAACTTTTCTGGAATCATGTGTCTGCCTCTGTGCAGCTTTGTTCTATGCTCAATTTTGGTAAATCCTACTTTTTCTTTATTCATTCCTAATCTAGAAATTGCCAGCTATGAAAAGCTTGTTAATTTCTGTTTGTAAAATGTTCTGCTATAACTTGGATTAAATGCAGTGCAGCTGGGAGTAGTCATGGCCAAACAATACATGGCATAAATTATCTCTATATGGAGTGTCTGACTAGATAGCATAATCAACATGAGACTGACGAAACATCACAGTTGCGCTGTTGTTGCTGACAACTTCATTATTTCCACAATATTCAGCTGGGTAATTTATTTCTGAGGAGCAGCAGTATCTGCAGCTAGGTCTAATGGCCCGCATGTACTTTTATAAGCTTTCTGAAGATGGATGTGTTTGTGCAAGTTCAGGTTTTCCTAATACAGAGAGCAATTGCAGGAGCCATTAGCAAAGGGCGCTTTGGCCTGTGCTGGTTCTCCCAGCGGGCAGCATCTCCTCCAAGCCCTGCTAGTGGGCAGCTCTGCTGTGTGTGGATCATGCAGGGCAACAACAGCTGCTCTTAGATTCCTACTTTCAAACAGTAATATCTTTAAGGATCTGATGAACTTTTTATGCTAATGTATCTTTGTTTACCTTAACTTACACTCCAAATGATCCCAATTGACTAAGTAGTGTTTTGTAGCTTCAGGCCTGATTCTGCTCCTCTGCAGGCCTGGATTAAAATGTCTCAGGAATTTTCCATTTGAAGAGACTAGAGGAAGAAAAAAAAAACACCACCAACAAAAAGCCACGCCATCTTTAAAGAATTCTAACCAAGCAGTTCTTGTTTCTTGCTAGTTCATCTGAAACGGTACTCTGAAATATAAGCAGCCAGGGTCCACGGCTCCAAGGCACTGCTGTCATGTAGGCTGCCCCAAAACCAGAGGCCTCCTGGCCTCCACAATCCTTCCTGTAGAACTGGGAATCTGCACACCTCATACTGGTGGCTCTGCCAGCTTCAGCCCTGCAGCAGAGCCCAGCCGTGCTGCAATCCAAGGTGGGTTGAGAGGACTCGAGACTAAGAACCACGGCTAAGGCAGGCAGCCTGGAGGAGCTGGGGCTGCCAAGCTCAGTTTCTTTTAGTCGCTTACATCACGGGTGTCTCAAATATTTCAAAACACTTGGGAAAAATTATTTCATTGGGAAATTTTCTAGAGTTAGTCCAAACACAATTATTTTTCTTCACTCACAATTTCAGAATTTCTTGAGTTTGATCACATCTATGACTGATGAACTGGGAAATATTCGTCTTTTTTATGAAAATACTGAATACTTCTGTGTCTCTGTGGATAATAGGTTATTTGCTATGGATTTGGATCAAGAACACTGGCTAAAGGAACTAGTGAAACAGTAAGACTCAGATCAATGTCCTTGAGGAAACGCAAGAAACCAAGGAATAGGACAGAGAATTAACAAATTGGCCAAAGAGTATGTGTGAAAGATGATAGGTAAACACAGAGCCAGAGGGGCAGATATTGCCAAAACCAGAGCTGGAATTTACTACGGTAGTTTATGTATATATGAAACTATGCAAGAAAGAAGAAGCGAGGGAGCAGAGCAAGATACAGCAAGATTTACTGGTCTGTTGGTGGGGTAGGGCTTTCCCCTTCCCACAGTATGCTTTTGGCTGTGTGGGGGTCAGGGAGGGGGGGAACAAAAAGAAACCACAATATTTGGTTTCAGGGAACGCTTTAGCCACCTTCTTAGTCACAGTTTTCTGAAATGAGAGAGCAGAGTTGGCCTGCCCATGCTGCTTTGGGAGGGAGGCCAGAGAACCTTCTTCCCAGGCTGGTGATCTGCCGGCCTGATCCCAGCTGCAGCAGTGCATGGAAACCAGGTTAGATGTCTGAGGAGCGCTAGCTCTTCTCGGGGGACTATTAACAGCCTAAAATACAGCTTTGTCTCTAAAAATGATGAGTTTTGCCATCGACTGACTGGGAAGTTAAGTCAAGCTCCATGTGAAGCTTTAAAATTCCAAATGTTTGAGTGTTTCTCGGGTCCAAACTTCAAAAGCCATTTCTGGACTCCACTGGTCTACTGAGTGTTTTTCACTCCATGTTCTTCACATAGAGTGGAAACGCAAGGATATATAAAAAAGGGATGTTAGATTCTGTATAGGGAGAATGTGCTCGCTGCTGACCTACCATCTGCAATTAAGTGTCGGACAATGTTTGCTAGGGACAGTGTAGTAATAATAATACCTGTGCGTGGCTGCTGCTCCATGGACACCAGGCTTTTGAAGAACTGGGTGAATACTGCCACCTATTGATTGACGAAATGAAAATGAGTGTCTCCCAGCCACCCTGTGAGTGTACAGAACAGTCTGCGAGTTTATCACCCTCCACCTGAAAATAGCCTCCCTCATTCCAGAAATGCTGCTTGTCTCCAGAAGAAACTACCAGTTTGCAAAATGGAATTAATGGCCAGTAAAATGTGCTGCTTAGCTGCCAAAAGTATCTGTTGTATATAAAGCTGAGATTAAAGGGTAAATATATTGGTAAATGTGCTGGTTAATCAGCCAGTTTGCATGGTTTCTTCAAAGGAAATGTACTGCTAAACTCGCATCTTCATAATAATAATATGCAGCTTTTGGAATAGTGAAAATAATAGCTTCTGGAATCAGCTCATGGTGTGTGCTACAGGTAGGTAAACTGTAGAGTGATCAGGTATGGAGTGAAAACTTGTTACAAAAGGTTGTTTAAATAAGTAGTTTTAGTACAGCAAACCACATTTTCTGCTCAACTAATTAAGCATGAAATATAGGCAAGTGAAATAATAAATGGCTGACATCTGAATCATCTCCTGGAGTCATCAAAGGCTATGAATGTGCAGGTTTCTGTACAAGATCAGGCTAACAGGTCTGCTTACATGTGATTTATCATAAACACAGGGGGGTGTTTTCTCAAAATCTTTGAGTCTTTTCCATTTCCAGAACTGCACATAGGTGTGGCTTGGACTTGGATACATTCAGCCATCACTTTTAGTAACTAATTTCTTGTTTTATCGTTTGGTAAACTTACTATTAACTCTCTTACCTTACTGAGTGTTGTTTTTTCTCTTCTGGCTTTTGAACACTTTAACAATGAACTTAAATCTATATGACAGGAAGATTAATGATAATGCTTACTTGATATAAACAAAATATCTTTTAAAGTTCTTGCTTCGGCAAGAAAACGTCTTGTATTCCAGTATTCCACTAAGCTGTACTTGGTAGCAATAGAGAAGTGCTAAGCAAAAAGCAAGCACAAAAGTTTTACTTTCCTCCATGCTGAAAGGAGAAAGCAAAGGAGAGAAGGGGGAGTATTGACACACAATGAGAAATTGCTAGAGAGTGTTTAAGAATCGACTAGTTCTAGTAAACAAATTTTAGCTTTTTCTAGTGAAAATAGCTGGGCAGTTCCTCATGAGAGAGTTCCATGAGCGGGTTGATGCAGTCCAAAAACTGCTATTGGAGATTTTGACTCCGAAGAAGCATCCCTGTTCAGAACAGCACTGAAAATGCAATTTCTGTGCTTTTGCTTATTTAATTTTGCTTATGCTTAGACACTTCAGATTTTCAGCTTTTTTTTTTTTTTTCCTCCATGTAGTATCCCACTGTTAAAGTGGTATTCAGGGGGTTTCGAAAGATTTCCCTTCTTTCTCTTGTTGATAGGGAGCAGTAAGCTCAGTCAGCTGTCCTGCGGACTGCTGACTAATGATCCTCAGAAACAGCAGGACAAAAGAGGGAATCCTGTACACTTTGAGCTTGTGATTGTCACTACACAGAAAAAGTAATGTTGCATGTAGCATATTGTCATAGCACCTTGTGTCAGCTGCAGCAAAGCAAGTGTATACTTGGACTGTGAATATTCTTGTCATATGCCTTTGAAGTGGATATATGCATGGTTTCAAACACACACACATATATATAAACACAAAAAGAAAATATCTTCCTCAAAAAGGACTCATATCCAGATTGATTTTGAAAGGTATAGAGTAACAAGTATACTATAGAATAGTATAGACTAAAAAGTATGGAAGTTCAAGTCCAATGAGAAATCGATGTCTGGTCAAGGACCAGATTTTAGCTTCAGCTATTTTTGCAAAAGGATGCTGTTTGGAATGGAAACAATTTTTAAAAACTTTTAAAAACTCTTTAAAAACAATTAAACAAACAAACAAAAACAACCACAGAACAGCATCAATGAAAAACAAACAAACAAAAACAAAACAAAAAAACACTCTTCTGTAGCTGGCTATGACAGACCCAGGAATGAAAATGTCAGTTTTTTTCTGCTGCCAGGTATTAGACAGGAGTGTTCCAATTACATGAACCTAGTGGACTGTCCAGGGAGGTTAATAGTTTCTAGATGGTTGTTTACTTTTGCCCATCACTTACATTATTTTTGGAATTCTGAGGCTGTGTGAAATTCCGTATTCTGACTTTCTAACATCTTTGTGGGTTTCTGTGGGATCCAGTGTTAGTATTTTTTGCCCAATTGTAAAAAATGGGTATTTTGAAATATCACCATTCTACTGTTTTGAAAGGCATTAACACAAATATGTTAAAGCTACAGGATCTCTTTTAGCTGAAATGTAGGCATCAGTAAAAAAAAAAAAAAAAAAAAAAAAAAAAAAAAATCTTATTCATTTAGTAATCTTTTTTTAAGCATAACTTGCTCAGGCTGGGAGCTTTCAAATGATCTTGCAGATGTCCCATAGCTGTGGATATGGTTGCTGCTTTTGTTGCTATGATTGCAGACAGCTGTAGTGGTAGCTTGCTTGAAGAAAAAAGAAACAATACATCACATGCAACATGCATTACTGGACACACTGTAGAACTGTGATTCTTTTTTTCCTTTTATTGATTTAACATAAAACTAACTGCTTTAAGATGGCTGTGTTAATGCCTTTTTGATCATACTTTATGGCAAATTAATTACAATTGCAGTTTTGTTTACTCTGGCAGTAATTATTTGTTCTACTTGCATGCTGTGCTGCTGATCAATTTTAAGGGTTGCAACAAGCTAAAAGCATACAGAAGTCATGGCATCTTTGACTACGGAGGCAAGAGCTTTAGATATTAGTCATTCCTATAGCTGCAGAGGTAAAACAGTATAGAGTTAAGGCACCAAATGTTCCAGATATTTTACCTGTGATACAACACTATTTGCTTTAAATACTATTTTGCTCTGAGAGCTTGTCAGTCATCTTGTACTTCAGTAATTGCTACTAACACCAATTGCTAGCAATAATCGTTTCATTTCTGATCATTCATGCAGTATAAGGAAGAGGTTTACTCATTCTGCCCAGAGGCTGAACCAGCAGAGACAGCAAAGCCAATGTGATTCATTAAAGGAAGACACTGGACAATTACCACCAACTTGTTCATATTTTGCCTTGGATAGCCTAAGCTGGTAAGTCAAATTTATTTTTCACACATATATTGTTAACTATTAGTTCAAGAATAAAATTGTTTAATAAACATATTTAAGAATACGTATAGTGTTGAGTGTTTTCTTGTCTGTTGCTTTCCTAAGATCTAAAGGTAATTCTTTTACAGCTATGCTGTGCCCTTCTAGTTTACCTGTCTATACAGTGCAGCATGTTTGTGCCACATGAAACAGACGGTGATCTACAATTTAGACTTTTTTTCTCAACAATCTGATTTTAAAAGGACATGAATATTATGTCAGTACTTACCAATCAAAATAATGCTTTTACAAGGAGAACATATTAATATTTATTTTTGAATTTGACTTTTAAAACACTCTGCTGTTAGGGAATTAAGAGGTTACTTCAGTGCTTATAAGTGGAAGTAGAAATCTGCTCACAATGATCAAGCTACCGTATGTGCAGCATGAAATGTGTGTAGGAAGACTTCTGTCACTGGTTTGGTGCATACTTTAACAGAGTGGTAGTTATGCAGATGAGACTGTGCTTTGGTGGTTATTTCCAGGATAGTACAGTAACTTTCCCCAGGAATGCAGGTTATTTATTCCTGGAAGCACTGCCATAAGTCCCCCTCCCCTCCCTCCTCTTTTTTTTTTTTTTTTTTTAATTTTTGGCAATGCAAGCTAGTGCTAATTTAATTAACAACCAGTTATATGAGGAGCTGCTCCTGTTAGTCTGTATAGTTCTGGCCTTTACTGAGAAACCTTGTAACATGCTTGTTGTAGTTCAGGACTTGCTATGAGAATGCTAGTGAGAACACATAGGGCTGCTCTGAACCATACTGAGATCTCCTTTCTCGGTTTCATTTTGACTGGTGCTAGGTATGTGCAGAGGTTTCCATCAATGAAAATCTCAAACGGGTTCATTCTGGACATCACCTGTTTCTAAACTGTTTGTCTGATGTACTGTAACAATATTAGTTGTCACAGTGATATATGCTCAGGTCAAGCATGTTTCGCTGGCAGAATTTGTTATTTCAGTGGATGCATGTTTTTGGATTTCACTTGATTGGTGATGTAAAGACTGTGTCCTCACATCGGAGTGGGGAGGAGGGCAGGGGGGCATGAGTTACATAAAGGAGAATAAAGCTGCTTTTGCAAAATGGCATGCATCTATAACAATGAAATGCCAACATCCAGTTACATAATTCTGTTGCTTTTTATTATTATTTTGAAGTTGATATGTCTTTGTTTTCCTTATTTATTATTATGTATTTTATTCCTGATTCTACCCGATCTCATTTCAGTTGCTCCCCCAGGAGTCATTTTTACAGCTTAATAAGACCATACTTAAAGAAAGTTTTCCAGAATATGCAGCTTACATTCACCTTTCCTTTTTTTTTGTTCCATACCTTGTGTGTGACTAGAAAGCATATGTATGTTAAGTATGATAATCTTCAGCAGTGTTTTGCATCTTGCTGTTTCAGTGGTCAAGAACGCAGTGCATTTGCCTTACGTTATGCCAGCTGTTGCTTTTTTTTTTGTGTTTATTCCATGCATTGCTTCAGGGTTCTGATGGTTAGCATACAAAAATGCATATTTGTATTTTTCAAGTCATTTCTGGTGCATCGATTCTGTAGTATTGTTGAATAGCTGCAGCTCTTACAGTGTTTATCTAGCTTCTCTATAGATCCACCTGCTCTTGACTGAAGAAACATTTTTAAAAAGACTTAAAAAGATTCAATCCCCTTCTTACCTTTATGCTAATCTTAAGGAATTGCTTTGGCTCTGTACTCAGAAATGTTCACTAC
Source organism: Anas platyrhynchos (assembly GCF_047663525.1). NCBI lineage: Eukaryota > Metazoa > Chordata > Aves > Anseriformes > Anatidae > Anas > Anas platyrhynchos. The sequence continues at coordinate 5,718,493 of NC_092605.1, forward strand.
ATAATATGGAAATGTTATTGTTACAGTCCTTGGAAGTCATTGTTCAGATGCTTAGTAACACTCTGTTGTTTTATTCTGAATATATACATCCCGTGTCTTTGACCAGGTCATGGTGGGAAGGACTTTGCTAACCCCCAGAGATATTAATGCCTGGAGTCAAAGTAAGGTTTGGTACAGTCAACGCGACCAGTAGTCCACACCATGGAAAAAAGTCCTGAGCAGACTTGGTATTAAACTGCTGCTAGGCTTTCCAGGGTTGGAGACAAAGGCCAGAAGCCTAATGATACCTAAATTTATTTTGGTCCTGAGACTACAGTAACCTCCTAGAGAACTGTAGCATGTTTAGAAGTTTCTTTTTACAGTATGCATGTTGAAATGGAACTGACCTGCAAACTGAATTTTGAATGTGTACTGGGAGACGTGATTATCAAACCCTCAGATTTCTTGGAAAACTGTTCAAAGACTGAGAGGTGCTTTACTCTCTTAAGATAAATCCTCCTCATAAAAGAAAATGTTTCTGTCAAGGTGTTCCATGTAAATAAGTCTCTTCAGTGACTCTTCTCCACAGAAAAATTAGGGACTTGAAGTTGATAAGCATGTAGTTTGGTCAAGCAAAATGTAATAACCTAGGGTGGACTGATAAAGGCATAAGCTGTGTTAGCTTTAATAACATGTATTGTTGTTTGGTTTTAGTAATACCACAATAAGTATGAGAAGCCCTACTAAGTGGGTGAGCCTAATTTATTTAATGTAAACTTACTAAATGCCTACACAGCTTCTCAGTAAATTTCCATATTGGCCTGTGGGCTTAATGAAGCTTGTAACTTCTCCATAATGTAATATTATGCCATTCAGAGGTACCAAACTTGTTGCTTTTGGTGTAAAAAATAAAATCCCAAAGCAAACAAAGTAGTGTATGCTGAGGTATATTTGAATTAAGTATTGGATGGATCTACTTGGCTTTTTAGTCCATGTCCTGATGACATTTAGGTTTGCAAATTGTTCTCTCTCATACGCTCTTATAAGTGTGATAATTTGGTGTTCAGTATCTCCCCTCTTGGAATCAAATGGCTTTGGGAAATTGAAACTTTCTTTACAAACATACCTATAATATTAACTGGCCTGTTTTTGTCTACAGTTTGGGACTGATTCTTGAGCATAGTTTATTGATGAAAAGAAGTCTTTGGTTGATGCTAGCTTCACCCAGGTGAAAACTAAGGTAAGAGGAGGATAAATTTATGTGGGATGATCTGTAGTTCTATATGCTAATAAAAAACTATGAGAGGGTTACTCTGAAAAATGCATTACTTTTTGGTAAATTGCTGAGTTTCTTAAAATGGTAATAGCATGGAATAGTCAAAGATGAAGATCCTTTGGTAATCTGCTATTTTTAAAGTTTTTAAAATAAATATCTGAAAATAAATTGTATTATTGAAGCTATTTTAAACAGACACATGTGAATGAAATCTTTTGACCATTTTAAAACACATTTTATTTATATGTTTATACTTCCAACTTATTCCATTGATACATCTCTAAAACAAAAGGCTGCCTTCAAAGTTTGTCCAATACTGAAACTCAGCACTTACCAGCAACTTCCATGTGGTAAGGTCTGATGTACTTAGATTCCAGAACATGGTTCCAAATGATACTACTGCTTCTTGGAACATTTGTAAGTTGGTGATCTTAATTCTAGTGTTTTCTCTACGTGACTTTAACAAGCACATTCTCATTACAGAGACATTGATCAAACATATTTCCCTGTGTTCCTTGGTTCCCACTAAGCCTTTCTGTCTAGTCTATGCAGGCTTATTGCTGGGGGCAGTGAATAAAAAGCTTCATATGAGGAGATGTCCTTGTAGTCACTGCAGAAACACATGTAATAAAACGCAGGATGAATTGAGTTGCTTGTGTGTGAGCCTCACTTTACCTTTCCTCTATAAGCTCGGAGAAAGACAGTCCAAAATCATCCTAGTACTGCTGCTCCCTGAGTCCCAGAGAGCTTGTTTCTTACTATAACCATTTTTGCATATTAGTTTCATGAATGCAACTCACACAGCATTGCTGTCTTCTGATTGCACGCACTGTTATAATTTAGCAAAATTTTCTCATCACATATCATAAGTATGTTGGCTTGATCTCTCTCCAATGCCTCATGAGCTTGGAGAATATATGAGGTTACTTTTCCTCAGATATGTTTACTCAGGATATCTGTTTCACCAATATTTGCAAATGAGAAAGGAAGGTGTAGATGGCTTATGAGATCTGGGTGGTGTATTTAATCTTAGGAACCAATTCATGCCAAAGAGCAGGTCCAACAGCAGGGTGAGTATTTAGTAAAGAAAGCTTTTATGATTGTAAATAACAATTAGACTCTAGTCCTGCTGTCTGGTTTGCTCACATGCAGGCTGAGAGACTATAACAACAAAGTCACAGGATTTGTATCATAGTACGAAGAATCTAAAGCTTATTTACAGGAAAAGATAGTTTGAAAGAGTAGCCAGGTTTACTATTAAGAAAAAATGGTGCATTTTTGTCACCTTTCTCACTTAGAGACATCCCTGAGGATGCAATTCAGTTCCTTCAGTATGGAACTGTAAACAGCAGCACTCAGGATCCCAGATTATTTTAACTGTAAAATATAGCATGTAAGGTCTTGGTTTGCAGTGCCCTGAACACCGTTTGGCCCCAGTAGTTTAAAGTAAAAATCCATGTATTCCTCATAATGCCTACAACAGAACCTAAACAGTTTTTCTTTCATTTATTTGCTATAACTTAATGCATTAGGAGTCCTAGTTACAGAGCAGGTTCTCCCCTGCAAAATGCTCCTCAAAATTCTGACAACAAAAAGCGGTCTCTGTAGCAAGGAACTCTCAGCCACCTGTCTTGCCCTGCTTGTGCTTGTGTCAACCTTAAGTCACTTGACGAGTTCAAAAATTCAGTAACCTGATGTATTCCTTTTCGGTTAGTTTGGTTTCATTCTGTCAAAATGCAGATTATGTACCAGTTATCCTAACATTACAGTAACATTTATAAAGCCTGTTTTCTGCATTACCAGAACTCACTTTGTCAAGAGTCCATTTCCATCATTAAATGAAACTCCTTGTTACACAAATTAGGAAATACTTCTGCAGTGGTCTATTTTTCTATCCTTAATTCTGCCTTGCCATAGATATCCATGGGACTAAATCCTTAAAGAGTGAATTGCCACTGAAAAGGCCTAGAAATATGCTTCCAAGTGTATGTGAAAAAAACTGTATGTGAAAAGGATTTTTGCCACAGAAATCATGCAATGTGTTTCTGTGATACAGTTCTGATCAATGACTTTAGTGTAGCAAAACCTTGTTAAACAGCTGTTGTTTTCTTCTAGGAACTACTAGGTGAAAATGACACAGCAAATGCATAATTTAAGTCTCCTTCAGACTAAGAAGAACAGCATGCCATCTTCTCCAAATGCTGCAAAGCGGTTGTATCGGAACCTGTCAGAGAAGCTGAAGGGCAGTCATACATCCTTTGACGAAGCATATTTCCGAGCTCGATCAGACCGGCTCAGTCTCCGTAAGACCTCAATGGTAATTACTTGATATTTACCAAATTGCTAGTTTCCTTCCTATTAATCTGTACACTTTTCCTCATCTTACTTTGCTGGTTCTCTGACTAGTGCTGTGCATTCTTCTCAAATTTAAAATTATGATCCTGTGTCTGACCTTCCTGAAGGCTGAAGAAAAACTGCCTTATGTTGGTGTTGTTTCATATTAGGAGTAAAGACTTAGCATTAGGGTTGGTCACAGACTGTGGTGGTGGTTGCTAGATAAGGTAGTGAGAAAGATTACACGGGACCAGTATAGCCTGGGTCCTCTACACTAGTGACAGAACAGAGCCAGGCACCCTAGTGCTGGTACAGGAAAACATGTAAGCACCTGCTGGTCTTAACATTCGATAACACTCTTATTTATGCCAGTGCTGGTAAAATTATACAACGTACAGCACACAGATTTTAAACAATGTGATGTTCCTGAAATAATAACAGTATAAGCTCAGTGCACTTCAGAATCTTTTACGTTTGCTGGAGCAAGATGAACCTGCTGTTGATATTGCCATAACAAAATAAAGTCTCCTTTTCCATAAGTAGGAAGAACAGACACATCCTTCAATCTCTCCACTTATGAAGAGCAATGACCTTTGCATAGTAGCTAACAGCTGTACTCTTGTGGCAGTGTGTTTCCAGCCTTTAGTTTGGAGATCATTTGAATTTGGACCTCTATTTAAATGTGAACTGTGGGAAAAGATCTCTTAGGTCATCTTTTCTCACTACTATCCTTCTTGCCTTTTTCTTTTGAATTACAAGTTTTTAACTGAGTGAAATTTAAAAACAAACTAGTGCTGGGGACCATGCCAGAGCAGACTGACATCTAGACTGAATGAATGCCAGTCTGTTAACATATCTTCTGACCAGTGTTTCTCTAAATACACACTTCAAGTTATGTATTCCTTCAAATATGGGATCTTCTGTCATACTTAACTGATGAGAAATGACAAATGAGGATAGCCCAAAGACTGAGGAGCAGCACACTGATGAGGCTTGAATCTGCTCAGGACACTAGTTGGTGGAGTCCCATGGGAGGCGGTTCTGAAGGGCAGAGGGGTCCAGAAAGGCTGGGCGCTCTTTAAGAGGCAAATCCTAATGGCGCAGGAGCGGTCTGTCCCCATGTGCCCAAAGATGAGCCAGCGGGGAAGAAGACCAGCCTGGCTCAACAGAGAATTGTGGCTTGAGCTTAGGAGAAAAAAGAGGGTTTATAATCTTTGGAAAATTGGGCAGGCCACTAAGGAGGACTATAAGGATGTAGCGAGGCTGTGCAGGGACAAGATTAGGAAGGCCAAAGCTCATCTGGAGCTCAATCTGGCTACTGCTGTTAAAGATAACAAAAAACGCTTTTATAAATACATCAACACAAAAAGGATGACTAGGGAGAATCTCCATCCTTTACTGGATGCAGGGGGAAACTTAGTTACAAGAGATGAGGAAAAGGCGGAGGTGCTTAATGCCTTCTTTGCCTCAGTTTTTAGTGGCAAAACCCGTTGCTCTCTGGATACCCAGTACCCAGAACTGGTGGAAGGGGACGGGGAGCAGGATGTGGCCCTCACCATCCACGAAGAACTGGTTGGTGACCTGCTACGGCACTTGGATGTCCACAAATCGATGGGGCTGGATGGGATCCACCCAAGGGTACTGAGAGAACTGGCAGAGGAGCTGGCCAAGCCCCTATCCATCATTTATCAGCAGTCCTGGCTATCGGGGGAGGTCCCAGCTGACTGGCGACTAGCAAATGTGACGCCCATCTACAAGAAGGGCCGGAGGGCAGACCCGGGGAACTACAGGCCGGTCAGTTTGACCTCAGTACCAGGGAAGCTCATGGAGAAGATCCTCTTGGGAGTCATCATGCGGCACTTGAAGGGCAAGCAGGCGATCAGGCCCAGCCAGCATGGGTTTATGGAAGGCAGGTCCTGCTTGACGAACCTGATCTCCTTCTACGACAAAGTAACGCGCTGGGTGGATGAGGGAAAGGCTGTGGATGTGGTCTACCTTGACTTCAGCAAGGCTTTTGACACCGTCTCCCACAGCATTCTCCTCAAGAAACTGGCTGCTCTTGGCTTGGACTGGCGCACGCTTCGTTGGGTTAGAAACTGGCTGGATAGCCGGGCCCAAAGAGTTGTGGTGAATGGAGCCAAGTCCAGTTGGAGGCCAGTCACTAGTGGCGTCCCCCAGGGCTCGGTGCTGGGGCCGGTCCTCTTTAACATCTTCATCAATGATCTGGATGACGGCATTGAGTGCACCCTCAGTAAGTTTGCAGATGACACCAAGCTAGGTGCTTGTGTCGATCTGCTCGAGGGTAGGAAGGCTCTGCAGGAGGATCTGGATAGGCTGCACTGATGGGCTGAGGTCAACTGTATGAAGTTCAACAAGGCCAAGTGCCGGGTCCTGCACCTGGGGCGCAATAACCCCAAGCAGAACTACAGGCTGGGAGAGGAATGGTTGGAGAGATGTCAGGCAGAGAAGGACCTGGGAGTGATGGTGGACAGTCGGCTGAATATGAGCCAGCAGTGTGCTCAGGTGGCCAAGAAGGCCAACGGCATCCTGGCTTGTATCAGAAACACTGTGACTAGCAAGGCTAGGGAGGTGATCGTCCCCCTGTACTCGGCTCTGGTGAGGCCGCACCTCGAGTACTGTGTTCAGTTTTGGGCCCCTCGCTACAAGAAGGACATCGAGGTGCTTGAGCGGGTCCAAAGAAGGGCGACGAAGCTGGTGAGGGGCCTGGAGAGCAAGTCCTATGAGGAGCGGCTGAAGGAGCTGGGCTTGTTCAGCCTAGAGAAGAGGAGGCTCAGGGGTGACCTTATTGCTCTGTATAAGTACATTAAAGGAGGCTGTAGAGAGGTGGGGGTTGGCCTGTTCTCCCATGTGCCTGGTGACAGGACGAGGGGGAATGGGCTAAAGTTACGCCAGGGGAGTTTTAGGTTAGATGTTAGGAAGAATTTCTTTACTGAAAGGGTTGTGAGGCACTGGAACAGGCTGCCCAGGGAGGTGGTGGAGTCACCATCCCTGGAAGTCTTCAAAAGACGTTTAGATGTAGAGCTTAGGGATATGGTTTAGTGGGGACTGTTAGTGTTAGGTTAGAGGTTGGACTCGATGATCTTGAGGTCTCTTCCAACCTAGAAATTCTGTGATATCTGTGAATCCTCTGTTATCAACAGAGCTATATACTTACAGTCCCACTTCTCTCCCCTTTTCAGTGCAGAACTATCAGGCTGTGGAAGTGCCTATTCAATCAGTCATAATGAGAAGAATCAATTATGCGTTGCTTTTTTAATGGTAGTTTAATGGAATAGAGACTTCAGTTAACTTTTTCCTCTCAACCACTACACTGCTGTAGGAGTGACACAGCTTTTGTCACTGATGACCTACTGAGGGTACAGGCACCACTAGGTATAACCAGTATGGGGTCTGAGCTGGTGTCTGCAACAGTCAGTGAATAGTCTCCCATTGAACTCAAAAGGCTTCAAAACCCATTCTGTCTATTCTGCCTGTTTTTTTTTGTTTGTTTGTTTGTTTTTGTTTGTTTGGTTTTTTACAGTTTTCCCTAGAAATAAATGGCAATGAAGCAATTAGTGAAGGGGTGGAAATATTCCAGGTTAAGTTGCTAGCTGTTGTATTTTCTAATCATTGAGTTTCTGTGGTACAGAGGCAAGTCAGTGACTAAAATCATGTCTCCAGGCAAGTGAACAACATTTGTTAGAATTTGTTTTCTTTCAGCTTTGGCTAGTGAAGAGTTTTCTTTCCATTCTCTCTCGCTGTGCAACACTTTCCATTCAGTAAATTGTTGTCTTGCTGCAGACATAGCAATGTCCCAAAATAGCTTTATTCTTGAACTCATGTTTATCAAAACAAGACTTTGCAGAAACTACTTTAACGTTTTTTCCAACTCCAGTAGCGCACAGTAGACTTTTTCAGGCTAACCTAGAGCAAATATCTTGAAAGGGGTACTTCATTTTAATTAAGCTACATAAGATTGCATTTCTAAACACTCCAGCACTGAATCACTTACTGGAACATAGTTATTACTTACTGCAAAGCAATACTGTAGTTCTTTTCAGTATATACATTTGTGCACTAGTGTAACACCTAAATAAATTAATCACATAACACAGCTGTCTAGCTAATGATTAGAGGCTACAAGACTGAGTCAAGGAAAAAGAAATGTGAAAATTGTCCCTAAACTACACCTGATCGTTCTAAATGTGATTCAATTTCACTTTGAGTTCAATGGTTTTGTCTTTTCAGAGCAGAATAAATTACTTAGTAGATGTAAATGAAGTCAGAATTTAGAAGATATTTTTAGTATTTGTGACAATATCAACTGGACTGAAACTCAGTATGTGGGACTAAATACACTACATCTTACCCCTGGACTGTAAATGTCTAAAAAATGTTGCAATTCTAGAGTCTAATATATAGAATATGATCAGCTTTTTGCAGAAAACAATATAATCTTCAAATATGTTTTTGTTATTTATGTGAAAGCAAATAGTTGTGGAAAAGTGAGTGAGTACTGTAGAAGGTTTTCTAGGCTTGGAGAGCTGGGCTTGGTGCAGATTTCCAAATGGGACAATTTACTAGCATGGCTGAAAATGTGGTAGATATTTTGCTGTCTCATGAGGATGGTTTTTGACTGAAATAAGTCTGTTACGGTTAGATGTGCGCTACTATGTGGACAAGGGATACATGAACGCCTAGTTAGAAACGTCATATCACAATTCCATGTTTTTACACTCTGAAGTCACTGGACGTGCCAACATATTTTAGACTATTGGTTGCATCTGAATTGTTCATTTGGAAAACCTGATATTTGCAATTTTGTCTCAGAATTGTTTGCATTGGATGAAGTAGGTTATAAACGTCATGCTCTGTTTCTTTTTTAAATGAATGCAGCTTTTTCAATCAGATTTCTAATGAAATGAAGAAATAGAAATTCTCTTGTATCTTTGCATTTTTGGTGAAATATTCTTGCCAATAGATTTGCTGGCAAGAGTATTTATAAGGAACTAACTTAAGCATGTGCTCAGATTTTGTTCAGCAAGTGACTTAAGGAGAAAACTTCAGAAATACTTCAGTTATTTGGTTTGGCAATCAAGAATCTGAAGATGCATTCTTAAAGACATCTAGGCAGGTCTAAATCTTGACAAATAATCCAAAAATAACAAGTCAAATCGAAGTTTGGAAAATAATTTCACAGGAATCATTCAGATAGGAAAACTCTTCTGTTAAAGTATATGTAAATATTTGGAAAAGGACCAAATGCTTTTGTCAGCCATATCACTGAGTTAATTTCAGCTGCAATGCTGATTTTAGCTATGGTTTTATCATTATTATGTAACAGGTTCTATTTTGTTTTTGTATAACGCAAAAAAATTCTGATATAGTACAGGATTTGAGTTTCACACAGAATTGGAATTAAAGACACATAATGGTATTCAGCCCTTACAGCAGTGTTCTACAAATGCTTACTCATTTAAACTTTATGCATAATCATAAGGTCAATTAAAAGAGGATGACTATTCTGATTTCCAAAAGGGGAGAAATTGTGCATGTACCCACTGCCACAGAAGTGAATATTTGATCTGAGACGTACCTAGTTTCCTGTCCTGAACTCCCACCACAAGGCTGTCTTTGATTAATATCATCAGTGCTACCTTTTTCTTCTACTCCCCAGCTGTTTGCCAGTGTTTCCTCAAATGAACTTAACTGATAGAAATGGGAACTAATGCAGTCATTCAGTTTACTTCAATCAATTCCCTTTGTAGTAAGCTATCTGTGAATTCACTCTTAAGTAAATTTTTCTATCTGTGATGAATTGCAAGAATAATATGATTTTGCTTGCTTTCTAATTGCATCAACACGGATATGCTTCTGAAGCATAATTCCCCCTTTATTTCATAATACAGCAGTATAGGAAAAGTTCCAAAATCAGTAAGAAAATAATTTGAAATGGGTGTAAACTAAGATGAAATTAATGCTTTTTTAGAAGGTAGATAAGACAAATATTTTTGAAGAATTGGTGAATATATTTTGCTTTTCTAATCATTAATATGAAAAGTCTTTCACTTCACAGTTCTGTATCCATAACAATGAAATTTCAAAGAGCCAGAAGTTTTTTTTTTCCTTCTTCCAGAGTGAGTTACCTTTTCTATTTAATTGTTTAAAAGGTAGATTTCCAAGTCTGCGCTAGTCTCCTTAGGTTCAATTTATTGCTGCAAAGTTCATTTCATCCTCAGATATTTCTCTAACATAGATGTCTCATTTATCTGTATTGAAAATTTGGGGTACATCTTATTTATATTTACTTGTTCTGCTGATCCCTAATATTCAGCATATTAAAACTTTTAAGGTAACATCATTTTGCAATTTCTTACTGTGTTATGAATGCTTCACATGCAAAGCAGGAGACCAAAAGATTTCTGTCAGGCCTCAGACAAAATGTTTAAGGATATTTTTAACTCAACAAGTTCCAAATTGTAGCTGTGGACTCAAGTTTTCAGAACCACTTGCAAACCATTAAACTATGTATTTCAGGAGAAAAGGAAAGATGTTACAGATCAGTGCTCTATCAGAAAGTATTGTTTCAATTAAGGCAGAATTTAGGCAGGGGAATGCCAGATAAAATTGCATTAATTTAAAAAAAAAAAAAAAAAAAAGGAAAATTAGGTGTTTTGATATGGCTGAAATATTAATGTCTAATCACAGCAGAAGATGGTTTCAATTCAGAGTTTAGTCGCATCATTAAATATATATATATATTATTGTAAAATGATTGTCACTGTGGTTCTTCCATTGCGGGTTTCAGAATACAGGAAACTAGCTTACATAATGTATCTGGATTACTTTGTCCCTTATGTATACATTTCTTTAGTGCGCCTTCTGGCACGATATGCCTACATAGATCTCAGTTCCTTTATGTGACCACATGCTGAGCCCTCCTTGCTTAGCTGGGCCTCTTGCTTCTACTAACTCATTCTTAAGAGAAAAAAAAGCCACCACACTATTGGGTAATTATGGCAATGGGGCACTGGGAAGGAATTTAAAGAATCTTGGCAAATAACATGTCATTACTGTAGGCTCCAGAATGATGTTCTCATAACAGAAACCTGCAGGCCATGCTACCCTCCTGCCTCCTGCACCTGCTTCTCCCAGCTCATTTAAGAAATGATAGGTTTCTTTGTATTTACAGTTTTTTTACATACTTGTCATTGGTAAGGAAAAAGGTTCACTGGATCTCTCTGCTTCAGAGCTGCTGCCATATATGTTCTTGATTTTGCTTTCCTTTATGCTTATGCTTATGCTTACGTTCTCTGCTGATCAGACACACTTTTTCTGAACATGCTCACTGGATAGTTATTTCTACTTTATTTAAAGATGATGCATTTCAAAGCTTCTTCCATTTACAAGTTACATGCAAAAACATAAGCACCTAGAAATGACTGAAGTGTTGGAGTGAACAGTACCTGTTAATAGCTTACACTGCACCTGTGCAAGTTTTTCTCCAGAATGACTTATTTGATTTGAATTTTGGTTACTTGAGTTTGTATACCCCAGATTTTAACTTTAAATTTAGAGATTGAAAAAATAAGTAGTCCAACACCTTGTCAAAATCATAGTCTTTCTTCCAGTTCCACATCAAAAACATACAATATTTCTTATATGGTTCAATTACAGGACAGGTATCTAAATAAGAGCAAGTTTGTTTTGGATTGGTTTGAATCTCATCTTAATCTTCCTAGAGCCGTGAACCAAGTTTAAGTACACAACTCCAGAGGCAGAGCAAGTTCAGTTTTGTTGCAAATGATTTCCATATTTTTAGCTGAACCTAGGATGGGGCTGAAGGTTCAATATTTTATAATAATCTTTCAAAACTCAAATTTTCCCCATTTATTTTTTAAAATAGTGACATTTGGAAAGTTCTACTGATTTTATTTTTATTTTTATTTTTTATTGGTACACAGAATTTCCAGTGCAATGAAGCTATGTTTGAGGCCGTAGAACAGCAAGATCTGGATGCTGTTCAGATTCTTCTTTATCAATACACACTGGAGGAACTGGACCTGAACACACCAAACAGTGAAGGACTAACTCCATTGGATATTGCCATTTTGACAAACAACGTCCCTATTGCTAGGACTCTTCTACACGTTGGGGCAAAGGAAAGCCCACACTGTAAGTAAAGTACACATATTGAATTGGTTTAGATAATTGCCTGTAAGAGATTAGGTTTGCTATTGTTTTAGGAAATTAATTACATTACACACAAAATCTGACTGGCTTTATCATGAAGATAATCATACCAGCAATAGCACTACAGTGCTGGAGGACATCTGCAGAAATATCTCTTTGTTGAATGTGTGCAAAGCAGGCTGTTTTTGATACACCAACTGGTTAATCAGGTTGAATTTATAACCTAATGAATGGAGGGGCAGCTGAGTTAATATCAATGCTGAGAAGAAATCTTTAAAAACACAGAAACGGGTACTGAGTGAGTGAGTGATACAAGATCATGGCATGAAAATGGAGATAGTCATCAAAAATGAAAGGATTATGGGTTATCTAGGCTGTGGTTTATTTTGATTATTTTGGTCTTGGTTATGCTGCCTTCAGGAGAATGATTTTGTTGAAATTTAACATTTCCATTACCTCAGATTCCTGCTCATAACTCCTCATCCCTATTCTTCAAATGGACTAAAATTGCAGTCAAATGAGACTTCAAAGTTCTACAGAACCAAAGGATATCTAAGCACAAAATAGGCCTTCACGCATTACTGGAATACCATTGTTGCTTATAACTACATATTGTAGTTATAGAACTGTCCTTTGTATTCCTTCATGGGCATTTTTATGCACAATTTGTGGGCTGGAGGGTGACTTACCAACCCAATTAATCAACCGTAAACCATGACACAAACTCTGACGCCTTACTTATGTCTAAAAATACACCAATGTTGTATGCGAATTTGTTTCAAACTGTCAATGCCTATATTTAGGACATTCCCAGCAAGGCTATAATGAGACTGTGTTTGAGGGGTTCGGCCACTGCAGACTCTGCCATTAATTTGAAGTTAGTTAAATTAACAACATTTAGTGCTGGCATGTCAATCTCAGTGCTCCAGGAAATTGCACCTTGAGGCTACTAACATTGCCAGTTTTTTCACTGGAGTGTGTGTGTGTGCGTGTGTGTGTGTGCTGAGTTTTTTTGCCAGACCCTCAGTGTTGGTACACCTTTATTGCTTTTCTATGTCCACAGCACTTATATTATCATTTATTCTGGCCTCCTTTAACCTTCCCTGGAGATTTTTGCATAGTGTAGCTGCTCAGTGAAAAGAGTTTTTTAGTTTTATATTTATTTGTTTATTTTTCTGTCATGGTTCATGACTGAGGCTTTAAAAAAAAGTGTGACAGCATTTAGAGTACATGATTGACTGCTGAAGCAACATTCATTAACCATGACAAATCTAGAGGAAAACACAGTCTTGAGTGTTCTAAACAGCAGTAAAAAAGACTAAACTAATTTTTCATTGACCTCATCTGTAAATAAATGCAGTCTGATGGCGAGCAGGGGCAATCATAAATTAGTATTCATTTCCTGTAATTAATGCAAACATGCCTATGAACACAGAGAATATGAATACATAACCACCTCATTTCCATTTCAAAATATACCCACCAAATTTCCACTTCACTTATCTTGATTTTTAGCTTTTCTGATTGAAATAAAGGTTGAAGTATTCTCAATAAAAAGCAAATGATTGTTGGTTGTTGTTTTTTTTTTTTTTAATTATTAATTATTATTATTTTTATTTTAATGATTTATGATTGCTACTTAAGAGCAAAATGCAAAAAGTTGTTTTCAGCACTCAAAACAAAGGTCTGGAACAGCTTTGTATATGACTTTGTTCTTGTGAAACTGACAGTGGCCACTTTATTTTCTCTAGTCTTTCTGCTTTGCTTCTTCTATTTAACCAAACTTGTTAGAATTAAACCCATTCTGTTTGTATGATGTCGGGCCTTCAAGAACATGATTCAGCACCTAGTAGGAGCATTTTCATTTCTCTGGTGAGTGAGTGGTGAGCAATTGAGAAAGACTTCTCCAGGCTCAGTAGGAGGGGGGATTTCAAGGTAAAATTCTGACTCACAGCAGTTTTGGGACAGGACACAAGTATCTCTTAATCTGATTAAGTGATTATATAGCACCAATACAAAGACCTGGGAGACTGCAAGGTAAAGAAATTCCCCATTGCAAGTGTACGCTGAAAACTTCCTATAGAGAAATCTCTGGCATCAGTGACCAGTGACCCAGCTGAAATTTCATTATAGACTCAATGCTGTAGAAAAGAGGATCTGAAGGACAGATAGTTTCCAGCTGTATCACCTGGACTGCTGCCTGCAATAGGCAGAAGAGCAGATAAAGCAATAGAATGTAAAACTATAATCTTCATTTCCACATGGAACTCAGACTGTGTAAATCTCCACAAGAACCCAAAATCTCTTAAAGTAGGATCAGAAAATACAACATTTAAAATATTAATTTAGCAGGGAGGAGGAAAAACATTTGCTGTTGTCGAAGTCTACTGTTATCAATCTTTTCAGTTATCCTTATTCATCATATATGGCTAGTCTTATTCATGTGAACCTAAATATAAATAAGATTAAAATTTCCAGTGGCTGAACTGACACATTTCCAAGACCTGACAATTGTCGATCAGAGAGGAACAGATACTCAGTGAGAAATTGAACCAATGCCAATTCACAATCACCTGAAGTTCTGGCACATAAAATCTCCTTTCTCAGTCCTGTTGTGCTATCAGATGTGTTGCATGCTTATTGTAGGCATGAAGCCAGGAAACCCCGTCACCTTTGGCCTCCCAGTAAACAGCAGTTTAGAGAATACCAGCAGATTCCAGTAAGCCTGGCCATATGTCTCTGATGTCTGTATGAAGAATGATCAAACTTCAAGAAGGATGGCTACAAGCCAGCTTCTGAAAGCAAAGTCTAAGAAACAAACATTCTTCAAAAACAACCTTTCGGATGTCAGAGGTGTTGAGTAATTCTTCACTCTCCTCCTGTGGTTTTAAAGATCCCGTGGTACTTTTCACATTAATATGTAGCATTATACTTAGATCTAATAAAATTCAATTGTGATATTGTAATGAGAGACAGCGGGCAAAGTTAAAGCAAGAGAGGTTCAGACCAGATAAAACAAACACCTTTTTCACCATAAGGACAGTAAAGCGGTGGAACAGGTTGCCCAGAGGGGTTGTAAAGACTCTGTCCTAGGAAGTTTCCAAGACCAGAATGGGTAATGCCCTCAGTAACTTGGCCTGACCTTGTAGCTGGCCCTGTTTTGAACAAGAAGTTTGGTCTAGAGTGTTTTGATGTCAAAAGCCAGTCAGAGTTTTAGTCCCTTATATGGCACAGTTTGATGTTTCCAGAAATTGTTACTGGTTGGCTTATGCAAGTAAATGATCAGTGCAGCCTGTGCAACACTGCTGCTGTTCCTACAAAAACCTTCGGGAAACTAACAGCCTGCTTGTCCCTAGAGAGCAACACCACACTATTGCTAAGAGTAGTGACTTGTGCCAGAGAAGAGTCTTGGATAAATAAGTCTTTTAAAACTATTTCAGAATTCTTCTGCAAATTACCAGACACCAGAGAATAGTTATTTTCTGTGATTTCAGAATTCCTTCTTTTATACATTATATCCTGCATATTGAACATCAAATTAGTTGTTGCATTTCTTCTCAGATTAAGTAGCTTTACAAATCCTATTTTCTAATCTGTAAAGAGATTTAAACAATTTCAGACTAAGAGCAATTCTGAAAATAGTGCTTGATTCATCACATTTCTCTATATAATCAAGGGGCTGGTTTAGGGCAGTTTTGTGGACTTGGGTTCAGGTCAAACCTTTTTTGTTTTGTAATCAATATGATTGTCATTTTTACCTTTATATAGTACACGATAGTTCATACTGGCAATCTGGACTGCTAAATTTTGAATTAAAATTATTCTGAGTACTGGTGAATAACAATCTCCACATGTAAAACTGCTCACTATCTGTCAAGCCTGTCAGAGGACTAATTAGATATTACATGGGCAAAACTGAGGCACAAGAAAAACCTGAAAAGAGAGCCATTGTTTCCCAGCCATGGCCCTTAAGCATAAAGTTCTCATTCTTAACTTTTCCAATTAGATCTCTTTTGTAGAGATTTATATATTGTATGTGTTTATCAATAACCAATACCAACCTCCAATCAAGCTGATGATAAAATATCTATTGGAAGGCAGAGTGTTCAAAGATTTGACCTTACATAGGTTACGCTGGAATTCATAAGGCCAGAATTTTGTCATGTGAGTCCCTCAAGCCATTTTTTATTTTTCCCTTTTCTTGGTAGTTGTTGACATGGAAAGCAGGTCAATGCATCTGAGTACATTGGTCCAGGAAGCCCAGCAGCGAGTTACTGAATTGTCTGCACAGGTGATGAATGAAGGCCTTGGTACAGACAACACAGAAAAAGAGAAGCAACTAAAAGCTTGGGAATGGAGATACAGGCTATACAAGCGCATGAAGGCAGGCTACGAGCATGCTAGTAAGTAGAAGAAAATAGTTGCAAAGTTCAAGACAAGAACTCTACAACTGAGAACACTGCCTTTGTTGAGAAAGGGTGCTCTAACTGATTTTCATAGCACTGCTGTGAAGTAGATGAATGTTAGGATGGGAAAACTAAGGCATACGCAATTAAATAGTCTTGCACAGAATGAGAAAGAAATTGATGTTAGGACCAGAGAGGAACAAATATCTGAGAGTAGCAAGCACACAGCTTCTAAAGGGAGTGGGCCATGTAAAACTGTTGAGATGAGATAGATCCACAACTCCTGGTTCAGAATCTAATGATTCTGTCCCTCTTCTTTCACTTCACGTTTACTTCTGGATTTCATTTCATGTAATCAAAGTTTAAAATAGGACAATTAGAAAAATATATGAATGTGGATAAAAAGGGAGAGGAACATTTAGTCTTTTTTTGCTGTTGTTTTATTCTGATTTTTTAAAATATTTTTGTTTTAAAATAATGGGGTTGTTGTAAATACCTTTTTTAAAGGACTATTTTTCATATAAAACCATGAAAACGTAATTTTTTTGTTGGCATCTACATACAAAATTTCATCAGTGTAGTCAGAGATTGGGCCACTTTAAACCATTCTGCAAGTGAGTCTACCCAAAATAAATGTGAATTTGGGCCCATGGGAAGGAGTAAACATAGCTGAACTGCTTCACATTTAGATCTTTTAGCCGTTTCCTATTAAATGAAATATAATCATTGCTATAAACATTTTTGCAGCCATCTCTATATATGTGTACTTACAAAAAATTTTCTCAAATTTATTGTATTTTAAGATTACTTCTAGAGAGATGCAGTGCTCCTTGTATTAGACATTAAATATAGCAAATGCAGCAGTATTGTAAGTTTGTATAATGATTTTTTTAAAATCGGCTCCAGCAGTAAGTAATGCCATTCTGTTTGATTTCTGAATTGAGTATGATTGATATTCTGTGAATTAAACTTTTTTATTTTTCTCCAAAATGTTAGGTCTCAACTGACAAATGTATTTTGGAACTACCGCACTGAAACATTTGTGGAATTTGCAATTTCTGCATCACAATAATGTAAAAATGTTTTCTGTTATTTAATATATTTGCATTTGTTAGTGAAACCATAAAGGTTTAATTAGCTCTTTGTGGTTTTGTCCTTTCTCTCTCCTCCTACCCACCCCAAGAGATTTATAGGGGCTTTTCATTGACATAATTAGCATGAATCTGTTTTATTGGGTTACATATATGCAGGAAGATATTTTTAACTGAAAGGAGCCAAAAAGCATGATAGAAACAAATGGTGTCTGCAGCATATTGTTAGCAGGAGCACTAATTAAAATTCTCAAAAGGCAGAGAACACAAACACCTACAACACAAACACCTACAACCCAAAGCTCACAATTGCAGAGTGATTTTCAGTGGGTTCTTTGAAGACTCTGAAACATTGTTTGAATAGGATTTGTTGTGATGAAGAGCTGATGTTTTCTCTTCTCTCCCAGGAGCCCCTGAGGCGCCAACCAATGTCTGTCTCATGGTAACAAGCAGTACATCACTCACTGTCACCTTCCAAGAACCTCTGAGTGTCAACTCAGCTGTGGTGACCAAGTATAAAGGTACTGGATTTAAACATCTTTCATTTACCTTAACAACCTACAAAAATTTGAGGGCCAAATGAGAAAGGTGTTTTCACTAGAAATGTTAGAATTTAATAATTTTCACAATAAATAGCTGTAGTAGTTGAATTTTTCTTTTAAAAAAAAAAAATAATAAAAATCCTCAAAGACAAGCTTTTATTAAAAAGGAAAAATAAATTAACCAAAAGCTTTCTCCTTGAGTGCTTTGAAGGAGTTTACTTGACTTACTGTGGTTAGGACATCAGCTCAGTGACTGGATTGAGATGAGCCAGCTATAAAACACAGGCTAACTTTTGGTGCCTGTGGGCTTCTGAAACTGTGTGTATCCTTGCAAATGCCAAACCCACACTACCATTGCGTAAAGGAATGCCTCTGGAAGCTGAAACTTCTGGCAGAGGCATTATACAGCCCAACTAATTAGCTATTCCAGGGCTGCCACATCATTCTTGGAAGAGCAATACATATGGGGTGGCACCAGTTAGTTGCAAAGTGGAATGAATAGGAAAATGCTTTCATCTGAATAGCTCTGTTGAATAGAAAATGGTTGCAAAACAGAATTTCTCTTTCACAGAAAATCCCAATATTAAAAAAAAAAAAAAAAAAAAAAAAAGTTTTACCAAAGATTGAAACAAATATGAAAATGAGAAAATTTAAATTTAAAAAACTCCTCTTTAAAGGAACGTGCAGGTTTTCTAAAGTATCTGGAACAGTAAGGTCTTCGATGTTAAGTGCAGCAACCAGCAGCCTTCATCTTCAGTAGGAGCTTGCATACTTCCACAGGTCAAGAGATCTGAAAGCACTGTCCTGAAGATCTGAGGCCTTCTTTGCATACTCCAGGGGAGTGCAGAGCCCGAAAGAGTCTGAAATTATTTTCAACTGTGTTTCTCAACGTTTCCTGTTGTATCTGTTCCTTTGTATTAATAACTAAAACCTCATTGTTATAGGTATTTGTACCTTGGATTTCCATTCACGTAGTAAGAACCATAATGGTTAGGTCCAGACCATTATATTTCATGTTTCTGAGTGTAGGTGTCACAACGATTGCTTCAACAGGAGATGTTCAGAAAGCTGCAGTCCATCAAGTGCCGAACAGCTCATGGAGTTCCTCCAAAGGTCGAACATGCTACCAAACAGACTCCACTGCACAAGCACACAAAGGAGTACATAAGATTATTTTGGAAAAGGCATGTGCCTTCTCAATCTTCTCTCTCTATTTCCAATCACAGATGCCAGTCATCACTGGATATGCCCAGAATTATTTTTTTCATAGTGCAAAGGGAAAAAACAAAACCAAACAAAATGCCAGACATCACTAAAACCATCAAAGTGATTCCATTCTTGATAGCCTCAATAGAAGGGTAAATTACTGTATTACACCTATTCAGCTGTGCAGTGCTGCAGGAAGTGTGATTTGCAAAAACATCAAAGCCCTTTAGGAGCTTAAATCTAATTTTCAACAATGGGTTGGGTTGCCAGGAAACTAAATTTCATTTAAGGGCTTCCTACTGCCAGATTTACTTGTGAAAATGATACTTGGGTTCCCGAAACATTTAAGTTCTCTTGAAAATATCAGCCTGCTCTTTGTGATATGCAGGTTTTAAACAACCCTGAAACACTGTCCATATTCTCATTACAGTAAATGTTGATATTTTCACAATAAAGCAAATTCCCATATAGAACTGATTTTTAAATCAGAATACTACAACCAGTTTCTAAATGTTGTAGTATTTTATCTTGCTTATTCATTTGGATTGTCTATTTCACACCATGTCTGTTCTGTCCTCATCTTAATAAGCACAACATTAAGAGAAATTTAATCCAACTTGACCTAACTTTCTAATCAGACTAGGTAGCCTTGCCGTCATATTTTGAATTACCCTCACTGGTGCTCATTTTATGCTTTATCAAGTTGACAGTTCTGCCAGAATGTTCTTTTTTAATACTTTATCCCAAGAGACTCACATATTTATGGTTAGATAAAAAGAAACATCATTAATAGCTGCTTTTGATGACTTTCGGGAATTAATTAAGCACTGGTTGTAGAATTGTTTATTACATTATGGAGTGAGATTCTGTGTGCTAGTTTGAGGGGTCATAAAACGAAACGTTCAAATGATCTCTTGTAGGAATGATTAGAACCAGCTAGCAATTACCCTGAAAGGAGAGCTTGATAACATTGTCTGAGGATCTTTTCAGTCACATGTATAAATCTCCTATACAAAATAAATAAATAAATAAATAAATAAATAAATAATCTATGCATTTTGCTGATTCAGGGACAGAAATAAAATGTTAGGTTTTATTTTGCTCAATACTTTACCATTTCTTTTTCTAAGCAAATAAAAAATCAGAAGCATTTGTAGGAGTGTGTAGGGAATACCTGCTCATTAACAGAAGCTAATAATGTTCTTTTCTATGGACCAGAATTATAGGGGATGAAAACTGACATCACTTCTGTTCAGTTTAGTTTAGTTCCCTAAAAACATTGAGAAGCTGCCAATTCCTTTTTTTTTTCTGTATTTTTTTAACATATTTTTCCAAATTTTACTTGCTCAAATGTCATTTAGAAATTAGGCCTGGAACATTATCTAACTGTCTGTTATTTTCCTGTGTGTGATCTTTTCCCTTGTTAGCTGTATGACTTACAAATAATAATACAGGAGAATAATACTTTGCACTCACTCTCTAACCACTAAAACCATCTCACTTCATTAGAAGATTTAATTTTAACCACACACAGTGAATGAGTATTGACTTTGGTGTCCCAGCTGGATGGCAGTTCAGTGACTGCATTCTGTTGAGCCATTGCTTTAAGGAGCCAGAGTATTCTCTACTTCCTCTCCTGGATTGTTGTTTAATGTTGCAGGCACCATCCTAATGGCTCCCTTCAGTTTCCCTCCAGAGAAGGCTACAACGTGGTGGTGGCTGATGTGAAATAATTCCAATGTATATTGTAACTTAGTAAAGTGTTTTGAGGCTGGAAGCAGACAGGCATACCATAAATCAATAATAATAGTAATAATCCACTCCATGCTACAGAAAGATTCAAAGCCAGAGACACCTCACTCCAGCCAGTTTTAGGAAGGATGTGAAGCATCGCTGTAATACTGAGAAGAAAAACCCATGCCCTTGGTTAATCATGCCCTAAAGCCAAACTTTACATTCCATCATGGAAGTACTTAAGACCTGCTTTAGTTTTACATTTTTGTAAACACAATCAAAATGTTCCATGCTAATATAAAAAATAACACCACCATTTGAAGCTATGGTGGATCTTTTTATAAAATGTTTTTTTTAAAGTGTTGTTACTGCATGATACGTTTTTACCCTAGAGGTATGCTACAGTAACCATCTTGATGCAAAAAAACAACAACAACAACAACAACAACAACAACAAAAAAAAACCACAGCAAATACATAATCCACTTAGGTGCTACTTGACTCCTAGAAACATCTCCATTTGAGCTGTTGAGCTGACTAGTAAGTGCTTGGTAGAACTCCTAAGACTGGTTGTCTTTCTAGGGTTCACAGGTTCCACACAACACATACACACAGAAAAATAAGATTAATTAAAAGAACAATTTATGATGATAAGTAATTTTATTGCACTTATTTTCTATATATTCTAAACCTGGTATTTATTTTTCTTTTACAGTCAATAAGTACAGGTTAACCTTGTCTTATTGCATACTATTCTTCATGAGTTTTCCATTAGAAATAGTCATAGTAGTGGTCTGATCCCCAAGTATAGGATAAGAAAGAAAAATGGACACAGTGCTGAACATTACCTACTGGGAAGGACCACTATGCAATGGAAAATCTCCATTTATATTTTATTTACCATTTTTAAACAAACATCTATATCCCCTTTTGGAGAAAAATGAAACAGCTTGTATAACCAAAGTTGAGCTAATTTATTTAAGAGCCTGGAACTATTTATGTTTGAAGAGAGAGGAAGACAGAAAAAAATCTGAGACATGTTTGATGTAGCAAACAGAGCTGATCTTCTCTCTGTTTGGATGTAGCTGTGGAATTGGATGCCAAGTTATTTTCCAGATAGTGATGCTAAGCTGTCTAGGCTGCTTTAGCCCTTGTTACCTTTTTATTTAGTTTGTTATTTTAGCAGAATATTTCATGTTAGTCTGGATTGCCCAGCTGCCTTCTAGGATTTCTGTTGGATGGAGAGAAGATTTTTTTATTTTCTATGTCAATGTAACTTTTCTAAAAAATAAGAGGCAGACAGCTTAAATCAGGAAAGAGGGAGTTATGTCTTGCTTAAATTTTGACAAAGTCACTTCCTGCCTCCTTTCCTCCAAGGCAATTGTGGTTCATTTCAGATTTTTTTTGCTTTAGAGTAACTTAAATTGTCTTTAAATTGCTGGTTCAGTCCTAGTTAGAAATGCATTAGCCTCAGTATTTTGCTATAGGATGGCCACATGTTGTATGTCAGTTATAGGCAAGCACTTTTATCCAGGAATTTGGTGGTATCATTGGAAATCTTTAATCAAATGAAATTTAATCAAAGGATTAAATGAGCCACCTTTCATTAAGGGCCAACAAATGAGATTATAAAATGAGAAAATTTGCCAGGTTGGGCCTGTAGGATATGTGTTCTGTAGCTCAAAAAAGTCAGTATTTGAGATTTTTAACTGACATCTCACTATGTCAATGGAAGTCTTTCATTGAACATTTTGGTGAGTAAAACCTCAAAGATTTTACAAAAACTGTCTATGATTTTTGTGTGATTCTGCATGTTTTACATTCAAGAGTAGTACTTTCACAACTAAATAATCTTGTCAGTTTGTGTCTGTCTCTGTCCCTGCAAGCATGTACAAACACTCATATATTGTACGCTTTATAATTGTGTATTTGATTTGTTTATCAGTAGTTGAATTGCCATGTTTGATTGAGTTTAGGTTTGTTCCATAGCAGGCTTCCTGCAGTGATCCATCCAGTATTGCACAGTGGGTTTGGCTCCAGACAGATCTGGCTAGCCTAGTAGGTAGAGTTTACACAAAGACTTGAGTGCATATATTTACAAAATCTCCAGCTTTTTTTTTTTTTTTCACTTTGGTGGCAACTAACTGTTCACATAGTAGTATCAAAGGCAAAAACAGCAAGCCTCTGCTTTGTTTGATTTCCAGAAGAACCTTGGTTATGGAACTGAATGCTTGCAGAAGGCAATCTTAGGTACAAAAATGCGTTGCTTTAACAGTATTACCTATGCATCTTCGAACAGTAGATGCTACATCACTGCTTGATCCTGTTCCAATTTATAGTGGAATTGACTACCATTCTGCATTCAACTTGATCTTGCAACCTTTTTCACTTATTATTCAAAGTTTCGTTGTATATTCTGAAACTTTTTCTTTCCCCTGAAACAGTTCTTGTTCTATAAAATGGAAAGAAAATACTTTCCTTTGTAAGACATTTGAATTTATCCTGCTGAATAGGTGTGGTCTGATATTTTTTACAGTAGTTCATTTATGGCATTTTATTAGGTCTCCTGGGCACTTTATTTGCATGTTACATTTTGGTAGCTAACAGGACTGTGCAATTTGACTTCTATTTTTATGCTTAGCAAGTATAAAAATGTATAAAAGTTAGAACAAACCTTTCTATTTCTAGCTCCTGTTAAGGTTTGTAGCATGTGTTGAACTTAAAAAATAGTTCTTAAACTTTACATTGTTTGCTGTATATTTAAAAGCACCTTTGAGCCTGGATTAGCTACTAAGTGATGGTGTAGTTATCTAATGTAGTTGATCAGACAGCAATTACTCAGTCCAGTCATTCTTTCCTTCTGCTTTGTGTTTTACAATGATTTTAAACAGCAGCCCAAGACGAATGGCTGTGGGAAAACCTAGACATATAGACTCTGGTTTTGTCTGTCTTTGGTGTCTAAGAAAAAGGCTCATACCTTGATGTTGCTGAATTTTAGACATTGCTTTACTTTTTATATTTGCTTTGACTTACTAGCATTAATGTGTAATTTTAACAATGAATTGTACATGGCTAAGCATTAGAGCTTCTAGTTTATACACAGGGCGTAGAAGAGGTGAATTTCCTGTAGTGTGGCAGGTCTGGAACACAAGGCCTTCAGTTTCTCTCATGAAGAAGGTTCCCCATTTAGCAGATCTTCTGATCTATGGGTTTGGAAATGCTTCCTCACTGGCGACTTACCAACATAAGCTGCTAATAAGATAGATAAGTCAACAGAATATCTTAAAGGGATTGTGGCAACGTGTTCCTAGTCACCAGTTTGTCTGAAGTCTTCTCTGATCCATCATGGACTTCTCTTGTTCATTTACAAGGGTCTAAAAGTAAGCCATTTTGCCTCTCCAACCAGAACTTGGTACTGCTCTAGTGATTAGATCAGACCCACAGAACTGATAAATAAACGTAAAGTTGGAATCAGGTCTTTGGATCTGCTTCAAGCTCTTACCTTGTGTGTTGAACATAAATTGCAGGGTTTACTGTTTTTATGCATTAGTGCTCAATTAGTTCATACATGAACACCCAATCAATTAATGCATGAGCACCCAATCAGTTCATGCATGAGCACCCAATTAATTTACTAATGAGTGCCCAGCTGGCTCACACACAAGCACCCTAATAACTCATGTCTGAGCACCCAATTAGCTCACGCATGAGCACCCACTAATTCATGCCTGAGTACTGCGTCAGGCATATATTGACAGATGTTGGTAGCCAGGGGCCGTGGGTGTCGGAGGAGGCCAGGAACTGAAGGGTGCTGCTCACAACTGGCCCAGACGGCTCTGAAACTGATGGAAAACCCCACTGCTGAGTATAACCCTCTGGTGGAAGCAAGGGAAGTTGATACTAGGAAAGGGGTGGATAAGTATTTGGCTTAAATTGAGCCTGGGAAAGGGTGTTTGCTTAAGTGGTTGCTTAATTGTTTATATTTTCTTTCTTCTCAATCTGAATTAGTGAATAGATTAATTGGCAATAAATTAAATTAAGTAAAAATTCTACAAATCAAGACAGTTTTGCTTGTGACACCTGGCTGCAGTGCTAGGGAGTGGTGAAAAATCTCTAAATTACTGTAGGGATTAGTTTATAAAGGAATAAAAGCCTTAAATATGAGTAATTAACATCTATTCAGCAATGTCCCTCTTTAAAAATATATTACAGGAGAACCAGAGGAAAAGCAGTGGAATCCCATTAAGCAGATTAATTGAATTAGGGTTTGCGTGTTTACTTTCTTTGTTAACAGTGCTATGCAGTGTTCCAGTTTGTCTCGTACATTTTGATAGATGACTTATTTGTTTGCATTTGCCCAACTACTCACTTTTAATTAGATTTTAAGGTATTATGTTTTGGGAAGAAGCTGAACCTAACCCATGCCTGCTTCACACAAATGAGTTGTCCTTACTTTCATAAACTCCCATGCTGGCTTTGGTTGCACAGATTACATGAGTGAAATGTACCCACTGGGAGTGGAAATTTGCAGAATCGGAGCCAAGGCTGCTATACCTTCCTAGGGCGTGAAGTCCTTGCATAAGAACCCTATTTATTCTCCAGTCCCCTTTCACAGTTCTAGCATGTATTTTCTCCCACTTTTCTTTTCACAGCCAGACTGGGCGATGTTGGCCATACCAGGGCTGAGACACAAATCTTGGCTGTTATTATAATGCTAAGTTGTGTTGTAGCTTTTTGACCATTGGCCACATTGGAAGACCATATTGCCTCTTTATTCTAAAGTGCACGAATTGAGTATTAATAAATAAATAAATAAATAAAAAATAAAGAGAGAGAGAGAGAGAGATACAGGAGATACAGGGAAATACATCAAAACTCCTCAGTGCCAAATCTTTGTTTGTTTGTTTGTTTTTCCTGGTGGAAGCATTATGCTGGGATCTCTGTGAATACTCTGTACAGCTGGTATAACCTGTCTCCCTGCTATCATTCTTCGCAGAATTTCCAAATTCTGAGAGGCATAGAGAGAGCCTGAACTCAAATCTGCAAAAATTGGTATCCATTTCTGATTTAGTCTGGAAGGGCAGGTCAAGGCAGTTAGGAGGAGCTGACCAAATACTGCAAACATAAAAAAAATCAAGAATGTTTTTCTCCATCTGAGCTGGTGATGCTGTGTACACCAACACATTGATTCCTCCTAGCTGTCTTGTTGCTTTAAATTGGTAAGACATTATGAGTATAAATTGTTATTATTATTTCATAAAGATCAGCAGACAGAAAAAGATGATGTGAAGGGGTTTCTGGCATTAGGGCTCTCTTTCAGTTTTACATTTCAAAGGAAGCTATTGAACAATGCAATTATTTGTTCAGAGACCCTTGGGAACACAAGCTAAGATCACAGAGTCCTTCATCCTAGGCTCTGGACACAGGGAGGAAAGGAAGGAGAGAGAATCCTTGCTGAATAAGAGTCTGGGTTAAGTCATAGTGGCACAGTGCTTTGCCCAAAGTCACACAGCAAGTCAGCAGCAAATGCAAGAATAAAATCCAGAATCCCGACTCAGTACACTATTCAGTAAACCCCATCAACTTAGCAACATAAGTTATGTCCCTCGGTCTAATTAATCTATTCAGCAATTCAGTGAATAATTTAAGTGCAAGCAAAAACAAATGCCAAGTGAAGTGACAAATTCTGCTGTGGCTTGGGCTATTTATTTTACTCAGGAGAAGGTGTTTTCCTGAATGAATCTGCAAAAGCGTCAGGAGGTATTTTGTACCACCACTTTGTCTCTTGTCTGTCTGATAAGCCATTTAAGGCATATTCAATATAACAGAAATATAGTGACTGGGAAAGAAACAGGTGAAAACAAACTCGCCCCTTTATTTTAAAGTGCATGAATTGAGTATAAAAAAAAAAAAAAAAAAAAAAAAAACACTTGGCCACAAGTAGGTTGCATAACTTAAGCCAGTCTAAAATTATGTGCCAGCAATTTACATGAGTTTTATGTAACTGTTTATACTGCTGTTTATTTAAAAATTACTACTTATCTTGGCTACCGCAGCAACACATCGTGCATTTGCTAGCTCTGGAATACAGGGCACCTTCATTAAAACACATAGTCACCAATATATTAAACACACAAAAAACCCCTGCTCTGACATAACGTGAAGTGTCAGATGGAAAGCCGCAACAGCGAAGACATTCAGTGTTCATGACAAAGCAGGCCTTTGGGGTGTTCAGAACAGGACTGGAACATGCTCCATCCTTAATTCACCCAACAGCTCTCAGGTCCTTTACAGCACAGTTGGTACACTCTACAAGACCAGCTCTTGTTCCTAGGCTCTTATAAAGGACCCTCTTCATCTTCAGGTTTTTATACTTGCATATTTTTATATTGAACTTCTACATTGCTGAAGCACCCAGCCTTTTGTTCTTTCTTAAAGTCCCAAGTACTTCAGAGCTACACAGATAGCTGATACTTTTTGTTTACTACCAGAGCAGTCTCTCCCAACACTCTCTTGGAAAGGAGGCAAAGATTTAGCATGATGGGTTGCTCATTCACAAAGTCGCAGGGATTTCCCCGTCTACAGTAGAATTATTAAGAGATGAATTTCACTATGTTTTTGATAGGTTTGCCTGAAAGTTTAAGTCTGAAGGTACAAGTTATTAAAGCACAGAGGTATGACTTGGTGATTAACCTTAACTCTAATCCTGGTAGCTGTCATTACAAAAATATAATTTAAGAAGGAGAGATTGTTTTCTTATCTGCAGCAATCAGTTCCCCACTTGCATGTATTTAAAAAAAAACAAACTTGTGGTAGCTTTTCATGGTCTGTTTGATACTATTTTACAGTCACATTAATTTTTGCAAGGAATGAGGAAGAATACTGACAGCAGGATGGTCATTTCAGACCCTGTAAGTAGAAACTGGACAACAACTGTGGTCTGTACAAGTTGATGGAAGCACTTTGGTGAAGGTGCCCTTTGTAATTCATGCTGCAGAACAGTTTGGGAGGGATCTGCCAGCCCAGAGCCACTTAGTGCACTTCAAAAGTGGACAAGACAAGGCATAGATCCTTTCAGAACTCTAATTTCAGTGACCATTGCAGGACCAGGCTTGGACAAGAGAGCCAAAGCCGACTGAAATCAACAAGGAGAATAGTCAGTGTTGAATCTATCCAATTGGTTATTTCTACACAGAGCAGCCAAGGCTAGGTGATTACGGTTTTGTGGTCCTGTGGAACCCAAAGGACTCTAAGCCTATGCTTATCTATGCAAATATTATTGCAAAACTGTGCTTTTTGTTGGTTTTGATATATAAACTGTCTAATGGAATTAGCAGGTCCAAATCCTCTACCTACTCTTTTCCAGTGCTTCCCTTTCTTTAAAAGGAAATTGTTTAACAGAGAGCAAATGTTGACTGAATGTGATTTGTATTGCAGTGTATTTTTAAGCATTCTTTCCTGAAAAGCTTTTGAGCAATATTTTGCTTTTCTTTCTCATACACGCAGTTATAATTTAATTATTGTATAAAGTTTTCCTAAACATTATTGCTAAATAGGACTTTTAGTATCCACATGGAATGGTAAACTGCTAGAAGAAAAGTTAACCTGTGAAGTTATTAAAGTACTTTGATTTCTTTTCTTGGACTGTAATCTTATTCAATTTGTTCCCACTACTTGTTTCCTAGTGGAATGGAGCTGTTCAGAAGACTTTTCTCCCTTGGTTGGTGAAATAATTATGGATAATCTTCAGTCTTTGAGGTGCTCCATCACAGGTCTCAAAACAGTAAGTGCCAAATGATTCATTTAGATCTTGATGCCCCCTGCTGCCCCAGTGATAAAAAGGCACTGATAATTTGCATCCATGCCTGTTGTAACAACTGCAGAGTGCCTTTCTTCTAACAGCAAGTTCCAGTCATTAAGCATAATATGTCTGGTATCCATAATCTGAAATTCACAAAGGAATAGACAGACAGCATGAACTGGTTTATAAGTTGTCATGCTTAGGGTAGAGCCAAAAGGGTTGGAATGAAAGCTGCTGTTTTCTGGATCACAGGATAATCTTAGTGCAGATCAAAGGCTCATGAAAGATCTAGTCCTGACTCTAATGACAGACAACTAAAATAACTTCTTTCTCTTCTGCTTCTTTCAGGAGCACATTTGATGGCAGTCATTTTCATTTTTGTTATTTATTTTTGTATACTTATTTTACGCTGATAAGAACTGGGTCAACAATAGAGAAAATTCATGAATATTCACATGTATTCTCAACCAGAATAGTTCAGACCATGTGCCTGAACACCTTCTTTCTATCGCCTGTTCAGGACCATTTGTGTAAGCAAATTTGATTTCACAAAATACCTGATGAAAATGAAGCTTGCTTAAAATACACACAACTATTTCCACTGGAAACATCAACAGCAGCCCAAGCCAGCATCCATTGAACTTCAGTCTTTCCACTGAACTCACTGCACACTGAATCAGACCTACAAAGTTATAGTAGGGGGAGGCATGTTTCAAAAGCCATTGTCCAGGGCCCTAATACATAGGGTCTCAAAATGGGAGAATTAATATTAAAGGCTAAGAAATGGGCACAGTATAAAACCCCAATTTTATGTAATAGAATAATATATATATATATAAATAAATATTTTTTTCCTAGCCTTTTCTCTGGAGAAATCTTTGATTTGTCAAGCTGTTTGCTAGGGAGCTGAGCCACAATATGCATTTCCTCTGCTTTTCATTTTCCAGCAACAAAACAAAGTAATTTCTTAAGTTAAAAATCAAGCAAACTTGCACAGTCAATTTCTTAGACATGCTTAAGAACAGTGCTTACGATGTGTTTGTCTATAATCTCCGGAGTATATAACATCTGTAAATGAAAACTAAACTTTCAGAAGCACTTTCCATTGGCCTAGGTTTACACATCAAGATAAGTGATAAAGGTCTGACTGATTTCAGTGGCAGCCAGATGAAGCTTCTTCAGCTGCTGTGCTTGTAGCAAGAAGGAGAAATGAGACCTCCTTACTCTTGAAGTAATTGTTCCCAGGACTCTGCTGTGGTAGAAGAAATTACAATTTGTCAATTGGAATCAATGTGTTCTGTTAACCCTCTGAAAATCACCTGCCCTGAAATCTTTGTGCTATTCTTCCATCTGTTATGGTTCATTAGTTGACACCCCTACGAGATTTTCAAAGGAAATTGGGGAGGGACTGCTCTCTAGTTATAACAGCCAAGGTTTTGAGTCAAATGTAAGTTTTGACTCCAGTTGTTTCCATTTTCAGGGTCAGAGGTATTACGTTCATGTTTCAGCATACAACATGAAAGGATGGGGACCTCCACGCAAATCTACTCCTGCATATGCTTCTCCTTCAAGTAGGTTGAGCTTGTTTGCACTCCCAGTTTGATTATTCATGTTGCTGTCAGAATTTCTGGCTCTTCAAAGACAAGAAAAAAAAAATTGCTGGAATTCATGATTTAGTTAGCATGTCATTTAGAAGTAAAATAAGTAAATAAATACAATTGAACTCCTTTCACTACCCCCCAATATCATGTTAATTCATTTTTCTTATTTTTTATTCTTCTCCAGTCCTTCAACAGAACGTTGTCCTCTAGTCACTAACATTACCAAAAAAAGCAATCTTTTGACTTTCATTTATTTTTTCTAGAGAGTTCGGTTTTATGGAACTTCTTTTGTAAGCACATAAAGAATCAAAACTTGAATTCCAACTGGTAGAACCAAAATACTTGCACATATCATATTTTGTCTTCTATCTTGTAGCATTATACATCCTATCCATTGAACCATTGTTATAGATTTCAGTTCTGAAGTTGGTGGAGCTGTGGGATGCATGCAGTATGTAAAATACTCTAGTATGGATACATGTTTTGGTAGAATCTAGCCCATAAACAAAAAATGTTCCAGACACCCAAAAGCCTTTTTTCTGTTTCAAACTTATGGCAGGTATTCTCAGATTCCATTAGGGCTATAAATTTTTGTTTGTAGTTTTTAATCTGCTATAATCACATTCTATTGTTAGTCACTTTTCCAGGCTTAGTGTTCGTTGCTGAAATGGCTCAGCATATTATAGTTTCCTTGTATTGATTAGTGCAGTAAAGTTGGAGTTTTCATTTTATTGCATTAGCACTTGTTTTTATTAGGCTAATGTAACAATTTAATAACCTTGCATGCTAATGTGAGAAAATAAAGCAAGCTGTACCTAGTCTCAATGGTGGTAATGGAGAGGGTTGGATAAACAAGGCTCTTGCAGTACCATTGTCCCATTTCACTGCAATTTTGCTCTTGTTTACCACAGAATAAAGACAAAACTATGCTAAAGAAATATTCTGTTTGCAAACAAAAATGTGCTACAATCGTGGGAGAAAATTCTACTCTTGGTTATGTGGATAACTCCGTTGGAGACAAATTTCTTAATACCTTGATCCACCATTATTTTGAGTCAGGAAACTGTAGTGTAATATTATTTATTACAATTAAAGTATAAAAATAGTCAAATCTGGAATAAAAAAGCTCTTATCTGATAGACACAGTTTCATCCTCCAGTTTGTGAATGGATTGTCTACTTTTTAAAAGCTAGACAGATTATAGCTAGCAGCAAAATAACAGCGAAACACTTTTGTAGGTTCAGGGGATGCGGGACAGAAACCGCAGCTTCTGGCCTCTTGAGTGCAGTGCTGAGCAGACTGTAGACTCCAGGGCAGGAACTGTTCATTCAGGTGTCTTTGCTGGGTGTAGGTTTTCAGAAATTCTTTTGCTCGGAGTGTGTTTCTGTGGCTACAGAGCTAACTCAGGATGTAGGAAGATGTTCAACCTCTGCTTTGCAAGAAGTTCCCTCTATAACTGCAGGAGAGTTATTTAGCGTCCTGGTGCCTCAACAAAATGCAGAATGAGCAGTAGTATGATTTTAGGGAGGTACTGAGAGGGTCGGGATGGTACGGGCTGAGAGCAGCTCTGACGCTAAAGCAGCAGAGGCCATTTATGTACTAAAGAGAAATAGCTATTGTCTAGTCATTCACTACAGGAGCTACTGGGAGGTGATTGTGAGCTCTTTGTTAATAATCATTATGATTAATTACCTAGCTGGAACAAGGCAAAGGAAGCTTATTGTATAAGCAACAACAGCAGACTTAAAAACAACTGTCATTTTCTCCTGTATGCCCAGATGTAAGAATCCCATAAAGCCCAGAAATATCAGAGGCAAGAAAATATTTTAAAACCTTCTCCTGCTCCTTTGTGTTTCATTCCTGTTTATTTCCTTTGTTCAATAGACTGGAAAGACTGCAGTGGAAGAGAACCTCGGCACAGGGGACACACTGAGGCCCTGGAACGTCTCCTTCAGCAGGTTCGAGCAGCTCATCAGCATTATAATTGCAGAGGTAAGGATAAATATCTATGTGGTAGGGCACCAGCTGAAGCCTCCGTGGCGCCTGTAATTTTAGCAGTTCTCTAACTAGGTCATACCTTCTCATTCATCAGGAAAAGAAAGATATTAATATTGGCCCATCTGGAATCACTTTAGCATACTATCTTGCTCTTAACCCTTGAAATTAGTTGGATGAAAACATCTGAAAGCTAGAATGTGCACAAGCAGAGACACACCCTTTCTCCCTCTGTACCCTATGCACCTATTGATTTGCTTATTCCTACAAATCAGTTTTACACCGGATTCTGCTAAAATGCTCCAAGGATCTTTCCTTTTTTTTTTTTTTTTTTTTTCATATAAAGAAATATTTTAGACATTTAACAACTGGTTTGGATCAAAAGAGGGACTTGGCTGCCTCCAAATGGAAGACACTAAGTACTCCACTGGATGTGATGCCAATCTATAATGAAAAATAGTTGCACAATGCAGTGGGAAGATAAGATTGCTACATTTTCAAATAGAATGGATCAAAACTGGGAGAGAGCTCGAATCTCAGCCAGCTCTTTGCTCTTCATTCATGAGAAACAGACTGTGCCTTTAATAGTTCAAGAGCCAAGGCAACAGCTTGGCATTCTTTTTAAAGAATATATAAAAACTCCTGTTCTATATGGGTTGTTGAAAAGTGCTATTTATTTTCTTAAAATAAACTTCTAACTGGAATAATCCTTCATTGCAAAGGAACTTATTTTAAACAGAAAACTTGAACTACCATGAAGTTTTCATTTTTCTCCATGTAGTATGACTGTTATTTCAAGCTGCATCAATTGATTTAAAATCACAGAAATACTTACGGCTAAAATCATGTGGCTGAATTGGAAAGATGCGGCCTTTGTTCTTTATGTGCAAATATACCACAATCATGACAATCCACAGTCTGCCACAACCCATTGTAACCATAGCAACTTAAACTATTCAGCTATGTTGCTTGGAAAGGGAAAGGAGATATTGCAAGAAAATGTTGTTTCTCTAATTAAAATCCATGCAAGCATTATCACTTGCAGGTGGCCTTGGTAGTGAAAATAAAGTGATGTATTTTATCTCTTACATAGCTTTTTCATGCTATTAAAGAAGTCTTTCCATGGTATAGTTTTTCCCTTTTGAAGTTAGTACGTATCTCAGGTCTTTCAGGCCACCTTCCTAGTCAACAGAGAATAAGTGATGGAACATCTGAGAATATTCTTAGTATAAATTGTTTTACTGACATTCCAGCCCAGAAAAGAAGCAGTTATAAACAACATGCAGAAAATCCCTTCTTTTAAGAATTTGACACCAGTGCCTGGTTCTTATAAAATACCACTGCTCCAGAAATTAACTCCAGTCTCAAAGCAAAGCACAGACAATTCTGTTACTGATTTCCTAACTCCTTTTCCTTAAATAATAAATAACAACAATATAGAAAATCTGTTTAGCTCAGAACATTTTCTTGCATGTCAGAAAGAGGATGTGGGAAATTACATATGGTAGTACTACACTGTGGAATCAGCTTGAGTAACACCCTTACCTCCAACAAAATAAAAATCTCATAATTGCTTGTAATGTTAACATTATACAGTAGTATATTTTGGATAAATCAGGTTTGTAACATAATAGGAGACCCTTTCGAACTTACCTTAAATATACAACTAATGTCAATCTGTTGTATATCAGTAATTTGCAAAAGAATAAAGACATTAAAAAAAAGGCAGAAAAAGTAAGAGTTATGACAGTTATGACATCACTTTGACTCTGAAATTTGATTCCGTTATTTGTCAGTCTTAGTGAAATCTGAGAAATCTGATCAAGGATCTGAGATAAGCTATTGTGTGTGACTGAAAAGCTCCCATAAAGTTTTTCATTTAATATAATACAGAAGCCTGTTTTGACTGTCATGGACAGAAATCAGCGTGGATATGCTTTTTATACATTTAATCAGTTTTTACCATGCTTCTCTTTACCACACTCTTCTGAGAAAGTGCATATTGTAACCTCTGTTTTCCTCATTTGTTTTAGATATGTCAATAAATAGCTTGAAATTGCTTGAATCTGCTTACCGCCACTGATTTGCAGTGAATTAAAGCTAAGTGAAGACAGAGACATTCAAAACTGAAACCTTGGCACCTTGGCTTTCCATTAAGTGATTCCTCAGCAGGATATCACATGCATGGTGCTCAGGCTGGCTGAACAAGAGTGGAGGAGGAGTGCAAAGGTGAAAAAAGTGGAGAGGATAGTCCATCTAGAAGGTCTAAGATTATTTGGATAACATAGGTAAAAGCCACATAATGCAAGAGCTACATGAAAAAGTTTGTGTGTTAGTGCTCCAGTGTGATCTGGGAGGGTTAAATCGCTCAGATTCCACACATCTCTTCCTAAGGTCTGTTCATTCAGACTTTGCACTGAAGCCTGCATTTTCCCCTATGCTTTGCATTTCAGGGACTAAAGAAAACAAGCTTACAAAAATACCAGGAAGAATACATTGGAATGTACAGTGAGTTTAAGAGCTTTTGGAATTAGATCAGCTGTTGCTTTTGAACCTGCTCTGTGATATGATGAAATCTCCTAGGGAATTACTTAGGAAGCTTTGCTTTCATATGTTTAATCTTCTGGAAAACCCTGATGATTACAAACAACAGTCATCCATTTGTCTTCATAATACCATGCTACAGACTATCATAACTGAATTACTACAATTGTATGTCCTGGCAACACTTCAAATGTATTTTTTAAGTATTTTTTGCTTGTAGATCATTCTTTCTAAACAGTTCTGAGTGGATTAAGCAATTGTGTGATGCTTCATTAAGAAAAGAACCCAACTCTTCAGTAAAATGCTTACCAGATATTTTCTTTCTGTAATTTGGTTGAAATGTATTTACTAGAGAAGACAGAAGTGAAATAAATTTTTTCTAATCATAACTTGATTCACAATCAGAGAGCCTATTTTCATTGCATTTAACAAAAGGAAGGATTTCTGATTCCATGACACATTTTAAAAGTTTAAATATTTTTTTTTTTTGAGAATATACAAAAAGAGTCTGAAGAACCTGGCCATGGACTAAGAAGGTCAGATAGACAATTTAAGAAGTTAAAATTTCAGCTGTTGATCATGACTTTATGAGCATGACTCCAAAATACACCACTCAGTAATATGACTATCATGCCTATAGCTTGTTCATGAGATACAGAATTTTATTTGAAAGACATTCCTTTTTGAGGTGAGGTAATATGGAATCTATGATGATCTTAAACTACTGAGGTGTCTGTCTGCTATGTATGCCTTTAACTTCTGCATGGAATTATGCCTCTGTGCATATTATCCCAATGTCAGTTGTCCGCACCGCTAAAATTATGTAGCTTTAAATTGAGTATTTTTTTTTCATGGAAGTTTCCAGTTATTGCATGTGTTTTCATAAACTTGCACTGTTAGTAAAAACTCTAAATCCCATTGTGTGCCCTCTACTAGGATTACAGTGGGATCTAGCTCCTCTTGTGCTAATTTGCTTCATTATTCAGTGTTACCGTTAATGATCTTTAGCTGTTCCACAGGCTGTCTGATCTGTGGGGCTAAGATTTCTTCCCAGATAATTTTGCACTGAGGTAATTCCATTTACTTCACATCTGCCCCACTTGAGGAGAGGCACCCGTTTGTCTAGAGATAGGACAAAGAATTCCAGATGATCTTCCTTCTCGGAGAAATGGCACGGCATAACAGACATTCCTCTAGAGCAGATGCATGCTAGCAGGCTGAGCATGCAACTTTGTTCTTATTCCTCCACAGTCAACTTAGGTTGCTTAAGTATCTGTTGTATTTAAGTGAACTGCAAAGAAACATTTATAAATCTTACCCAAGAGAAAAACTGCTAAATATAGTTAATTGTCCAGTGTGAAAGCTTCTGATCTAAATATATTCACTGGAACTTCTCTAATCTTGGCCAATATATGTTTGCTTCTGAACTATTAAAAGAGCTCACAGCTCTACCTTATCATTTATTAGTATTGACTTATTTTGTTGTTACTGGTGTTGCTGTAAAAAGGTTACTCTGATATTTATTAGTTAATTAAATAACAGACTGTTAAAGTTTCATTTCCTATAGATCCAAAGTATACTCTAATCTCGGCTCCATGTTTTTTGGCTCCTAGACATACTGTACTATAAAATAAAAGCAAACAGCAAGTAGAAGAATTTACAGTCTCCATCTAGTTTTGCATTATGTCTTTTGCTGTTGGCTTCAAAGAAGCTGTGGACCAAACCCAAACCACTGAATAGCCCAATAACATATATTTCACTGGTAATGTGCCCTCTTACTGTAATGCTGCAGTCTCTAGGTGTTTAATACAGAATTATGTTGCTTTGCTCTTAGCAATTTCCTCTTCTATTCCATCCATTGCTAATATAGGAGAAAATTGCATAATTAGGATGAAATTTATATTCCTAAATTGGTCTTAACCTTGGAAGAAGGAAACAGTAAGACAAGAGTTTTCATATAGCATTTGGTTTACATTACTGTGATATATTGAAGACAGCTCAGAGTAAAATAAAAATGATCTGAGGAGATATGGATAGAAAAACAAATTATTTTTTCAAAAAGACAAAGAAAACAAAGATCAGTTGCATCAAAGGAGCAGCAATAGATTAAGAATATGCCATGGAGACCAAGTTTGCAGTGGAAAGACAATGGATTTGATGATCTAATAGGTCTCATACATCTGAATTGTATTATTTCACCCCCAATAGAACCTTGCTCTCTTTGTACTTGCTGTTCAGCAGAGTGGTAATTATGCTAACAATGTGTCTTCTTTTTTTATGGTTTTCAATGTGCAAATTACGGTGCAAATTTATTCATCACTTAAAAATATGTTGAGTGCTTCCACAGATGGGGTTTTGACAAGAGCAAATTTAGATGTTCTTTAAACGTTCAAATTAGAACTTGCTAGGGAGACACAGATAGACACCTCCTATTTTGCACTAGAGGTATGTGGGAAATATGTTACTCGGAATACACCTAAGCAGACTGATTATCAGCTTTCAACAAATAGTTTTCTTGTAAGATCTTTCATGAGTTATATTTTCCCCTACTGGAGAGGGTTGTCCCTCAAAATGTTTGGTGATTCAGTCTGGATGGGTATCTGTACTTCCTCCAAATAAAGATAAATCAGTCAGATATTGGAAGACTGAGATGCAATTTCACAGTTAGATTTTTCTTTACGTAAAGATTTTTAAAAATTAAAAAAAAAAAAAAAAAAAAAAAGTTTTAAGCACCCATTCTTTTTACAAGCTATATGTATACAACTACTTCTGACAATACTAATATTATTTTACAGTGCATGTTGCTGACTGCCATCTATTGGCATACCTTCTAAAAACCACTTACAGGTATACAGGTGGTCACAGCTGTTTTACAGAGCTTAAGAGTTTCAGTTTCACTGGAAGATTTTTCTTTGACTTAAAAGAAAACTCCAGCCATATATATCAGAGAAGGAAATATATTAAGTGAAATTCATGAAAATAAGAAATTATGTAATATATAAACAAAACACAACTTTTTTTTTTTTTTTTTTTTAAGAATACTGGACAAATATTTATATTTTGAGTCTGTTCTTCGCTTGTGAGAGCTGGTCCAGAGATCCTTGCAGACACAAAGCAGGTCTCATGGACATATGTTGAGGAATTACATTATCCTAAAATGCTGACTGATGGTTTGATTCTCTTGTGTTTTTGAGACCACTTGTAAAATTCATATCCATCCTGAACACTAAGAGTATGTGTTACTGGTTTAAGCTATATTTGTCCTAGGAACAGAACAACAATTTTACCAAGTCTGAATTTGCTGCAATTAAGAACACTGCTTGATGTGCAATATTGTTAAGAGAATGAAACTACAAGAAAAAAAAAAAAAAAGTTGTATATGAGTATGTTCCTAAGTGTTGTCTGTTGAAAGGAATAAAGAGGACACCAACTGATTAGTATTAGTATTGTGGTTCTAGAGATAAAGGTTCTTTATGTGTTATTAACTGAAATGTAAAAGCTGGGTTTAGTTTTGTTTGGTGTTTTTTTTTTTTTTCCATTTCAGAAAATTCCAAATTACAAAATGCTGGTCGCAAGCAATCTGTCTCCAGAAGCCTGAAGCACCTGTTTCATTCATCGAACAAATTTGTGAAGACTCTGAAACGGTTTGTCATTCATTTTATCTCCCAAACATTCTGAGTTTTATCTAGCAGTTGTTGCTTTTATGTAGTAGTGAACAGCACATTAAAAATGGATGTAAGTACATTCTACTCCCAGTGAAACAACTATCAATCCAAATAAACCTGATAAAATTATGTAAGTGTGAGACATGCATCTGATAGGAATATATTGAAATTGATTAATGATTGCTACTGAAATCATTAGCAATCTTTGATTGTTACTGCTGGAAATGAATTTGAGCTTACCAGAGTGAAATATTGTATACAAACACAACACTACAGCTAGTGAGGTATTGTTAAAGTACTGCATCTGTTGCTGCTCAGTAAGGAAACCATGGAATTTATTTCATTCATAATATAAAAAGCAGAGCTCAGATAACATGTTCTAATATAGTGAGATATACTAATATCTCACTGGCCACAAGCAACATATTGAGAATTCTGTAACATTTTTAGCTAGGTTTGCAGCCCAGTGTGACCTGAACAAACCTCTGCCTTGATAATTTTAGCAAATGAAGGTTTTTTTAGACTGGATTATTTCTTTTTTCATTGCCAGGAGTATTTAGTTTGCTTTTTCTTCTTTGTATTTTGATAAGAGTTTGATTCTTTCAGAAGAGCTCTCCAGAGTTTTTAAATCCCCTAAGGCAACTACTTAATGTATGCAACTAATTGCAAGGGTAAATATTGAAAGGAATGATCTCTATAAACAGTTTTGCAGATATGCTTGCCAAATTACACTAAATTACACTAATGTAAATCCATAATAACCCTCCTGATTTCAACTGAGTTACTTCAGATTTACTCTAAAGTAATGAGAGCAAAACTAAGCCCATTAATGATAAAAAAGTTCTGGTAGAATTTTTGATTTCCAGAGGGCATAACATCTTCCCCCCTCCCCTCCCCCCCCCCCCCCCCCCCCATTGGGTACCGTTTACTCTGGCAAAACTCTTAGTAAAATTGATGGCATTGATGGCATTGGCTTGCACAGATTCATAATTCCCTAAATTCTTGTAGTCACGCATCATTTAAAGTGATAAACTTCCCAAATATTTTTCAGAATTCACTGGTTGAAGTTGCATGATCTATATAACACAAAAGACCAGATGATTTGATTTGCCACCTCAGAACTTAAATTCTATGATTAATTGGCTAAAATTTGGCACGCATATCAATAGACATGAAAGCTGTTTGACAATATTTCTTTTGTTTCTTTAGGGGACTCTACTTATCTGTTATATTTTTTTACAAAGACAATTTATTAGTAACCAATGAAGATCAAATCCCAATTGTGGAAATTGATGACTCTCACAGTAGTTCAATTATGCAGGATTTCCTGTGGTTCACAAAGGTAATGGAAGCCTAATTTTTTATATTGTTTCTACAGTTTTGTTGCTAGCCATGCATAAACCTTAGCTGATTGTTCTGAGCACGTTAAAAAGCTAATAGATTAAGTGCTTTACCTTTCACTCATGTCAAAATGTAATTTTCACATACCCTTATATGTGTTAAATTCTGATTGGGTCACTCACAGTAGCACAATTAACTTTTAAATGCACGATCCTATATCAGTGATTGCAAACTAGGAACATAAAACTTTTATGAACATTTAGAGGGAGAACTCAAAAAAAAATAGTAACTAGAGGTTTTGAAGTTGGTATTAGGGTTATATCATCTTTCAGTATAGCTATTTTTACATTTCCTAATTTCACACTATTTTTAATTTCCTAAAGAACAGTAAATCAATTTTAAACAGTAGTCTAAAATGCAATTGAAATAGGTGTATGAAGTTTACAGAATGATTTCTGTGTTTGTTTCCCGTTTATCTAGGCAACTCCTTACCACCCACAAGAAATCTAAATGAACAATATCCACTGATTTTTCTAAGTCCAAAGTGCTTTTAGTTTCATTTCTGCTTTTGTAAATGCTGAGAACAAAAACTGACTGAACTAGACATATTTTTGCAGTTGTCTTGTATGTGGGATGACATCAGATGGCTGAGGCAGAATATGTCTATATCCGTGTCCTCATCAACAACACTTCAAGCCAGGCAAAAGATGCTTTCTGCAGCAGCACAGCTACAGGTTGGTTTCATTGCATATTTCCAGCTATTAATTTAGTGACTTTCTGATCTCTAAGGGAAAGTACTGCCAGCTCTCCTTTGGTTCATCACTCTGCACTGGCCTATTCTTTGGAGCAGGGTTATTATCTACAGTGAAGTGAGCTACTGAGTTTGTCTTGCCAGCTGGACGCAGTTCTATTAGAAGTAATAGTAGGAAAAAGACAGGAAAGAAACAATAGCGGCAGAGGAAGAAACAGATACGAACCAGTAAATAACAACCCCAGATAGTGCTGTGGGTTTGCAGATTGGGACTTCACAGGTTACAATCCTGTGAACAATTCACTGCTCAGAAACCTCTTAGAAAGTCTATTAATTATTAATATATTTGTGAAGCATTTAAACTCTCAGTAAGATTTAGCACTCCTTTGTGCTATATGGACTCCTATAATAGCAGGTAGATTCTGAAAAATCTACCAAGGACAGGTAGAGGAAGGACAAGTAGACTGCTGAAGTTGCCAGAACATGACTCTTGATTCATCTGTGGCTTACAAACTACTCGAGAACAGCTTCTAGGCCAGAGCAACACTGTTTGACCAACAGTATGGCTATGCTGTTGTGGTTGGTCGTTCAGTATGAATGAATCTGAGGTGTACCTCTGTGCAGAGAACCAACCAGAAACCTGTATAGCCTCTTAAAAACAAAGACTAAAAAAGGTGAAGTGGTGCATAGATTTTTCATTGACCCCTCAGCAGGATGGTAGGGACAGCAGCACTACATGCACATTCATATCACGTTAAGGCATGGTAGTGACTCTCAGGAGACCTGGTTTCCTTCCAACCTGTGATACTGACACAATCTGAGTGATCAAGGGGCTGGAATACCTCTGCTCTGAAGACAGGCTGAGAGGCACTAGAACAGGTTGCCCAGAGAAGCTGTGGATGCACTCTCCCTGGAAGTGTTGAAGGCCAGGTTGGATGGGGCTTTGAGCAATCTGGTCTAGTGGGAGGTGTCCCTGCCCATGGAAGGGGGGCTGGAATTAGATGATCTTTAAGGTCCTTACCAACCCAAACCATTCTATGATTCTATGAGTATTTACTGTTGTAGCAAAATACATTTTCAAAAAGACGTGGGCATGATTCCTACAGAAAATGTATATCCAGACCTCATTCTACTACCTTTTGTTTGAATGAAGTCACCAAAGCTGCCCAGAAAACTCTGTGGTGCAGTCATGGAATTAATGAAGATCTTCATATTGCTTGGCTCATGTGTCAGCCATGCAGCCATCCCTCTTATTGCCAGTCGATGCAATAAGCTAGATTTTATAGCAGCTGTGAGAGCCAGATACTTTGTGGCCATTATTAAGAATATCCGTGTGGGGTTTGTTTTACATCTTTTGGCAAAGTAAGCTGTACAGGAGAGTAGCCTTCCTGGGCAACCACCTGTCTTGATTGATTTCCCCAAAGTATCCCGAAATACATGGAATGCCAGTCTGCTGTACCTTTATTGAAGGACCACCTGTGTTAAGCAGCAGCTGCTTGTCAGTCCTTTGAGCTCTCACTGGAGACAGTTTTAACTATATCTGCTGAAAGGTCCCTCTGGTGTGGTTAGCTCAGCCTAGGTAGCACAGACTCCTTTGGTTAGCTCAGTTTCTTTCCCTCTGTGTAGGCTGCCTGTAACAGAGCATTGTTAGTATGCATGGACTGCACTTTGAGATAACCAAGATTCCTAGTACTTTGCATTATTATTTGCTACCGGAGATGTTAAGAGCAGAGCTTGAAGCACAGAGATACAGCAAATGTGCCCATGTGGTATATTGCTCTGCTGAATTTGTGGCAAGTTTACTGTCCTTATTGTTTGTTCTGTTAGTTTGGTCCCCTGATGAACACAGGGATTGTCACCGACCTGCCAACCTTTAACAGTGTGTGGCCTAATGGGATCCACCAATGGAAGGATCTCAATAAAGTTTATGTGGTTGAATACATTTTATTGAGGCAGTTAACAGTCTGACTCCACAGGAATTTAGGACAGAATGGAAAAGATCAGTGAT
Organism: Anas platyrhynchos; assembly: GCF_047663525.1. Classification (NCBI taxonomy): domain Eukaryota; kingdom Metazoa; phylum Chordata; class Aves; order Anseriformes; family Anatidae; genus Anas; species Anas platyrhynchos. The sequence goes on from NC_092605.1 coordinate 5,760,960, forward strand.
AATACAGCTGCTAAGGGACTAGATCAGTGGATTCAGAGACAACAGGGACTGTAATTTTCCTGCTGTTACCACTAGACAACTAAGCAACCAAAACACAAGCGACGGGATGCCAAGCTTAGCAGACACAAAACTTTTTTAGTATATGAGTAGGTGTCCCCATTCTTTTTTCTGGACTGTCAGTCAGAATCATAGAATCATAGAATATCCTGAGTTGGAAGGGACCCTTAAGGATCATCAAGTCCAACTCTTGACACCGCACAGGTCTACCCAAAAGTTCAGACCATGTGACTAAGTGCACAGTCCAATCTCTTCTTAAATTCAGTCAGGCTCGGTGCAGTGACCACTTCCCTGGGGAGCCTGTTCCAGTGTGCAACCACCCTCTCTGTGAAGAACCCCCTCCTGATGTCAAGCCTAAATTTCCCCTGCCTCAGCTTAACCCCGTTCCCGCGGGTCCTGTCGCTGGTGTTAATGGAGAAAAGGTCTCCTGCCTCTCGACACCCCCTTACGAGGAAGTTGTAGACTGCGATGAGGTCTCCCCTCAGCCTCCTCTTCTCCAGGCTGAACAGGCCCAGTGCCCTCAGCCGTTCCTCGTACGTCTTCCCCTCCAGGCCTTTCACCATCTTCGTAGCCCTCCTCTGGACACTCTCCAACAGTTTCATGTCCTTAATACAATCATCAATGACAGCAAAGATCTATTTGCCTCCATCTAGGCACTATCTTATATTGCAGTAATTAAATTAACATCACAACTGAGATGGCTAAATATCTACCTGCAATGATTTGTCCCATCTGTGGACACATGAATTAATACAAAATGTATAGCCAAACCACCCAGTGTTACTCAGCTATGGAGGCTAACCTCAACATGCAGTTAAGAAAAAGAGGATGTGGTATATAGACATCAACAGTGTGCTCTGGAGAGGGATGCATAAAGCTAAAGTAGCTAAGTTATGCTGCATAAAGGGCAGTCACTGTGCCCCACTGTGTTATAACCTAGAAGTTATAAATAATTTAACTATTAAGTTTATAAGTAAATATTGTCTGTTAAGTACAGATAAATAAATTCAGGATAATCTATCAGTTTACAATGTCATAAAGTTACAGCACTTCCCTAAATGTACAGTGTGCTACATTGTGAATTCAGGTTCTCATTTTAAACAACCCCCATCCCTATCCAGCTTACTGTAGATCTCTTGAAAAGTCCTGAAGTAATGAGCATATTTTAAATGTTAGGCATTTTTCTTTAAGACATCTGGGAATCTCTTCAGTGGCTGGTCACTGGATTGAGTGTGTTTGCACCTATAAGCAGATGCCTTACTGTGTGAGGAAAGGGATTTTGACCAAAATATGTATTTTATGTGGAGTCTTTTAAAATTACTTTTCTTTAATCCTCACATATTTTCCTGGAGAGCTTTGCCTTGGTAGTATGTTAGATTCTGCTGGTTTGTCTAGCACATTCTTGGTATCTGAAATAAGAGAAAAAGAGTCCATGTCTCTTCAAATTCCTTTGTGTTCCTTCATAAACACACCCCACAGTTCAGCTCCAAAATTATTTACATTCAATGCAGTCATGAGTGCCTCTTCCTCTGTTGCTGAAAATAATATTTTTTAAACAGAGAGCAGAAAATGGAGATGATAGTTAATGACCCTACCAGAAAACATTTGAAGTCTCCAAAATGAATGATGTAGGCATGGAAGAAGAATTTTGTATCTCTGATATGCACTGCATCTCTTATTTGAGCATGCATCTAGCTCTTCAGTAAGCTGAAACCAGAAGGGCTTCATTGATACCAAAGGAATCAACACTAGACCAACACTGAGTGCTTTTGAAAACTGCATCCTTTATCTTTATATAACTGGGCACAAAAGGGAAGTATAGGTGAATTACTTTGCAGTGTGTCCTTTTACAAAGATATCAGGTCATAATAGTCTGTTTAATGTTCTCCATCAAATGCTGGACTAAACACTACTGGACCAAATACACATGAAAAACCAAAATTCAATCCACTAACACAACCTAGAGAAAAACTTTTCTTTCTGCCACTGAATGATGTGACTGTTGGGCAAAGGCTTAAGAAAGACTATATGTCTAGTTTCTATTGAAGTCAACAGGTCTGACATCAGTGAGCACAAAATGAAGTTTCAAAAAATACCATCTTCCTGATATGTGATAAATAACATTCATTTTATAATTTTCTTCTTTTCTAGAATTTGCTGGGAACTCACAACCTAGGTAGAGTTTTTTATGAGCCAATCAAGGATCGACATGGCAACATACTGATAGTTACTATAAGAGAAGTGGAGAGTCTTTATTCATTTTTTAATGGCAAATGGATGCAGGTATCCAAACTACAAAGCCAGAGGAAATCCCTTTCAACTCCAGAGGAGCCAACAGCGTTAGACATTTTGCTTATAACAATCCAGGTAGTGCTTTGCTTCTCTTACTGTATGTTATTTGCTTTTGTAAAGCCTGTGCCAGAGCCCTGATTTTGGAAGAGTCTTGTAGAATTTTAGGCCTTAATCCAGTGCCCAATAAAACTAATGGCAAGGCTCCCATTGAAAGTAAAGACTTATATTACTTCCAAGGGGGCTGGGATCAGATCCTTAATATGTAAAATATCCATGAGATTCTAAAGAAATTACTTCAAAGTCCTAGCAAAGAATGGTACAGTTTCTATCAGTTTCGGGAAGCCATGCTATAGCATTCCTTAGCAAGGGATATAAAAACCTTTAAAATTCTCTGTGATGTTCTTAAGCACCTATACAGACACTTAAAATTTCTACACTCCATAAGATTTTTCCATTCAAACCTTAACGCTAAATCTAAGTTTAAAACCTTACTGTTCTACTTAATAAACTTGTTCTGTGGGGTTCAGAGTTCCTTGGAGCCTGGTATAGTTGCTAAAAAATTCTTTACTGACCATAGCTCTCCTTTAATTTCCATATAACATGCCCCCATACTTCACATTTAGAACAATACTGAGGTAAGGATTGATCCTAGAGGGTGTTTAGCATTATCATTTCAGTTAACATCATTGAGAGCCGTGGGTTTTCAGCCCTTCAAGAGTCAGGGTATTTGTAAACTCTTAGTTCAAAGTAAGACTAACATATGTTTTCTGTAGGTAACAGCAACTTATTTGTCACAAAATATCTGTAGCCAGCCTCCGTCTTCTCTACAACTGAGTGGCGTAGTTACCCAAAATATTACAAGACAAATTATTGTCTTACTCCCATCTTTTCTAACCTCAGCTAGACAATGACTACTGTGGTTAATTTTTGAGTTTGAGGCACTTTCTTGGGCAGAGACTGTGCTTTTGGTACCGGAAACTGACAGGCAATCAAAATATGTATTACCAGGTTTTAGGAACGTTAAAAAATTTCCAAAAGACAATAAAACTTACCTGATCTATGTTAGATTTTCTGTATTAAAATGTGTTAAAGGTGTAGAAAAATGTCAATCTGGGCAAAAGTTTTATATTAGGAAACCCAAAATACAGGCCTGATCAGATTTCCACAGAGATCCTAGTGGAAAAAATGTTCCCCTAATGGTTTACACATTCCTATCTAATGCCCACCCTTTCTTGTATTACTTGTTTAATCATCGAATGGGTATTTTGCTCATGAAGTGCTTGTGAAAATGAGGGTCTAATTGCATTGGTCAGAGCCAAGCATAGCACTGGCAGATAATTTGATGGTTCCAAGAGTGAAGGCGTATGGCCAGGTGTCTTAATCCTCACCCACTGCAGAGGCGCACATTTGTAGGATGGCAGCAGACATCATTTTTTTTACAAGTGCTTCTTGGGGACTGCTATACATAGCCTTAAAAACTTCTCCTGCCTTGAGCAAATACACCATCAGTATTAATTCCTTCTGAGCTCTATTTGTTGATGAAAATATTTGTTCACAAAACAGAGCCATTAATTTAACTTTGCAGACCACCAACTCCTATAATTACAGAGATCTTCCTGTTGATAGCAGGTGATACAGAACGGGTTTTCAAGAGATTTAGGTGGTGACTCTACATGCATTTCGGTGACAGTACTGCTTTATGCAGCCTCTCTGTCCCACCTTTCCCAGCAGACAGCTTGTCCCCAATGCCACTCTGCTCCATCTGTGCTAGTTACAAACCAGAAGTGAACCAGGGAACTGACCTGGCTGAAAAACAACTGCTTCTTTTCCTGAAACAGTTCCCTGACCCAGCTCACTGGTGAAATGGTTAGACAAGAGGTGGGTGCTGTTTAAGCTAGTTTAAATCCAACAGTTGAAGAAGGTTGAGGTCTCAGTTTTTAATGCCTGCTAGTGCCTCAAAGAGCTTTAGGAACCTGTGTATAGTTTTGAGCAGGAAGTTGTCCAAGTGCATCCAAACTACCAGAGATTATTTATATACTTAAGCATGTGCTTAAATGCTTTGTGAATTGGGAGCACTGTTGAAACAAGAAGACAGCTATAAAAGCATTTGTTGCTTTTTGATCCCAAACTCTTCCTCTTATGTGGAAAAAAAAATAAAAATGTTATTTATATATAGGACTGTTTCCCTTAAAACAGGACATACTTTCCTATCACAAACGAAGTCAGCAACGCCTTCCTCCTGGCTTGTATCTGGGTTACCTTAAACTCTGCAGTTCTGTGGATCAAATCAAAGTTCTCGTGTTGCAGAAGTTGCCTAATGTCCTGTGTCATGTCAAAATCCGAGACAACGGCAATGTCTCCAAGTAAGTGAATATACACGTATTTACACGCATATATTTAGAGAGAGAACATTTAAGTCTAATGCAATTTTGCCGTTGGAGAATTGTAGCTGCCAGCAGACTGTGGCTCAGGTGTGTACAATAGAGATCAGTGCTGAACTAAGCAGGTGCACCTGTGTGTTTCCAGCAATTCTGAAGGCCTATCCAGAAAAGATACATATGAGCCCGTTAGTTTCTAAGGGTAGTATTCTGTGGTTGCTCGCATTTTGCACAGTGGTAATGATCTTCTATATGTCTTTTGGGAAGATCATAGCCTGCAGCCCTGATTCAGCTTCCAGTGAATTCCGTGAAATTAATTTTCCCTGACCAAGGGGTATTGGTGTTGGTGATTCTTCAGTGGATTCTTTCATGTAATATCTGTTTTCTCACTAACACACAGCAAACATACAGCCTATTTAGACAAATGCTGTCAGCCATTGAACTACTGTGCACCAGAAAACACATTTTCCATTTGTCCACTGCTTCCTGTATCTATTGGGCAAGTGCAGGTATTTCCAGTGCCTAGTCCCTGCTGAGTGGGCAACATATTTTATTTGTCTCCCCCCCCACCCCCCTTTTTCTGTGGATATTTTTAATCCCATACCATTTCAGCAACCAGCTGAGAATTTTGCATGATTCAAAGAGGAACTGGATATCTATATGGATAACAAGGATATCCAGAATGTAGAAGTTAATACTAACAAAAATTTTGGAAGGAATATGAAACCTACTGTTTCAGGGTTTATAACAATGTTTGACTCTCGAGTTTAAGATCAGATCTTTATTTGGGAGCAGATTGTTCCACATATATTACTCATCTTGCAGTGGGGTTTCTTGTACTTTTTTTTCTTGATCGTTCAGTGCTGGATGCCTTTCAAGATTGAATAGTGCAGGGTGAATTAAGGATTTGGTCTTAAAAAGATGATCCGTATGTTTATCAGGTCTAAAATGGCTATATGTCAAGCAAAACAAAACAAAACCAGGAAGTTTTTTGGCTCCAGTGGGTACAAGAGAGTTTGCCACAGAAACTAAACCTGCTAATTGTCACTGTTGTCATTTCCTATTCATGTGTTTTATGTTTTTTGTTTTTGTTTTAAATATGATAGTAGATATGGAATAAAATATGTGGAAAAAAAAACCCTGGAGTTAGAAGTCTTAGTGAAATATTTCAAAGGCAGTTTGACTTTCAGATGTTAGAAAGGAATGTTCAGCCTGATGTACATGTGCTAGAAAAATTAAACTTTTCTTACATTTTTAACCACAAACAATCAGGATTGCACAATTTTAGAGTGTTTTGCTATATGAGGATTAAAGTATCAACAGATCCCACATACACTGAATTCCTGCTTGTGCACTGAACTTTTGTTATATTTCTAATTTTAACTCAACTCAACATACAGAGATGAGTGGGAATGGATCCAAACACTTTCTGGCTCAGAATCTGTGGAAAGTATGGATCATACTTCAGACTGCCCTACTCAATTGTTCTTGTATGAGCTCCAGATGGCAGTGAAAGCTCTCCTTAAACAGATCAATCTACCTCTGCATCAGGTATTTTCCTTTGTGGTATTTATCACCCTTTTAAAAACTGATTCTTAAGAGCACAACTAAAAACTACAAACAGTGTAACATTCAAGTAGGAATTAAATGTTAAGGTTGCAAGAAAAGAAAAGCAGAGAAGCTTTCTATCCAATTACCCTAGCTGAGGGAGAAAAACACCTTCAAGTAAACAATTATTTTCCCAGATATTTGAACATATAAGGATTAAGAGACTACTTTTAAAAAGCTTCTATTTTTGCATCTGTTAGCATATTTGTGCAACTTTGGGCAGGTGCAAATGCACGCTTTCTCATGAAACTCTAGTAGCTGTGAGCACCTTCACCCAGCTGGCAAAGAAAGACAGGTATTTTCCCAGTGAAGCATGGCAATTGACTGTTCCTTTGGATGTAATACTGAAGGTGAAAGGCCTGCTGAAGACACAGCACTTTGCAATTCTTTCACACACACATAAACATAAGTCTTCTAAAACACATAGCTCCAGATTTCCAGATTGCTGTGGGTGAGGAGAGGTATCTGGCTTCTGGCTTTACATTTAGGTACAAGAAATGCATATGTGAATAAATAAAGAAGTCAGGGAGGATAATCTATGATGTGAAAGATCCATGAAAAAATAAGCTAAGGAGTTTGTTTCTTGTTTACATGAATTCCATTTTATTTTGGTCTACAAGGGTAAAGAGGTCTTACAGTAGAAGTAAATCATCTTTATATTTCACTTCAAGATCTGTTTGTGCAGCTAGAAAGATGTGGCCTTAAAATAAATTAATCTGGTTCTACATTTCTTGATTTTGAAAGGTTTAGGCTTTACTTTTAAAAGGGAATCCATCAGTGCTGCACCTTCTAGCCTATGAAGAGCCAAGATTCAAGTAAATCCAAAATTAAGACAGATGGTGTGCTGCCTTGTGGTCAGTCAGTAATTCAATAGGGTTCTGTAGAGGTCTCTATGCTAGTGTATTTTCTTGGATGTTATAGCTTTTGTGCATCTCTCTCTCTCTTTTTTTTTCTTTTTTTTTTTTTTCTTTTTTTTAAGCTAGGTACTAAAGTACTGAAATCAATGTGCAATTTGTTCCTTAGGCTACAGTTCAGCCAAGCATTTAAGTTTATCTATTGTGCATGAGGGATAGCCATAAACATGGCCTTGCAGTTAAACAGTTATGTTTTGATGATTCAGGACCAAAATTCTTTGTTAATAAATTGAATTTACTTAGGTATTGATTTACTTAGGTATTTTTATTATTTTGGGGGTAAACAGAATCATGGACAGTGACACTGTTGGATACCCAGAGTAAAATGCAGTGCTGCACACAGCAGCTATACAGCAGCCTCAGGCCAAATCCTGTGTGTGCCATTTTCTCCTGCTGCAGCACTTGTTAAACCTTTTCAGTGCTATGTTGAGGGAGAGCTGCATATTTCTCTTAACCAACCCTAAATTGAATCTTAAAGGTTTTTAATTGAATCCATTTTCATGTTTTCACATAATTATGCAATCATAATCTTGAAAAGCACATGGCATGTGATCATTTTCTGCCTAATAAGAAACATAAATGTTGTTTTCAGGGGGGTTATGCCTGTGTGTGTTGTTTTAATGTGGAACATTGCAGCTTTAAATCTTTATTTTATGTAGTGACATGAACCCACATTTAGAGCCCCCCCCCCAAATATTTATGTTTTATAAAAATTCCGAGCTTGATGTTGTGCAAATTTTCTTTAATGTTTTATATCATTTGGGGTGTTGTTTATATAAGTGCCATGTTGTAATTCTCTCCTATTTCTTCCCCCGCGCGTGTCCCTCTACAGGCTAAGCACTTCCGTCTGTATACACAGGAGGTGTTGGAACTGGGTCACAATGTCTCCTTTCTTCTCCTGCTCCCCGCCTCAGACGACGTCTGCACTGCCCCAGGACAGAATAATCCTTACACCCCACACTCAGGATTTCTTAACCTCCCTCTTCAGATGTTTGAACTCGGTATAGTAGCTTGCTTCACCTAGAAATATTAACCCAGTCTCCTTATAATAAAATCACAAAGTTGTATCTGTTTTCCCCCTTGTCCCAGTGGAGAGTCAATAAATCACATGATGGCTTTGGCAACAACACTACCTATAACTGTGTACAAGTTATAGAGGGAGCAGAGCAGTTAAAGCATATACTGTAGCAATCGTTATTGAAATGCATAGAGCAAAGCCCACAGTTATCCAGTATGTCTACAAGCTTATTTGGAAGACGATGTTCTTTAAAAAACAGAATCAAAAAATTTCAATATGGCAAGTTTGGAGTGTAAAAGCAGATGCAAAAAAAGAACCATCCCTCTAAACTGTCACAAGAATAACCAGTTTTGAAGAGGAGGATTTTTGCAGCTCCTGCTTACAGATAGTCCTACTCAAGGTCTGACTCCCTCACAATTTTGTGAAAGGTCTGAGTGGAGTTTCTGAGGTCAGGGTCATCTTTTTCCTTCTGATTTCTGAAAGAAAAAAAAAATAAATACGGGAGACTTAGTCCTATTGCTGTGGTGCAAGAAAAGCCTGTTTTTGTGAAAAATGCTAAAGTACTGGCCTTGAATCTACTTCTTTAGGGAGCACATGCTGTGCAGTGCTCCTCCTGTTGAACTGCATTGCTGACTAGGTAAGAATCCTCCAAGACAGGGTTTTACAACTGTCTAACTGAAAGCAGAAGATGCTTCATCTCTAAGCTCCTCTATTTCTCATTTCTTTCTCATTGGTCCACAGAGTAAAGAAAGGCTCCACATGAAAGCAGCCCACAAAGACTTCATAGTTCTTTTTAGAAAGAATATGATGAGTAAGGGGACTGCTGAGCCTTATGTATTAGTCTCCTCTGTTTCCTTCTGGCCTGTAAAACTTCTTGTCATTTCTTTACTCTGCCTTGGAGAGAAGAGAATGGTAAGAGCCAAAACTGATGGAGACAGTATACAAGGAGCCACTGCAGAATAGGTCTCTAGTGGCAACTCGCTTCTCAGTGATATATCTGTCTAGTGTTTATGTGACACCACTACCATCACCACCGTATTTGCTATACATCATTGCTGGGTGCTGGTAGAGTCACTGAGGGGGAATGGTAGCTGGAAATTAATGGAGGCTCTTTCAGCTAAAGCTGTGGTTCTGTAATCATAGTAGATCTGTGACCTACCATCATACAGCAGCCCAAATTTGATTTGAATCAAGCAGAAACATATGATTGTGTTTATATCACATCAGCCAGAGCACACAAAGTGGTGCCCATGACAACTCTGGGTTTTTATCCTGGTTGTGGGAGGACAGATGACAGCTGAGCTGCCATAAAATTATGAGTGGTACAGACAGACAATACGTGAGCTGGTGTATAGTCTGCTGTGGAAAAGTTATCTCTTCAACAGAAAACTAACGTAATTGAACTCAAAGAGTTAGTTCAGTGCTTTGGGTCACATGGCTGTGGCATTTGATGTGGCTGTAGTGCCCTAATGCCAGATTTACTGTCTTCTTGACATGCAACCTTGAGGTCTACAGTTAAGACTCTGTGTATTCAGCATATTATTTCTCCCTATGAGAGGTGACTACTGCATTCACTGTGCAAATTAATGCATAAAGTATATTCATCTCTGGTGTAATTCATCTTTGTATTAGAGGTCTTGCAAACTATTTAACTCCCATCATGTGGTACATAAACCATGGGCAGGAGCCATTCTCACTTCTGGAAGGCAGTTTTCACTGGGCTGACAAATCAAAAGACACCAAGTGAGATGATGTGGTGCTGATAAACATGCAACAAAGTAATCTCTAAAACATCAGTCTGGGTGCAGACCTTTCTGTTTAGCAATGTTGCTGCAGTGGGGAAGCAATTCATGTCAGAGAACAGTATGGAAAGCTGAATTTTACCTCTTTTATTTATTTATTTATTTTTAAAGTAAGCAGTCATCTGGCCAAAGGCAGATGACATTTTCTATATGACTTATTATATATGTATCCCTGATGTTCTATAAAGTGACTGTGATTCACATCTCAAATATTAGAAGCTTCCATTCCCCATTAGCTGGTGGCTACCAACTATATAATTGCATAACCACAAAAGACTATGTTGAAGTAACATTTGTTAAAGTAACATTAAAGGGTCTGACTTAAAACCACAAAGGCTAGAGACTTCAGCACTGAAGCTGAAACCGCGGCTGTAATTCACTCAAGAGTCCACCACATATGGCATATATACTGTAAGACCACACACTATTCAGACTAGATCCCTGCAATATCTAGGCATCATTGGGAAACCAGAAGGTAGAATTCTTTCTCCAACTCTCTTTTTTTTTTTTTTTTTTTGGTGGGATTTCTGTGTTCAGATTAGGCCTTTATTGTTACATTAATCATGGATCTGTGATCAGATTTCTTATTTTGAGAAATTCTTGATTTTTCTTATGTTGTTTGCAAGGAATAAATAGACCTGGGGCACTGCTTTTATTTCTGTTTTAATATTTGTGATAAGAAGAGTGTATGCATTTTGCGTTTGAAACACCCTGAAAAATATCATGCCCCAATCCAGAAAACTAGCAGTATTAATCCAGCTGCCATTCACTGCTATAACAAGATCATGCTGTATGCTTGCAATGAATGGGGAAGTATTTCTGAAAACTTGCTCTCCCTCAGCAAGATTCGTATGTCTATACTGCAGTTTGCAGAGGTAACTGGCAAGTTCTGTTTGAACAAATGCAGGTTCTGGACTAATACAGCTTTAAAAGGCCAGGTAACTTAACATTTGTGAAGCTCCGTGGCTTCATAGCTGTTCTGTCCCTTAGCTCTTTCACAGATAGCTCACATAGCTCTTTGCTACCCCAAAGTCAAATGACACAAAGCAAGATGTCAGTTTGGAGCTTTCTGTGTTACTCTTTTGCACAAGAATTCAGAGGATGCTATGCGATAACACCTATCCAAGTTATAATTGTTTCACTTAAACTGTGATACCACTGAAATGCTTTTAATGCTGTCATTTACATTTGAGTTACTGATTTATGTTAGCCTAGACCAAAAGAAGGTTATCACCTTCCAAAACAGTATTTTCATTCTGAAACACTCAATTTAAAAACAAGCAAACAAACAAAAAGGTGGATTCCGTTTTACAATCATGTCACTGCTTGCTTGATGAAAGAAATGATGAGCCTCAGAAAAAACAGCCTTTCTGATTTAAGCTATCATGGGCAACATAGCCTCTGCAGCTGCATACTGAGAGCCTGATTATCCCTTCAGATAGATATAAATTAGAAATGACTCTTTTGAAATCGATGAAGTAACAGAGTAAGTCCAGTGTAAATGAGAGGAGAATTAGAGCCTGTGTTATTTATTTCTAGCTGAAAGTAACTCATCCAGAGAGTTAGTAATTACATTTAATAAAATGTGTGTTCTGAAAGCTAAGGATTTCATATTTCATAACCAGAATATAAGTGTTTCCTTTGCACTTGGTCTTTTCACAGTTCATTTTTGCTGTTACAAGGAAAAATTTATAAGCCTGTATTGCCGCCTTTCTGCTGTCATAGAGCTGGACTCTCTGAAAACCCAGCAATCCCTAAGGGAAGCAATTTCAGACAGTGAAGTCGCTGCAGCCAAACAAAGACACCAGCAAGTTATAGACTACATACAGGTAATAGTCTGTTTCTGACTATTCCAATGAGGTTTTAAGGTGGCTTTCTTAAAAATTGCATAAGGCTGTAATTTGAAATCTAAATGGAGAATTATTTACAGACATCATAAAAAGAGCAGTTGTATCAAAAGTGCAATTCTACTTTTATGAAATTCAAGCCCAGAACATGATTTTCTTAGTTGTTGCTTTTATACAAGGATTTTTACGGGTAAAATCAAATGACAGTCATACTAGACTGTTATACAGAACTGTGTCAGTCTGCTTGTAAAACTCACTCTCATCTAATGCAAGGTAAACTAGTGCCTGGCTAGTACATGGCATTCATTTGGGTAATAGTTTTTCTCTGTCTTAGGGGATTGAGGATATTTTTCACCACAATAAATTGCCAATTAAAAAAAATAAAAATGAAAATTCAACTTAGGTTGCAGAAAAAATCTTTATCAACATTATCAGAGGGAAGAAAGCAGCTCTGTGTTAAAGATGGCAAGCTAACCCTGGAAGCATTCATACGTCTGTCCAGCACCGTGCAGAAATACTGTCTCGCTCCCCCAGTTATCTGGCTTGCTACAAGTGAGGTGCAGATCAGTTTACAGCTCTATATTCTTAATATACAAGCAACTTTATTTTGGAATAGGGGCCAAGATAACCACTTATTGATAACATGTTTGGCCCTCCATAATTATGAACAAGATGATAGTATTTCTGTTCCTCCTTTTTCTGAATTCATATTGCCTTTGTCTCATCTACTTTAGAGCTGTTGCTAACCTGCAGGGGAGCAGAGAGAAATATACAATTGTGCTTGCACATCCCCACTATCTCCATCCTTCTTATCTTCCTATTCTCACACCTAGAAAATCTGGTTTCTCCCCAGCGTGCAGGAGCATCTGAGAAATTTTTACTCTTCACATCAAAAATAAATGTATGTACATATACACTGCATAGACAGTCCTATGTTCCTTTTCTCTGGTGTCTGAGTCACATATATACGCTGGGAAAATATGGGAGAATATTTTAAACTTCAGTGTTTTGTGCTGAATTATTGTGACAGTGTATTAGCCTTGTCAGATTTCCTCTCAAATGAAAACCAGCTGTATTCCACCTATTGGCAAAAATATCTCAGCCCACCACATACCGCAATCTTCAGTGGTGACCACAAAACCGCGAGAGCAGTTGTGTGATCCTAGATCTAAGACAGTGTTGAAGTTACTACACAAACCAAACATTGTAAAGAGCAAGGGAGTCTATATAAATGCAGTTCTGAAAAGGAGTCAGAGGGCGACTAAAAAGTTTTTTTAAAAACAACAACAACAAAAGCAGGTAAGAAGCACATAAGATAATCAGTATCTTTACCAGAATGTTAGTCATCAACACAAGAAATTTACAATGACTGAAACTAAAATTGAAGTTAAACTGCAATTTACAGGGCGTAATGCTTCAAATGTTCCTAAATTATTTAAGAACCACACTTCATTAAAAGGGCTGGTTCATTGTACTTTAAGATACTACAGAGTGGCATCAGGGAGAGAACCAACAAGATTTACATTTTCATAAACTGGAAGCAGTATGATTTTTTTTGGAGTTGCAGGAGGATTACAGAAAGAAAATATAAGATCCCCAATATCAAATATGTGAGAAGTTTGCTAACTGGTCACACAATTGTATTTTATTCATGGAGCTACACTGAAGTCTTGAAATTAAAGCAGATAATGGATGAACCATTTGCTTTTCTTATTGGTATACATTCTGAGCCCAAATTAACTCACTGGCAAGGCTTGCACTCACATCATTGGAGCCAGGATTTCACCTCTCCATAAAAATGGATGTACTCGGTTAAAATAGCTATCCAGTTATCCTATCTCTAACAGGGCTCTGCAAGAAATACCCTAGCTATTCTGGCTAATCTGCAGTATCCTTTGGCAAGAAATCTACAGTTTGAATATGCTTTTTGTGAAAAATTATCTTCAGCTAAGAGGATGTGCTGGAAAACTGGTCTTAGAATATATCAGTTTACAGTCTCCTTCAGTCTCCTTTTTTCATTGATTCCTCAGTTATTTCCCTTTTGATAATACTCAATGCACAAAGTACCACTCACTTTTGCCTGCCCATTTACTGACCCAAGGCTCTTTACCCTTTATATTCTTGCAGAACATAGGCTGTATAACTGCAAGGTAGTTTCCTACCTAAACACTGCAGTATTAATATGAAGGCTCACTGCTTTAAATGCAGAAGCTTCTGCAAGAAGAGAGGCACAGGGGAAGCTCTGGAAGAATACCGCAGCAGATGTATATTATATTCACAGCTTTATCTCATTCACTGATTGCAGCAACATTTACTCAGTTGTCAAAGATCTTGAATTGCCTGAAGAAATTGAAAGTCTTCATTATCAAAGACTCACAAGACGCACATTAAACAGCATCTTTGCATAGATACTTAACGCTGTATCCTGACATTGATTTAGGCACTTGTCTCTTATTGCCATCAACAGGCATGAGTTAGAACTGTCCTAGTATAGATTTATACTGTTAAAATGCATACAGGCTAAAAAGATAAGGGAACAGACGTGCAGTTTGTCTCACAAGTTTGCTGCAGCCCTTCACACATATACACGTGCACATATATTCTTCTGTTCAAAAACAGGGTTTGACGTGAGCATTCTGCTTTTGAACATAATCCTGGATTCACAAGAATCCTTGAGACATCTTGATTTCATTCCAATACAGAAAAGAAAAAAAAAGAAAGAAAGAAAGAAAGAAAGAAAGAAAGAAAGAAAGAAAGAAAGAAAGAAAGAAAGAAAGAAAGAAAGAAAGAAAGAAAGAAAGAAAGAAAGAAAGAAAGAAAGAAAGAAAGAAAGAAAGAAAGAAAGAAAGAAAAAAATGACTACAAAATTAGTCAAACTTTATACTCCATCAAAAGATGGTTATCGTTTCTTTCTGTGTCAGAACTTAGGCCTAGATTCATCCCTCCTAACTACAAGTTCTTAGTTGAGGTACCTAATTTAAAAGTCTGGTCCTATGCAGACCTCGCAGTTCTGAATGAGAAAAAACACCTAACCAAAGGCAGGTCAGACCATCTAAAATCAGAAGTCTCCTGTCAGGGAGCCTGCTTATTTGCTGTCTGTTGGCAGTGACTACTCACCTACTTAGGCACTTGAAACTACACACTTCCACAAAATTAATATGCAGACTTAATTGTAGTTTTTCATCATTTCTTTTTTTCCTCAAAAGCAAATTGATGATATCTGGAGGGAAATGAGATGGATCACAGAAGCACTGCAGTATGCCAGATACAAGCAGCCAGCAGCTGGCCTACCAATAAAGAAGCTTGTGAATCTTTCAGAACACTCTCAAAAGAAAATCAGTTCAACCTCTTCACATCTAGATTGTCTTCCTTCACCACCCCCCTCACCTGAGGCTAGAAGCCAGAGGAGAAAAGCTGTGAGTGGTATGAGAATTTTGTTTATTCATCAAACAAAATATTTGAACTCACTTTTAATTATAACAGTTCTTGAATTTCATTTTATAAAAGGAGTATATTTTTCCAATACCTGCTAAGGTTATTTTAACAATCAATTTACCAATCATTTGCCACATACTATCTTGAGATCCTTCTACAGCCTTTACAATCTTTTTTTGTTGTTGTTTTTTTTGCTTTCAGCTACTCAGAATAATTGCTCATCATCAGCCAACTTTGTCATCCCACTATTCCAGATCATTTAATGTTCTGTCACTGACTTTACTACAATTAGTAAAGTCCATCCATAGTGAAAACTGCCTATTCCATTTGTTGTCTTCAGCAACAATCCGCTATAAATATATGGCAGGGGCTTTCCCTCTTTCTCAATTACAGCTTCATTTCTTAAGAATCTTTGGTAAAGAATCTTCTCAAAAAGCTCTTCAGAGATGGAAGGATGCCTGCATATTAGTGCTTCTTACACTGTGCATATGTTCACAGTCTTACTAGATTGGTGAGCCATAAATTACTAAACAAAAGCTACCAATTCTTTGTCATCACTCACATATTTGTCTGTTCTTTACCACAGTTTCTAACAATTTGTCCAGAATCTAAGTCAAACTTTTCCATAATATCCATTTGTCACCTTCTGTTTCTGTGATAATATAGCCATTTTCTTTCCGTGATTTGACAACTCTTCTGCTTTGGAGCAATTCTTTCTTATGCTCCTCTTGCTTTGTTTTAATAGAGCAAATTTTAGTGCCAGTGGTCCAGTTTGATTCAACAGCCATTTTCACATATCAGAATGCTCTCTGTGCTTTAGACAAGCACTTTAAAACACAAAATTACACAAATAAATACCTACTTCATTGGCCATTATTGCTTCTCTGAACAGCTGGAAAATTAAACTGATGAAAGAAATAGATCACAGCAAGTAAAAATGAAGCAAATTAAACAGTAGCACATAATTTGCTAACAGAAGAAGGACTTTGGATAAAAATGAAAGCCCTTATTCTGCTGAGCTGTCTATAAGCAATGAATAAGTGGAACAGTAGAAACAAAAGCAATAGATGCTGCATTATACAACAACCATGACTGTTTTGGTAATAATAATTTGTTTTATTTTGTTTTATTTTGTTTTTTCAAATTGGCACTTTTTTACAGTTAAGAAAAAAATATAAGTCTATTCTGATTAGACTAGGTTAAAAAAAAAAAAAAAAAAGAAAGATAGAAAGAAAGAAACCCAAAGATTATTGTGCTTTGATTCTTTCCATTATGTGGTGGCGTTCTTTCTCAGCACCTTGTGCTAAATTTTCCCTGTATTACAGACCGTGAACACAGAATAATCCTTAGCTCTGGCACCATGTAACCTACAGCATTATCTTGCCCTGCATGGGACTGATTCTTTATTGTTGCACTATACTGTAAATTACACTAGGTCAAAGTGAATAGCCAGCATTGTAGAAAATCTACAGGTTTTTTCTTTGGATCTATTACAAACTACCCACAGCTATGGAGCATTAATCTGTTCTATCACATATGCCACTACTTATTATGTTACTGATCTTTCAGTAGCCAAAGGACAGAAGAGATTTCAACGCCAGTGTGAGTTTTTTTCAACAAATTCACGTTTGAATTGTGTGTGTCTGTTCTGGAGGTGAACATACAAAATTAAGCCAACAGGGAAAAAGGTAGTTTTGCTCACCTACCTCCATGCCTTGCCTCAAGGTTCTGGTACATAAATGCACTTGCATCGTACTCACAGTTAGAAGGTATCAATCTGCAGTAACTCAACCAACACCTTTAATAAAACCAGAACCTGGATTAGATTTTCTTTGTCTCCTAAATAGCCATCTCTGTGAAATTTGGTGAAGGTAAGGTAAAAGAAAACAGTTCCTTTCAGAACTTAATCCCAATTCAAATTCAAATTCTTTCCTCTGTTTAGTTGAATAAATGAATCCTCTCTGCTTTTCTTAATTCTGCCACCACCTCTGTAATACATCATTAAAAACTCCCTGACTACTGTCTTTTCTGTCACCTAGGCCCATACAAAATTCTGCAGAGGAAACAAATGTATGTTTTCAGGATTGTAGATATTATTCTGAATTAAGAAAACAAATACATAAATGACAGGTAAGCAGTTTTTCTCTTGTGCTCGTCTTCTTAATGTTAATGAGTTCTTTTTGCAGATTCCCAGCCCTGCTCAGATGAAGAAGGCTGCTCTGAAGTATTCCTTCCAACTGACAGTGACTATGACTCCAGTGATGCATTAAGCCCCAGAGAATTAGACTTGATTTACTCCTCCTCACATGACATATCCCAGCAGGCAGGCAGTGGCCTGGGTGGTAGCGCACCTGATGTTCTACAAGTCCACGACATGAAGCCTTGCCTAACATTGAAAGAAGGCCTGACAGAATGTAGTGCCTTTGATACTAATGCTGAACATTGCACAGAGTATATGAGCAATCTAACAGTGTCAGGGAATACATCAAAAAGCATAGACAAGTCCTCTAGCTCCAAGCAGCCACTGAGCTTTTTAGGGAAAAAAAAGCTAGGGAAACATCAACATTACAACTACTTCAGCAGGCACCATCGTTGGCTGCGTGTGCACAGCGAGACACAGTCTGCCTCTCTGTCTGAAGGCGTGTATACTCAGCATCTCATGAGATCTTCAGATTTATTTCAAGAACCTACCTCCAGTGAGCAGTTACAGATTCCCATTGATGGATCTCGGAGCGCTTTCTTACCTCATGCATCCAGCCTTCCAGAAGATGGGAAAGGCAAGTATGAGGAATCAAGGCAGAATGTCCATAGTATATATGTGGAACCTTATAAAACAACACTTCAGAGTGAAGAGGACAATCCCTGGGGAGCGAGCATGCAATCTGTAGAACATAAGGATGTGCACAATGCTATGCAACAGAAAATGGATCCAGATGATCAGTTGGGTTCTGCTGTCTCTGAAGTATTCAGCAGCACACTTTAACCCCAGATTTCTTCATTGCTTCCCATTGTTCCACAAGGAGATACTGAGCATCATACAAATAGGGCCATACTTTGAAAATCACTTGTAAAAATCCAGCTTCTGCAAATGGCAACTTGTGTCACTTTAAAGAATCCTAATCATTTGACTTCATCACCAGATATCTGGTGTTACAGCGGTATCTGTCATGATGCAAGCGTTATTATTTGCATTGGCAGTTTTGCAGGTAGGGTCCTGTCACCACATAGCAGAACACTTTGTGGATGCAAATCTAGTAATCAGTTTTTGCAGTTCTCTCGATTTTCACCTATCTCCGAGCATGTAAAATTTTAAGCACGAGTGGTTCTGACTGCAATGTAGCAGACTCTGTAACATCCTTGGTGTGCTCATGTTAGGACTGTGTCCTAATATTCTATTAACGTGTTTTCCACCATTTCCTATATTTTTTTCTATTTCTCAGCCCTCCTGAATATATATAGGTTGCATGTAACTAAAGTGCTAACTGGTCTAGTAATACAATCATCCCAGAGTTTCTAGCCAGTTACAGAGAAGTGAAAATTCAAAAGTTATCACTGACATTGCATGCACCATCTCTGAATGCTGCCAGAGCCTGATATAATAATTATCACACTGTTTGAGGAGTGGGCATTTTTTTTATTTTTATCTTTTTCCTCAGGAGCTCAGATTTAAAATAAGGTGGCAGGCTATTTTAAAGGCTTAAAAGGCAGTCAACCTTTGAGGTCAAGAATAGACAGAATGAAGCTGAGCTCTGAATGAATAACATGCATGGTCTATGTAAGATCAAAGTGAAGGTTGGTCTTTTCTGCTGCCCACCACACAAGAGTACATTTCTTTATGTTGCAGGCACTCTCAGGCAGACATTAGAAATAAATGTACCTACTTTTGGTCCTGAATATTCAGTGTGTATTCAGGGGTATTTGATCACTATGTCTGAACTTGGTATATTCTGGCAATTCCAGTTAGGGAAATTTGGGGTGCAGTTTGAATCTAAGATTTTTTACTTGTGCCACTGATAAATATTAATATCATAAGCAGGGTAGGAGATGGTGTTTTAGTACTCCATGTTTATTTAGAGGCAGATCGCAATGAGTCACGATTTTGTCCTTTGCAACTAGAATAAGACTTACAGTACCACAGAAGATGATCTCAAAAATGAATGAGAACCATAACATTTGAGTCACTGAGAAATGAACTAATGTAAAGAGAAACCCCAGCTGTTGCACAAGCTTTAATTTTTCTTAAACAGTTCTTGAAATTTAATTTTATAGGCCACATTCCTGCTGGTTAAATTCCCTCACTCCATGTTTGTGCAGCCTTCTACCTTTCAATTTTTCAGCCTCCAGGTGGATACATTCTAAGGCCTCCAATAAAGAGATTTGAGTTAAATAGTTGAGTTTACAAGTCCTTGAGGTGAAGGTAAGGATTTGGGCCCATGATCTGTGGTCCTTATTAAAATAGCACTTCCATAACCCCAGTGCTATTAAAATCCCTGTGAACTCAATCCATAAATTCAAAAATAAATGTTATTCACTATTTCATGCTTGGTCAGTATGCAGAAGCCAAGAAGAGTCCTTGCAGTGATATAAGGGCAAAAACTTTCTATAAGGGATTTACATGTTTAAGTTCTCTTTCTTTGGGGAGAGGGAAGTTAACTTTTTGCACCAAAACTATTCATTACCTGATCCAGTTCTCAGTGAGGATGGAAAGACTGCCGTTCACCTCCACAGGCTTTGAATGGGACCCATACTGAAAATTCCTGTGGGTGAGAAGATGGGGGGAGCAGAAGTGTCAGTGCCAACTTGCAGCTATAAGGACACACAGTGTGCATTTTATGCCACATGGAACTGCACGGGAAAAACCCAACTCACAAACCATAGCACCAAACAGTGATGTTTTACTGTCACTGAAGGCAGCAACAGCTTGTTACCTTAGATTATGTTCATCAGCAGAGGGCTCTTTACCAGGGAGAGCCAGAGCTATGTTGTATTCAGAAGTCAAAATAATTTACGTCGTTTTCTAGTATACAGCATCAAGCTCATGCTCCCCTAACCTGTTTAGCCTCTAAGAAAAACTGCCATATAACTGTTTCTTAAAGAATAAAAATAACAATATGCTGAGGCAATATGTTTTTGCAGAAAGTGAAGAGATAAAAGAAGATGTTCCTAAAATGAAACCCACCTTGCTTTGCTTTGGCTCTTCAGGAAAAAATAAAACAAAAAATACCACCGCCACCAACAAAACAAAAACAAAATAAAACAACAAAAAACAGTGAGGGCAAGAAGTAGTAAAATCTACAGCAGAAGAACTGGTATATACTGCTGGGTAGATAAGGATGTAAAAATCTGTTATCTACTCCTGGTGCTGGGCTTTTCCAGAAGTAGTCAAGTATCTAATAAAGAGCTGGATTTTTTGCTGGCAGAAAGGGCTTGACCTTATCATAACTTTGCCTACCTGCAAGTGCTAAGACAGAATCTGAATCTAGGACTGCAAATGCCAGACACAGTCTACACCATCTCTATTTTAACCTTGTTATATGGAAGTGGTGTTTATGTGATGTCCAATGAGGCATACTTCCTTTATTCTATTGAGGCTCTTCCAAAGTTTTAACAGTCAAACTAGTAAATGATAGTTCTGGCATTAAATACTTTTGTCTATAAAGTACTGAGTTATCTTTTGAGAGAAATATTTGTCTTTGTTCTGAATTGCTATTCCTGCCTATTCAGTGAGTCAGCGTAAAGCAGCTCCTTAAAAGAATAGTAATGAACACCCAGAAATAAATACATGTAGACAGTAAAAAGAGATGTCTTTCAAGCACTGTCATAATACTAATCATAATACTTCTGTGGTTCTCTTAGGAAGATCACTCTCATGTTTCACAAGCAACTACAGCAATTCAGAAGAATCCTGTGAAATTCAGCACTTTTATCCCCACTTCATAGAGGCACAGAAGGATTCAGTGACTGCTCTGAGTAGACCTCAGAGTAAAGGCTCAAAGTAAGGAATCAATTTAAAATTAAGAACCTAAACCATTGCTTTAATCACTAGGAATCCTCCCTCCAACTGGAGCTAGGGTCCCTCCCTGAGGATTCTTGCACAGACACAGGAAACACTGAGGCTCAGAGCCCAGAGCATACTAGAATTCTGTGAGTCAGCAAACAGCTCGTTCAAATGAGTCTGTACCCACTTACGTCAGCTGAAGCTCAGCTGTAAAGTGGGTACTTAGGTTTTGCAAACTTCTGGATATGTATCTTTCTTATTCTTACATCTTGGTACAGAACTTTTGTCCTGTGTTTTTCAGGCAGTTTACCTTTGCCTAGGCTGAACCCAGTCCCTCCTAATTTCTAGGCATGACTTGACTGGCCAGAAAAAAACATTGTGCTTAAATATTATAACCCTTCAAAAAAGCAGTAGACATATATCTCCTGTGGTCTGCAACATTCCTGTTTCTTCTGGTAGGAAGCTAGATATAGGTAAACAGCAAGGTTTACACTAACAATTCTTTGTATATACAAAAAGGCAGACCGCTTGTGGACAGTTTGCCTGAAGGTACCTGTGGCTAAAAAGCATTTATTTCCCATAGTTGCATGTGTTTTTGCTTTGCCTTTAGATATTAATAAACAATTTGATTTTCTATACAATAAGGGCACACACAGAGAAATCTATAAATTAATGCTTCATTGCTTAAGTATGCATATTTTTAAATACAGGCATTAAAGGGGGTGCAAAGGGATATAATTTTTATCTTGAACATTTATGTTTAGAGTGTTTTGGAAAGAGATGGTGCATCTTTACATTTCGTGTGGTATAAAGAAATGCATTAAGTTGCTGGTCAACTCTTTTAAGGTGTTCAAACACATGGCTCATGACTGTTACGTAAAACTTCAATACAGCCTTATTAACAACAAGGGTATAGTGTATTTGAAAATATGGTATACAACTTGGAAACTTACTCTGAATTTCTCTGAGGTGTTGAACTTTGCCATCAGCAAAAAGTATTTTTAGAAAAGGGGCCTTGAATTTTCAGACAACAGAGACTTCATCAAGGTAGGTCTCTGATTTTTCCACTACAGCAAAACATTAAATAGCTAGAATACTTTATTTTTAAATATAATTTATCTTCTGATTTCATGAGGGAGAATTCATAAGGCTAAATCATGCCCAGAAGTGTGAAGCAGAGCTGTTGGACAGTATATTCTCTGCAAAAACTGAGAGCAACATTCCCCAAAGTGGGCTGAAGAGTTATACTCTGGAAATGTGCTCAGGCCAGTAGTTTGTCCCTCGTCTGTGCAGACAAAAACTACAGGCATCTCTTCTAAGTGTTTCCAAACTCATTAGGATTTTGTTAATTTTGTTGTTGATTTTACTGGACTTTGGAGCAGGCCCCATATACTTTTGGAAGCTGTGTAGATGCTACTAGCTTGGAGCTCTTACCCAGTTTACTGTCTCTCATACTGTGTTTTAAGGGTGTTGTAAGAGTCACGCTAGAATATTTTCCTCAGCCTTTTTGTATCACAGTGTCTTGGGCAAGATTTAGCCTTTAAACCAGTCATCCTATAGAAGGGTAAAGTGTTATTAAGCTTTCTGTGACTAGTCTACATAAAACCTCTTATTTTGTTGATCAAATAATAACAGATTTTTATGTTTATTAATTATTATTATTTTTTTGACAATTTACATGATCTAAAATAAGAAAAAGTGATTGGTGTAGCACTAACTGATCTACTTTCAAACTGTGAATTGTAGTAATTTATTAAGCAGATGTTAAGGTAAACATGCAGACTTTTTGTGTTTTACTTTATATAAAGGTCAGTTTGGGCCCAATTCTGCTCTCATTGGACTTCATTCAAGGTTCTTTTGCACCAGTGTAAATCAAGAGTAGTTCCACTGAAGCTGAGTCAGGTATTCATCAACTTGTATAAATCAGCAGAGCTCCACTCACTCACAAGGCTGGCTCAATACCAGCCAAGGATCTGGATCAGTGGAGTCATCATAAAAACAACACAGTTACACTGGTGTAAAAAATGATACGTGTAAGGAAGACAAAAGGGTTTTTATCTCATGGAATATTCCCCTGGATGTCAAAGACACTGTTGTCTGAGAAGGGCGCAGAGAGCGAGCCCACCCTGCTGCTGTGTGGTACTGGGAGAGAAACACATAGGGCATAACATACTGCTACGTTTTGTGGTAGGGACCAAATTTCTCTCCCATATTATGCAAATGAATCCCCTACTGAATGCAATGGGAGTTCCAGTTATTTCACTGAAAAAAATGAAGACTGTTTAGGGTTATTGGGGGCCTGAGGGAGGGCAAGAGGGGTTGTTTGTTTTTTTCCCCTCAGAGAAAAAGTAATTTAAGTGAAATGTGCAAGGCAGTGTTTAATTGCTTCCTGCCTTGTTTGTACATAGCAATTTGGCTGTTTATTGGTTGTCTTTGTTCAGATTTTTATTGTAACTTGTTGCTATATATGCAACCAAGCGTATGTTAAAGTTTAAACTTTGGTACATAATAATGCACAATTTTATGTGCTTTAAAACTTTGTAAATATATAGATGAACAATGTATGCTGTGCTAACTGTGATCTTGGGACTTGACACAACAATATTTTCATGCATATGTACCTACAAATGGTTTGAAAATAGCAAAATATATATTGAGGATGGCCATGAGCCAAGAGTAAATGAGTGCCGTATGACTCATGCTTCTTTAATAATTCCTGAAAGAGGCATGTATAGTACATAAAATAGACAATAAAAATAATTTTCAAGACTACAAATATTTTTTATAACTTCAGATATTAAATACTATTTTAGAAAAAAGATTGGTTGGTAAAAGAAATCTTAGGTTTATTCAAGTGAATCATTGTCATAAAAATGTTCTTAACAGAATTTTTTGTTTGATCTAATATCATAGAAACCTAGCTCTTTTAAGCTTTAGAAGATCTGAAGTGCTCTTGCATTCTTACAGCTCCTATGATCTACTAAAATCATGTACTTCAAGTCTTCTCTCTCATTAACAAAAACAAATGCTACTCTATGCATTCACATAATCCTAAATACCATGTGTACTTCTGTATAATCTTTAAGCTGTATTTTTTAAATAGGTTCTGACCATCATCAAGTATCCATGTACGTGAGCCTTACAATCAATGGAAATCTGACTGTAGTTTGTGTTCTTTCTCTGAATTCTTTTATTTTTACTGGAAAATATTTTTTTTTCTAAAGCCAAGCTTTGAAATATGGTCTCCAAATTTTGATTTTGATCTGCATTGTCAGAAATCTAAATTGAATGGGCATGGCTTCCAGACTTTGTGGGTGAAAACAATCTCCCATCAAAATCAACAGAAATTGAAAATCATTTTATATAAATGTAAATGCCTTATTACAGGAGTGATATCTGGGTAGTCGTATTTGAAGCAGCATCTTTCTAATCTGTGTATTATACCTGCAGAAGAAGTTGCTGGCATATAAGCATCTTCACATCAAAGAAATGAGCAGCATAAAAATCTTGCAGGCTGACAGACTGAGCCCTCTTTTTCTAAGCCTGAAGGCTCTCATACAGGCTCTGTAGCTTTCAGCTGTCTATTTACAATGACAGCCAGACAGAATCTGCTGTTTATTTCTGGTGTGAATCTATGCTTTCAAGCCACATTGTAAACATACGGTATTGTGGGTATATATAATCTGGTTGTAGTCGAGAAACACCCCAGATATTACCTACTGAGGCAACTACCTTTTAAAAGCGAAACATGCTCTTCTGTTGTGATTCTGTTTTTCATATATTCTTATACAAGGAAAAGAAAAGCACAGCAACATTTCTAATGTAGTATAAAATTGGGTTACTCTATGTAAGCAAGAGAAATAAGAACAATCCCATTTTGAATGCTGCAGAGACACTGGAGGGATTCTGCTTGGGGTAATTGTTCACTTTGTTTCCAAGACAGGCAGGTTGCTAAATGTATTTTAGCTGCCATGTTGTCTGAGCCTTTCAATGTTTCATGCACTGTTCTCCCTTTTGTACAGATAATGCCATAACTGGAAAAAGTGACATGCCCAAGGTCACACAAAGAGCTTGTGACAGAGCAGGGACACAATTTTCTGGCTAGCATCCTTACTACAGCATCAGTCTGTTATCCATAGCTTGTGCAGAAGTATATATGGTAATGCAAATGTTGATGAATGTTTGTGTTTCAGCCATGACATGCCAACTCAATGCAAGCTTCAGAATAACAGCATCCTACTGGAGTATCTGTGGATACTTTCACACATGGAAAATATCTGAACTAAAATGCAGCCAAAGTGGAGTTAAACAACAGAGCAAAATAATTCTTAAAATGTAAGATAAAATGTGACTGTCGGTCATTTCTGCTTCCTTGATTTTTAATTTCAAAACATTAAGATTGTTACCACGTTTTCTAAGTTAGTACAAGAGAAAAACAAATGTGAGCCTTTAGTCATGTACAGTACTACTATGAAATTAACTACAAGAAACACCACAAGAGAAGGATTTATTGTGTGCATGTACTTAAATGACTGATGCACTTTCGCATGTACCATGCATTTTTAGGGCCAGGTTGTTCACATGTTTTGCTTGCCCAGAGCTAAGATTTTATCTTTCCATGAGAAGATAAGTGGGTGAACAGTGCGATTCCTACAGACCTTTATAGCAAGTTTGCCATGGTTTCTTGCAGACAGTGCTGTTTTATAATTGCCTCTGTGTTCTATGCTGTTTTATTGAAACGCTTTTAAACCAACTGGAAAGAAGCTAAAAAACTCTTATAGGCATGTTTTTGACTTGTTCTTCTGACAGCAAAAGATAACCATTTTGTTGTTCCATTCAAATGTATTAACTTATATAAACTGTCATCTCTCTGAGCAAACTATTAATGTATTTTTTAATTTTGTCTTTAAATAAAAGTTTGGGGTTTGATTTTTTTTTGCTTGCTTATTTTGCAAACACACAAAAAAAATCTTTATTAATAAGCTTCACCATTTCCTTCCCCAGACCACTGTTT
The DNA here is from genome assembly GCF_047663525.1 of Anas platyrhynchos. NCBI lineage: Eukaryota > Metazoa > Chordata > Aves > Anseriformes > Anatidae > Anas > Anas platyrhynchos. Next base: position 5,787,323 of record NC_092605.1, read on the forward strand.
AAAATCTCAAAGAAATATATGTTCATTTTGAAAGGAGCTACTAATTGTTTTCTATTTTCTTAGCTTTTTAATAAATATTAAATATTAATTAATTAGTCCTAATTAATCAGTAGGATTTATGTTACTATCTGTGTGAATTACAGATTTAATTATTCTGATTTTTATTACAGCAATAATTCAGGGGAAAAAAATCAGGTAATATCCCCTCCCTCCTTCCACTCACATACACACTCAATTGCAGAGAAAAAAAAATGGTGAACAGCAATTCTTGAGCTTTATAAACTAACAGTAAAGTCAATTTAAAGACAAGCCAGTCTTTTTTACCAGTAAATATTAATGCTTATTTTTGGAAAGAATCAAAATAGAATCTTTGAATTTGGTGAGATAGATGGGCATTCTTTTGACTGAAACAATGTGGTATTTTCAAAATAAATGGTTTTGAAATTCCAGTCAACTAAATTTGAGTTCCCAGGAAAAAAAAGAAAAAAAAAAAAAAAAAAAAAAAAAAAGGCAGTGCCAAAAGGTTTTCTCTGGTGTTTGCTGTTTGTAATCGCTTTCTGAAAATACTGAAGCAAAACATGTTAAGTGTGGATACCTACATTAAGTGATGAGAAATACATAACAGATACCTGGCTTGAAATACCCTTCTCAGAGAAATGCCAGTATCTGCCACTGCGGTTGATTTTAGCAGAACTCAGGAGTGCTCCATATTTCTAAAAATCCAGCATTTTGTTTAAGTGCTTAATACTAGTCACATATGTACAGGAATGTAGCTCTAGTTCCCCTCAGCTGTGATCATTTCTGGACCACAGAAGATTTTGCCACCTATTTGGAGGTTCTTCACAAGACCCTGTATGGCATTCACCTTTTCCCATACTACTTTTTAAATGCTTGACAAAGGAAAATGTTGCTTTTTTGTTTGGCTTTTTTTTTTTTTTTTTTTTATTCTTTGAAATGGTAACAGAAAGGAGCTAAATCAGAACTTCAGCTTGAATAGTTCAATACCCAATTCTTGTGGCTATACGTGCTTTGAACCTGGCCCCGGAAGAACAAGGATTTTTTCAAGCTTTCTTCTGGGGTACACTTGTTTCTTCCCCCTTCTGTGCTTTGTGGGTTCATTCTGATCCCCTTCTCTCTCGTGGCTCCATCCTGATCCCTCTCTTCCTTGAGTCTGAGTCACAAGAGCAATAAGGCTGCCGGCTTCGACCTACTCAGTGCCTCAGCTGTTAGGGTAAAGCCCACGCTCCCGCGGGACTCACGTTTGAGTACAACTCCAGGATTGTCAGGGCTCTGGCTGGCAGTGCTGCCGAGGGGACAGTCTAAGGCTCTATTTTAATCTTCTGGAGTCCAGCCAAGCACTGGAACGGAGCTGCCAGCACGAGGGGGGCCCTCCTGCTCACTGCGCCTGACCTCCCATCAGGAGAGGTGCTGGTGTGTTCCTTCTCAAACTACTAGGGCTCTTTCATTGCGCCTGACCTCCCATCACGAGTGCTACCAGGGATCCAGCTTCGACTACTGGGGGCTTAACCCTGGCTCTGATCCAACACACGAGTTACACGCTGCTTGTCTCCAGATGTAAGATCCACCAACTACAGATGCGTGCACCACAGGCTCAGCTGGAGGGGGCTGTTTCAGGTACTGACTTCTCACCGTGTCTCACAGAGGTGGACATACCCTGCATGATTTCAGCAGTGCTGTACCTTTCTTTTTGGATAGAACTGCGTAACGAACATTTTACCATGTGCTCATGGTCCTAGCCTGAATCCACACTCCTGCAGCTGACTCTTTAGCCTGACAACAGATGAACATTTCTGACTTTATCCTCACAGGTGGTAATTAGGTAAAAAGGACACTGCTGCATGCTGCAGCTCAGGAGTGGACAAAGCTTGAGGATGCCTCACCCTGTCTTAAATGCCCAGAGATGTGAATTTTACAAAAGGCCGTTACCGAGGGCAGCAGGTCAGCTGACGGCAAGCCAGTTTTGCTGCTCAGCTTTGCAGAGCTCCACTTCAATACAAATACAGCTATGACCTCTTCTAGAGACCAGACGCCTACCTTACGCTTTAACATTTGCTGTGTCTCATAAATAAATCACTCCCCAAACCAATTTAATACACCTTGCGATTTAACTTTTTGTTAAAGAGGAATGTATTTTTATTAGCCTTAATCAGTATGACCTTATTAACTAGTTTGCTACTAAATACACCCATTGGGTTGGCTCTGCAGAGCCACAGTTACGCCTGAGCAACCCAAAGCCTATGCTGCTGTTGTAGCAGCAAACATGCAGTGAGATAACGCTTTTTTGTGTGGACAGTCGGGGGGCCTTTCGGGCACCAGCAGACCCGCAGCAGCTCAAAAAAAAAAACACGTTTTACACGTTGTTTTTTACAGGATTTTCCTGACCGCATGGCTGCGGTGGCCGCTGAGGCGCTGCTGGCCCGGACCGCGTTCCCGCCGCGCCTCGCCTGCCGCCCTCACAAAATGGCGGCGGGCGGGAGCTGCGCCGCGCCCTCTCCTGGGCAGCCTGAGGTAATGGTGGCGCCGGGCTCAGCTTCGGGCACCCTGCGGGTCGTTTTATGTGCCAACGGGCTCTGCGGGGGGCTAATTCGAGTACCTATAAACGAGCGGGGTGAAAAAAAAAAAAAAAAAAGGAACAAACATCCCATGTTTTCCACAGCTCCAGGGCACTCAGCCGCAGCCTGACAGCGGGCCGTGCGCTGGACATGGTGGAGCATCGCAAGAAATTGGCCTGTGTGGATCGCGTCCTCATCGCCAACTGCCCTGGCTGCTGCCCCCCAGGTAGTTATTGTACTCAGGGCTCGTTGTGGTCCCGGGGGTGGTGGTTTCTGACAGAAATGAAGTGGTTCGTGAGAGAAATGGTGACTTGGCGGGTGTCACCGCAGCGCCTCAACATGGAGTCGCTGCGTCTCAATCTCCTCATGGCCATGGCCACCAGCCATCATTCACCATACAGGGATCCACATCTTGCCTTAGAAAAGCTTTCCAAATCGAAAGAGATCAAAACCCACTGCTCTCAGTCACTAGAAAACACCTGAAGTGCAAAAACATTCAGGCATGGGCCCACATGGATGAAGTATGTCGACAATCCGGGGCAGTTTGTGTGTCATCTGCGTTGAATGAGCCTCTGGAACACCGTTTGTACATGCATTCTTGGCAAAGTTAAACTCATAAAGATTACTCTGTTTGAGTGATTGCATCACCACAGGTTTCTGAGTGACTCCAAACTCAAGATGCATATTTTAAATCTCCCCTGCTGTTGCTGATAATTTGTTCCATATTTACCATATTACTTAGTACTTGCAAATGGTGTTTTTTTTTTTAGAATGTAAATGTTAATTAAATTAAATAGCCATGGCCACAGCAGGTCAAACTCATCTCTGACCCTTAATGTCATTGCAATCCTTGCTTTTAACTTTCAGGATTAATTTAGCACTATTGACTTCCTCCTTCATTAATCCATTGTACTTGGAAAGAAATTGAGCTTTCTTTCATGTTTGATCTCAGATAATAATTATTTCTATGTTGAGCCTTGTGTTCACATTGGATCCTAAACATTTTCAAAGGACTCAGCTACTGAAACTGTATCATTTGCTAAAATATAACTAGGTGATGCATAGAAAATACAGTTCTGGACTTTTTCAAAGACCACAGTTCTTCTGATATCTACATCTGTAAAGGGAGGATTTGGGTAAGAGTTTAAGTAAAATTAGAGTAATATAAAAGTTTAATGCAACAAGCTTTTAAAACTACATTTACACAGCTGGAGTTTGTATGGCAATATTTTACCTTAGGTAAAGCTTAGCAAACTCCCACAGTATCAGGAAAAGGAGCATTTCAGAAGAAAATTATCTCATGCACAGGTCTCTATAGTAATTTCATCCAATGCTTGGTATTGTAGCTTTAAAATCCATTGAAAAAATAATACTAAAAGTGCCTTAGTTATCATTTATGAGTAGAATATTCTTTATGTACTTGATGATAATTTTTACTTTGGAGCAAGTATGAAGTCAATGAGATCCATGCTGTTGGGCCCACTAATGAGCAAGCTGGTGAGAGGTCCATTGTTTTTGTGACAAATAGATTTATTACTTCACTTTCAACAAGTTCTACATTATTTGCTAAATCAATTTACGTAAAAACAGCTCAACCAATGCTGAGAAAAATATTTTAGTTTTGGCAATTAATTTTAAAAACAAACTGAGGATTCGCTTTAGCATCCACTGAAGCCATGAAAGCTGGAGAGAAGTCAGCTGTCTTGAGCAGCAACTACCTGATTACATTCCAAATCGTCAATAATCTAGTTTTCAGCTTTCATGTTAAAAATCTCATTTGAAGTGGCAAATTAATGCCTTTCACTGGTATTTTTCTTGGTAAATGTCTCCTCCACTTGTGTTTTAATGAATTATTTTAACTTTAATTCTTCGCCAAATTACCAGATTTACCACATACAGGTCCATGTTAATGCATATTAATATGCATAATAAAGTATTTCGTCCTGTTCAGACTTCAGAAGGTTCAGAAGGATCAGCAGAGATTTATAAGAATGATTCAGGGATTGGAAAACATAGCTTGGAGCAAGATACTTAAGCAACTCTTTCTAGTTCATTTAACTAAGAGGTGACTAAGAGCTATTAGCTCCTATTCGGTGTGTAGGTTTGTGAGATGGATGCTTCAGACTGTAAAGGTGCCTTAACATTGACAAGAAACTGCGTTGTGAGACCCAGTGTCTGAATACTGAAGTTTTGAGCAGAAGTAGCGAGTATAAGTGACTGTTGTGGAAACTTTACTGAGAATCAATGTGCCCTTTGCATTGAACTGCTTCTCTAAATTCACATTTCTGATTGGATATGGAAAAATTAATTAACCCCCAGATACAGTTTTTTAAGTAAGGGAAAGACAAGAAAAAAAAAAAGGGCTTGTGATGATCTCTAGAAATATTTTTAATACATCTGCCATAAGATACATATACCACAGCATGTATTCCCATGAACAATTTTTATGAGGAGCAAAATAGTTTGTATTTGGCCTTATGCATGTATTATTCATAATTTCTGTGAAAGATGAGGGAAATGAAAAAAGTCATTAAAAGAAAAATCAGGTGGTTAGCCCAGTTTGTGGGCCCAAGGTCTGCTTTTTTAAAACAGCTATGTGCAAAGTGGTAAGAAAAAATGAGGAATGGATTGAACTTTGTCCCTGGAAAATGTCTCTTGTATTGGGACATTTTTTAAATTCAAAAATACCCGTTGAATACTTTCTCATACTGGATGATGTAGTGTAGCAATTCCCTACTTTAATATGAGATTAGTGGAAAAAGAACCAATTGTCCCCATTCCCTTATAACTTCACAATGTACCTTTGATGTTAAGTATTTTCAGAATACATTGAGCTAGTCTTGGTGGTGTAACAGGTGTCTCCTGCTTTAATTCATACATAAATTATTTCAATAGACGTTATTAATTAGTCTAATAACCTGCATGTTAGCAGCCACTGAAATGAGGTGTACTTCACCCTCAAAAGGTTTAGACTCCACAAATTCTGCCACGTGATGCTTAGCAGTTTATTACTAATGTTGCATTTTGTGGACTTCACAAAAGTAACTGCCCTTTTGTAATAAAAATAACAGCTATGGAAAAAATTGGGCAGCTGGGCTGTACCTGTCCTTCTGTCCTTTCTGTCCCTGTCTCAGTCTGCAGAGCCCTGCTGGAAAATACTGCAAATAGTCTGGACCTTGGCTAGTTCAGGGAGCAAGTAGGTGTTCTGACCAGTCATGTTCTCTTCCACTGGGAGCAAGCGCTGCAGTGACTGACCTCACTGCCTGTGTGTTAGCCTCCCTGTTTTGGGGAGCAAATCCTTCAGCTCCCTGCTGAGCCTGCTGCAGTCAGCAGCCAGAGAACTTGGCATTCCCTGAGACCTGCGGGAAGGATACTGGAAAACTATTGGCACTTTGCATGATCTTTACTTAAATCTTTCAGCCTGAGCAAATACACGGTGCTGACCCTGTTCCATACCCTCTAGCCTGGTAAGAAGGCACAGGCTGAAAGAGCAAATAAGCAGAGTTTGCTGATACCTCGGTGTGAGTTGATGGGGGACAGGCAAAAACATTTACAGGAGCACTAAGGCTACAGAACAAATAAATTGGGACTTTGCACTTGGAAATGAAGTTGAGACAGGACTTCACTTCTGAAAGTGAAAGACACTGGAAGCTGAACAGCCCCACTAAGAGGGGAGCTTCTTAGAGATGAACACAGGTGAGAGCGGCCTTTTTGGATTTAGTTTGACTGGGCTAGAAGTTGGCAGAATGAAGCTGACAGCGAGTGCTTTAAAAATCCCATCCCTGCCCTTTTAGTTCTGTGGGTCATACATTTCCTCAGGCAGTGTGAGTTTACATAGCAGCACACCTTTAAGTGCTTGCATGCTGGTTTTGAATATTGACTCATGCCCTTCCTCAGATGCTCTTCTTTAGTTGTCTGTAGGCAGATTTATAAATGATCTGCCGGGGTTTATTTTGCTTATGTGTTTTCTTTAAACATGCTTAGACTTAGAAGATATTTAGTCAGTATCTTTGTCTCTTTAAAGACATTTGCTATAATATATTGCTCTCACTATTAGCCTTTGGCTTTTGCAGAAACTCATAAAACACTCTTCACTGCTTGCCATAGAGACTGCCTGCTTGCTAACTGTGTACTGTTCGTCAAGGTGCCTCTTCTTCCCTAGTTCAGCTTCTTGAACAGAACTTTGTTGGCCACAGTAAGCAGTTAAGTAGCTAAATGTCTATTCAACGAGTGGCCCGCCAAGTTACCAATGCAAGCATATTTTTATAAAGAAATATGCAGCTCAACTTGTGGTGGCCATTGAGAAGCTTAGCTGCAAAAACATCAACACCACAAGGACACAATATTTTTCTCCTGATTACAACACACTCATTTATTTTGGAATTCTTATGCCAGCTGAGGACTACAGGGCAGTGACAGTAGAAGAGTTGTCCAGATGCCAAGGAAAAGAGAGAACTGTATATGTACTCCTGTTCTGAAACGGTAGAGGGTAGGGAGAAGGGCTGGGTAAGGATTTGAAAGAATACATTTCCATAAACTTGTTTCAGGGGAGTCCACAGATTGCTCCTGCAACAGATACCTGCAATACTTTGAAAATATGTATGAAGTCCAGCTGATTGCTAAATTCTGATTGTTGTTCACCTGATGAGAATGCAGAGATCTTCAGATTCAGAACAACTTTTTTTTCCTTTTCAAATTAAGATAAATGCTTGCATTTCAAATTAGGCAAGGAAGCCATCACATGAGGTATTCGTGGTGGGAGCAATCCCTCTAATATGCATCCCTAGGGCCTGAGAGATACTGGGCTCTAATATCTGACTGGTTTGTTCAGGTAGGAATGCAAAGAATGAACAGTAACTAAAGAAGAGACGTTGTTTTGTTTTCTGTGGAAAATTCAATTCACTCTACCTTTCCATACCATATGTAAGGCATTTTTTTACTTCTTAATTATGTGATCATTTCTGTTTGAAGGCAGCCTCAGCACTTTAAAAATTTTAGATTCACTGGCAGTTCACAGCAGTGACTTTTGAAAGAGACTGTTCATCAAAATGTGTGGAGTGCAGGCCTCGTGCATGGGCTGTACAAGTTTTTTCTGTATCTTATCACAGTACATACAGGTTTTTTAAGCATTGTTTTAAAACTTTTTTTTTTCTGTTTTACTTGCAAAATGCTTGAGCCAAGCATAGGTGTGCTGAAGCAGAGCAGCATACAGCACTGTTTCATTGTCTTTCTCCTCTCATAGCTGTGATGCCTCTTGGTTTTAACTTAGCTGTAGACTTTTGTAGGGTGGGGACTGCTTTTTCGTAGGCATTTGTCCAATACCAAACATGGTCAGTCCATGTCCAAGCTCTTAGATACTAGGATAAATCTTTGAAAGGATATGTATGTGTTATCTTAATAGTATCATCATGTGTGTGATGTCATTGTTATGGTTGGGGAAGTAAGACAAAACTACTGCATATCCCCTAATTGTGGGTGTGCTTACTGAAGCCACCTAGGAGCCGATATTTCATATCAGTACTTCACATGTTCAAAGCACAGCTCCAGTTGGCTTGAACTGCAGCTGTTGTGGATGCGTGCCCTGCTATGAATGGCGTCCCAACTGAGGCTGCATAGCTTAAGCATTGTAGAAAATGAGACACACACATTAAGTGGCCACCTGTGGAAAGTTTTCAGTGGCTTACATGCTACCATGCTGGGATTCTTTGGCAGAACACAGGGAGAGAATTCATTGCGCTGGGGTGATGTTCAGGTCCTGCAAGAGTTGCCTTTATCTTCTTGCAATCCTCTGGTTCCTTCACTACTTGGCATCTAATTCCTGTAACAAATTAGAGTCTTATTTCTGCAAGTCTCCTTTTGTCGTGTACCCACTGATTTAACCTGATATTAACATTATCAAAATATTATCATTATCAAAAATGTTTCTTCCATGCTCACACAAAGGCCCTTCAGCTTCATTCCTTTATATATCACCCTGCGGACTGAAGGATGTTGAGGGCCCTCTGTCCCCAGGACTGGTGTTTGAGAAACGGTGACTATTCAGATAAAACCGTGAGAAGCCCTCCAAAAGCAGCACTTGTGTTAAATTTAGAAGGCTGCTTCTAAACAATGTTTTGTCCGTGCAGTATTTCCTTGCTGTGTGGATTACTTCGAGAAGTTGTGCAGAGAGCAAGCGGTATTTCACGGTGCACAACTGTTCTTTGGAGCTACATTCTTATTTGTGCATATTCAGTGCCAGTTGATAAGGCCACTGCTAGCAGCACTGTGGAGTTCTGTCACTGCCTTTCATGTGGCTCTGGTTGGGATCTCCCTTTCTAGTTGATGGATAACTTCCACTCTAACGAAATCAGGAGATGCTCTCCAGCCCGTGAGGCCATGCAGCCTGCCTCTGCCAACACCTTGCTGTTAAGAACTTGTTCTAAGCAGTGAGCCCTCTTCTTGGTTTTGCTGTTTTGTGACCATGGGCAAGCCAGTTCTGTAGTGCTCTGCATGCCTACATCTTCTCACCTTTTATCTGTGGCTTCTATTGAGGTGATCCAGTACATGCACCTGAGCCACCCTTCAGTCCAAGCATAGTGCCTGCTGCAGAGGGATCCTGATTACAGTGCACCATTATTCACCTAGTACTTTTAGCTGAAAAAAACAAAGTGAACCACTGACAGAAGAAGCTGAACTTGACAGAATAATCACAGAGCCAGTGTCAAGTACACATATCATAATGCAGAAAATGTGCACTACTTTGTTTGAAGAATTCTCTTCCCAAAGTCTCTGATAAATCTCTTTCCAAAACCACAGCTGTCCTCGCACGCTGCTCTATTCATGTTCATGATGATTTGAGGATTTTCAAAGCAGCCTTTCAGCAAAGAGCCATTATTTTCCTGTGCTCTTAGCCCACAGTACAATAGTCTTATCTCCTTTTACAAAACGGTTTGTTTGCCCAGTGCCCAGTGAATGGCATAGTTGAAGCCAATCAAATTGAAATGTCATTACAAGCAGCACCTGGTGTGGCACAGCAGGGTTTTAAAGCTGTACCTGGTGTTTCAGAGCCCCAAGTTTGGTTTTCGGTTGTCATAGATCAACGCGACCACCTCCGCTCAGGCAGTGTCTGTCCACACCTGTATCTCGAGTGAGCCTTGCAGGACAGCAGCAGCCAGCATGGGCTTTGGTGGAGAGGGCGAGACAGGGTCCTCAACAGAAACAAACTCCCGACTTCATTTCCAGCTGCTCCACATCACAGCTCAGCATCTGGCTCTCCGCTGCACACACCGTGGTGTTGCCACTGCTCTGAGCAAGTGTGCATGCCTGGTCTGCTTCCTGCTGGCTTCACGGACACAACCTGTGCCAAGACCATGACTCAATGGCAGGGATCTGGAAGAAAGCTGTTCCCCGAGCGGTTTGCTCCCCCGGGAGGCTGGCATTCACTGGCACTCGGCAGCAGCATCCCTCTGTTGGATGTCTGCTTGTGTGAGCACACACACGGCTGCTGCCTTTGGGTATGCGTTTTCAGCAACTGAACAAACGGGGATATGAGGGAATCAGGAGACCTGATTGCTTTTTACTGTCTTTAGAAAGGCTCTGCTGCCCATTAAAATCCACATGAACTTTTTCTCTCCCTTCACAGGCTTCTGGAATGAAACCCTTTCCAGTGCCAGGATCTAAGCTGCAGGATCAGGCTCTTACCTTGAAAATCTGTGCATTAAGTGCCTTGTATCGTGTCTGTATAGCTGTTGAACTAATCAATAAACACTTTACTGGTTACATTTATCCTCCCAAGCTGAGGTATCACGCACCACTGGCATTGAAAAGGCTGAATGATTTGCCCCGGTTCATGCTTTTGAATAAAATTGACAGCTATGAGATGGAAATGTTCAGCTCTTTTTTTTTTTTTTAATTTGCCGCAGGAAAGATTTATCGGACAGAGGTGAAGTCTTTGACCCAGTTTTGTCCTGCTGGGGTCTCTCTGAACGCCTTCACAAGCTGCAGAGGGAGAGGAGGCGTCCCAGGCACCGATACTTTCAGGTACCTCTTTCTCTGCCAGTTCCAGCCGCAGCACCCCAGCTGTGGGATCCCTCACCGGCCCAAATTTCAGCCTGCGCAGTGCTCTAGCAGGGCTGGGCAGCAACTGCAGCCAAACAGGGGCTTGGGGCTGTGGGAGCAGGGGGTACCAGGCACCCCAAGGTGCCACATCCACCCGCGAATTGCTGCGGGGTGCAGGGAGGGCCTCAGGATGCTGCAGCCTGAGCAGCTCTGCCATCTGGGGGGGCTGTGGGCAGGACCCTGGCCGGGGGAAGCGTCAGGGTGGGAGCGGGGACGGGGGGCTGCCGGGGCCCAGCCGGGAGGGCCGAGCTGGGCCCAGCCGAGGGCTGCACGCCTCGTGGGGTGCCGGCGGCCCGCGGGCCTGGGGGCAGGGCGGCTGTCTATTTTTAGTGAGGGTTTTATAGAGTGGATCCCTGCGGTCTGGCTCCACACTGAAATATTGTCCTAGTCTCAATGACATAAACACAGGGCCAGCCTGTGATCCTGGCGCCAGCGTCAGCTTAGGGAATGTGAATGAAAGTACCAGTGGGGTCCAGGCAAGAAGGAGAAGAAAAAAATCCCGACTGTAATTACAAATAAATCCCAAACCCTTTCGCTCTCATGGCTCACTTAGTACAGCAAATAGCCTCTGATTCTCTACAAATAAGACCCAGCTTAGTTACTGACAGATCTACCAAGAGGCAGTTAATGGAATAATGACTAAGGGAAGCTTAGGGTAATTTACAAACGGTTCCCGGTGTTGGAGGGCGATAGCCCCCACCTCGCCCCCCACCCTGCTCCGGTCCTGCAGCAGTAAGCCACCGGGCAAGAGCTAAGCCCAGGCACACAAGGGGAAGGCTGTTTATTTATTTATTTGTTGAAGAGAGCTAACGCAGAATGATGACAGGCAAACTCCAATGCCTGAAGCCAAGTTGTGCCCCTGGAATGAGTGACTGAGGTTGGGGTCTGCAGAGCAAGGTTATTCTCACCTCCTGTTTTGATGAGAAAAGTGGGGAGATCTTAAATGAGAGTGGCATAAAAAGGCAGCTCTGCCATGAGACACTAAATGCAGCAGTGTGACTTTCTCTGTCACAAAGGCAGGTCTCTTCTTCGAATCACTTGTCCAAATCAATCCCTAATATTTGAGTTAAAGCATTCCGTGTGCTTACAAAAGTTAACCTTCATGTTCAAAGTATGCAGAACTCTTGTGAAACTTACAGTGCTGTCAAGGCAATTCTGTTTTTTGATTGGTTATGATCTTTTCGTAAATAAAAACGCAGTTTTATTCCAAAGACATGTTATCTCATCACGAATGGGAGTAACGGAGAGGCTGTTCCTGCGTGGGAAGCAATTGCACACGCATGCACACACACCCATGTGCACACGTGCACGTGTAGTCGTAGAGAGAACAAAACCAAATTTGTGCCTGGCATCTTATTGAACAGCTGATGTGTTTGTTGTGAAAACAAGTCCTTTAAAAGTCAGTGTGACTTCAGAAGGCACACTGAACAGCAGCTTCAGCTGAAGTGTCATTATCTAAACCTTGCTTGAAAGAAAATGATCTTAAGACCAAGGTGTATGTGTGAAAGCCTAGCTGCTTTTTAGTCCTGTGATGGGTGCTTTCTTCCTACTGTGCCAGCATAGGATTTCCAAGTACCTGTGTTAAAAGGAGGAAAGTAGTAAACTTGTGAATATTTTTGAATGGTTAAAAAAGCCAAACACCTCACTCGAGTTTACTGAAGGAAGTTGACTAAGCATAAAGGATGCTTTGCTCTGAGCATACTAGTAATTTGCGAACCACCTCGTTCTTTGCTGTGGAGATGTTTGCTGCGGAGGTGTCTATCTCATATTCGTCCTACAGCCCGTGTCAATTCTCTTTCAGAGATGGTGGTGTTGTGGGATATTGCACTATCCCCCAAAATGGCTCTAAAAGCTTTTAACTCTATGCTATAATTGATGTGTTGTGTAAGCTGCAATAAAGGAAGGATATTAAAAAGGATGGGGGGAAGACATATTTAATGAGGATGAGTAAACACACCCAAGATGTAACTGTAGATATAAGAAAAATAAAAGCAGCTGGGGGGCTTCTGAGACATTGTTTGTCTTGAAAGTGATGAGAAGAGGCACCATCAAAAGACTTGTTTTACTACAGTCATGCTTCATTATGGGGAAGGAGAGTGTGGGGAAGGGGAGGGGTAGGGGTTCCCTACGTGACCAGGTTGCCAGAAGAGGGAACCTAACTCGTTTGCATGGCCTAATTAATCCCTGAACCCAGTCAAAGCCTGAGTCAGAGGGAGAGAGCAAATGTCAGATCTGTGTCTGGGAAGCCTAGATTCATTATTTTGCTCGCTTGGGTCCCTTTGCCCTCACAAGCAAAGACTTGAAACTCCCAAGCCAAATGAACATGTCCCAGAGGTTCCTACTGAACATTGGCAAGTTTGGAATATGTCTCTTTTGTGTCTGTTTCTGTATCTGAATTAATCAGAAACCCCCATGTGTATGTCTGTTTCATCATGTGGGAGAGAAAGTGGAAGTCTTTCCATTTGCCAATAAAGGTACAAGTTCCTTTGAAAATTATCCCATTGAACATAACAGCTTTTCACAGCCAACCCTGTAACTGTGAATTTGTATTTCGTGACATTTTGTGGAGGCTGCAAAGATAATGTTATGCACACAACTCCGGCTGATCATGGCGATCTACTTCTTTTTGAAGAGATCAGATTCCCTAAAGGGATAAAGCATAACAAGCAGAAAAGAAATGGTACATACGAAATGCTGAGGATAGACGTGCAGCTTAATCTTTTTCTAGTTATTCAAAATCCTTCATTCTTGCAAATTCCTAGCCAGAGCAGATTTAAAGGATGTTTAAATCAGTGCTTTAATAAAGCAGTGATTTCTACTTTGCAGGACCTTCCTCTGTTGCATTTATTCTTGAGGCAAGATGGTAGTCAGTTGTTTTATAGATATTGGGGTAAACATGTGCTTCTTGAGTATCAGTAGCCAAAATACTTCTTGTGTTCACAAAGTGCAGCCCTTCTAGATTTGGTCAGGGGGTTCTGAGTTCAATATACCTGTGATCCTGCTTCCCCTGGCTCTCTGGTCAGGTTTAGACCCTGCCTTTGGGATTCTGTGCTTCCACAAACCCCGTGAGTCTTTTGGAACATTTTGCCCCAGTATCTGAGGCAACATTTTCTGAGTTCAGGGGACCTGGGGGCTCTGGGCTTAGTTGATAGAAGCACTTTTAAAATAAGTTTAATTTTCCTTCATTCACAACGAAGTGGCTAAATATGATGTAATCGGATTTATTTTTTCCTCTTCGCCCCCACTGGAGCCAGGAAAATGAAGTAGTTGAAAGAAAAGGGGTTGTCATTTTCAGTCAAGCAGCCATTCATCACATAGCATTAGACAATTAGCAATAAAACATTTCAAGGGCTCCATTGGTGCTAAAAGGGCGAGAGGGTCTTTTTAAATATCAGAGGTGGGAAATGTTATGTATCAGGGTTATTCGGTAGCTGGCATCAATGAATCACTCACATGCACACAGGGCTTGATTGGGGGGTTGCTGTATTTTTTGCTTCATTGAATCTCTGTCACTCAGTTGTCTTTGCCGTTTTATAAAGAAAGGAATAATAAAAAATTGGTTTACCTCTGTAGATGTTTATCTTAATAAGCTAGCTGGCAGAAAAAAAAAAAAAAAAAAAAAAAAAAGATAAATACATTCCTACTTGTCATGTGTGTATATGTGTAATATATGCTGCAACAGGGAGTTTGTTTGGATAAACAACGTTGCCTGTGTGGAAAATCAAATCCCCGTCAGGAGCCATAGCTTGTAAATGTAAGTGTCATTTTTTAACATAAAAAATGCCTTGGTTTCTGTTTCATCTTTGCCAATTCTCCCACTGGCCTCTCTCTTCATAATGAATTGGTCTGTAAACTGCGAGACACTCAGCCAGCTCGGTCTCTTCTCTTGACTGCTGAGATGTTAATATTTGGCACAAAAAGCAGGATGGTTAGGTGGGGTGAAAGGAGGGGGAGAATATTAAAAAAACTTTGGGTTTCTTCTGTTGCGAACCTTTTGCAGAAATAAATAAATAAATAAAATGTTTAATTCCTCCAAGTGGGGTTGCAGCCAAGAAAACTGTTCTGAGAGATTCAGATTTACGGCAGAAAACACTGCTGAGAGAAAAAGCGAGAGACAGAGACAGTGGAGTTCCACCTCCCATGATATATAGAGCCAAGGGGAGGTATAAATACCCGCCACTTCCCGGACCCTCTTTTAAAAAAAAAGACAAACACCCAGGATCCTGTCTCTGGCTGGCTTGCAGCAAGGCGCCCTCATAAAAGCTAAGATAAACAGTTTATCAGCAGATGAATGCACAAGCCCTGTTCTCAAGACAAAAGTCTATACCTTAGGAAAAATGCAGGAGCAAGAGGAGAGCGGGCTGAGAATCAGGGAGGCATGGTATTTGAAGAGCATGAACGACATGAAATCATGAAATGAGAAAAATAGAGCAGGTCTGTAAGGACTTTGCAGGATTTTTTTTCTTTGACAGCTGTCCTTTTTTTTTTAAAAAAAAGGAAATGTATACATTTGGCAAGTGTCACGTCTGTTCTTTACATATAGCTGTACTTGGAGAATACTAAAAAATAACTTGTATTTGTTATTTGGGGGGCTTTTTTTTCCTTTTTATTGCTTTAATGCATCAGTCACCCTAGGATTTACTCCGCTATAAAACATTCATTCCAGAGCTTAGTTTCAAAATACATTATTTATATACCATTTATCACTGCAGATACAGGTTCTTGGCCAAATGCATCCATCCCTGTTTCTGTTCTATTGGGATTTCAGGGCAGAACTTTGTACTCTCAAAAAAAAATGTTTACCTTCCAAAGCGTATGATCCATAACTGTTTTCTTTCAGAGTAGCTGATCACCTACTAGCATTGTGTAGTCCATTAAAACAATCCTTATTCCATAGCCCTTTTCGCGAATTTGGAAGGGGAAGGAGAAGTGAGTGAGGTACCCTGAAATGCAGCACTGCGTTTCAAAGGCCTGGCTATATCTCCCTGACCCTTTCTGGACTAGCGGATGCAGCTTGGAAGCAGTGGAGCAGTGGTGCATGGATTGCTGGGTGAGGTCACACATGGCCTGCAACAGCTAAAAATGTGGGTTGGGTAGATGTCATGTGGCATATATGAACTACATCAAATGTCTGTGCATCTCCTTAGGAAATATTTTAGGGATTCACAGTTTAAAAAAAAAAAAAAAAAAGTTTAAAATGAAATCTTAAGCAGTCTCTTACAAAATGTATAGGGGTGTGACAAAGAGACGGGGAGTTGGTCTAGCAGCTAACTAGGACATACAAGTAATATTTGAAATCAGTTGTCTGCTCTATCAGTCACAGATTTCCTCTGTAATTTTTCTAAGATACTGGACTCTCGTCTGCACTGATACAGGTTTACTCTAATCAGGCCCTCCAGCATCTCCGTGAAAGAGGCAAGGGCTGGCATTCCTGCTTTACAAATAAAGCAGAAAGCTAGGAAATGTATCGCCCAAAGCCATATGAGAAATTTGCATGAGAGCTATGCAGAGGATTTATTTGGTTGTGTTGCTGGTTTTGCTTTATTTAACAAACCATCGTCTCATATGCCAACGTGTTTTTGAAAATAAGAAGTGAGAGGCAAGGAATTCATGATCTATGTTAAAATAATCTTCAGGTGTAAGGGAAATAAGGATGGTTGTAAGGAAGCCTCCTCTCCTAAGGAAGACACAGCTTTTCCAAGTGCACCTGGCATAGTTCTTTCTCATCCCGGTGTTGTGGTGGTTTGTTACTTTCTGAGCGGTTTGCTCCCTGCTATTTGCTTACAGACCAGGCTGGTTCAAGCCCATGCGCTGCGAGCAGCGTGGCGGTGTTGAGCACGGGGTTGGGTGGGTAAGGAGGGCCGTTTCCCTTAGACTTAATGGGAAACAAATCTCTCCTGAGTTCTTTCTGTGCATCCTTGCTGTTGTGGACTGAAATCAGATCCTTACATAATGTGTTTTCAGAGCTGTGCCTCCAGAGTCCTAACGGGGCAGGCTGCATACCTCTTCTCTCCTCATCAGAGATGTGACCCTGCAGAAGCAGTATCTCAGCCTTGCCCACATTGGCTTCCTGCATGCCTTGAAAGTTGTATTTGCTTTGTCTACTGAAAAAACACATTTTTACTACTGTCAGCACTCCAGAACCAATAAAGCTGAGGCGAAAGGAGTTGTTTCCTCCTCTGCTTCATGCTCCACTGCCAGTAGAGTGACCAGCTAAGGCCTCTATGAGCCGCTGGCCTCTATCCCTATACCAGGCAGGGCTGGCATCATACACAGAGTCTGGATCAGGCCCTTTACCTCTGAGCTCCATTTACTGCTGTTTTCAGCAAACCCTGCACTGAACCCGTTTGATGGGCATCCAAATCTCTTTTCCCTCTGACCCAGAGGCTTCTGGCAGAGCTGTTACTGGCAGCTCTTCCCCAGTCCTGCTATCAGCCATTCCACCAAGAAATTCTTGGGCCACGAGCGACTTCTGTCACTTCTGCTTCCCTCGAGCTCTCGCAGCCTCGCCAGGAGCGTGGTGCTCCCCACGCAGGCACCTGTGCCGGAGGAGTTCCCAGGCCCCAGCCTGCCCCGCTCAGGCCATGTGGGAGGCAGCCTGTCCGTCCTTCCTCCTACCTGCAACTGGGGGCAGCAGCATAAGGGCTCTGAGTGCCTCCTTGGGAGCGTGGTTTTGAATTAGAATCTTAAACACACACCTGGCATGAAGCAGACAGGACACAAGCTTTATAGGCTTTATTTTTAGACTCTGAGACTGGTAGTTAAAAAAGTGTTTTTAACTGAGCTGAGTAAAACCAAATTTATTACTAAAGGAGAAATACAAGACATCACACTCTAACTTCAGAATTTTTGCTTTCTCTTCAAAACACTTGTGCTTTAACCTATTGTTGGGTTTTGCGCCTTTGTTTAAACAAGGTAGTTTAAGAGCAAATTCCCAAACATTTGCAGAGAGCTACAGGTTACAACCTTTCCCAGCTTTTCCTTGGCCAGCATCGCCATGTACACAACGAAGAGGAACTGGCCCGTACCAGTAGCAAATTTTCGCAGTAATTTCATTGGGAAAACAATCTGATCCAACCTAATATTTGACTACTTTCATAGAACTCTTTTAGAAAGAAGTGGAAGTGTGTCAACAAAGACTCACAAAAGAAAGGAGAAAGGAGGAGGGGATCCAAAGAGGAACGCTTTCTCTATTCCTCGGACACATAACACTGCACATTCCCATTTTTGTAGTTGGTCAGAAGTCACAGCCTGAATGAAATCCCTCCCCAAACAGTTCCAGTTCTCCCTGTGAAATGAGACTGGCCAGAGGAAGGAAGATAGTGAGGAAAGAGCCAGACAAGCAGGCAACCCAAAAACCATTAACCCCTTGCTAGGATTCATCGCCCATCCTCACCACCTCTCCCTCCTGAAATAAGGCACACCAGGCAATACTACAAAACAGAGCGGTGCTGCAGCAGCGCAGCTGAGCAGGTACATCGGTGGTTTCACATCCTTGTTCCTTGACAGAACCCAGCATTGCTTCCGCTGCCGGGACGTGGATCAGCCGATGAGTGCTGAGTGTGGGCTTAGGCTCTGAAACACCATTCCATTTTGTCCTGCGGGGTGACCAAAAAAAGGAGGGTGAAGGAATGAGAGGGGATGAACAGACCTTCACCAGCTCAGCTCTGGGACAGAGGACCTGCTTCCAAGAGGCATCTCCCAGCAGGCAGGAGTGGAACCAGCACGTGAACAGGCCAAGACCCGCATGGAGAACCTGAGCCAGAAGCAGCAGCACCTGAGCAACCTGCTGGGTCTGTGCAGACCTGAGCACCTCTGTGTCCTGCTGGCAGACAGTTAAGTAACCAAGTCACATCCAGTTGAAGACCAAATCCAGCACAAAGTTCATCTTCGTTTCCTGGTCAATTGCTGCTCCTTGAATTTTGGGGGATCTTATTTTGAAAGACTGGAGGTGTGGCTTCTCCCTTTGCACATGGACAAGTTGAATGCCAAGTTTCAGCGATGAACGTTCATCAGGTTCTGGATGAAGGTAGAGACCTGAATTACTAGGTGAAAAAATACCTTCTAAAACTCCAGCAGATCCTGCGCTGACATGGTAGTGGCAAGTGTCACCATGAGGCTCCTTTTCCAGTGCAGAGCGTGGGTTGGCTTTCCATACTTTTCATGACAGTTATTTCAGTCCTGTAGGGTTTATAAAATGCCCTACCTGCTCAGGAATAAACAAAAGTAAGATTTAAAGCAGCATTGCACGAAGTTTAGCTTAGGGAGTGAAAATAGGTGTCAAAAATACAGTTAACTCAGACAAACAGCTCACCCTGGCTAATACAGTCTATACATTGCTTTCCTTAAGACCCTAAGTTTGAAGAGTAACACTTAAACAAACGCATACATAATTTAGGAGAAATGGCAAAGCTTCAGCCCCATTAAACTCAGACTCCCGAGCGCCTGCAGCAGCGGCATGCGAGCACTCGAGGCGATTGTCCCGAGATCTCAGCAGCCTTCCCTGCCAGCCGGCCGCCTGCCTGCCCTTACCGAGGGGCACTTACCCCGGCCGCGGGCCCGCTCCTGCCGCCGGTGCTGGGGGGCTTCGGGGCATCCCTCCGCGCAGCCCCCGGCCCCAGCCCCCCGCAGAACCGCCGGCACCCCCGGGGCTCTCCCCGCCGCCTCCCCCGGCCTCCCGTTTCGCTCCCGGAGCCGCTTTCTGTGGCCGAGCCGAGCTCCTCGGGGCTCCCCGTTGTGCCGGTGGCTGCGCTGCCCGGGGCGGCCCCGCTCGCCCTGCCCGTGCCCGGCGCGGTGCGGAGCGGAGCGGCGCCGCCAGCAGAGGGCTCGCTCCGCCCGGGAAGGTGCCGGCAGCGGCCCCCCGGCCGGGCACGCAGTGGGAATTAGAGCAAGGACCCCCCCGGTCCCCCCTCCCCGGCGGCCAGGTAGCGCTGGCCGGGGCAGGGGAGCAGGAGCGGGGCAGGCTGCGCTCCGCCGCCAGCAGCGCTGCGCCCATGGGGTGACCGGCGCCAAGGCCACCCCTAGCCCTGCTCCTACCCCTGCCCCTGCTCCTAGCCCTGCTCCTGCCCCCGTCCTTGCCCCCGTCCCCGTCCCAGCCCCAGCCCCAGCCCCTGCAGCATCTCCCGGGGCGCGGCGGCGGCGGGCGGCGGGGGGGAGGCGGCGGCGGCTCCCGCCTGCAGCCTTCCCCAGCAGAGGGTGTCTGCCGGGTGGGAAGGGGGAAGCTCTCCTGGACTTTTGTGGGAGTGGGGGTTGCGTTGTGTGTGTGGTGGTTCTTTTTTTAAGGGGGGTGGGGTGGGTTAGAAGAGAGTCTGTGGTTTCCATGGAGATGAAGCTGAAAGTGCAGGAAATTTAAAGGCTTTGGGTCCTTGCAAAGCAGACAAACTGGTGCCAACGTGCGTGGCTGCTGTTGCTGCTGAGGAGGCTGCTTTGCGAACGGCGGAGAGGAACGGAGAGGAAGAATCGGCAACAACTTCTTCCACACGCACGGGCAGACAACGCGGAGCTGCAGCAGCGAGCAGAATTCCCAACAAAAAGCGGCATCTCCACTGCCCGGGGAGGGCGAAGAGAAGCAGCAGCAGCGGCAGAATTTTGGAGCGGCTCCACCAGGAGAAATTTTACAGAGAGGCTTGCAAGAGAGAGTGTTTGCAGGGGGCTTGCTCTCCTGGCATATTCGGGGGCCGTCTTTGCTGGTGGCGCGGGGAGCGGAGGGAATCCCCCGTAAAGACAAGCTATTTTGGATATCCCCGTACAAGTTTTCTGATGCATTTGCTCGCACCTTCTTCCCCTGCCGTTTGGTGAACCCAGCCCCCCTCTCCCCCCCCCCACCGGTCTCCCAAGGATGGATCATTCCCAGTGCCTTGTGACTATATACGCCTTGGTGGTTCTGCTGGGTCTCCGGCTAGAGCAAGGCGCCTGCCAGCACTATCTGCACATCCGACCGGCTCCCAGCGACAACTTGCCCTTGGTGGATCTAATCGAGCACCCGGACCCTATCTTCGACCCCAAGGAGAAGGATCTTAACGAGACCTTGCTAAGGAACCTCATGGGCGGACACTTCGACCCTAACTTTATGGCTATTTCCCTGCCCGAGGACCGGCTCGGGGTGGACGATCTAGCCGAGCTGGACTTGCTGCTCAGGCAGAGACCCTCGGGAGCGATGCCCAGCGAAATCAAAGGGCTGGAGTTTTACGACGGGCTGCAGCCGGGCAAGAAGCACAGGCTGAGCAAGAAGCTGCGCAGGAAGCTGCAGATGTGGCTCTGGTCCCAGACCTTCTGCCCGGTCCTATACACGTGGAACGATCTCGGCAGCCGCTTTTGGCCCCGGTACGTCAAAGTGGGCAGCTGCTACAGTAAAAGGTCTTGTTCAGTCCCAGAAGGCATGGTTTGCAAACCTGCCAAGTCCGTGCATTTAACGATCCTGAGGTGGAGGTGCCAGCGTCGGGGAGGGCAGAGGTGCACATGGATACCCATCCAGTACCCCATCATTTCGGAGTGCAAGTGCTCCTGCTAGGGCTGCCGCTCGCCCTTCTCGCCCCTTCCCTGGCGGACTCACGTGGACCTTTGCTGCAACAAAAATAAAAGACACTTGCTTTCTGGTTAACGTTGTAATGCACTGTAACGTGTAGGAGAATGTATATTGTGTGTATATATGGCACCGTTTTAATATACTATTAAAAGGTCAGTATTATACGTGAAATAATCAGCGTCTACTGTATTTTTAAGACTATTACCCTGATCGTTGCTAATGTATCTTTTTTTTTTTTTTTTTTTTGGTATTTATATTCCAGAGAGAAGTTGCTTCGCTTTGGCGAAGTAGGTTGGGGTTGCTGTTGTGTGTTTTCTTTTTTTTTTTTTTTTTTTTAATAAAAGGATTAAAAAATACAAACCAAACTTTTTGATAAGAAAACGTTTTAAAGCTATTTTCCATTATACGGAAAGCGTGTGTGTGTGTGTGTTTCTTCTTCCTCCTTATGGACTTTAGATTAAAAAAAAAAAAAAAAAAAGAATAAACGCCTAGAGCACAACGTTATTGTAAATAGAGAGAACAGTTTGAATGACTTAATCCTATGTAAATGAAGAGTATCTGCTATTTATTCTTTATATCCCTGTAGTAAAAGCGCAGCGCAGAATTAAAGTCAACCACTAAAACACGAGCCGTCCGCAGTCTGTTTGCTCTCTGCTCGGGCCGCCCCCGGGGGGGGACGCACACACGGGACACTTTCTTCTCCCCTCGCTGGGCGCCGGGGGGGTGGGAACGTGCCGGGCGCCGGTGCCGGAGGGCAGCAGATCCCCCCCGGCCCCCCCTAGCCCCGCAGCGCCCCGGGGGGGTCCCGCTCGCCCCGCTGGGGGCCGCCCGCTGCCCGCCGCGCCCCTGGGGCGGACCCGCACCGCCCGCCGGCCTCGGGCTGCTGCTTTTTTTTTTTTTTTTTTTTTTTGTAACCGCTTGACATTTCATTTACAGCGGGACACGTGTCTTTCACACCTACCATTGTGGTGGGACACTGCTGAAACTTGACCCTTGGGCTTTGGGGGGTTGCAGCGGGCACACGGCGTTAGGCTGATCCTCGCACAGTTTTCCCGGCCGGAGGCAACCCGGGAACCCTGCGGGCACCCGCCGGCCTCCGGGGCATCCTCCCGGGCACGGCCCGGTCCGGAGGGGCACGGCCCGGCTGGCCCGGCCCCTCCCGGCTCGGCACGGCCCGGCACGGCCCGGCCCGGGACGCCGCTGCCCCGGCTCCAGCGCCCGGCGCCCCCCGGCCCCGCCGCCCCCGGCCCCGGGCTCCGCTGGGCGCTGCGGGGAGGCCCCGGCGTTGTGAGCGCAGCGCTCGGCTCGTGCGCGCTGCCGGAGCCGCCGCTAGGATCTCGGAGATAGCAACTGCACAAACAGCCCCGCCACGTGCTCTTCAAAGGCTGCCTGACAGTGCAGAAAGCCTTTTCCTTATTTATCTTGGAATCAAAAAACTTTAAAAAAAAAAAAAACTCCCAGCGAATCTATGCTAATTATTGTAAACCCGCGGGTCTTTCATTGACGAAGCCCAGCCCTGCGTTCTCTGTGCCGCCTATCTCTGAATGCATATTCATTCCCTCTCGCACACTTTCGGTACGTTTTACCATCAGTCTCTTTGCTTTTAATTTCAATAGTTTGAAAAAAAAATCAGATCTTGGGACATTTAGGGTATTCATTAACCTAGTGAAGAGGAACAGAGGCATTATTACTCACATAGAAGGCACCCTGCCCCCATGTCTATCTAAGGGTTCATTGTAAAAGGATTAAAAGTTAAAGACCTTCATCTTATGATTCTTTCATTTAATCTTCGTGGCGCCTGAAAGACATGCTGGATGGATGATCACATTTAAAATATTCCTAATGTCGGCTACCTTAGGACTCCAGGCAGGGCAAACAAACGTAATTTATTTCTAGAAGAAAGGGGATATTGAGATGTTTAAGTTTATGAACCACCATTACCATGTATATTTGTTAGGTTCTGACAAATACCCAAATAACATTAAAATCAGCCATTCATCACATATGAATTTATGCAAAACCTTCTATGCCTGGGGCCAATATTTTTTTAGACAGAGTTTCACTTAAAAAAAAAAAAAAAAGTTTATTTAAAAAAAAAAAAGCCAAAAGCAAGAGTTTTTCATGACTGGTAAACACGAGAATTATGTGAACAGAAACTATTTCATGCTGGGATGGCAGCCAGGGACTCGGGAATGTCAACAAAAGTTCTCCGAAGGTTGAAAATGTCACTGGATTACAATACAAGGTCCTTTGCCCCATTAGCAAACTTCACTAAAGTAATATTCCCACTACATAGGGAGGGACTCACCCAGTGATTTATCTGTCTGTGATTCGAGCAATGGGGCAAACAGAGGCTTCATCTGGAAACCACCTCTGCCTGTTTGCTTGAGGATTTTAAATTTCACGTGTGCAGAGATGTGTGTGTTTGTGGGTGTTATGTGAGTGTCAAATAAGTGCGTTGGTGGTAATCTATCACCATATCTGTCTGGTTTCTTAACCTGGTAGTCACTCAGTCAGGAAGGTGTATGGACATACAGCCTTTCTCAACTAGTAATGCCCCGGTACTAACACATTTACAAGAATATTTTGGGTTAAAAAAAAAAAAAAAATCAAGTTTCACTATCCACAGGGCCTGTGATTTTATTTTATTTTTTTTTAAAATAAATAACTAAATTTTGTCAGCTGGTAGAGCAAAAATAAACGAGTAGTTTTCACTGTTGTTTCTGGTCAGGTTCACTTTCTGGTCCTCCTGCCCTAGTGTTGAAATGTTTGGCTTGTAGTGGAAGTGTTTCAAGCCAAACAAATAAAATATCTTTCTGATGAATGTTTCTATGCAAATCTTTTTAATATTAGATTTTGTAATATGTTTTTAAAGCAAAATTGAATTATGGCTCTTTTAAATTGAAATCAATTCATAACACAGCCAATTTTTGTTTGCTCATCTTTGTAGTGGCATCATAAGACCTCACAGAGACCACTGTGGGGAAGAAAAAAGAAGGGAAAGGTTGAAATTGAGCTTTTAGTTACTCTTCGGTTTCTTTTGCAATTTTAGTGTCTTAAAGTGTAATGCTGGAAATTTTAATTCATTTCCACCTCCCCCACAGAATGCGTAACCTCGGGTGAGTCCGTTAACCTATGTGCCGCAGTTCCTTGTGAGGAGTGTACAGGACTTGCCTCCTTTGTCTCTGTAGCTAGTTTTGTCCAGAATAATGTGTGCTCTCTTATCGCATGTTAATTCAAAATCTGGTAGAGTAAGCCCCACTGTCTGGGGAGGGTTCCTTGGTGGTACTGGGCTTAGCACCCAAGGCATTATCTTTGCCAGTGCAGAGCAGGAGCTTATGCAGCATTCTCAAATGCTTTATACCTCTGTTTATCAGAAAAAGCATGTGACATCTTGAAAGGTATGGAGTTGTAGGCTAATTTGAAAGTGCCAAAAGCAACATGGCTGATGAAAGGATGAAAATACAGACCAGAGGTAAGTTGTCCAAAAGTTTGTAATAAGCTCATTCAAAAGTAGTCCAGAAAGTGTGCAGAAAACAAACCAACTCAGAAAACTGTTATACATGCCATTAAAGGGTGGTGTCCTTGCACTTGTACTTAAGTGAAAAAATATATTTGATTTGTTTTATCCTTTTCAAAATACCACTACAAAGATATATTCTCGAGATTGCCTGACTGCATGGTGTAGTCATCACAAAAATAACCACAGCGAGAAATTAGAGCAGTAGTGTTTGTATAAATACTGGACAAGTTTTTCCTCTTCCATAGTTTTAACAGAGAAATAATCTTAATTTAGTAATGTCAACAGCCATTAAAAAATTCCTAGCAGTTCACCTTACTTGGGTTGTGTTATATAAATGTAATCTGCACCATGTTGGCTGGATCTTGGATCCATTAAAAAGAAGATATTCCAGCTCGGAGGTTTGCCAGGAATCTTCATTGAAAGTTGAAATAAATATAATGACGTCATCATATAATGTAACATCATCGCTTTCAAGGTAAGCCAAACCAAAGGTATGTTGGCAGGGGAATGCTGCCACCTGGTAGATCCATGCTAGGAATAGATACGATACTCTCATCGCGTGGGGAGGAGAATAGCCACACTCTTCCTGCAGTACCCACAAGGATCCTGCAGTCTTTCTGTGCGTGTAAGTCCTCTGGGAGCCTTACTACACGCGAGAGCTGCAGAATCTATGTCAATGCTCTCTTTTAAGAGAGCAGCTACAGCAAATTTGAAGAGACCCTTTCATTCCCTCTTCCTTGCTCCCAGACCAAGCAAGAAGCTCCAATGGTTAAAAGGAAGGGAATGAATACATTCACTTGAAACAACTGTTGGAATGGTTCAGAGGGGAACAGAAATATTCAGCAATCAACATTAAAGACTCTAAATCCTTCGAGGTGTTATTGCAGGATCAGCAGCTTACAGCGCTCTTTCGTGAGGGCTGGGTACCAATGTAGTACTGTTAAGTCTCCTGCAGCTAGTCCTGTGCCGGGAAAAGCTGCTGCATCTGTATGTGATGTGCTTTCTGAAGAGTTGGAGGGAAACGGGATTGGGAGAGAAATCTGCACAGGTGCTTTCACAGCAAGCCTCTCACTTTTGTGAGCGGCAGGAGAGGCTCTGCAGAGGTGGCAGTACTCAGCCTCTGGCTCTCTAGGTGGATACTGCGGGTGGAAAGCAGCTGAGAGGAGATGTTCTGGGGGCTCATTGGTGGAGCCCTCTGCCCTCTCTGGGATGTATTTATGCTGCCATTAAGTGTCGGTCTGCGGCAGTGCTCAGGACCAGACCAACCTGCGCATGTGCGTATGCCTGGGGAGCCTTCAGATGTCCTGGAAAGCTGAGCAGGCATCCCTGTCAGGGCCTCCTCTGGCACTGTGTGGCTGCACCGGTGCAAGAGCTGCAAGAGCTCCCACCAGCTAGGGGAGCTTGAAGGCACGCACATCTCAGCTCCTCACCTAAGG
The DNA here is from genome assembly GCF_047663525.1 of Anas platyrhynchos. Taxonomy (NCBI): domain Eukaryota; kingdom Metazoa; phylum Chordata; class Aves; order Anseriformes; family Anatidae; genus Anas; species Anas platyrhynchos. Next base: position 5,813,477 of record NC_092605.1, read on the forward strand.
CAGAGATTCCCCAGGACTCTCATCTCTCTCTTAGAGTCCAAGAGTGCGAGCTGCATCAGATAATCATAACAGAGTTTGAAAATAGGTTTCACACTCCCTCCTTGTATTTTTTTTTTCCCCTCATGAGAGGGGGAGTAGCAAGACTCCCATCACAAAGAACGTTACTCAGAACCAGAACAGTTCTTAAGGCACAACACTAAAAACCTGTATGCAATGGAGAAGGACTGGGTGGCTCGAGGGATTGGTAATGGTATAAAGAGCTTTTCACCGCTAGGCTTCTGGCTTCGGTCCAGAGGTAGTAACTGAAAGCCACAGTCATCTGATGCCTGCATCGTGGGCTGTGCAGAATGAGTTGTTGGTCTCAGCGTAGATCCTACCAAGCGGGATCCAGATCACAAAGCCACCACCAGAACTGACATGCCTGCAAGGTTTCTCAATCAGAAGAGCAAAATGAAACAGGAACGAGGACCTTTGATCTGTGTTTGTGATTTAGGAGCAATAAGGGTGTATTGTTTGGGGGGTTTGTTTGTTTGCTTGAGCAGAGGGTGGGGGTTAACATTGGAGAATATAAGCAGTATAGCCCCTTACATGGACACAACAATAATAGTACATAGCATTTTCCTTCTCACACAGTAATATCTTTATACTTGACCTATACCTGGCATCTTTTTACCTGGCTTGGATGGCAAACCATGGTCCAGAGGAGGATGCAGCAAATGCAAGGGCCTATTCTGCTGTTAAATCAGGAGTGTCTGCTACACAGTGCAGTGCAAATTACTTTCCAGTAAATTAATCTTACATTCTGTTTGCTGGGTTGGTCTGCTTTAGGTAAGGCGGTGCAACGTTGCCGGGCTCAGGGTAGAGGTTACCCTTTCATAGCACTCCAGTCATGCAGCTCATTTACCACACATTTCACTGAATAAAGGATGGAGCAGGCTGTGATTCAGAACATGCTTGCCAAGCTGCTGCGTTGTACCTGTTTGGTGCAATAAAAAAATCCAGCACCTTTTCTCAGCAGCACATAAGCTGAGTTGAACTTCAAGTATTAGGAAAAACAAGTACATAAAACCAACACATATTTATATAAGGCCTGGTGTAAACATCACTCCTGTGTTTCAAAATGAACCTTCTGGTATTCCAAACACTTCATAATATTGTCTGTGAGTGAAAAATGGGCAGAAAATAATTTTCCCTCACTCCCACTCCTTGTTTGCTTTGGACTTTGAGAGATACTACACATCTAGTCAGTTTTACTTTGACCTTTGCATCGATTTGACCCTCCAAGGGCACTTTGTGTCTTTCATACAGAAACAGAAAACTAAAGAATAGTGCATATATATAATTGTTAACATGCACAAATTATTTGAGGGACTTTATAGGCCAGTGAGGACAACTGAAGTAATATCTTTAAAAGCTGAGTGCCTTTCCAAGTTCATCACGTCCTTTTGGAAGAAGTGGCTAAAATTTTGTTTTGTAGGTAGTACATGCACAATAAATGAGCTCATTGACTCGAACCTTGAAAGTCTTGTAAATAAGCTGTACTATCTTAGTTATAGTTAAATCCTAAATTAAGTTCGAGTGCTACATTACCAATCTTTTTGTGGCCTTAGGAACTCTAAGATATCTATTCGCTGTCTTGCTGTGTCTGCTCATAGGCTGTTGGGTTCAGAAGGGTGTGAAGAGCTCCATTTCACTGGGTAGCTTCCTGGAGCCAGATCTGACGTTGCATGTGTACACGGTGGAGCATTCTTCTAGTTAGCTGAAAAGTCAACGAGGTTCACTAGGAACTATGCACAGAAGGCATTACTGCTAGACCACCAGGCCAGGGATAGTGGCATGTGATAGCTCGTGCAGAGCACTTTGGTCTGAGCCAACAAAACCCTAACCACACACTCAACCTGGGCTTCATGAGTACTTCCTCTGAAAGACTCTTCACCCGATTAAAGTCAAACCTCTATGAAAGCTCTCCCAGCACCCTACAGCGGAGAGTCCCGAGGGAACCGCGAGCAGCTTGGGTGTTCAGGGGAGGGCTGTTTTACCTAACCAGGAACAGCTGAGTGTTGTGGTTTGTATAAACTGTTTGCCATGTATGTGTGGCATGTGGCAGTAAATGAAACACTTACTTTAAAACTTATTGAAGTTCTTTCAGCAAAAAAATTAATGTGGGGTTGGCTTTTATGCTTTGTTTCAAATGAAGCAGAGATTTATACACCTTATTATCCTAATTTTTTTCCAGACACTGCCCTGAATATCTCTCATATCTTATGGGAAATTAAATATCAGAGTTTTTAAAGAGATCATTTTTAATTTCCCATCTATGGTATGAACAAAAAAATGGGTAAGTCTAATGAAGTGGCATGTAGTCAAATGTTCAGACTGTAATCATCCACAAAATATTTAAAGCAATCTGAATGAAACTTTTCAGACAGACAGACTAGGTTTCTCTTACTTTTCAGCTTTTGAGAGATGCCAACAGACTTTAAGGTTAACATTTTCAGGACTGGGTGTGTAAGATTCGGCATCTTATTCAACAATCAGACATCTACTGGAGAAAAAAAAAAAAAAAAAAAAAAAAAAACTAACAACTATGTTTTGAGTTTTGGTTGCTGACATTCACACATCCTAGTAGGAGTCAATGATTATATTCCACTTGGTGAAAAACAACAGATGTAGCCTTACTGCTGAAGTTTGTATCTGATACCGTGAAGGTTGTAGTTGGTTAATGTAAGACTTACAAAAAAAAAAAAAAAAAAATCAAAAAGAGCTGACAGAAATAGATGCACACTAAAAAATGTGGGATTTAGGTACATAACTTCCCTGGGAGCTGCAGAAAATCCCATTTCCAAATCTTCACTCTGAAACCCTAAGAAAAAGAAGTGGACTTACAGTTTCTCACAGGCAAGAGAAATCATAAAGCAAAATAATGAGATTCTAAGCCATGTCTTCTGCCAGGATGGATTTGTAGGGAAAAAGGGAGGATGGGGGAGGTAGAGCTCAGGCAGCATTACCCTCTCTTCACTTTTCTCCCTCCTCCTGCCTCCCACCAGCGTGGGTGCTGCCGTCACAGGCTGAAGGAGTGCCCAAGTCCCCTCCCTTCTTAGTTCAGCTCTCCATCAGCTCCTGCAGATGGAGTGGATAGATGTATCCGCTTTGATGCAGTTATTTTATACTGATCAGAGACCTCAGTCTCATAAAATAAATGAAGTATTTTCAGAAGTCCCTTTTTCTATTTCTTGTTGCCTAAAAGTCTTCTGCCTTTAGCAGAGTAATTAGCTGTCACTGAAGTTTCTCTTTGTCTGTTAGCACATCCTCCCTGAAGGTGGTCATAATATTGTGATTAAAATATTTTTTGACCAAATAGCAGATGTTTTATGAAATTGCAAGTTTTCTTTTGTGAGTTTAGCTTGATGGAATTTCCTTAGCTTTCTGTAAAAGCAAAGCAAAATGTGGGTTTTTTTGGTCACCTTTTTTTTTTTTTTTTTTTTTTTTCCTGTAAAATAAATGAATTCTGAAGCTATACTGCCTATTCTTGAACTCATGAGGAACTTCCAGGAATTGCAATTTGCAATTTTGCCAGAGTTGACATGAAAGTCTGCAGTTAAAGGTACTCTTTTGGTCACTTCGTAGTGTAAAGCAGTGGTGTTGAGGGGCCGAACACAGCAGGTATTTTGCTAATTACAATACCTGGCATAACAATCCCTGTCAGTATCTTGCAGCAGGATCTGTAGTGTCTGTGCAGTGTGCTGCCACTTGATCTGAAGAAAACTCTTGGCTGGCAGCAGCAGGAGGCTTCTCTTTTCCATGCAGACTTGCTGTCAGAGCAGGAGGCAACGTATGTATTTCCCAAGTGTGCGAGGTGTCTTCCTGTGGTCGAGTCTGGGCCAGCTATTGCTGTAACCTCCAGTGACCTGCTGCGCTGCTCATTGGAAACAATAATTTGAACACTGAGGGGAAATAGCAATATTTATAATATATTAAGCCATGGAACATGTGAAACCTGGTTTCCTGTGGATTTATGTCTTGAAAGCGAATTTCTGGAGCTCGTTTGCCAAATCGATCTGGAGCCAAACCTGGACAGCACTACCCTGACCCTCCCAGTTCTGGGGCGTGTTGTCTTACTGCGCGCTGCAAGCCAGGTGACATCAACTCTGAGTAAGCCGAGCTGCGCTCCGAGAGGCATGTCCTGAATCCCAGCCTGTCCGGCTGTCCCACTGGCTGAGGTAGTTCCCCAATTTTTAAAAAGAGCTGAGCTTATTCTTCATCTCACCTTCATAGTGCAGAGCTACTAGATCTCTCTTCCCAATATAGCTATAGTGTGTTTTTTTTTATCACCATCAGGAATTTAATATTCATAACTGAGAGAGAATACAGACACATAGGCAGCACAGTCTAGTAAATCTAATTTTCTTTGAAAGACAAAAAAAAAAAAAAAAAAAATTACCATGGCACTGAATAATAGATCTGAAGCTCTTGAATTCCTGAATAGTTCTACTGCAGGTACTAAAGAGACCTATTGCAATCACCCCCATTTTTTTCCTGCCTCAGATACTCTTGAGCATTATTTTTGCTAAAGTACTTGCAATGTGTGAATCAAATATTTATTTCAAATTATTTTGCTGCCCTTTAGCCTTTACTGAGCAACCCTCTAGCTTATTCTGTAACCCTTGCCCCTCTTCTTAGCATTTTGAATTCGTTTCATTGTACTGCAAATGAAATTAGATTGAATTAGATTTAAGAAAATGTCTCTGTTTCTCTATCTCTGCTGTAAATTGCTTGGAGTACTTTAGGTTCTGTTAAAACCGTAAATGCTCCTGGCCCTGCTCGTGCGAATGATGTTACTGAGGTCAATGGATTTATCTACTTGTACAGCTGTGAAAAATATTTTTAACAGTTTTCCTGGGGCAAAAAATGGTGACCTAGTGGCAATGTAACATTTTACAGATTCATATCAGCTGAAAAATGTGACTGCTTTCCAGCTTGGAAATCATTAAACTTTTTTTTTGTTTATTTGTTTGTTAATGTACATATTTTGTTTTGATGTTTTCAGAGTACTACCTGTTGATTTATTTTTTTTTAATTTTAAATGGTTTTACATTTTCAAAGTCCTTATTCAATTCTGTTACAAAAAATCCATTCCTTTTAAAGTTATATAAGACAAAAATCCCATCTCAATAAGATTGAGCACAACATTTTGTGTAGTCCTAAGCCAGTAGTTCTTTTCAGTTCACCAAAAATTTTGAAAATATATTATTTTTGGTGGCCTCCAAGCACTTATTTAAATTATCCACCAGAGCTGTGAGGAATGGAAAAATTAGATTGTCTCACAGCTTGGATGAGATGCCAGATCCATAGCTGCTGTAAATCAGCAGAGCTTTGCTGGTGTCAGGCAAGCTGCTCAGTTCTGTGCAGGCAAGGAGTCCAGCTCCATTTCAGTGTTTGGTTCAGTGGGACTGTGTGGATGAGCTCTTCAGGTGGATGTGGCTTGCAGCTGAGATCCTGGAGAGGAAAGACTTGCAAGACAGAAATACTATCTGATTTATCCGTGGCATTAACATTTGATGCCTGTGTTTTCACTACTAAGGATTAGAATAAATTCTGTGTGCATAGCCATGTATTACATGAATTTACTTCTATACTCCTTCGCTAGGCATATTAAAAGTTGCATGACTTCCAACTCTCTATGTGCTGTTGATTAGCATTCCACCAGGATCACTAACCTATTAGAGTGCCTGTCACTATTGGTGGAAAAGAGTCTTTTATTTCCTTCTCAAATGATTTTGCTTTTCTTCAATGGTGTCCATAGCAACACATACTGGTAGTGATGAGTCCCTGATTCTCTTGCAGCCTTTCCACAGCAGTGTCTTGCCAGTAACAACAGTTGACCCGACATTGTAAGGCTGCTCAGAGGCACGTAGCCACGCTGGTTCTCCTGATGAATGGGAGGTATCTTTCCTTACGTGGCAGGTCAGTTCTGGTACATGACATGGCCGATTTCGAATCAGACCAGCATCTTCCCTGATTCTGAACACAATAATGGGAATCTAACTTTGGAAGGTCTTTTGACTGAATGTCATTTTCTTAATGTGAATGTGCACACAAGTGTTCCCGAGAATGCGCGTAACTGTTTCGAAGGGTAGAAGCTGCCACTCAAAGCTGAAAATGAGCTCTAATAGCAAACAGGCTGGGGAAGGGTTCTCCCAGAACGTCTCCAGGGGACGAGGTGAGCCATTTGTCCCTTAATCCTCTCATGCTTCTCTCCCTGTTTTCAACTTTTTTGTATAGGTAAAAGACATTTCAAGGAAATGAGTAATCTGCACTACAGACTATCTGTGCTGTAGACTTTAAATTAGAACCAACAATCTCACATCAAACTCAAATAAAAATGACTTCATTACCTAGACAGACTGGCAAGGAAGACAAAGCACTCTGCTGTGTGGTCTCCTGTGCCTTAACCTAATATTCAGAACTAATAGGAGCGAATCTTGGACTTAGTAAGAGTTGGCTTTTTATCCCAACATGTATAGAGCAGGGACCAGATCCAGTAACCTTTCTCCATGCAAGTAATTCTTCCTCACATATGTAATCAATGGGATGATTTGCTTAGGTAGAGATTCTCTGCATGTGTAAAAGTGGAAAGGACCTGGACAAAATTCTGCAGTTTTTCTTTCTCTGACTCATACTTGTCTCTGGATTTGCTTTGTGTATGTATTGGCACTGTGGTTGCCTTCAGGCCCCAAGTACATATCTGCAGTTCTTTATGTTGTGTTTTGAATGCCAAATAGACATCCTGAGCTCTCGTGCACCCATCGAAGAATCTGTTTTGCAAGTGAGAAGTCTTTACTAAGCGCCTGTTGCAGTAAATTAAAACGATTCTTGCCGGCTGCAATACCCCTGGCATCTTCACTTGTGCTGGTCGCATGTCGGTTCTGTTGCTCAATGTCATTTCTTCCAGGGACAGCTTTTCCCTGCTGTCTTGGTTTAAGGGTCCCATCTGAGCTGGGGCCAAGCACAATGGGCGTTATGTTACCAGATGGACATGACTGCAGTCAGTCAAGAGACCATGCCTAAGCGTGAGTGTTGAGAGCAGAACTCACAGGTGGGAATGGCCAAATGTCTGTCTGTACTGTGGTTAGGGGGACATACCATTGCTAATTCTGCTGTGGGCTGACTTAACTGAAAAAAGAAATTCTTCCTTCACCACATAAGGAGAGGTTTTGGCCTGTAGGAATTGCCTGGGTGGTGCAAAGGAAGGTGGGGTGTAGAGAGACATTCTAATTAAGTCTCTATCCCCTTTTGTTCATATCTTTTTAGGAAGGCCCCCATGGAATAGACCAAAATAAGCTCCTACCCCTAGCTGAATAGGTTGTCAGGGTGCAGAACTATATTCTGCAGACTTATGCATGTGTAAGGGGTGTGTAACATTTTTGTCTGAATGGAGCCCTATGTTCTCATAATTTATAGTAAGTAATCTTATTTGCAAAGCATGCCCTTACAGTTTTAAAAAACAAGTTAATTGACTTGCATAAAAATCAAACATGTCAAAGTTTTCCATCTCGACACAAACAGCACATTGAGCAGCACATTGCTACAATAGCCATGATGCAGTCTGGGCTACCTATTGAGATATTTCATAAACCAAAATGGAATCTTAAAAAGTTTGTCAGTTTTGCATACCTCCGAGTTGCTGAATTTAGGAGTCCTTTGCTCAACTAATTATACAATGTTTTATTTTTTTCCTTGTGTAAATAAACAAACTTGTGTCTGAATTTTGGCAAGGGGCACTAGAAGCCAATTAGAAGGTGTTCCCAATGTATTACAGTATTACAAACAAGATGCCTTTTCTTAGAAAAGCGAACACACCATGTTTCTTTTAATGAGTGTGAAAATATACCAGTTGCTTAATCACTAGCAACTTATAGTTATAAGCATAAGTGAGTTCTTTCTCAGGAATGAAAAACATAGCTTGGTTTCTTTACTAACAGATGACATTTTAATTTAGAGGTCCAGTTTTTGTCTGGAAGGGCTAAAACATCTGAATTATTTGAGTGAGAAATAAGGGGCAGAGGGAAAGTTTGAGTGAGCAGGAGGGATTTGCTTATCTGAGTAGACTTCATGCACCGTTCATCTGAGTGGCGCAAGGATGCTGTGCTCCCTTGCTTTGTGTCTGCACAAAGATGCTGTCTTGTTACAAGTACCATGCATTCACTGAGCCTTGCTGCACTTAATACAAGATTTAAACTGCATCCAAAACTAAAGCACTGTTAATTCACGGATGTGCGGTTAATTCTGGATGGGTTGTGCTTTCTGCACGTGTAGGTATGTGTTGGGGCACACCAGTAACCGTGGTAGTGTGAGCCCCAGGAAGCATGGGGACTCAGCCACAGTTTCTTCCCATCGTCCTCTTCTGGGTAAAAAATAGGGATGCGGCGTGAACTTATTTTGAAAGGATAAAGCTTCCTTCTATCTGGGCAGTCTAGACAAATCACCATATGCAGGCTCGTTGTGAAGCAATAAAAATATTAAGACTGGATAGGACAAATAGCTCCTTATAGAGATCCTTTAGCCTTGTTTTTCTGGAAATGTTTGTCTAGAGACATAAAGATCCCTTGATTTATGGCTTGTTCAGCAATCTCCAGATCAGATGGCGTTGCATTCGCAGCAGTGAATCTGTCAGCCTGCTATTATTCCCGGGCAGCCAGTGGAGTGGTGTAAGTTAGGCACATCGACGCATCCGCAGCTGCTAGTCCCTGGGATTACGGCAGGAGCGTGTTACTTGTCAGCAGATAGACGTGGGGAAGAATCTGGCCCATCATGACTTTTAATCCTTCTCATAAAAATAAAATAAGCCTTGGGAAAACTCTCCAATGTTATTTAAAAATAGAAGAATGAGTGTTAGTGGTTTTATATGGATTACATAAATTACTAGTTTATTAGAAAAAGGGATAATTTTTAAAAGAGAGAATTTCCCTCAAAGGGAACATTTAATTTCTTTGGGTTACTTTATGGATATTTTATTTTACATTTAAAAATAATTAAATCTTTTAAAGGAGAAATTTTCTTTCTTTTTTTTTTTTTCCCCCTTTGTAAAATAATGCTCTTCCTGCTTCAGCTCGACACAGCCCCGTGTGAGCCAGCCTCCATGCTACTCAGCACTAAGGCATGTGCTGGTGCAGCCATGGCTCGCTCGGTTATTGTGCTGAGCTTCAGTCATAGTCTGTGCATGTACTCTTAATTCAAAGCAAAGGTAACGTTGACTGACTTACAAATTGACCACGGGAGATTTAAAGCAGAGCCAGCTCTATTGCCCAGCTTCAGTCAAGTCAGGTAGACAAGCTGGATTCCTGGCTGAGGGGTTTCGTGTTCCTGGTTGCAGTGGAGCATAGGAGAGGCAGAGCACCATTAACCGCCTGCTTACTGCCTTATTTGCTCTAAATCCTGCTCCGAATTTTCACTCAAACTTTGTAACAACGCACCAAAAATAGTTCAGGAGTCCTTGAAAGTTAAATGAATGCAAAAAACCTCACGGCCCAACCCTTCAGAGAGGCTGGGGTAAGGCCCAGCCATCCTGCCTGCACTGGACCCGCCGTGTCCTGCAGCAGCGCCCGGCGGTGCTCACCCACCGCCCCATGGAGGCAGGGAGCTGCCGAGGAACTGAGGCTGAGAAGGCCAAGGCTGGTGAACCCACTGCGTGCAAGGCACCTTGGTGTGGACACCCAACGCCGTGCTTGAGAGGTGCTGCTTGGACAGCCCCGTGCTTCCTCCGCACTGCCCACAGGGCTGGTGGCAAAGGGGAAGGAAACGGAGAGAATTGCCTCCTCTGCTGTGATTTTTAATGAAAGCTTGGTCTTGTCAAAAATTGGGCTGTTTTTTGTTTGTTTGTTTGTTGTTGTTTTGTTTTTGTTTTGTTTTGTTTTTTTTTTTTCTGTCGGGAATACATCTGAAAATGTTCAGGTTCAGATTCTGAAAATATTGTGAGGCTCTGATTGGGTAGCACGCTTTCTGCTCAAACCAGGAAAAAATCAGGTTTGCTTGTAAAAATTCTTTGGTTTTCAGTACCCAAAAGCGGAGGGGAAGAACAGTGTTCAAAACTAAAACATTTCAGCTTTCTGTCACTGAAAACCAAAAAGTTGTCACTGAATTTTTTGTGGTGAAAGTAATAGTTTCTAATCTGGTCCTGAGATTTTCCAGGACATTTAGGGAATAGGAGGCTGCATTCTGGATGGGGACACAGGAGGCCAGAGCTCCGTCCTCGGCGCTGTCAGAGGCTTTTGACAAGCTGCACGATCCAACCGGGGATGTCTGCGTGCCCCGATAGAGGTGGCCGAGGGCTCCGCTGGAGTCGGCTCTGTCTGGTTTGGTAGAAGACAAAAGCCAGCTGACAAACAGGCGGTTCAAAACCACTTCGAGCAAGCTCAGCTCCGTGTCACTGCTGTCCCCTCCTCACAGACACCGTGCCGCCTGCCTGCGGTTCTCTCCTCCTTCCCTCCTTCCCTCACTTCCCAAGGCCAAGGCTGTGGCCAGGGGCAGCCCGTGGAGGGCTGGAGCAGCGCCTCCATCGTGCTGGACCCCACAGTGCCTGGTGGGTTACCAGGCTTTGCGAGGTGCGTTCACAACCACTGCACTCAGGTGGTCTGCGGGCTGCCAGTGAGGCACAACCACAGCCTCAGAGATGCTCTCAGTCATCTATCAACTGCTTTTCTGCCTCCGCTTTTCTTCTGTAAAATGGGAATAATGTCCTCAGCCTGTTCCCTGTCTGTAGGCTGTCACATGCAAGGGGCTGTGCCCCTTATGCAGCTGCAGGGACATGGCTGTTAAAGGCTCCCTGGTACCACCACTAAGGAGAGAATATGCATACATCTAAATACTCTCTTCTGTTTGGATTTTTATACACATTTCGCTTTACTGGGAAAGATCCTCAACTGTTGTAAATTTGGCAGGCGTCCACCACAGGGAGAGCAGCTCTACCAGCTTACACCAACCGAGCAACTTGGCCCCACAGCATGCTTGGAAAGGAAAAAAAAAAGAAAGAGTGGTGTAGGAATCCTTTTGTTAACACAGTTAGCGTATTTTGTGTTTACAGCATTTTTTAAAGTTCTGTTAAAAATAAATTCCTGAAGTCCTGGATAAATAAATAGTTGTACAGAAGAGTCCTCTGTAGCCACGAAGTTGCCAAAAATTATCAGTAATTCTCAGTCAGATGGAATGTACAGTTGGCAAGGGGATGGCAGAAAAAAGTCCTCACCAGTTCTGCCTCGTATTCCCATACAATGAGAGATGCCAAGATTTTCCATTAGTGTCTGTGATGCAGTTGAAGATGGGAGTGTTTGTCATTAAGGAGACCTTGTTTTAGTTAAATAACCAGTGAAGGGCTTAGTTTGGTCACATATTTTTCCATCACTAGACGTTGATTTCACACGAGTTGCTTTATTTTGTTAATGAAATTTGACCCTCGTTTCTTCTCCCTCTGCATTTAACTCAATTTAGGTCAAAACATAGAATATGCAAATGAAGAACCACAAGTCCAGCCCCCTAGTGATGTGGTTTTAAAGTCCCGAATAAAAATAAAAATTATTTACAGACTAGTCTGGGGCAATACATGCCTTGAAAACTGACATCCAGGATCCTGGCAGCTGACGTATGTATTTATTTAGGCTTTGACACTGCTGGATTTATAATTTTGGAGGTTTGTTTTTTTGGAAAGTGACTATTGATTTTAAGGGCCTTTATTCTGAGTGACGAAATTCAGACAAATGAAACTGGCATGTGCTCCCTGCTGTCTGAAACACTGCTTTATTTAAGTCCTCTGTAGTAAAGCTTCACGCTCTTGAGGAACCCCCAATCACTTGTCAGCTCTATGTGTCTTGGCCCCTGGGCATAGTGTATGTAAGTGCATAATGGGCCAAGAGCTGTTTTTATTTAAATCTGTGGAATTCTTGCTTGGTTCAACAAGAATTACACCTGTTGAGCCAAGAGCAAACTTTGGCTCAGGAGCTAAAATCTAAAGATGCTGCTGCATCAGAGCACGGCCACACCGTGTAGCCACAAGCTGGCCTCAGCTTAGTTTCAGAGCTTTACACCTAAGCCAGGCATGCCGTGAAGGTGAAATAACAAAGCAGTAAGGAAATGGAAAGCTGCTCAATTTGAGGTTCTCTACTCTGTTTGTCTGGATCTTGCTCTAATAAATATAACTACTAAATGTTCCACAATTAGATTTATATTACTGTACTATTTTACGGCAACTGAAGAGTTATAAACACTGTGCTGCTTAGAAAAATTGTTTGCGTAAATGTTTAGTAGATTAACTGCAAAATCTAAGTGTGTAGAAATGTTTAATACAGTCAGAAGAGCAGAGCTGTAGTTACAGGAGTGTCTGTGGCTGAATGTAACACTTGCATCGTTTCAATTAGCCCTGAAGGTAGGTGTCTGAGAACAGGAAAATTAAGGGACTGAAAAGATTTGCCATCATTGCCATGGTTAAGCTCTATTCATACTCAATTTTTTACTGTTTTCATGACCATCAAAATGAAAAGACAAAGACTGAACTATTTAAGGAATAATACAGCTCCCAATTAAATTAGTATCTACATTATAGCAGCTACTTACTCTGACTGTCAAGCTAGTTTTGCCCCAGAGAGAAGGTACAAAGAAAACAATGGAGGGTCTTCTGTGTGAAACCCTGAAATCAGATACTAACAGTCATGCAGAGCTGTAGAGATGAAATATAATCTAACCTTTTCATGTTTAGACTAAAGTATTTTCACTTAACATTATACTTAACGGAACAGCTTTAAAGCAGCCACAAAGAAGTGACCTGGCATGTTTTGACTATAATAAGCATTGATTCCATGCCTATAAATTTTATAGTTGAATCAATTATAGTCCTTCTTTGTAGGATTAAAGAAAATGTTCCATTTTGAATGGATTTTTTTTATTCTTATTACAGAAAGGAATTGAAGGCAAAAAGAAAAGAAAAATGAGCGAACAACGCTAAAACTTTTAAGAAAATGCCTGAAGTATTTTCTTCTAGAATAATAGCTGTGCAGATAGAATATCTCAGCTTGTGGAAAGTTCCATGAGCATTATGAAAAGATTTTTTTATCTCCCATAAACTGAGAAAAGAACCAGCTATGGTCTTTCACTTCCCAGGACAGTTAGGAGATGACACTCAGAGTACAGATGGGTCTATGCCATCGGGCTCAGTACGGAATGGAAGGTACCTATTGTTCTTCCAAAAAGAGTACACCAGCCTTTGGGGAGAGCTCACTTCAATTTTCAATTCAGCTACAGCATTCCTCAGGCAGTTCACTGTTCATCCGACATTATGAAATGCTCAGGTCTGGTGCTGTGCTTTTATAGAGTGCCCAGTCAGATGGGATTTTAAGTCTTTGGTGGGACTGCTTGAACACAAAACCTAATTAGCTCTAACAGATACAATTAAATTGATGTCTTTGAAATGCAGCATATTCAGTGGGTTTTGTTTGTTGAATGGTAGAAGTACAAAATTAAGTAGTAGGGAAATTATATGGCTCCAGAGAACTTTGTTTTGTGGTTGCTGTGTTTGGCCACCACCGTAGTGTGGGGGTTTTGAAGTACTTTCCAGATTGCTGCGCATGCTCCCGTTATGCAGCTGACACATATCTAGATGTTTCCAGGGAATTCACCAAGGGTATTGAAGGCTGTTGTTAGTGTCACCATCATAACTGAGCAACAAATCTTCAGCCACACACAGTAAAACACCAGTACGGGTGCACACCTCTGACAGCTCCACTGACAGCTTGGAAACCATTGGCTTTTCCCTGTCGGATACAGTGTTTTGGGCTAGCGAACAATTTCACAGCAAAAATAACCTGGGGAAGTCAAGTGTGGACTCACGCTGGTGTCAGAGCCGTGCCTAGGCAGAAGTGGCTGTGGTTCCTCCTGCTGTCAGCACTGCCCAGGACTTCTGTGCCCACCACTGCATGAGCATCCACAGTTGCACTCTGCCTGTTTTCAGTCCCTGTACTACAGGGTTGTACCCATTCAGAGGACAGCAAAACATCCTTGTCCAGAGCAGCTCATCCCATCCTGTAGGGGATCTCCTAATCATTGCAAAATCATCCAGAGGAGAGAGAAAAGTAGCTATCGGCTGCTCCTTCGCAGTTCCTGAAGGCCAAAGCAAGGATTACCTGGAGCAAACATAATCATTTGGAGTAATTGAGTGCAGTAGCTGATCAAGGTGAACTGATTTATGACGCTTGATTTTATAGTCCTAGATTTATTATAGCTTTTTTCCCCCTCCCAATTACACTAAGTACCTGACAAAACATTGCCCAAGCAAATTTCCATAAAATGAGGGGTGCGTGAGCAGCTTCTTTAGAAGGGTAACCTGCAAGTTTTAAGAAAGGGTACAACTACATCCTTGAAGTTTCTACAAGCTGCTGGTAATGATTTTTCCATTGCATGCAGTTATTTGGGCTGTGCTTTACAGTAAGTGAGATTTTAAAAATTCTCTTCTGGCCTAAAATCTATGAAAAAATACTTAATCTCTCTTTGCTCCCTTTGTTGGAAACATGGTGTAGCACAGACACTACTGTAAGCACTGTCAGCATAGGATGTATCAGGAGAGATGTGAATGCAAGGGTAGCTGGGAATGATGAATTTCCTTACAGTCAAAATTGTAAATGTCTTAAGCATATTGCTATGTCCAGTATCTGTGTGAGCATGGATATCCAGTTCAAAAAACCACCTATGCGTGTATTAAGATCCCATTTAAAGTCAGTGAAATTTCAAAAAGGTATAACCTTTAAGACCTGTTGATACAACAGCCGTATATTTAAAGATACACTTGAAAGGCTTCCTGAACTCGGGCCATAAACTGTGGTGAGGCAGTTCTGACCAGGTAAAGATGGATGCTTTTTGTAAGGAGTTTTATTTGACCTACAAATAGCTTGCCCTGGTTTGCCATCAATAGCCCAGTATGTGGAGTGATAATGTAACATTTCCCTGATCGTTTGTTTTGTTTTTATTTTTAGAATAGTAGCATTTACATAACAGTCTTGGTAGAGATTTAGGGTACAAAAAAGCGCTAACTGAGGCTCCAGCTCTTACCCTCATGTGCTGTGTTTATAAAAAGCCACTGTAATACGGTGCAGTATAAAGTATGTATAAAAGAAAAACCCATTACAACCAAGGGGATTTTCAGTGAAGTATTAGCCTGGTAAGAGGGTTAACAAGATTCATGCTTTTTTTTTCTTTCCTTCCTTTCTTTTTTTTTCTGTTTTTTTAATCAAGGCACAACTTAGTATAAGCAGTTAATGTGCAGTTTTGGTGACACAGATTAAATTGTGCAGGCAAAAGTACTGCAGGGATTTCGTAAAGACATATATACAGTTCATTGATACATATAAATAAGATTATACCCTTTCCCCTGTATTCGCATTAGCCAAGACAAGAATTAGACATCATAACACAGAATGGTTATTCAGAGTTCACTAATTATGGCTTCGTATCTTTAAATGAGATTATAATATGGCCAGCTCTGGATCCTGGTACAGCCTGACTGAGTTATGCTGTGACACTTGGAGGCAGCAGAAAAATAGCCTGGAAAAAAAAGTTCACAGAATATTTCCCTATCAAGTTGGTAAGTGTGTGTGTGTGTGTGTGTGTGTGCATGCGTGCACAAGTTGGGCAGGATAGAAAATGGGCCTTAGCCTTCTGGTTATAAAGGGTTGTGCTGGAGCTGAGATTTCTGATTCTATGCGCTGGCAGGTGCTGAAGGTAGCCCTGAGCTGGTAGCGGGCTGTGTTGAAACTGCAGGTGAGGTCTGGGGGGGCGACTGCCTCTCAGATGCTCCCACACTGCTCCAGTGATAGTGGAGCTTGCCCCTGCTGGAGTGGCGCCAAGGATATCCCAAAGATCACAGATTCAACAGAAGGTGTGGCCACGCCATTCTGCTGCCTCTGGCCTTCAGTACACCTTCCCAGTTCTGTGCTGCCCGGGGTGGGCTGCAGATGTCTGGGCAGACAAAGCTCCATGTAAAAGAGAATGCAGGCTGAATTTTTATTTTGTGCATGACTTTTACTGGGATGATGTCTAAATATTGTTATCTTAGCTGTTTCGCTTAGGAGCCTGTCAAGTCTCTGCTTCTTTTCCCTTCTTGACAGCTTTTGAGCAGTAACATCTCTGGATTTCAGGGGCCAGGAGAACAGGAAAGTGCAATGAATGTGGACAAGTTTTCCTTCCACTTGCTATTCAGCTACAGCCTGGCATGTTTGCCATCATGTGCAAATGACAAATAACATCACAAAACTCCGTGTAGCTGCATTAAGATATGGAAGAAGAGAATCAGGCAGTCTGTACTCCCTGCTCTAGAGTATTGCTCAGAGCTGTTGCTACCAACCATGCTTCACCCCAGAGCTGGCTGCATTTCAGTGATGAATGAAGCCACCCTTGTGCCCAATATGTCTGTTTTGTTTTAATTCTGCAAAGCTTTTTGGAATCTTCTAGGATGAAAGGCACTATGTAAGTGCAAGATTGTTGTTTTTATTTGGATTTGGAAATAGCTTTTCTGAAAATAGTAACTAGTAGATTAAATGCCAGACCAGGATGAGGCAATACTGCTTTGTACACAGAGAGGATTATTAGAAATATTTCTTTAGAATGATACCCAGAATGTGAATTACTCAACTTGCCAGGTTACTTATGAAACAGCAAAAGTTACAGAAGGGCTTATGTAACATTATTTTTCCAGAAAAATAGTTGGTGATTTTTCCCAGCAGTTCCATCTGCTAAGTGGCCTAACATCTTGCAAAACCCCCTCACTGCTTTTCCTCCCATAACTTCTATAAGTGGACACATACAAAAGCATATCCATGCGTAACAAAGAGCAATCTCAGATGTTTTAAGTAGGCAATCGGATACAAGAACAAGCTTGGACTATTTGATGGATGAGAAAGGTCAGTTTGTTTTTAACTTCCCTGGATATAAATCATCTATGAAAAAGTTTATTTTGCAGATGTCTTGAGCAGTACAAACAAGCAGTACAAAGTTCAGTGATTTTTTCAGGAGTGGGGGGAGAGGCAAGTGGGCCAAAAAGGTCTCCTAACTATGTTGGTGGCTTCGTCCTCGTTACACCAGAGCTCCGTTACACCACCCTGACAGCAAGCCCAGGTTAGCCCCTCCTGCACAGCAGTGGTGTGAAGAGGTGCCCTGCGGAGCAGCTCTTGCACCGTTCACCTCTCCTGGGTACGGCAGCACTTAGAGAGCAGCACTGGCTCCTCTGCTTTTGGAGAGACTGCCTGGAACAGTTAACATTTGGGGCTGAATTCTCCTAGGAATGTAATTATTATTTAAAACACAGTAGGGAGAAGGCTTGTTCACCTCAGTCTGTTAGCTTCTAGGCAAATATATGAGAGGTCTCCGGTGATACAAAGTTGTGTTGTGCCTACTATTTAGTCTGCCTAATAGCATGTTCAGTTTGGGATACTGAGCTGACAGAGACCTCTTTCAGAAGGTGTATAATTTACCCCTTCAAAACAATAGTTCTTGATGCTTATTTTTAACAGTATTTAAAAACTTAATACAGAACAGCAACAAAGAAAGAAACCCTCCTCCTTGACTCCCCAGTGAAGCTCTGAGTGGGTGTTTATGTCACTTCTTTAATGGGCATTTGTTTTATGCCTTATTTTAAGGATGCATTTACAGATTTCTTTTTAATTAAATTTTATGGGTAAATTTACTGCTCATGAAAGTGAGCGATTAATCATGCTGGCTGGAATCAGATGCAGGGGGGTAGGTGTTATGCAAACCTCCCTGAGTGGCTCTGCCAGGGCATCTCGGTCTTGACCTATTTTACCCTGAAGAGAGGGCTGGCTGCTCACATGATATTGGTGGCACATGGCGTGGCTGTTTTGTCACATGCTGCCCAGGAGGAAATTTCCTTTGGAGCGTGAGGGGCTGGCACGGATCTGGTATTTCTGGTGCTGACGTACATGGTGCTGTGCTGGCATCAGGAGAACTGGGCCAGGAGCCTTGTGCTTGGCACCCAAGCAAACAGAGAGCAGCCTCACCTTCCTGTCACTTGGAGCGGGTCTGGAGTTTCAGCACCTGAAAAACCTCAAGGGTGTGAATAACCTTCTTAAAGTCAAGTGTGTGCTGAAGTCATTTGTTGCCTATGAAAGTCAAAAAGCTTCAGAAGCAGGAAGGCAGGAGAAGTAACCATGACAGAGACTTGACTCAAGGCATTAGCAGCTAGAAATCAGTCTATCCTAATCTATCTGTATTAAAGCATGCCTTAGAAATTCAAGGAATAAAATAGATTCCCTTGTTAGTCATTACAGGCTATTCCTTGTGAGTGCTGTTATTTTTTGTTTGTTCAGAGTGATTCATGACAAATACTAGGCCATTTATGACAAGGTGACCTGAAGTGATTGTAGGAATAGCTGCTTGTAACACCAGCGTAGGGCCCAGTCACTCCTTGTCAGGCCTGAAATGCACCTCCACTTTCGTGGCTGTAACACAAGTCTGGGTCATCTTCAGAAACCTTGCCCTGACCCTACACTCTGCTCCACCTTCATAGCATTTTTCCAAGCAGCTTTCAATGCTATCAATACCAAAACCACGAAGTTACACTAGCTCTGAAAGGTGCACAGCTCAGCTTTACTCAGTATGATTTTGAACACATAGTATTGACTATTGCTCATTCTTTGACATTTCTCTCACAGACATCCCAAAGACTTTACTATCTGGTGAAGGATCTTGCATTTGTGGTGCCTGTCACAACAGAGCATTTCTAGAAAGCGAAATTCCCCTGACAGCTGTTCTGGTCCTTCTTTTCCTATTTTTAGACAGCGGACACATCCCTCAGCTGATAAAATCTCAAGTAGCAATATTAGTTAAACTTAAATTTTCCGTAGCCAGAGTTTAGCCCCAATCCTTTAAAAAATTCTTTCAAAAGCACTTTTAGTGGTGACAGTCTTCAGCATTTCATTTCTATTTCATTTACATGCCTGTCACATTTTTATAAAATAGGCCCTCTCCTCAGCACATACTTTCTATTAGCAGAGTTGCCAGCCCTCTTAACACTTCCTGTTTATACATAAAGGCTTGGCCTTGGGATTTACCTGAAGACATTAGAATAGTCATCTGCAGTTTTTATATTTAAAAATATATTTCTCACTACTGTGGTTATTACGTTTGGACACAGTCCTTAGGACAAGAAGGCAAACATAGGTCAATAAATATTTATAAACTGTTGTAAGATATATTTTTTTTTCTAAAAGAAATTATAATTCTGGGTCAGCTACATCATTTCCTCGAATGCTTCATAATGCTGTAATAGATATAAATTACCATCAGAAGGCAAAAAGGCTTCTTGGGGCTCTGGACAGAATGAAATGATGCTACAGTTACGTGAAGAGAAATAAACTGCAGTGTATAAATAATGTCTGTGCTGCTTGACCAGAATTAGCCAAGCCTCAGACGGTTCATCTGCTAATGCTATTTGTTGTTAGAGAGTGCTGGTAGTCCAGAAAAGTCTAATGAAAAGTTTGATGAAAAGTCTAATGAAAAGACTAATGAGAGTCCATGGAGATTAAAAGTAATGCTGTTTAATACTGTAGGGTCAGGCCAATAAAGAACAGTTGCTGACACATTTTTTGAAAACAAGCTGATCCACTAACATAGAAGTAATTGATAGGTCTTCTCCAGACACCAGGATCGATGCTGGCACAGGAGTAGGGTGCACATGAAACTGGCTTCTGTAGGGTGATGGTCTGTAGTGGGATTTGAGGTAGGGGACACACCTGCACTTTTAAAGCAGAGGCGGGATGCTCATTAGAATATCATGAATTGCAAGATTTTGTTTGGACCAGTGGTACCAAGAAGTACTTACTGCATTATTTTCAGCGCAGATTTTAGGCCACTTCATAGAGAAGTGGCTATTTACATGTGGAAAATGCAGCAATGTCTTTCTGACCACAAATAGAATTCCCAGTGAATATTTAATGTTAGGCAAGGTAGGCATCCACAGTAAATAGCAATGTGGTTACTGCAAGTACATATTTTATAAAAATATACATATTGTTCCCACATTTTCTTTTCCCTTTTAAATATTTAGCCTTAAAATCCCAGATTACTAGACAGCACCTTTATTTCTAGGGCATTATGTAAATGACTTTCACATACTGCTTGGAATATATGGATCTCACAATGATTAAGCTATAATCATTACACATTGCCTTTATTCATACCATGTTCCGCAAGACAATGGCTATGTAAATTGCTTATAAAGAATCTTCCAGTAATGTAGGTTTAGTATCTTAAGGAAAACTCTAATTAAGTAAAAAAAATTGACATTGTAGATTTCATTTCCTGGTGCACGTTATGTCGTCTGCACTGATTGCTAATGGGCTTTACAATTGCTCATGGCAGAGCTCTATGAAGAGCCTTCCATCACTTCTCCTGGCTTTCACTGGTGTGTATTCAATGTAAAACCTTGTAAGTGAAGAATAATCTTCATGATATGATAATAATAAAAAAAAAAAAAAAAACATTTGCTCCTTGTGAAAGTGTAAAGACTGACTATCAGAAAATATTTCCCTGCAATAGCACCAATGTCACAGTAAGCATGAAGAGCATTCTCCAATGAATAGTCAATGTTTGGCTTAAACTCAAAGAGCCCAACAGCTACTTCAAGTTGGCAGGTTTTATTGACCCACAGACCTAATTATTTACACACTCCAGGTGTTTTGACCTTTAAGGAGCACATCTCAGATTGAAGTAAACGGATCTGTGCCAATTTACACCATCTGTGGAACCAGTCCTTAGCTTTACACCCTGTTCTTAAACAATCTGAGTCAAAACTGAAGCACATGGTATTTAAGTAATTTTTGTATCCTTCCCTTCCCTTTCCTTCCCTGCCCTTTCCTCATTGTGAGCTTCAGAAGATGTCCGAACAATAGTTTGTGCCTTCACTAAAGTAGTCACTGTAGTTTCAGTAATTCTGATCTACATAAAGCATTGCTTATGAGGTCTAGTCCTTCATCAATTAATGCTGGTGATAATTTGGTGCAAGTTCACTCACCTGGCTACAAAGGATCTTGGCTGATAGGTAAAATAAAATATGAGAAGCTTTACAAAAGACCTCATGTATGGAAGGGGAAGGAGGGAGTAGGGAACATGGCAGCACAGAGAAAATAAGCCAGAAATAGAGCTTACGTTTTTTAACGATGTCTTAGTACCCTGTCCACTGCACTACACAGGTGTAATGAGGAGGCTGAATTAAGCTGTAAGCTGAATCCATAGGAGCTCAGCATAGAACAGGTAGCCAGAATATCAGGAACAAAACTCTGGTAGTGGAATTTGAAGAGCTCTTCTGCTAAGTCCACAGAGCCCTTCTGGAGTGCTTTTTCTGTAGAGCACTCAACTGTGAAGCAGACTCCAACAGTAATAGACAATGCGTTTTTATCCTTCGAGCAATAGTACACTTACAGTGAAGAAGTCTGGAGACATACATGGGTGTTGGTGCAAAGAACCACAGCTGTCCAACACATACCAACAGGCAACATTGCAAAGTGGAGAGTGCTGCATGACTTGTTGCAGGAAGGCATCAAGTTTTGGTCATGAGAATTTGATCTCTTTTCATCCAACTAATCACAGTTGGGCAGATGAGAGCATTACAGATATCCTTATTTAAAAAATGGAATCAGATTTGCCCATGCATTGCTGTGATGATAAGGACAGCTAGATGCACCTAAGGATGTCGGCTTGATCTGTGCGGTTCCAGGCAGTAGAAACAGGCACGCCACAGTGATCTGCAGGCAGTGGAGAGACTGCAGGGATTCCTGACTCAGGGTGTGACATGGGTGCTCTGCAAAAAGCAAGGCCTAGCACTAGCTGCAGCTGTCTTAATCGTTATTTTTCCATAGAGCGATACCAGTTTATCCAAACAGATTCCTGAGTAGGAAAGACTTAATTTTAATTCAACATTCTGATGTTTAGGAAGGAATTTCAGATCAAAAGCGAAGAAACAGAGTGAAAGAAGTCATTCCTTCCACACACTTCAAAATAGTAGATTGGTAGCTGAGACAGTTGCTTGGAACGTGAGATAACTGGCTTCTAATCCCTCTGATTCAGAGCTTTAAAGCTTATCCAGTAGCTTTACACTAATTGTTACTCTGGAATTGTTAGCTTTTCATTTTCTTCTCAGATTTTTGCACATGGAAATTCAGAAGGACTTGTTTTTGTTCTGCAAACAATGCTTAAGAGTAGGTGCTAATATTTAACAATTCCCACATAATACAGTTCTTATTTTCTAGCTTGAATTTTTCTCTGAAGCTCTCCACATAACTGTCAAGAACAGTTTCTGCACTCTTCCATCTCCATTTGAGTATGTGTAGAGCCAGGGAACCCACTGTGTACGCATTAAGATTTCTTCAAAAACACAAAAGTAACTTATTTATACTATGCAGGAAAGACTGGAAAATATGAAAACATTCTGTTATATCAGAGTGATAATTTTGTTTGTTTGCTTTAAACTTACAACCATGTGAATGAGAAATTGGGTGCGCCAATCCCATTAACAATAATGGGAGCAGAGGGCTTAATTTTCCACATACTATGCTGAAAATGTGCCCCCTTAAGAATACTGCGTGTATAATTGATTTGGGCTATTTGTTTGAACTTGCCAAATGGATTTCTTGAATATTTGTAGCTAGTTTTGAAAGCACTCCCATCCTCAACCAGACACACACATTATTAAAGGATTTGATTTGACGTTTAACAATTTTGTATATTAATATTCCCCTCTTTTTCCTAAATCGACATAATCCTCCTAAATCCTAGCATCAACAGTCATTACACCAAAAGAACAAGATGTTGCTGGTGTCGCTGCGTTCCAGTATTGAATTTTGTATGAGCCTGGCTGATTTGGACAGATTTATATTCTGCTATTTCCTGAACTGTGAGCAGGACCTTGCAGGTTCAGCTCTTTGAAAACATTCACATAAACAATCTCACTTCATTACTTTGAAGGAAATAGATTCAGTGGCATCTGCTAGAGTGGTGATAGTCCGTGACACAGAAAGATAGCTTTTCCCTCTCAGGCTTGGCTAAATAAAACTCTACCCTGGGTCTCTAGGGACTGGTCTGTGATGGAGATCTGATCTCAGATACAGTCAAGATTTGTGTCACTTTGAGCTATTCTGAATTTCAGCTGTTTCAGGTGAGAATGAAAGCAAGAAGCTTACTTTCAATGGATGCAATTTTTGATAGTTCTCATAGCCAATGTGAGTTGCAAACTGGAAAGCCCAGTGTTTGTTATTTTCTAGTTTTTCCTAGGTCTTTATTATAATAGGTGTTTGTTATATCTTGCAACACTGAAGTGCTTTTCATGTAATCTCATTCTATGATCACAAGCTATAAACCATGTTTTGCCATCCTACCTAAGACCGAGCATTGCATCACTCAACAGATAGATAATTCCATCGCAATGAACTGGGCTACTCAGAAAATTTACCCTACAGCTTCAGATCTGGGTGTGATGGAGTAAACAGGATTCACTCATCAACTGACTTCCTTCTTCCAGTAGGTAGAGTGAAGAATGAATGTTGGCTCTAATTTTAGAGTCACTAGCCAAAATGGCAAGGTCAGCGTTACAGCAGGATGTTGTAATTTGCTGCTGGTGTAAACCAGCAGTAAGTTTCTACCCCAGAGGAGCAAGAGGAAGTAATGAAAGAATAGTGACTCAGAGGTGTGTCTCTGAGTCACGAGCGCCCTGGGGATTATCTTCAAGACAGTGAGATTAACGCTGAACCCCTTGTTTGAGGCTGTGCCTAAAGGGGCTATATACCCAAAGTGATGAAGATTGATCTACCCATTCTGAGTCATAATTGCTGTTGTGTTGAATAAGGTGAATGCTAATCCCGAAGTGTGAACGTTGAATGTAAGTGGTACAGCTCAGTCAGCCTTCACCAGAGAAGTCTTCTAACAAATGAGGATACCAGAAACTTTCTGCAGGAGTTATCTGACTCTTTTTTTTCCCAACTTGTCAGACACACTTCCAGCCCAGGCTGAGGAGCTTGGAATAGGTTAATTTACATATTGTTGAGTGTTATTTATACCCTAATCCCCCCCATTGAGGGAATGAAGATCTATGTTTAACTCCATCCATTTATCTGAAGGGTTTAATTCCAGTGTATCTAGTCTGATGTTGGCAACGTGGTATTTTCCAGACCTAATTGCATCTCTCCTGGTTGTATTTTGTGACAAACCATAGAACTGTCATAGAATCGCTGAACGTTTTGTGTTGGGAAGGGGAGACAATACCTGATGTTCTAGAGAGAGGCCTGTCTTCCCATCCCCTCCTTCAGCCATACTGCTGCTAGCTGAATGGCCACGGGGAGCTCTTTCTGACCCCTTTTGCCTTGGTGTTAGTTCAGACTTGAGACATCTCGTTCATCGTAGAGAACAGCAGTAAGTACCAGTGTGCACGTACGTGTGTGTGTGTGTGTGTGAAATATACCACACCACTCCACATTTCTGTTATGATTCATGGAAAGACCTTGGGTCTATGATTCATATATTTTAAAAATCACTGGTGTTATGACCTTTATTTCCTAATGTTCTGACAGAAGTTGCGGTTTCGGTTGTGTTTTGTAGTTTCCTCCTATTAAAATGTCTTTAGAGAAGTTGTGGTTGGAGTTGTTATATAGAAAGGGACTCTCACACTTACAGTGACTAATAGTGTAGCTTATTTACTGGACTCAGCAGGATGGAGAAGGACTGTATGAGCAGCCCAAGCATTAGTTTTTCTCAGGCTATTTAGGATGAGCAATCCAAGTCTCAGTAGCATCGTCTTAACCTTTTCTGCCTCCAAAGCAGATGAACCAAGAATCAGAGAGGAATGGGATGAGAGCTTAAAGTAGGTCTTCTCTAGCTGATCAAGAACACATTGTACTTCTAGCAAAACAGAGGGTTTTTTTAGTCAAAATATTGTGTTCTTGCTGATAGTGTTGGGCACGAGCTGTTAATGTTGGAGCCTCACATGCCCCTAAAAGAATGAATGTGGCCAGAAAAAATTGCCACTGTAGAAACACAGCCGGGCTAACCCGCCTGTAGCAGAAAGGATGAAATGGCGCAGCTGGCAGGGCTTGCCTTCATCCTTTTCCACCTTCATGGCACAGTTACCTCATCCATTTCTGCACTCAGCAGCTACATCTCAGCATAAAAGTTACATTAGCAACTCGAGGAGGAAGCCAGATAATGACTGCAGTGTTGTGCTTATGTTGGTCCCTGCCCCTGCTTTTATCAGCTGCCACTGGCTCAGTCACTGCTAGGGAAGAAAGGGATTTCCCCTGCAAGCTAATGCTCCCGAGGCCAAAACATTTTTGTGACCCTGCTGGTATGCGAAAGAGCAATGAAAATGCAAGTAGTAAGTGTATGTTATTAAAAGGACCATTTGGGGGTTCCTGTGCTATAAATGTTGAAGAGACGGTACTTCGGGGAGGTGGCACGCAGGGATATTGTCATATTCCATTCCACCCTCTCCAGGTTGAGACGCAGTATTGCAGTCTTGAAGGAAATGATTTCCACTCTACAGCATTAAGCTTCTGATACTGGTTTGCATCTTTGACTTACAAAAGGTTGAATTGGGGAGGAAAAAAGAGAATTGGGAATGAAGGGAGCATGTAGAGGAAAGGAATCTCTCTCTTGTGTTTGAGCTGAGCTTAATCACTGTTAACAGCCTGCCTTTGGCAGCAGCACTGAAGACCCGTCCCAGCTCCTGGGGGAAGCAGGAGCTCACCTCCCTGAGCTCACCTCCCCAAGCATTCACTGCCCAGGGCTGCAGCACCACATCCAGCCTGGACCTGGCTGTCGATGCAGGAGCTGTGCATGCGGGCAGTGGGCCCAGCCCTCATACATCAGCATCTCCTCTCCCTGCAGAGCTGCCTCATCCTTGCATAAGGCACAGCCTGGCCTAAGGCGGGATGGACATGGTGCGTGGACAGACAGACAGGGTCGGTTCCCTGCCTGAAAAGGGAGGGAGCGGAGCAGCAGTGGCCTTGGTTGTGTTTTTGATCAATGTGGTTATTTTAAGATTTTCTTGTCCCTAAAAAGAATACATCGCCCTTTACTATATGTCAACAGTCTGCGGCTTAGCTCTGTCATCTCTGCTGAGCTGTGTGCAGGTTCCATCCATGTGAATCATATAGTGCACTTATAAAAAATAAAGAAAAAGGAGGGCTGATTTATGCTTATTTATTCTGTGCAACTACAAACATCTGTGTAGAAAACAAATATGGACACTGAAGAAAAAAAACACGCTTCACCCTTTTTCCTCCCCCACCCCTTATTTTTAAACCTTACAAAAGCAGGCCATGTGGTCAACATCTGGAATGTATGTGGGAATTATTCAAATGAGCCTTGGTGGTAGTTGCCTTGTGCCAGGCTCCTGAAGTGGCGAGGAAGAGTGACAGCCAGCCACGGCTGCATACACGCCGCGTTCCTGCGCACCACATCCACATTCCTGCTGCCTTCCCGTTGCTGGGCTTGCCACTGCTGTCCTGCAGGCCTAGCAGGGCGGCTCCCCTGTGTCATGGCAAGTGTACTCTGCGTGCCTCCCATCACGTCTCGTCAAGGATCTCCATGCTTGATGCTAGCCCAGCTCTGAGAGGCAGGGAGCAGCTGTGGATTCTGGTTTGGGCTTGGAAGGGAGGCACTGAAGGACCTGAGCAACGTGGCACTTGCAGGGCAAAGCGAGGAGTGGGCTCAGCCCTCACCTGCAGCCCCCCACAGAGCCCGGGAGAAAACCCCCAGTGCTGGGCAGAGCAGAAGCCCTTGTGGAGCTCTCACCGTGCTGCTTTCAGGGTAAGCAAAAAAATACTGTTCAGAGCCCAAGGTGGCAGAGCAGCACAAGGAAGGAAGGCTGCCTGCTGCAGAAGCACGAGCCTGGTGCCAGGGCAACCATGGCACTGAAGGTTAGCAGCTGTCAGATCACAGAATCACAGACTGTCAGGGACTGGAAGGGACCACAAGATGAAGCTTGTGGCCATAGAGCTGGGCCTGCTGGTTCCTCCTCGGGCTCAGCTTGCCAGGAGTGCAGGTCCCAGGCTCCGCTTGGCCTTTCAGCTGCACAGGGAGCTTGTACCACCCAACCACGCCATGCTTAGCTTCTGCAGTCACAGGCCCAGCCACACAGATCATTACAAGAATTTGGGAATCTGTGTGAAGAATTAAGAGCTACCAAACCAAGATCTTACAAAATTTAAGTATAAAGCCTACACAATGAAGCTAGGCTTGTATAAAGGCAGAACAAAAATGTTTTTGGGGGGAGGAGGAAGGATGTATTTATTTGCTGCTTTCTAGCCTTTAGCTGGAAGTCCTTCAAGAGACTGCATCTGGATGGGAGCTGCATTTAGTGTCAGGCAGCGTTTTATTTTGTTTGTTTTATTTTTCCCTATTACTATCAGCTAAGACTCAGTGTCCATACTTCGGGAAGACTTCAGCAAAATCTTCCTGCCTCCTTCGCTAATACTAGCAGAATCCCCCCAAACGCAATGAACCTAGGCAGCCTTTCTCTCCTGACCTGACAAACCGTGTTTCTTTTCTTCCCAAGTAGCCAGGCATCTTCTAATTAGAGGCTGGCTGCTGAGCGCCTTACTCACAGCAGCGGCTCATTACATCAGGCAGCCCGCTTGCGTTCGTGCTAGGCTAATGCTCCCCTATTAACTTCAATGGGAACAGGCGTGCGTGAGTAACCTACCGTCGTGAGCTAAAGCTTGGCGAGGCAGCCCGAAACACGCAGCAATTTGTTCTGGGAGCCCAGCAGCCACCAAAGCACCCAGGTTGTCGTCAGCAGAGGCTGGCGAGGCGGAAAGCCACGCGTTGGGCTCGCTGCAAGGCGCGGGACAGCCGAG
Organism: Anas platyrhynchos; assembly: GCF_047663525.1. Taxonomy (NCBI): domain Eukaryota; kingdom Metazoa; phylum Chordata; class Aves; order Anseriformes; family Anatidae; genus Anas; species Anas platyrhynchos. The sequence goes on from NC_092605.1 coordinate 5,841,370, forward strand.
GTGCGCTCGAGGAGACGCGCTCCCAGCCTCGCCGGCGCGCCGGCCTTGGCTCGCAAACACACGCGCAGTTTTGGGGGAAGCAAAAAAAAAAAAAAAAAAAAAAATCCCGTACAGAATGAGGTTTTTCAGCAGCTCTATTGGCTCCTCTCCTCGGAGCAGTTTGAAACTTTTTGACAGCTTAGCAGCTCAGCGGCGCGACGCGCGCCCCGCCGGCCGGGCAGCTGCGGGAGCCCTCGGTGCCACCCGGGGGAGCCCCCGGCACAGGGGGGCGGCACCGCCACAGCCCCCGGGGACGCGGGGACACGGGGATGGGGAGGGGGGGACGGGGACAAGGGCGACCCCCGCCCGCCGGTGCCCTCTAGCGGCCCCGCCGCCGTGCCGAGGCGAGGAGCCGCAGCTTGCCGTGGTGCAAGGCAGCGTTCTGCCCTCGGCTTCATTGCTAATTGACTCCAGCTGAGGATCTGGCCCGGCTTGTTCAAACAAATTAAAAACGATGCAAATCAGCCGCAAGTACTTGATGATTTCACTGTGCTAAGGGGAATACAACTATTTGGCACTGGGTGTGCTGTCAATGGGAGGATTGCTAAGTATTTTGCAAGCGCAGCACTTTCGAAGTGCAAAATGGCTCGCTTATGTTAGGGCTGATCAAAAATATTTTGTCAAAACTGTTTTTTCAGTGGAAAATTGAATTTCCAAAAAAAAAGCCATCTTTTCACAATGGAGATCTGCCTTTGCAGGAGAAATATATTTCCCTCAAGAACAATTCAGCCAAAAATTTAAGCTTCTGTTTACAAACTCTCAGTTTCTGGTGACACTATTCATTTTTGGGGTTTTAAAATAAAAAGTTTACATTTCTGCAGCAGAGGAGGAATCATTTTCCATACAGGTCTATGAATTAACTCTCATAAAACCCCAGCCAGCAACACAAGCATAGTTTTCTTTTTATGGATGAGAAGCTGAGAAGCAAAGAGGTTAAGTGATTTGGCTCCAATCCCTACAGGCACCATTAAAAGCTCCTGGCTCCCAGTTCTGTGCTCAGAATGTTAGATCGCATGACATATCTTTGTGAGGCAGTTAAATGCTTTCAGACTCCCTTGGATTTCAACGGGAGAATCAGTCAGTCTACCGAGAACAAAAAGAATGATAGAGTAGCCTTGCCTCAACTCACACAGCGAGTCCTCAGCGGAGTCGGAGCCGGGACTTCTGGCTCTCGGTTCTTTGCAGCACACACCACACAACCTTGCTGGCTGTACAGACAGCTGACGCTTTCTTCTGGCCCACGCAGCCAAATCTGACACCTGAAGATCAAACAGCAGTGTCTTTCCCAGGGACAGTGATACCTGCCCTGGACTGGAGATCTGGTTGATACCTGTAACTGAACAATTGAACCGCTACTCTTACTGTGTGGTTAATAATACAGCATTACGTTATCAGCCCCAAAATGATGATGGTCGGCCACACAGAGGAGGTCAGAAGACCGAGCAGGCTGATGAGATAACGGAGGGTGGCAGTTGTCTCTTGGTTAGAGCACATGCTTAGCAGCTGAAGCTGTTATATTTCCAGTCTGGGCACTTTCAGAGTGTCTAAAAATGGTTAAATCATAACATTTCATTATACCTCAGCTTTCATATATGCTTGTAAAGTGTTTCCAAACCTTGTGAGAGAGCAAGGTCTTACTCATATGTATGTTATTTAGCTGGGCAGAAGCTTAGCTTGACTCTCCATGTACTCTCCAACATTACAACAGGCAAGATCATGTCCCACCTGTGCTCTAATCTTGCTTGTCTACCTCCAGAGGCTGACACCTAGGGATAGATTCCCACTGTAGTTAGGCATCATAATTTAAAGTGCCCTGCTTTATAGTGATTTCCATGATTTTCATAAACATGTGTCTCCTCTGAGATATCTGGGAAACTGCGTCACTTTGAACATTGCCCGAATATCTCACTGTGAGCAGCCAAGATGGAAAATGTTACTTACGTTCTTTTGTATGTTGGAAAACACAACATTTGTTCCTGGGTGGTACAGATCTCTTCAGTCAACCAGTTGTGTATGCTAATATTTCTACATTGAGGCTTTATTATCTTTATTCCCACTAGCTTTGCTTAGGACATGCCATCCCTCCCCTTGATGTTTTTCTTTTATTCTGGACCAGAATCCTGATGACCAGGTTGAGGAACCAGACAAAACTGGATTGTATTACAGCTGAAATACCAGGCTGTAGTTCTAATAAATCTTACCACTTTGCCAATCAAATTATTTGTAAACTATCTAGAGCAAGGGGATTTTTCTACAAATAGCTGGTGTAATGATCTTGCTAACAAACGATTATCATGTTTGGGAGAATTCCCGGTTTGGCAGGAGCTGCACAGGAAGCCCTGTATCCAGTTCAGAGGCCAGTGATCGGAGCATACCTTTTATCATAGGAGCCAGTATAAAGAAGCCAGGATTTTTTTTCCTTTTCCATTTCAACAAAGGATTGTTTAAAAAAGTACAGTTCCAAAAAAAAAATGTGATTTATTTTTAATTTCAGTATAAATAGGTTAAAGAGTGCTTACATCCTAACCACCAGTACTTTTTTATGAAAATGAGATTTTTTTTCCTGTTCCTTAGCCAGTTGTTAACTTGATAAATATCCCTGAATATTCCAAATTTTAGAGGAAAAAAGAAGATATACTATTTTTTCCCACACAAAATGGATAAGCCTATTTTTCATTGAGCTCTGATTTATATAATTCCCCCAACAAAAACATCAAATGTTTCACTGCATCAAGCCCCAAAGGACACCAGCAAGCCTGCATTGTCCCAACCAGCCTCACCTGGGACACTCCCCCCTCCACCCACAGCTCCAGGATCTCCATTTAAGCCCAGTTCTGGGCTTTTTTCTCCTTGTTTGAGCTACCCTGTAGTGCTCCTTGGCTGTAGCTCTATCACAGCTCTGCTTGGCTGTTTGATGTTCAAACTTGTGATCTAAATGAATTGGAGTTTTCTTTTTAAGAGCTGTACAGGGGGCTATGGCTTATGCAGTAGCTTGATAGGAAAGCTGGAAATAGGACTCATCTCCGGAACTGATCGTCTACCTACTCAAACAGGTTAAAAGCTTTTTTAATGTACATTTACCTCATTTGGAAAAGGGAGCCTCAGATTCTTTTCATTTAATTCAAACAGTTTTTACGTCATTTCTTTGTTGTTAATGGTTAGCTAGACAAATCACCTGCTTCTAATTCCTGGTATTTCTTGCTATTTTAAATCATGGCCTTCCTGTTGGTACCACTTACTTTGCCCCTTACATCAAAGATTTGTATTATTTATTGCTTTCAAGTTACCTTATCAAGTCAATTCATGTTTGGTCATTTCTAATTAGAAATAGTCTACTTCGCAACTCAGGCAGCAAGCAAGCGAGCAACTTGGTTGGGACACACCTGTAGATCAATCTGGGATTGGTATCTCCCCATCCAAATAGTATAGCTTAGGCAATGTAATATGTATACATGGCTTAATAATTCCTGGAAAAGCCCATGTCATTGCTTTCATCAAGTCTTAAATAAAATAATCAGTCATGATATTTTCTGCCTGGATCAAAGGCAGCACAGGCCCATTGAGTTCGAGCACCGTGAAGTGGTTAGTTAATAGTCACTGGGGAAGGAACACAGCACGCAGCGGTGTCCATCACTGAAATACTCTGCAAACATCAGCTCTCATAATCCCTCTTTCAAAGGCACATGGAGGCAGAATTAGTTTAAAATAGACTATGTTGTGACTTGTCCAAGCGCCTGTATTAAGGCATCAGCAGATGCAATGTGAGACTGGACTTTCAGTCCTGTTACTATGCCCCCAGTTCCCCCTCTTTGCTGTGGTGGCCTTGTCCTGTGCTTCTTGTCCTGGCCAGGTGCTGCCAGCTTGAGCTGGTAACCTCTGCACTGGGAGGAGCAGGGGAAGGCTAGATACTGGGGAGACCTAAACCTAAATTGTGAGCTGGTAACCTTGACTCTCCATCTTTGCAGTATGATTTCTTCTATCCCTGCAAAAAGGGGCCTTGCCATCTCACAGCAACACAAGTGCAAGAAGCACAATAACTCGCTGCATTTGAAGAAGACAGTGAAGAGCACTGCCTCCAGACCTTATTGCAAAAATTGTGGGAGATTGGAGCTCTAGAGCCAGGGAAAGGCGATTCATCTATGTTTTCAATTTTTTTATTTATTTATTTATTTTTTTTGAGTATTCTTTATCAGAATTTTATTGCTCTCATCCAGAAAGTGTGTAAGTGGCCAGAGCTTTTTCTGGTGAAACCTACTGGAGTTCCCTAATAGGAGCTGCATCGTGTTGATCCGCACTGCTTGAGCAGTGGCTCTCGAGAATTCGGTGAAGTTCCACTTGCATCAAAAGCAGTTTTGGTCCAAGATGTACTCAGATTTGTGTTTAAGGTGCCTGGCAACGTTGTAGTGAGCAGCTTTATAAATAACTCTGTATTATTATCTTTATGCCTTAGCAGTAGTATTGTTGTTTTTATGGTACTGTAATGTTTATTATGGCTATTTTATGGTGTAATTTGATTAGTGTGTTACCCTAATGTCACGTAGAAAAGGGGAGGGCATTCCTGTCATACTTCTGAACACTAACCCTTCTGTTTCCATCTGAGGAACCCAAAGCCCTTTGGCGATCATTAATTGTCCCACACCATATAAGTAAACTCACGCACAGAGGACTTAAATGATTCCCCCTAGCCCACACAACAAGTCAGTGGCAAAGCTGAGAGTCAGACCTCAAGAGTGCTGACTCCCTGACGTCTGCATTAACCACTAGAAAACATTCCCGTCACAGTAACAGCAGGTATAATAGAAAGGAAGATTGCCGCTTTGGAGTTTTTTAGGTCAGTTGTAATGAGAACACTCAATGTTTTATAAACCCTTTAGGTTTCCTGTTTAGGGCTTGATCAAACCATAAACTGCTCGTTTAAGTAAGCTCCAAAAACAAAATGTACTAGAAAGCTGAGGAGCAGAGAGACAACATCCAACAGCAAACTTATGTTTATTGCTCATTTGCTTTCCTTGCTGGGATGATGCCGTGTACTTAGATTAAATATGCAGAGCCAAATTTATCCCTAGGGTGTAATTTTTTTGGACTCTGAATGACACCAGGGTGAATTTGGCACATTTACACTCAAAATTAATATGGGTTTTACAAATATTTGGAACGGTGTCAAAATGTTGTGGGTTAAATTCTGTTCTCAGTTCCACCAGCGCTAACCCAGGTTAACTCCGTTCTGATCTTGCACTGGATTTACAGCAACGTAATTCTGCTGGGCCGGCGTTCAGCTCGTGTGAATTAGTTTATCTGCACTGGAATGCAGGCAGCTCAGCTGCTTTACACCAGCTAAGAATCTGACCCATATTTAGATAGAATTACTCCTGAAATACACAATGGCAAACGTGATGTGAATTGGGTCTGCTGTGGCCCTGATTTGCACTGAGGAAGTGCAGCCGAAGCTGTTCTGTGGCTCTGCTGCGCAGTGACGCAAGCTGGTGTCACAAACCTGAACCTGACCCCCTTCAGCCTTCTGATGCTTTATAAGTTTTAAAATAACGCTGCAGTAAGTGCTACACATGCTGCGTGCGTGTAAATCATCCCAAACGGCTGCAAATCATCGTCCGCTCTCTTGTTTCAAAGCAGAGATTGGGAAGTGCTTGGTGATATTTGGGTTCAGTTCAGATATTCCAAAGCTTGGATGGATGGATTGTTTTGATTCTTTCTTTGAACTCCTTTCCCACCCCTGCTAAAAGAAACAGACAGATCTACTCAGTTAAGCGACAGACAAGTTGGAGACAATGCGCCACTGCCCTCCCCAGTACCACCCCCCACATGCCAAATTTGCAGACATCTGCTAGCTGGAGCACAACTCTGCGGTAATAAAGAAGTGCTGGTATTCATGTGATGTACTGCCTTTAGCATTCACAAATGACTGAAATTAACCTCTGTTCTATGGGCCTTAACTTGGTTTATGACTGGGGGTCTTTTGTTTTATACCACTATACAGAGGTGCCTTTGCCATGCTAAAGATTTAACTAAATTATAATGAATGATCCTCACCAGCACTGTGCCCCTAATTAGAACAAGTCGCACAGACATATTGTCTCCTTGATTTCCTCTGTTACATTTCTCTCACTCTCTTTCTCTGCCTGAGACACATGGGTCCCATTAAACATTTTAGCATTTAATGTGGTTCCCTTAAATGACTTCTCAAGTTTTCAAGTTCCATTTAGAATTGTATGTTACTCTCCTGACTGTGGTTTTGATTGTTATGTTTCATGCGTTCAGCCAAAGCAATTGCTCTTCTTCCCCCTCTAGTGGGGAGTGCCTTAGCTCCCTGTGAGCTTGTGTGAGTACAGCATGGTGTCTACCTATACGTTTTGTAGACATTCACACAAATCCTTACGTTTGTATATGAAATCGGGAGATGGGGAAATAGCTTCTTATGACTGATTTATGCAGTCAAGGTTAAGTGCGGTGTTTCTTCAGCACAGTACAGTTGTCTGTTAAAGAAAGCATCTGTTAAGATACAGTTTATTATCGGTATATTTCCATCAAGAGGTCTTTAAGTGTTTCTGTAATACACAAAGCTTATTAATCTTTAGATATTTCCAGCCTAAATAGAAATGATTGACAAAAACCTTTTGTAGCGTCTGGTTATATGTATGATATCTATTATCCCCATTACATATACCTACTGTACAGATAGAGTGCTGAAGGACAGAGATTTTGTTGTTGATCACATTGTAATGCACTTCCTCAGGAACCACTGCAATGAGAATACCAAATTGTCCATCGGTTTCTGCCCCAGCTTTCCAAGAGTATCAAGTCAAGTTCAAGGTCTGGACCCTAATCCTCAAGGTATTTTGTGGCCTGGGCCCAAGGTGTCTCATAAGCTTGTCTCAAAGCTTGTCTATACCACTGTAGTTATCCCATTTCAGATCTGGCTGGATAACTTCTGGAATAAGAATGCCTTGTTTCCCCCACTCTTTCCCATTTAGTATATGCTCTTTTGAAAATGGTATGCACCTATTTAACAGAAAAGGCGTTCTTATTCCAAAATAAGCACCTCTTATAAATAGTGTCATAATAATAATGATAAAATAACTTCAATATAATTTTAAAGTTAAATTCTCTTTAGGGAAAAAACCTTTCCATCATCATGAAGGAAATCTGTTACAAAAGTGAACTGTAAACCTGGATTTCCTGGCTCCTAGTTACTGAAGTGGCATCATTCTGAGGACATGCGTCTTTAAAGCTGTTTACTTTCTCAGTATCAGATTGACACCGGTCACTAAAATACTGGTAAGGCTGGGAATCCAGAAGCTTGTTCTTTCCTGTTAAAGGGATTCATATCCTGGTTCTGAGACCACTGCCACAGTATTTTAACGGTGGATTTTGGCATGCCATCACAAAAACATAAGAAATTATTTCGGTGACAATATGTTGGCTTCTTAGATCCCTCAGACATGAAATCGAGATTTCATTATGGCGACTTACCAACATTATTTGTTCTTTAGATAATTCTTAAAAGTTTCCGTGATGTATTGGCTTCCAGGTTTAAGCCACAAGAAGCTTGAAATTTATCTCTGGAGCTGAGATTTAGGTTTCATTAACAGTTAAGCCTTCGTCTGGAGTGCTGAAGTGTTCTGCAATGGGTAACTCAGCTTGTTAGTAACATTAGCAGATTTGTGAGTCCTCAAATGCGTCTATGGATAATTGTTTCAACCTTGTGTTCTTTATTATAATCCGCTGTCTGATAATGGGCTTCAGGGTAGATAAGAGAAGGAAATGTGCCAGTAGGATTTCATTCAATCTTGTGCATTCTACCCGCAGCTGCTGTTTCCTCTAAGGTGATGGCTGACTTGGCATCTCTTGCTTTAAAGCAGAGAAAGCCACGATTGATGGCAGGCCATTCTAATGCCTCCTTACCAGCCATTCATGGAGACTTTGAGATTACTGTAAAGAGATATCACCGGTCTAGGAGCTGCTTTCTGGAATCATTCTTCTTGCAATAGTGCAAATGGACAGCTTTTGTTTCTATCGCAGCAGCAATCACTGTTTAAATTAGAGAGCTCTTTGAAATTTTTTGACAGAGCAGTTTTCTGCTGATAAATGCAGTTTCACTAACATTGAAATGCTTCTCCAGGGAGGGTATCAATTTTGGCAATTTTTTTCCATGAGAAAGAAAAAGAAGCATCTTGGCTTTGAGGGAAGATTTTATGAAGTTGAAATATTTTGTTTTGAATTTATCACTTTTATTAATGTTTAGGTTTTAAGTTTATGCTAAGGTTGGAAGTGTAGATATTCAGTAACATGTATTCACGTTTAGTACGGTACCTTATTGTTTCTACATAATCGTACTGAAATGGGTTTTGCTTTGCCAAAATGAAATGATTTAACTTTAAGCCAAATAGTAAGCTAATTCTAAATCTTGGAAGGCCTTAGAAATCTTGATTCCTGGGGAAAATATGTCATTTTAATTTAGAATGAAAACATTTTAAGCATTGAAATTTCCTATTAAAAAAATCAGGTTTCTCACTGGTTCTGTATTAAATGCAGACGTTTTTAATTTCTCCAGCTAATCTTTTAGTTCTTCATACCTCTGCAGCCTTCTGAAAAATAACTTCTATTGCTTGAGAGCTGCTCCCTAGAAAAGATTACTGGGATGAATATTTGCCTTCCTGAACTGTATGGTAGAGTTTGTACATCTTTCACAGCTAGCCGTATTTCTGACTGTCACAATGGTGATCACTTCATTTATATTAAAGCCTTATTATGAGTGTTGCTGCTGCCTTTGTAATATATTATAATCATAACACTGCCGTTGAGGTACAAATTAATTTTATGAATTAAAAGGTGTCAGACTAAGATCCTGACTCTCAAAGACTTAGACACTTGTTGCTGCTTTGGTTCCAAGTGGCTTACCCAAGATCACCCAAGAGGTTTATGACTGAGGAAGGAATTGCACCTTAATTTCCCTGACCGCTTTGTTGCAAGCTTCTAGCAGCAGCTGTGTTCTTGTTCCTGACTGCGGCCCATGACGAAAAATCCTGACTCATGTAATTGAAAGGGTTAAAAATCAAGGAGGCACACCACCACCAACAACAAAATGCCATGCCTTTGATTTAATAAAGAGATAATCCTCTTTCTATTAGCTACGATAATAATGACTCACCAGTAGTAAATGAAGGAATATACACAGAATGACATCATGTGAACAGCGCAGTGTCTGTGGGACTTAAAACGAAGAGGATTATTCCAATATATCAGCTCTGAGCCTAAAACTGGCAAGGATAGGTTTGGAGTAAAATTTAACATGAGAAATGTTTATTGAAGCACTAACATGAGAAAGGAATTATATAACTGAAGTTATTAAAAACAATAAGCTCCTATTTCAAAAGCTTTAATTTCAGTAGAATAATATACACGCAGACTGACACAGGCTGTAGTTGTATTGAGTCATTCCAATGACATCATGAACCACAAGAGGGGATGTGCCGTGGTTTATCGGTGTCTGCAAACCACACCCCGTCCCCTGGGTGGAATTACAGCCTCTGTCTTGCTCTGGAGACAGAATCTCATCTGGTTCGTAACATGGAGGGAATTGCCCTGAAATCAGCAGTAAGGAAGAGAAGTAAAAGCACCGATCACTCACAGCTTATTTCCAGGCCTCCTGCTTCTGAACAGGCCATCGATGTGCTGCATCACATTGAGGCAAGGGTTTCCAGCTCCTGGTTGTGGACCAGAGCTTACATAAAACAAATGATAAATTGTATCAAGCTGACTTTTTGGTCATGGGGTTTAATCTGTTTTTTGTTGTTGTTGTTGTTTTTAGCCAGAGACTTGCTTTAAACTGACATCATGTGGTCTGGTTTGTCCCTGAGCACCACAAAGATTTCCTCGCTCCCATAAAGCAGGAGCTGGGGAGTGGCTGAAAAAACTTCGTCGAACTTCAGGGCTGACCAAAATGGTCATTCTGCTGTGCTGGGAACAGAGAGGTTCCTGTCGAGAGCGATTCAGAGCAAAAGTCCTTGATGAAAATGCAGGTCAGATTTATAGGCTATACAGCTGCATACTGGAATCGTGTTTTTCTGTAGCTCTGGTGGCCCCCCCCTGTGAAGGGAGCACAGCTATGGAGGCTGCACACCTGAACCTGGTCCCTGGTACCTTTGGCAGATTGAGAACTCCATGTATTGGTCAGAAAATGCAGATAGCATTGCTTGTGTGCTGTACGGATGGCAAGGCTGGATACCAGCGAAGTGTTACCAACGCTGAGCCTGGACTTAACAAGGACTTGGACTGAATCTGGACTTTTGTTATAACAAGGAAATGCAGTTTAGATCTAACAGGCCAAAGACTGCTTCTCTTTACTGATCTTAGATACTAAATCCTGAATATCTATTTCTGGTAAATTGGATTCCAGTGTTGTGCAAAAGAAGAATAACTCAGAGGTCAATGAGATTCACAGTGGTGCCACCGAGGGCAGACCCAGTGAGTCTTGCTGGCGCTGATGTCAACAGCAGTACTGCGAGAGGGGGAGGAATCCGCCCCGCTCCATTACTCAGAGGGTGCTGACAGAGTATCTTTTATGAGGAGTCTGAAATACTCTGGAATCTGCTTCCTACTCTAGTCCAAAGTAGTCCAGATCTGACTTTCCTGGCATGTTGCAAAAGACATCCTTTTGTCAGATATCTGGAGAAGTGAGAATATGCTTCTGTTCTTCTACCCTGTGAAGGCGGTGGATGAGACGCCGGGGAGCTGATGTCGAATATAATCATTTGGTCTCTGCTGAGACACCTGAGCAGACAGCTCCGTTATCTGAAAACTAAATAGAAAATACATACAGGTTTCATTAGGGAAGCTAGGAAATGGGATACAGTACCTATGGTTTGGGGGGTAGAAATAAGTGTTTATGCTTCCTTTGGATAGAAGGGATTTGTTATAAAAGGACTGTCTTGTGACTTCTGAAAGTCCTCCACAAGTATGCATTTCCCCTGTGCTGCTCTTCTTTCCCACCCACCTTCCCCTCTCATTGAATGATAAATGTGGAAGTCTTATTTATCATTCGGTGATCTGGTTTCTTGCTTTGGCTGTTGGTCCTTGACAATAACATCAATTTCTAAATCCCTGATTAAATTTACTCCACTCTACTGCTGCAGATTATTAGAAGGGCAGTCACTAGATGAAGCCACATCACTAAAAAGGTGAATAAATTTTGGAGCAGAGCTCTAAAACTTCTGAGCAGGGTCATTTTTCTAATTATAGGATGGTGAGGCTGAAGACTCCAAATGCCCAGGCAAAGGATGAAAAAAAGTATCCAACTGAATAAATAAATCTCTTAAAGAAAAAGATACTTGTCTGCCAAGAAACTTAATATGAGATGTTGAGAGTGCAGTTCTGAAAAAGATTTAATTGGAGATATACTCCTAAGAATATGTAAATAGTCTTTCCTTTCCTTAACTAAAAGGAGAAACAGATGCCAGCTCTAAGATCTGAGACCGAGTATGAAAAGTACTGAGGCCTCTAAATGTCATTTTAAACATATATAATTAGATTCTTATCTCGTTAAGAGGTTGTCCAGTGCTTTTTCAAGTGGAAGGTATGAACTCTTTAGATACACTTTACTGCAGACAATTTGATTGTCTACTTTAAATGTGGTAAAAATTAAACACAGTTTTTAAAATGTAATTTCAAATTCTAGGTGGCCTTAAGACAGTGTGGTGAGATGCCAGTTTTGACCAGCAAGCCTTATGGCACTCACTAGTTTGGACCTATTGATTAGGAATCCAATATTTATTTAGTGTATGCAGACCCCAAGAGTAAAGAGTTCAGCAATGGCATGTGGACTTGACTATGACTTCAGTTATAAAACTGGATAGATTAATTTGAGTAAAATAAGTAAATGCATTTTAATTAACTTACTGGTACAGTAGTTGATGGAACCTTAATTCTTAAAGATGAAGGACATTTCCACAGGGCTTGGGATCAGTCAATAAAAAGCTGCATATATTTTTGCCCTTCTTAACTTTGGTAGGGACCATCAAGGAAAATGCTGAATCATAGAGCAGAAATTAATGTTCTCATTAAAGGCTCAGTTACTGCCTGACACTACAGTCTTTCATTTACATGAGGACATTAGATAATTCAACAAAAATTAGTGCACTGCACTATTCCTTCATCACCCACCAACAGACTAAGACTCAAGAGTTTGTTTGGGGCAACAGCTCTGGCTCCTGTTTTTTTCTGTAAGCCATGACATAAAACAATTGTGACATTTCTGATCCAGTAGGAATTTGTAAGTACCAGAAAATGCAAACAACTTTCACTCCACAAATCACAGGTTCAGGTAGGAGGCTCAGACTTGGGCTTACTTTGTTCAGTTTTGGTTACTGCAGTAAATCTGAAATTAAACCAAGGTCTCTAGCACTGAGTTTCCAATGATGCCAGGCTAGATTTATGGTTCTGGGAACAAACCATACAGTTTTGCAGAGATTGTGGTGTTGCCATAGAATCATACACCCAAAGAGTCTAGTCCTGTTCCTCTGCCTGCTCTGAAACCTCAAGCCTTTGGATGCTTGTCTGGCCTCTTCTTAGCGGCCAGTAATGGCGATTCTTCTCCAACGTTCGTACAAAAACATTTAGACAATGAAAATAGGATAAAATAGACCGGCTCCTTTGTTGGTATGCCCAGGTGTGGCTCAGTTGCAGTCAGTGTAATGTGGCTGTGGCCCCTGTGCAGTGAGACCCCATCTTGCATGAAACGTTTCCATCCCACTGATTAAAAAAAATCAGTGAACCAGTGTGTAAAAAATGATGGGGAAATGATGGAAATGAGTCCCTTTCTCTGATCTTGGGGAAAATCTTGGTATAAAGCTTAGAAAAAAACAGTAAATTCTATGTTTTCCAAATAAATGTCCTACTGTTATGAAATTGTAACAAAATGTAAAATTTCCCAAAGCTGAAGTTTTCTAAGCATTCTCAGCAGAAGTTCAGCACAGTTCTAGGAAGACATTTTTTGCTGTTTTTCTTCAAACCCTCCTTCTGCTGGATGTGCTGCTCAGCTCTGCTTCAAAGCTGCTTTAAAAAAGCCAGGACAGAAATGGCAAGAGGATGCCATTGCCCACAACCCAACCAGAAACCTGTCTTCTGTACGTTCTGAGCAGCCTCGAACAGACAATCAGGGAGGCGTAAGGATGCCTGCTTCTGTTGGGTTTTTCTGTGTGGCCTTCCGTGTTGTCCCCAAATTCAGACTGCAGCCGGACTGAAAGCGCTGCTGCTTCTGCTCACTGTCATCTGTACTAAACTTCCATCAATCCACCCCATAATCCCAGTGTGCTGCTCCACTGCTGTACTGTGCTTTATGGAATCAACAAACGTTCTGCCTGGCCAGGAGAATATCTGGGGGGGTTCCTACTTTTGTGGGGACGGTAGCACAGAACCTTGTGTGGGCTCTGCTGGGGCAGTGCAGACGGGTCGGCACCTCAGCGCGAGCTGGAAGCATCACCTCTGCCTCTGCTGTCTGCCTCAGCTCAGATCTCCCACATGGTCCTGGAATGTGCCTCTTGTCTGCTACCCGGCTGGCTGGGGAAGTTTTGAAAAGGTTTAATTTAGCTCTCATTTGAGTCCCTCCTCGCTGCCAAAAAATCTGAACTTTGGTTCCAAGCAGAGCTTAGGAATCCTGTTTCCCAAGAGAAAAGAGGAGGGGAGGACAGAGGAGAAAAAGTTGGGCATTTTAAAGGAAAGACAAAGAGATGATACCAGATAAATACATATATTTTTCATTTTAAGGGGACAGTTGTTTTGTGTTCTCAACTGCCTAACGCTGTAGCATGAAAGATGAGTGATCTGCTCCAAAATCTGGGGTAACAGCGACACTTTGTGGCCAGCTGCAACCACCCACACGAGGCTTTCCTGGGGCCTCTGGTGGTTTTAGCAGTAGGGGACAATTTTCTGGCTTACCCCTACCTGACACGTGGAGCTGTTCCACCTCCAGCCTGTGCTCTGAGGAGCACCAGCGGGGTCCCGCACATTGCTCATGCCAGGCTCTGCTTTGCAGCATCCCCAGGGCACAAGAGCTGCCGCCCAGGCATGCAGTTGGGGTTGGAGCCCAGCCAGGAGGATTCCCGAGTCCCTTCAACGAGTCTGAGCCTCTCCCCACGCTGCCGTGTCGCACCCCTGAGCACGGAGCAGCCCAGCTCGCCTGGCTGCACGCAGTACGGGCATGGCAGGGCCAAGCCACAGGAGGTGTCCAGGCCTACAGCAGTGAGAACCTGAAGAGAAGGCCTGGGAGCAGCTCCTGCAGGCTGTGCCACGACACCGAGACATTTATATACGTCCAGCTGTGAGCGGTGTCTGGCCTGCAGGCCTGCCATGGGCGTAGAGCAGAAGCAAGGTTCTTGCTTCCCAGACTACCCAGGGACTGTTGTCTTGCCTTGTGTAAATCAGCATCACGCAGCTGAAATCAATACAGTGCTGGTCAATCTTATCATAAACTCATTTCACAGAACACCTCCAGGGATGGGGCATCCACAGCCTCACATTATTGGAAGTCCAGCAGTGCTTGGTGCCTTGCTTAGAGCCCTGAGCCCTGTCTCGTGTGGATGCACAAGAATCTCTGCTTTCATTTCTAGTAGCCCCTGTACTTCTGGGGGAAAAAGCTTTATAGTCTGACCCAAGCTTTCCCTAAGGACATAAATATCAGGAGGCAAACTGGAGGAAAATAAAAGTTCAGTGAGTTTTCTGTTGCATTTTAAGACTTTCAAAATAGTGTCATTATCCTGGAGTTCCCCATGGCTGCTCTGCTAGTTGGATGGAAATTAAATTAAACAATTTGCATTGCCTTGGAATTTGCTTTAAATAGCCCTAATGCAGTAGTATAGATAAGGAAATAAATTCTTCTTTCTTGTAAGAGAAAGACAAGTATTAAAAGCTACATATGCTAAAAAACAATATATGCCATTCCCTGTGACTTTTCCCTTTTTAGACTGCTTTTCTCCTGTTCAGTGACGTTATATACTCAGCTACCTATGTAAAACATGCAGAAGCTTTGATCTTCTTGCTAGCTCAGATAAGTAGTCTAAGATTTTGAATTTATAGTTAATAGCTTTTGGTGCCATCTCAATAATTAGACAAAGCAAGACACTTTGTGTACAGATAAGGAACAATTGCACAAAGTAGCAGCTCCAGGGACCACATTTGCAGGAAGAGATTTGTCTGGTTGTGGCATCTATGACAGGCGGTTTAACAGCCAGCTGTCAGGGGAGAGAAACCCTGAGACTCCTCAGAAGATCAGCAATGGGACATTTCCAATGATCTAGCTGACCTCAGATGTCAAACATAATCGGGTTAACACACCAAGCAGTGAACTGCCTCAAGCTGTCAGCTCATTCCAAAACTAACTCCCTAAGGGCTCGGTCCCGTGTCGTTTACTCACCAGTCAGTGGGGCTACTGATAGAGGAAAGGGCTGCGGGAGTGGCCACTTGGAAGTATAAACAGGATGATTTCTCCAAAAAGGCTTCTGTGTGAAACTGTAACGGGTCATTAATTAACTGATAGCTGCAGGCTAAGTTATGATAGCGAGAAAAAGAATAAAGGCACTCATGTCTATAGAGAAGAGGTTTCGCTGTGAAAGACACTCCTTCATGGCCACTGGCGGCCAGGGATAGCAGTGGCTAAAGACTACCAATTTTTCAGCCACGCTGCACTGTAGATGTGAAGACAGCACTGGTGTTTATGTTGCAGATGTCAAAAGATCCTAGGGAGTTGGGTATTTGAGTAGAAAATTAGAAATTCCAACTTGCCCTTTAGAGCTATAGTATATGATGAGGTTCTCTACCACCATAAAATGCAGATAATAAGGACCCAAGTCACAGATGATCTTTAGAACTATAGTTTATCAACTCTTAATATCGTTCTGCAATATAAAAGTTTAAGCTTACATTTTAGATGACAGTTGTAAGCACTCCTATGTCCTGCCTTCCTGTCCAATATGCTACTCAGTGCTGTCCAACACTAAAGATCCGTTATCTGTGGAATCAGCATCCCAAATGATTTGAAGATCTGGTGCTATTTCTGTGTATACACTATGTATAAAGTTAATCATAAATTTACATGTAATCATTCAGGATAGTATTAAGATTAGCAGATAGTCTGTAAAGGGACTGAAATAATTGCATCAGTAAACTAAGCTAGTGCACATCCGCAGTTCTCAGCAGAGTACAATGTCTCCATATACATGTACACAACCTCAAATAACGTTTTATAAAAAGGAGACTAGGAAAAGAGCTTTCCAAGAGGGAGGTTCAAAGTTATCACAGTTACAGTCCTCTTTAGCCCAGATGCTACAAAAATACCACTCGCATTTCATGCTTCATTAACTTCTTTTTGTAGATTAATCCATGTTTGCACAGAATGCTTTAAACCTAACGGCACTGATTCCATGTGTTCACTGCATGCCTTGCAGCTGAGGGCTGATTGATCCCACTCTGTCTGGAGTGCTCTGAGCTCTAGGATATAAGCTGGCCAACGGGTATGCAAACGGTATGTGCAAGGCACAGAGGTGTGACTTCTCTCTTGCCTTACTCCTGACAGATCCATTTCAGCAAAGTCACTGTAAATTGCCACCATTCTGATCTGTCTTCACTTCCCATTTCATTCACATTGCCTTGAACATATCGACTTCAAGTGCAGTCACACCTGATTAAAGCTAGGTGGGTAAAAAAAAGAATTGAGTTCAAGTGTAGCTAAACATCTTAAATACATGCTGTGGGCCAGATCTTGAGCTGATGTATTTCAGCAAGGGTGTTATTCTATATCTGCTGAAGACATAGCTTCTGTTTTTTGATTAGCCAGAAAATAGCTTCTAAAAAGCTTGGGAATATAATATGCTGGGAATTCTTCACAGACTGTTTTTCCATTAGAACTGGCTGCTGGCCTACTTACGAAGCTGTCTGACATCAGGTATATCTTTCCTAGGAAGTCTCCATTATCTGATAGTGGTATTATTTTTGTGCCAATGATTGAATTGAACTATTCTGTTCTTATTTCAAAATGAAACTATTCTAATGTAAAAGCCATGCATGGATAATATCCTTTAATTCAGGTGGCTAAAGAGACTTCCTTCTGTTTTAACCAAATGAACCTAAAATTTGAGACAAGTTCAATATTCAAGCAAATCTATTCCAAAACAGCTCACAACTCACATGAGAGCAAGCTGATCGGGTGGCCATGCGAGGCAGTGGAAGTAAATACTGATTCCGTTGACACTGGTCTAACTTAGAGTTACATGATAAAAGTCATAAGAACCACTTCAGTCACCTCCCGGTCAAGATCACAACCACCAACCATCTACCAGCAGCATTTGGTTCCAATTGAAAATTAAATCTTACATCTCTATGAGCAAGCACCCTGTCTGGCTTCAGCGACAACTTCAGGAGCAAGGAGGGTTTGGGGAGGGTTTTTTGTCACTGAGCAGAGTTGAGGAGAGACTGATGAGGTGTTATGCAGAGATACCTCAAAGCAGCAGATTTTTGGAAATCCTCAAGCTATCAGGCTGTTCTCAGGGCTGGCACAAGTTAGGCAACCCAGCAGGGGCATGTAAAATCACTAGGCCCTTTTAAAATACACCAGTCTTCATCCACCTAGCAGACATATTGGGAAACCAGGCTAATGTAGAAAGCCTCCAAAGTTCTACGAAGCTAAAAAAGGTACTTATTAGTGCCCATAAAATCTGTGTGTGTAGTGTAGGATTTCTTCTTCCATTGAGCAGTGGAACATGCTGTACTGTAGCTTTCATCCCCAAGAAACAGCTAATGATGCTATGTTTACAAATAGTTATTAGCAAAAGCTAACTGTCTTTTGCAGTTTTGGTACTGAGCCAGGCTCCCTTTTGGTTCTTATTCTAACAGAACCGATGCTGTCTGTGATGTGTTGCTTTTAAGGATGAGTTAAGGCAGAGAAGGAAACATTTTTGATAATGATGCAAACTTTGTAAATGGTGTGGTTCAGTTTGAAAGAACTGAGCTTTAGGTTGTTTGGGAACCAGTCCAAATCGGTTTGAGCCACTCACAGAGATTAGTTTACAGGCGTTGCTTTCAGTGTTATCTTCCAGCAGGACTAATTAACATCAGTGAGATAATTTATCAAATATCTGACTTCACCTTGCAGTTAGAGACCATGAAAACAGAAGTTCCCATGGAAACATGTTAAGAATGACTGCAACCCATTAATACAGCTGAAATGGACTTTCAGCTTGACTCTAGGAAGATGTAAAAAGGTATTGATAATCTACCCCTGGAAGCTGAACACACTGTGATACATTTATTCAGGAGTTGGATTTTTTTTCCATTTCTCACCTCCTCCCACTAGTCCTACACATGAATAGCATCCTGAGATTCTGGTGAGGACTGTAAAAATTGTGCTGGCTTTGAGAGGCAAAATCATTCTGCCCATCTATGATGACAGTAACATTTGCTAAAAACTACTGAAATGGGTGGCATTATGATGTCAGGAGGATCAGAGCCAAACGTGGTTTTCTGAACGGAGACTCTGCATGAATCTCCCCAGACTGCCCAGCAGTCAAGGAGATTATATTCTCAACTGTTAAAGCTGTTTACACATACCAACCAGCACTGACTGCCTCTTTGTGGCAAGTTGTTTACATGAATTTATTTTGGGAAAATTCCATTAGACGGGACCAAGATTTCTTCATAAATCATTGAATTTAGCTTGTGTACTGATAAAATCTGGTTAGTCATTTATTCTTCTGAGCAGTGCTTAGTTATGAGTGTTCATTATTTGTAAGGAGCAACTTACATGAGTAATATAAAAAATAATGGATCGCCTATGGCTGTTTTCAGTGGTGGATATTTTACTCTGCTGGGAAAAAGTGTATTAGAAAATGACCCTTCTTACCCATTCATCTAATAAAACAAAGGACTCATTAACTGGAGTCACGGACCTAATGTATGCTCTGAATTTTGTTAATTTAGCCAGCAAAAATCTCCCAGTGAGACACTGAAACCACTTTGAAAATGGTCCCACAGATCTGTTTGCTGAGGTCTGTATTAGCTGGGTCCTCTGTAGCAGAAGGGATCTGGCTTGAGATACTAGTGCTACTGCACTGCTCACTTCTTAATCAAAGGAGAATCGATGCTGTTGGACTGCAGCATCCTAATTTCACGCACTAGCAGGGAGTGAGTTTTCACAGTGTGCCGTTTACCAAACCATGGGAGGGATATATTTAGAGTTTGAGAACATGAAATTAATTCCTTAGTGTTGAAGAGAAACTTACTCTTTCTTTGAACTGCCATATGTGCTCACTTAGCAATTTCAGGTGAGCATACAAATCTTTCACCTGAAAAAAAAATAATATTTCTAAAATTCTGTAATTTATAAATAATATTTTCTTCTGATCTGTGACTTTTCTCTGCTAGTATTTATTGCAGTATATTTGTATAGCAATATATTATTGCTATAAGAAGATCCATCTTAAAACAAACAAACAAAAATAAGCCCAAAAAGCAAAACTAAGATGCCAGTTTAAATACAGAGTTTTGGCATGTTCAGACCCAGGATTTTGGTTGTTTCATTTCAGGCAAATGGACCAAGGTCAGATTCTTTGTCAGTATAACTGGAATGACTTTGTTATAATTAACTGCCTGCATCAGTTTACACTAACATGGAATTTGACACCCTGCCATCAAATGGAAGATGGCTTTTCATCCTCTAAATTCATACAGATGTATTAATCCAACGCTGAGGTTTGGCATAATCTCTAATTTTATATAGCACATTTCTTCTCCAAGTGCCTCACAAATATCACTCAAATGCAGCCGTGTCTGGTAGCGAAGTTAGAAACATTCCACAATGCACACCAAAGAAGGCAACTCAACGCCTCCTTTTATTAAAAATAACATTAATTCAGAGAACCACGGTTTCAATTGTGTTGGAAATATTCAGTCACTCAGACTAACTGGTATGAAACTCAGTTAATGAGGTGTTTAGTTGCTCGTTCCAGGATCTGTACCTCTGCTTCAGGCAGCCTCTGTGTCTCTTGGATGATTCCAGATCTTTACCTTGAATTAATAATTTGCACATAAGAGATAATCTTCAGAAGAACTCTTACTGTAATGCCCCATAAAGACAAACTGATTATGCCTTGTGAAAAGGAGGCTGTTCCCACAGAAGTTAGATGATGGTAAGCAGTTGGCAGCAAGGAGAAGGAATATTTCTATACAGAAGAAATATTTGAAATATTTGGTGGTGTTGAATTTGTTGTTCCACAAGGTGTTATCTGCACCTTCACCAAGAAAGTTATTGTGTCTGCTTCTGTGTCCTAAAAGCAGGAGTCCTCTGAATAAGGTCTCTGTGTGCCGATAACTCTGATGAAGATTCAGGCTGTCCTCTCAAGGTAAAGGAGGTAACACAGAAACCTGCCTGGAGACAACAGGAAAGGCTGCGATGCCCCAGGTGGTTCATAAATTAGTCTGCGTTAATTCGGTCAAATAAAGAGTCCTCCCTGCTAAGGGGTTTGAAGGTTGGTTGGGCAGCCTGGTAGAAGTGAAGTCTGTGGGTGTGATGTGGGTGTGGGTGCTGTGCTGTGAGAGCTGAGTGCCGGGCTGCCATTTACCTTGCAGTGGCAGTAGCAAATGTTAGCACATGGAAGAAAGCTGCTAATTCACTGCTGATCATCAGAAGGACTGCCCTGTGTGAACAACAGCTTTCCAGCCTGGGTTCCTGAAGGACTCTGTCAGCAACCTCTCCCTGAGAAATGCACAGAAACAGGCTGCCTCTCAGCCAGTTCAGCCCTGAACTCTGCCTGTTTGGCCCAGCAGCTTTAAGAGCTCACCAGCCACATCCAAGCATTTGAGCCTCCCTGAAAGAGCAGATGCTGCAGAGGCCAAGGACTTGGGTGCGAATTGGGCCCCAAACGAGTACACTTCCTGCTTTGCTTTCACTTAGCACAATGTGGGAAGTTCCTGAGTAGCAGCAAACTTCGGGCCAAGCAGCTACTTAATTTTTTTCTCTCCCTTTATTGATTGTTTGCTTTAAAAAGAAAAAAAAGGTTGGCAAACCCAGTGATCATGAAAGCCCTGGATGGATCCAGATGTAGTGTGGGCAGGATTTGCGTGAGTGCCTCCACAGAGCTCTGCCAGTGCACTTTTGTCCTGGCCAACTCCTTCTATTCCAAACCTTGGCCTCTCCAGCACAGACACTACCAAGTCAGGAAGAACTGAGACGTATTATTAGGTGGTTTTGAGCTGTGGATTCTTGCCTACAGAAAATGCTTTGCTTGCTTTCTTCCCTGACCAGACGCAGAGCTTATGCTAGGCTTCCAGAGGCAGCAAGCAGAGCAGGACTAAATGTGACTAATATGGAAAGGAAATGGCGAAGAAGGGCCATATTCACACCACTCACCAAAATATGCCCTGTGGTCGTGCCGTGCCGTGGGAGTTCCAGGAGATGATGTGCTTTCTAGAGCATTATGCAATGATGTGGCTCCAGTCTGTCTTGGGAATAGGATTCCCCTTGCTGGCAGAACGTGGAGACCTCTATCTTTATTTAGGCTGCCGCGCTGTGGCTTTCTCTGTGGTGTCCAAGCCCCTGGCTACAGCAGAACCTGCAGTGGCCTTCTGCTTTGGAGGACAGAGGTGACGGCTGTGGCCTCCCCAGCGCAGGGCTGGCAGCACAGGGCGTCCTGGCTGCTCTTCCCCTGACAGTTCCCTTCCACACGTGCTGGGCTTGCTCTGTGCAGGAGCTCGGAAGCTGTGAGCAGCAGCGCCTACTGGTCATGTCTGTTTCTCTTCATCTTCTTTGCTTTTACATGATCATTAGGGTAATTGTATGGACTGGAGAGGGCTACCGTGTTTAAATGATGAGGCTTTAAAGATCCTGTCCCTCATGGTGGGAAATCTCCTCTTGAAATGAGTAAATGCAGAAACCGGGAGGGCTTTGATGTTTCACCCAATAGACAGCAACTTTTAACTGATCAAAATTACAAGATAAGGGAAAACTCGAGCTTCCTAAAACAACCAAAGTAAAGATAAGTGATTAGAGGAAAGCTATCTGTCACATGAAATACAGAGCTCACAGAAAACAGATTCCCCTATGGCTAACGGCACGGGCTATAAAATAGATTTTTTTTTCCCTTCACAAATCATTTAAACATAAGTAAGAAATCAGTAGCTCCCTCTTCAGAACTACCCCAAGGAATAAAAATGCAGTGAATCATGGGTACTTTATTACTAGTCTGTGTGTCTATCTGATGGCAAGCATCAATGGTTTCCCTTACACAGGGTGCCCAGGGGGATAGAAGAATGCAGGGAATAGCTTACTAGCTGCTGTGTCTGTCTAGTGGCAGAAATCCATGTTTTCTTATAGAAGACACTGCGGTACTGCATGGGCAGCATTTCAGTGTGTGTGCCTGGCTTTCTGGTGGCAAATCCTAAAGTGGGATTGAAATGTTCCCACTCCTCAAGTGCCTGCTGTGCCAGCTCGGCACGGCTCCTGGGCTCAGGCCCTTGCAGAAGAGGCAGAAAGTTTGTCCTGCAGGTTGGTAAGGGGAGCCAAGGACAAGCACTGAAAGACAGAATTGGGGAGGGAGGGGGGGGAATATCCAGTGTGTATTAATAGAAATGGATGCTGAAATAGGAGTCTGTTCTGCAATGTTGGGGAGGAACAGGCAGAAGGGAACTTCCCAGGTACTGGCTGACGCTGCTTAGGCTGGAAGCACAACGAGGCATGAAGGCACACGGCTTTGTGCGCCTCACCGGGTGTCCCAGGAAGCTGCTTCTCTGTGAACCTTGACACCAAGGAAGGTCACAGGCTTGGCTCCCTGTGTGGCCTGAAGTTCACAAACCACAGTGGGGTCTGGGGGGACCCAGAGCCAGTCCCAGAGGGAGAAATTTTTATCCGTATCACTGAGTGATCTCCGTGGTAGTGCTGATATATTTGTCTGTGTCCTCTTTGGAGAAGGGCTCTCTACCAGGCTGTCAGCATGATCCAGCAGTGTCTCCACAGAGCCCAGAACATCCAGTGGCACTTTAACACGTCCTGTAGGAAGTCAGCCAGGCTACATCTCCACTGGAGACCACGGGAAGAGTGAAGGTACCTAGATAGCTGTAAACAAGTTGGTGGGGACAGAGAGCAGTCCAGCTGAACCCTGGATGGTCTGATTTACCCTAGTAAGAACTGGATGAATTGGCCTAATTAATTTGCACTATGCTGGCCTCATGTCAGTATGAGCTAGGTGGTTTTAAGATGGCTCTCAAGTCTCTGCTTTACATCGCAGCATGACACAGACATGTATATGCCAAGTCTTGATTTAGAGACTGTAACAGGAATCTTGTTCATCCCTAGATAAGATACCACAGTGATTAATGGCCCTCATTGTTAAAATTGTGCATATTATGTATTAGTATAGATACAGCCATTAATGTTGACATTCTGATTTTAAAGGGTTTCTAAAGACCATGGCCAGTGATCTTAAACATCTTGGCTGCTTCTAGAGATGGCCTTCTTCTGATAATAACAGTGTTCCAAGATCTAAGCAGGAATAGCCATTTGCTCCCTAGGTTGGTTCACACTTCTCTTCACCATTGCCTTATAGAAAAAACATGATTTAAAAAACAAGCCGTATAAAATTTTGTTTCTCTAGTGATTTATTTTATTTTCATGGTGTCTGGAGACATGATGTACTCCCATACTCGCCGAGTGGTTATTAGCATTTTGCCTGGCTGTTTCTTGTGGAAAATCATAAAAATATTTGGTGAGCAAAGGAGAGAAGCTAAGTGCTTTGGTGGTCTGATCGGGGAGGGTATTTTGAAAGACTGCATGTTTTGTTTTGAATGAAGTGACTAGCTGTATCTTTTATTGATGGCAGAGACACACTGGATTGCAGCAGCGTTCTGTATTTTTCTTTTAAATCATTCTTTTCATTTAGACTGAATGTTTTGCATGAAACTCCAAACTGGTATGTTTTCAGTTTAAACTACTTCTGGTGTTTTGGTGAAGGTAAACAAGCAACCTGACAAGGCAACCCTTGGAGCAGGCTGGTAGCCAAGACCAGCTGAAATTTAATAAGACAGTTAGAGGGTGAATAATTTCTACTGTCGCAGAAGTTTGGGAGACATGGATGGTGGGTCTGAGTCAAAGGAATGGAAATCAGCCTCAGCAGGCTTTGGACCAGGCTTATAAGAGAAGGACTGGTCAGCTGAGAGAGGACAGCTTCGCAGAGAAAACATGTTAATGCTTCAGAAGTAATTGCCTAGGGAAAAAAAAGGCTGTAGTCAAACTATACCAGAAATATCCCATTCCGAATGTCAAAAGAATTCAGCTTATAGGGAATTAGAGGTATCTTTTCAGTGAAAACATGCTTCCTTGATTCAGTTTTAACATGCATGTCCTCCTAGAAAACCAATTTGACTGGATTTGCAGTGCTTTTGATCTGTACTATTATTGAAAGAAAAACAATTCCGAACTTTAATAAATTTATTGTAATCAATAAATGTGAAAGAACAAACCTAAAAGCTGTCGCTGAAATTACACTAATAGAAGACAAACTGAAGCTTAAAGTATTCAGTTGCTCAAAATCAAATGAACACCTACAAGATTAAGAGCAGAACTCGTAGCAGACTATCAGAAAAGCTAAAGCATTTCATTAAAATTGGAGATAAACTGTACAAATCCTAAATAAAAATGAAGAAAACAGCAAAAAAAATAATGTTCTCTATAAACACTCTGAGACACGGCTACTTTCATAGTGGCAGATGGAAAGTTTTTAAAGGTGGCAGTTTTATAAATAGTCCTAAGTCTCTTGCAGACTGGGCATGGAATTACTTCTGTTACCAGCGTTGGTACTGGTGTCATTACTACAGTGACCTAAAATAGCATTATGCTGTTTCTTGGAGACCCTGTAGGAGTCCTTGGATCTCAACACATCCTGATTTATTCTGCTTTTATGATTCCTGCAAAAATATTGTCTAAATTGTAACTGGGTGGCTGGAGAGCTCAGCTGCCAGCCACCCAGGGAACGGAGCAGTTGTTAACTGAGAGTGAAGTAAGCACTTTGCAAAAGCATCAGCAATGTCACCCGTAGGGGAACCATTACCATCGCTCCAGGGCCAGACAGCATACTGTAATGACACTGGGGAAGAAGTGGTCGGGCTCATAATTCTCCAAGAAGCTTCCATAAATATTTAGGTGCCTGGTCTTTTTGCTGTGTCTGGAAGTGTAAGAACATTTCCAGATGACCAGCAGAGAGGGGTTTAAATCCTAGAAGTTTGGACTCAGCATTTCACCTATCCTCAGCCTGAGAGATGCCTCTGCTTGGGGAATATTTTGTCTTCCTTCAGCAAAATGAATGGCCACCAGTTAAGCGGGTACAGGAAGGGTTGGTGTGGTGCTTTCCTATTGGAAATGGCACACAAAGGTATAATGTTGGAGCAGCTAAGTCAATCCCCCATCTGTATACTGGAAAGCATTAAAATGACTTCTTACTCTAATTCTCGTAGCCGAACAGGCAGCAGTAAGGCAACAAGTTAATGCATTGGCTTGCACAGGCAGCACCAAGACCCATCACATCAGCAGGAGCAATGTTTTGTGAATGAATCAGAATGGTGCAAATTAGGAGTACATAAATGCGCAGATGGTCCACAAATGTCCCTTACTGCAAATTAAGTCTTTTTTCCTTCTGGAGGATCCAAGTGAGTACAGATGTAAATGGATTTATTTTTATTTTATTTTATTTTGGTAACTGTGATTTCACAATACCTCATGGTATCACAAGCCAGAATTTCAACTGGGGAGAATGATAGTGGCAGACTGGGTAGTAAACTGGCCCCACGTCTTTACGCATGGGTTTGAAATTAACACTTGCCTCTTTATAGATCTATAAGCAACACTGGGTTATGAAGAACCATTTATCAGATGCAGATTTACTGGGGAGGCAATGAATGCCTTAAACACCAGCATTAACCTTTTCATACTTACCCTTGCCCAGTGCTGACTACATTCTGCATTCCCAGGTCCTCCCATCAACTCCAAAATCTCGGGGTTGAATTCTGGGTGAACAGCTAGTGTTGTTTCTTCAGGCTTTGCCTTCAAAATAAGTTCTGTTTGCTTTAGACATAACAAATAAACACAACTTTAAACCAATTATTTTTATATCTATTTTGAAGAGCAGTGAATTAGTTAACCCTGGTGGTATGTACAAGAGCCGTTTAACCTGAGGCTTTGACCTAGCCCAGCATCAGAATGAACATATGACCGTAGCTGTTCTTCCCATAGACTTTTCCTTGCAGGCTGTCAGCTGATTCAGGGAAGCATTGGTGCACCATTTCAAAACTCTTTCCACAAAGTGGTTTGCAGGGGGTTGCATAGGGAAGCTGAAATTCCAAGCTGGAAGCTCAGACCTTCACATGTCTGCCAGTTCCAGCCCAGAAAGAAGGCAACTTGGGTAAAGCAGAAAATTTGTAACACAGTCAATATTCTGTCCGTGTTCTCTATTAGTCGATATTCTGCATCAATCCCCTTTTGCTACAGTCCATGCTTCCTGTCTCTAATGTATATGCATACACACATACACACATGTGTTTTGATTTGCTACTTCATTTAACTCCTCTGTGCTAAGAAAAATACTAATATTTATTTCAGAACACCGTAAAGCTTCTTTTTTTCTGCAATGTCTGCCCTCTGATTCCAGGAGAACACTGTCATGTGAAAGAACCTATTCAAAATCCATTGCATTCCCGTCCTTTTAATTTATGCAGTCAGACTTACACTGTAACTTCACATATCAGTTCTTGTCTGCTCTTGAGTTCATTTGCTTTCATAGCAGATGGAGCTGCTGAAGTGGCTGCATACATACCAGCCTTCTTACACTGGAATGATATTGTCCCTAGGTGGGTTTCCTTGTAATTGCCACAGATCCTTCCAAAAATTCTGGCAGAGCATGGAGCACATCACAAATTTAGCAAATGTGAGCCTATCAGATGATAAAAGCCTGCTTGTGCTGCTCTTACTCGGTAGGAGTAAGAGCTGATTCTTCACATGCCCCAAATGAAATTAAGGGGGCTACTCAAAGAGGCTGCGGTTACACGGTCACTTTAATCTGGCATAAATCTGGCTGCTGCTGAAAGGGGTGGTTCCAGTCCTCTCTCCCCTCTTCCTCTGCACCCAGTCACTTTTCTCACCCACTCTTGTCTGGCACCAGTGTTTATGTGGCTGTGCAGCGAGCTGGACCACAGAACTGATCCAGCTGAATATCAACCCAATTAAAAGAAAAAAAAGCATAATTAGTTTTTTAGGGTAGTACAGCCACATGAATGCTTGTGCTGGCATAAGAAAGCACAGAAATGAGTGTCTGGGGGAAGAGGGAGTGGAAGAACTGCATTTCAGTAGCAGCCCAAAGGGCCATTGAAGGATAGCCTGATTAGACTAGCAGCATCCAAGCCACACAGATGAAACTATCTAGGCTAGGCTGTGAACTTCTCACATTCCTGGGTAACTCCTCTGCTCCTTTTGCTGGAGCACCTTTCTGTTTCTCAGCAGCCACTGAGCACTTTACAGTTTTCAGCCATGCTTTGTCCTGGGAATCCTCTGTCCATCTCATCAGCAGTAACAGAGTTATTTGTGTTGCCTTCTTTTACAGTTCGCAATTTCTACAATTTCCCAGCAATACTACTCCCAGTGTGTCAAATTAATTCAAATTCCTTGTTTGTGCTCATTTTTCCTCTTTACCACAATGTGCATGCCATCCTCAACTTTCCAGAGACCAGTCAACCAAAGAAAAACAAGGTATTTTTTCCCAAACTATCTAAACAATGAGTACTTCAGTTCTGTGACACGGCCCAAAGATCATTTCCCAAGTTAGTGAAATATTGTCCTAGTTGTACTGGACTGACTTAGGGGCAACGCAGTGTACGGTTGAGTTATCCCAACAGCAAAGCAGTGCTTCAGTTGTGGCTCCTGGGTTTGCTCCTTTCCAAAAGAAGCAATCCGTGTTCGCATTGTGCTTGGCTCCGACTGCATTCCCCTCCTTGCCGCCTGGCTGCCTCGGTACGTGAGGGGTGCCAAGCCAAAATTCCTCAGCTCCCCTTCCCAGCCCACCCGTCTGTGTGGGAACAGGGAGGGCCACTGCTGGGACCTGCCGTGCCGGCGGCCAAGGTGAGAGAAGAAAGGGAAAACTCACACTCCCAAACTCTGTCACAAGAGAAATGTTCTCATAGCCACTGCTCAGGCTGGGCAGGTTCAGGCTCATGACAATAATCCCTTTTGTAGCATCTGTGACTTCTTTAATACAATGGGACTGTAAAAAAAAAATCAAAATAAACTTGTTTGTGCACATTATTGCAAGACTTGAGACCAGCAATGTGCAGACAAAGAGGAAGATTGAACCCAGTAACAGAACAAAATAATGAGGACTCATCCTGGAAAGACATCTATCTGCCAGGCCAGTGTTTTTGCACCTTTTTTGTGTTTGTTTCAGTTTTATCACTGAGCTGCTGACAACTATTGCTGCTTTGATGCACCTTTCTGAATCCATTTGTCTGGTGCAAAACAGCTTAACAAACCCCCCACATTTCAGCCTCCTCTGAGACATGGGCTCCAAGGAACCTAAAATCTCATTAATGAAAAACAATCTTTAGGGGGTAGACAAGGTATTAATGAGGTAGAATTTTGGACTAAAGGTATTACATTGACCTGTCTTGAGATCCAGTATCGCTTTTAATACCTGCAGTTGTGAGCTAGCACCAGTTGTTTCTAGGACAGCCTTATGTGCCTGCTTTCAGATGCCAGCAGCTTCCACTGCCTGAAACAAACAAACCAACATTTCTCCAAATACCAATGAAAAGTGGCCGGTTTCAAATCCTTCTACCATTGCTTCAATTGTAATAGGCAAGAGTTGGTGACACTTGCTGACATTAGTATCCCTGTATTCCACAAACCAGTCCATTTGGTAACTCTAGCAGAATTTGGGTATAAACTATTACACAGATAGGTCATATTTTTTCCTGTGCTGTAATGGAGACTAGCAGCCATTGATATCCATGACATCAGTTTATCCAGGTTTATAACAAATGAGTCTAGCAATTCAAGCGAAAATCCCTTGGAGGAAAAAAATCATCCTGAAATGAGGTTTTATTATCAGATGCAACCTCTGAAATCAATTTGGTAGGACTTGTCATAGGGAGTGGTATCATTTTACTAAAGTCTGGTCTTGTGGGAGATGCTTGCACTATTAGGATAAAACGTAAGGTGACAAAAGGTGATAGGCTTGCAGCTTTATTGTAACCATTGTCTGAGATAATTTACATATAATTTAACAAAAGATTTTAAGAAACAAACTGGAGGTCCCCTCAGAGAATTGTCTTTGTGGTTTTAATCAAAATATGGGGGGAAGACACTTAGCTTCTTTTTATTTACAAAATTGTAGAAAAATTGTGATGTTTCTTTCTTTTTCCTTTTCTTTTTTTGGTAGCCTGAAATGATTTTGTATTCTCTGAGCTGCTCTGGTCTGTAATATTCCCTCCTTGCTCTCGGAGCTAATTTCCATTTTTTTGTCTCAATAAATGATTGTATTTGTATCATCTCTAGACAGGTCACAGGAGGTACATTGAGCACACACTGGATACGTTACACATCTGGTTTATATCCTCCTCCACTGAGCCACTTCACATCCCATAATGCTGTATTTCTGCACTGTTGTCATATATCAAAACACAAAGAAAGATGCACAGACAGTGGAGCTAAGTGGACACAGCAACATAAGGCAATTAAAAAATCAGTTAATTTAGAATAGCCATTTTCCTTTTAAGCACAGTTCCCAATGCTTGAAGTAGAAGCAACATCAAACTGAAGAACCATCCAACACAATGTAAACTCCCACACTACACAAAAAAAGCCAATAAACTCAGTGTTCTGGGTCTTCTTTACATCAGCCTGTTGGTATTTGTATATAACTGTGAGAGTCTTATTTTAGCAACAGAGAAAACAAATGTACATTCAAAAAAAATTTCCGGTGGTCCCTCATTTGGTATGATATGGACTAAAAGGGAGATTGCTATGCTAGCTATTTTCTGTAGATCTCTTCCCAGTGGTCCATGGACCATAACTCAGGGGCTTCCAGAGGGAATAATGTATGCCCTATAGATGACCAAAGGACAAATGCAATAGAGAGACAGGTCCTCGGTGCCTTCAGCCTGGCATCCACTGCCCCTTCTCTGCCAATTCATCTGCTTTCCTCTTGTGAGACAGGACAACAGCTCTGGAGGAGATTCGGAAGGAGGCACTGCTAGTGTGGGCCAAGAGATCCTCAGCGCAGGAGGAAGAAGATGAGGGTATGGACTTCATGCTGCCTTAGGCTTCCCCGTCTGGCACAGTCTCACCGTGAAAGTCCTTTGTCCCATAAACAGGTTTGGTTTGGCCTGTTATGGCAGTGGAAACCTTCTTGGGGTTCATTTGTCAGTTTGAACCTGTCTTTACTCTGCTCAACGCGTCGGAGC
This sequence comes from Anas platyrhynchos, assembly GCF_047663525.1. NCBI lineage: Eukaryota > Metazoa > Chordata > Aves > Anseriformes > Anatidae > Anas > Anas platyrhynchos. The sequence continues at coordinate 5,871,904 of NC_092605.1, forward strand.
AGCGCAGTGACACAAGGCAGGCAGGCTTACAGCCGCGTGCAGGCCCGATGCCTTCACTCGAGGTGGTTGTGAGGCAGGCAGGTGATGCCGGGGGGCTGACCCCCTGCCTGACAGGCTGTGGCCATCTGATGGACAGACAGATGAGCAGACAGCTGTGCTGAGCAGCCCCAGTGTAAGCAGGGTCACTGGTGGTCTGTGTGTCAGACCTGGGCCCTGTCACAGGGGCAGCTTTTTGTGTCCGCCTTCCTGTCCATTCACCCACCCCCCCAAACACACATGCACGCCTGCACGTACACACACCCAGTTTCACTGCAATTTGTCCCCGGATTGAATTAAGCCAAATGAACAAAGAGCAAAGCTGAGAGACTGTTTCCGCACAGACCGTAGGCAGGGGCTCTGTGCTCTCAGAAACCAGCCCTCTGTTTGTCCCTGCTCGCCTCACCTGATTCAATCAAAGCACAACGAAAGGTCTTCTGTTTCCAGCCCTAACTCCCTCCTATCCCACCCCCTCAGCTTTCTTCCACATGGATTCTTTCCAACTTTGCCCCATGTTCTCCAAAATGCCAGAAAGTGCAATTCCCTTTTTTCTCCTCTTGAGTAGGCATTAAAGCTGCAAGCAAAGACATTTCTGTCTCATCAGGGACAGAGAGAATAACTGTTCCAACATGCTTTTGAAACAGGCACACATTTTGAAGTGCACGTCAAACTTTATGACACTTCTAGAATTGTGGATTCTATTCTCCTTACATAAACCTTGGCAAAGCAATTTTCCATGTCCGCATGCATGCAGACTGCCCTGTTCCTGGGTTTGGGGAGGCTAGGTCTTCATTCATTGAGTGGCACATGGTTTCTTAATGTGAGCTTGGATTTTTGGATGTTTGCATCTTCAATTTTAGCTGACGCTTCTAAATAAGAACATAGAATTTATGGAGCTTTTCAGTTAAATGCAAACACTTAGTGCTAATTTGAGCAAAATTAAGTTACTTTATTTACCAATATGTGTAGATCATGCAGTTCATTATTCCACCCTAAAAATTTTAGGCCAGTTGAAGTGATGTATTTATAGTTCCTAAGTACCCCAGACTAATAACAATCAATTTGAGCAGTGGCACGCATTGTTTGTGTGATAGCAAAGGAGATCAGAAGGAGAGGTATGTAGGCAGTAAAATCTGATCATGAGGCAAATGAAGTGAACAATGTTGGAATGCTGATGTTATGGTAAATGCTGATCTTGATTTTCAGTAACTACTACAATTGTTTGCAACATCTAATCAGCACTGTCACAACGTGGGTGAATACAACCAAGCACTGCAATCTACAGTTAGTAAGTTTGCCTACATAATATGTAGCCTCATTATACAGGGAGACGTTTGTACACTGCTTGCTGTAGTGGAACTTGAGTTTTAATAGGGAACATTAGGCACTTCTGAAAACGAATTACAAAAAAAAAAAGGAAATTACCAAAACTAGCATAAGCTGATAAATACCTAGAGTCATTTGTAGCCCTTTTCCACTTATAATGCTTTTTAACCATCTCCTACGAGTCTGAGGTAGCCAAAGAGCAAAGGTGAAAATAAATGAAAGACATGTGCGGGCTTAAATCGGAGCAACAGTTAAGGAAAAAGTGACCTTGCTGTCATTTCATATATTTCCTTGTCTTATTTAATTTAAAAAGTCACGTTTTAAAAAAGCTTGTTTTGGTACTTCTGTTGTCTCTGTGCTTCTCTGTCTGTGCTAGTGATTTACTGTGTGTAACACAGGGCTGTAATCCATTTCTCTCTCTGCTTAGGCGAGTTGTTCTGGGCACGTGTGTCCTGCTACTGAAAGACTGGAGCCACAGGTGCTGTTCACTTCAGACCTGCTCTTGAGAGAGTGTGGTTTCGACAGCAAAGCACACGGAGCAGAATTAAAAGCCTGGGAATAAATTAACTAGGTGGCTTGAACATTTGTCATCCCTGGTAAATAGGAAATAGATGAGCAACCAAAATGATGGAAGTAGCCTCTTTCTGCCCCCTGGCAACCATGAATTTCAGACCATGAAGGATGATGATTCCTTTTCAAAGCAGAACTGGAGGTATGTCAGCAGTCTAGGTGCATAAATAATGCTGCAGCCATTAGTAAGCCCACTGTATTGTCTGTGCTAGAACCCTGCCTCCTGGGGATGGATCCTAGACAAAGTTAAAGCAACATCCTCTGCTGAAATCTACTGTCAAGCTGTTTTCATTGAGGGAAACCCCTGCTTCTTTTTTGGATGGGATGAAGTACTGTGAGTACCACTGGTGTGGGTGACCTCAAGGTGCAGCTGGCATGATTACTACACAGGCTGGCTTGTGGCAGAGCTAAATGAGATAACCACAGTATACACCCTTAGACGCATTAGTAGCATTGGGTAAGAACACTAAAGTCTCCATTTGCAGGTTAACCACAACTACAGAATTTAGCAGGTGGAAGAGGCTGTGCTCTAACTTGTGCTGAAGTATTCCCGGTTCACTAAAGCTGGCATGGAGAGAGAACTGAGACAGTCCATTTCACTCCAAAAGTTTGAGGTGAGAAAAAGATGTTTTTGACTCCAGAGGCCGTCATAAACTATTGCATCTATGAACTATTCTTTACTCAGGTAGAAAGCAATCACACATAACATCTGATACAATCACACATAACAAGTTCTGTAGGCATCCACCAAAAAATAAATAAATTGCCTTACTATCAGCAGAAGGGATTTTGATCTTTGACTCTATTTTTGTGACTGTTCACTTTGCTGAAAGTCATTGCATTGAAGTGCCTTTTTAGAAATGCTTTTAGTCCCAAAGCCATATTAATATTTAAAATGTTTTTTCTCTAGCAGTGCCACAGCTGTGCAATATGAAATAGAAAACATTTTTTCTCACTTTCCCTGGGCATCTCTAAAGCATCAAATGGTAAATAGAGAGAAGGAGGGAGAAAAAGTAAAAATGAAATATTTTGTTTCTGCTATGGCTCTTATCTAAAACACCAAACACCAACCGTCTGCCAAATCCCCTCCAGAGCTGTAGATTTCATGTTAGCAAAACTTTGTGTTTCACCAAAATGCATCCAAATACTCAGGACTTGAGAATGAATAACTCTGGGCAGAAAAGGCTCTTGAAAACCATAATTTCTGCATCTGGAATGCTGAGATGCAATTCAGATCCATCCACTGTTAAAACATAAACTTAATTTCTGTATCTTAAACTACATAAAAATATCTGTAAACATTTGTATACATAAATAAACATAGATATAAATATTATTCATTTATTTCTTTGTTTTGTTTTTGCTTCTATATGAAGTTTGTTGCAGATTTGTTTCCCGTGAGACTGAAATTGTGTTTTTTACAATTGAAAAATGAATAAATGTACATGCATGGTCAGCAGAGCTGAATGCAGCAATTTATGGAACACCATGTTGTCCCATGCTACCTCTTGCCCCCAGACTTCAGCCTGGCCCTCCTTAGAAATGGCCATAAATATCAGAATTGGAAACAGGGTATGTCACTTGTCTTGGAACAACTCCCTCCCTAAAAAAAAAAAAAAAAAAAAAAAAAAAAAGAAGTTCTATGGTTTCGTGTTGAGCCTACACTGTTACACTGTGCTGGATTGCCTATTTGCTACAATAAAGATAGTTATATCAGCTCAAAGTTCATTGAACCTTTTCTGTTTTTACTGTTTTTCATTTTAGTACACATCTTTACTCCCAGTCCTGAAAAAGGATTAAAATGCCGGAAAGGAGACAGATCACTCAGCATTTCTAATCACATACCAGAAATCTCAAGACACATAGTTCTCACAACATTTTCTACTTGTTGTAGACCATAAAAGGCTCAGATAACCTTCTGAAGTCCACTCTGATCTCTGTAGACATTAAATAAGTTTTTGTTTGTTTGTTTGTTTGTTTTTTCTGAGAATCTAAGCTAGATTCCTACTTCAGTGGTCACATTCAATCAATCCAGTTTCCCTTCACAGTTTCAGAGGTTGCTTTTGTATTCATTCATCAAAACAGAGAAACACAAGTCTTCATTCAAAACCAGATTCTAACATTCAATACAAGTCTCTAACTACTGGGGGGAAAAAAAAAAGCCCCAAAGTATTGCAGGGAAACATTTCCATACACATTATTTCATTTCAAATTGTCATATGCATTTGCTTTATCTCATTCTTTCATGTTTGCTTTTCAGAAATATTGCAGAGAAGTAGTACTGCCATCCTAGGTAGAAGAGTATACTCACCTGTTTGGCCTCCATGAGAAGTGGGCAAGTACTGTATCATCTTAACTACGAACCAGTAATTTTAATTCTGCATTTTTCATTACCTTCACCACTGTGAAAGTGGATTTCAAATAAACAAAGTTATTGACTTGATTTCAGTGACCATTCTGGAAATACCAGTCTTAGTAATTAAGTTCTTCTAGTGCATGTTCTTCTGCAAGGTAAGGTGGTCTTCTGGAAATAACCAGTTAGTTGAACTACCAAATTGCGTAGCAGCAATATTATAGCTACTTCATATAATACTTATCAGGCTTTGATGAAGTCTTTCAGTCTTGGCCTTGCTGAAGTTGATGCTTTTAAAATCTCAGCCTTTGTTTCTTTTTGCTGGGTTGTTGCATATGTAAATTAAAGTTGATATTATTTATCTACCATTTTTTAAGAGGGGTACTACGTTTTAAGCCCTGGGCATAGACTGATCTTTCAGTACTGCTTGGTACAAAACCTAACACATAGTCCCCTAAGCTACTAAAGATAACAAAGGTAGTAAGATAATGGGTGATGCTTTCACTATATAATTTGTCTGCAGCTTACAGTTTGGGGTTACTGAAAATAGATCAAATGAGAGTCATTGTGAGAGTGAAAAACAACATCAGACACAAAAATCCATTCCTAGTGTAAGTATTTTAATGACAGACAGTAAAAAGTCACAAGCCTCTACAATGTGTGCTGTAAAAACTTCCAAATGTTTCTTTCTATGATGTAATGGGGTGCTCCCATATCATGAGGCAGACACTACAGTAACATCCACTTTCACTACAATCTTGGATCCAAAGGGGAGAAAAATTGACCATTTGCTAAAGGGTCTTTTTTTTTTTTTTTCCTTTTAATTTCAGTCATTTGACCTGAACATTTTAGAAAAGGAGTAAAAAATCAAGAGGGGAGAAGGAGGGATGCAGAATATTTCGAGTCAAATGGCCGTTGAAGGCTGTGGTGCAGTTTTATGCAGAAACAGTGGCATCTAGTGGACAGCTTTTCACATGAAAGGAGACAATGTTATCAGACACTAAATATAAAGCAAGTCAGGCAGTGATGAAAGCTAATGCTATCTTTATCTTTTTCATAGGTGAAAGATTTTCCCAAGTCTGTTGTAACACTTTTCTGTAAAAGAATTTGGAAATCAACTACCCTGCCAATTTTCCCATCCTCTGCATACAACTTGCAGAACACTTGTTCTTTGGGTTTTTTTTTCCTCATTATATTAAACCCTCTCATGGCATTCAGATGTAAATTCTAATGACTTAGTGTTATACAGATTATCAAAAATCTTCACCCAGCAGAAAAGCTAATGGCTTGCATGCATGTGAAGAAGTCTATCATTTTTCCCCGTGATTTCAGACATGGACAAATACAAACTTTCAGCTAGTCCTTGAATACACTTATTTAGGTTGAAGGAGTGTTTCTCTGTTTACTTATAGGGCCTAAATTAGTTTGTATGAATGGAGAGCTTGGCTTCTTAAATCCAGCAGAACAGATGGATGTCTTAAAATGAAATATCTTGATTAAATTCTTTATCCCCTTACTCTCTCAGTTTCCAACTTTCTTATACAGTTTTTGCTGTCCTTGTTTTGACGGATCAGGAATTACTTCAATGATCTGTTCCACCACAGAACAGAAGTGCAGCTACTTGTAAGACAGCATTTATTTTTGTGAGTTGTAAATGATGGAATTTTAGAAACACTTGTAATGGTTTTGATTTGAATCTGAGTGCAAATGTGAGTTGGCTCTTTAGCCTGTTGGCCAGATCAATCAGCCTGAGGCAAATGTGAGGTAAACAATACTAACAACATCTTTTTTTTTTCTTCTTTACAAAGTGGGAGAGAGCACAGTACAGGGAGGGACCTGTAAGCACTTCATTCTTATTCCTAGTTTTCTTCTTGTAAGTTAGGCATAGTAATACTTAGCCTTTCTATGGAGATTCATATGAGATCCCTTAATCCTTAAAAACAGTAAATAATCTCAATTCCACATTTGCAATAAGATTAGCTAAGTGTCACTGAGGTAGACCTAGCAGCTACAATTTAACCTTACTAATTATCTAACCTGTGACTGAATATAACTAGGTGGGTGTTCTGTTATTTCAGACAAGTACTTAAATAGACTTTCACTGGGTGAAATTTGGCATAATTGGGATCGGTGTGATTTTTTTCTCTAAGCAAGAGAAAACAGAGCCAGGATTTCCCCTAATGATGTTAACTTCCATGGAGATATGCAAATTGAGATCTATGTGGCTTAGAGTATTATAAATGAAGCACACAATAGCAGCCTGATTATACTTTTTTACACTCCCAGATTTAATCTATGATTCCATCTTGACATTAGGGGAAAGTAAGCCTTTGATGCTTTGAGATTTAAATTATTTCCTTGGAGTCATCCAAGAGGGCTGTCTTACTGGAAGGACAGTTGTTCTATTTCAGCCTACCAGATGCTATGTTGATGCAGTAATTATCATATGTATCTTCAATGGATTGTTTTTTATTTTGTTACTTGTGATCAGGCTCTTAGTGTGACTGCAGTGAAGAACTCTGAAAGTTACTTTGTTCTGTCCATAACTAATTCTATTGCCATTACAAATTGTAACTGTCAGGTAAAAGCCACCAAAACATTTCTTATGTTGTTTTGCAGGTATCATATGTTTAACTATATAAGAAATTCTATACCAAGGCATAAGTTTTAAAGGCACACAGGAAGAAAAGGGATGGCTGGATACATGTGGCTGATCTGGCAGAATTATAAAATAGTAGGAAAAGTTGTACACAGAAACTACAAAATGGTTATACTACACCTTCCTCCTTCTCACCTACTGATCGTGGGAAGTCGTCACTTTGAAATACTTGCAATACAAAAAGATATCACTTTGTAATACTTCACTTCCACTGATCTTTTTCAGCATAGAGTATGGGAATGTAGTGTAACAAAATAATCTGAAAATATATTTGAACCAAGCATTTATTATGAAGTAATACATGAAATACTCATCAGGCAGTGAAACATAGATCAGTGTTGCATAAATGTGTCTTCTTACAATTTTGTTTTTTTTTAACCTACAAAGCTATAAGTAATGTTTCCTCCAAAGTCCAGAAAGGTGGCCTTCACTTTACTTGAGGACTAATTGATGAGTTTTCCTTGCCCATACCTCAGAACTTGTAGGAAACCCTTAATTTATTTATCTGTGCATGCAATACCTGATTTCCCTACTGGTAGAATATATATGTTGGTCTATAATATATCTAGCCATTTATGTTTGGCAGTGTTGCCATATCACTAGGGTTGTAGTGTATTGCAAAGAGATTCAACTCTACAATGAGCACATAGCCAATGCGGGAATAACCTTGTCCTTAACGCAATCATAATACGTATCCTCTTCAGTGACCATGAAGAGACCTGCAGAAAAAAAAAAAAAAAATGAAAATATAACTAAAACACAGAGAGATTGGCCACACTAATAACATACAAGGGGCATCAAATCTTTTAAGCAATTTTCTAACAATTCTTCACCTCATTGTGAGCTGGGTAGAAGTGAGCCAGCTTTCAATTGTGTCTCAGCTGGAAGATTTTTTGAAAACTGCCAACTTACCTCCTCGGGCTAAGGTCTGGGAATTTTGTGGTTTTGTTTTTAAATAAGTGTCGGACCTTTGGCTTACTGTGGATTAGCGTAGCTCCGTTGAAGCCTACCCCAACATCCAAGTTTTCAAAGAACTTTAGATACATACAAGTACAGGTAGATGCCTAGTTGAATTTTAAGCAGATGAACTTTCTATCTTTCGACTCAGATCAGCCCTGACAGATACCACCTCTGTATTTTAATGCTTAAGTGCTTTTTAAAGTATGGCCCGGAATCTGCAATTTTTATGTTAAGAAATTAACTTTGAGTTAATTTCTTAACATAATTTCATAAATTCCTTAGCATCACTTTATGGTGATAATTCTAAGTGACAAATTTCATGTCTGTTTAGAGAACGTTAGGGGGAAGGCTTATCCTGTTACAAAAATACACAAACATGGTTATATCTTCCTTTTTGGCATCCAAAACAGCCATTAGGAATTGGAAGAGTTTAGGATTAATACTTGTATTTTACAAGCTTATACCTGTCTTATCCACCCCAGATTCACAGTTTCTGAATGTAGTGATAAGTATAATTGCGTGCAAAATACACAAGGAAAAAATAGGATGACCATAGCACAAACCTAATGTGCACGACATTCTATTGGCATGTTGCATATTGTTACCAATAGGCTTATGAGTGGTGTCTGCTTTCTGGCTGCGCTTTGGAGTATATTTTCCCATTTAATTTTATGATGCATATGATGAACAGAGGCAGTAAAGCAAATTACGCTGTCTATTACACTGATGTTGAAAATGATAAACAGAACTGGTAACCCATACAAGCACCATGAAAATGTTCTGTGTTAATGCTTACCAGCATGTGTACTAAGCATTCAAATATTTAAAAAATTAAAATTAAATTTAAAAAATCATTTAAAAAAATCTGCAGTCAGCAGATTATTGCAGATGAGATACTGAAGAACAAGCTCAACTCTTAGCAGGTCAGACTGTATCTCAGATATCTCAAGGATGAAGACTATGAGTTTCATCCTGCCACAGTCTTACTGAAAGTTAAGTGAACAAGTACAAGACTTAAATAAATGAAAAATAGTTGGAAAAAAAGCATAAGCAGACAGGAAAGAAACCAGAACAATGTCAAGCAATGTTAATAAGAACATTGTGCAGTCAACAACTTATATCCATATAGCAGATAAATGCATGACCAAATGTTTTATTAATATGAACAGAACTACATGGACACAGCTGATGCCTGAAGCTCTCATGTTTCCTGCCACTGTTCCGTTCTATTGCCAGACACCTTTCAGTGCAAGGTGCTTCCTCCAGGCATTGGTTATTCTCTCCTCTTCTAGTTCATGGTTCTGCCTTTATTCTAAAAAAAAAAAAAAAAAAAAAAAAAAAAAAAGCATGCACTGTAAATATATATATATTTATATACCAATTGCGGGGTAGCCAAAACTGTTAGATTGGATGGACTAAATCCCTGTTGCAGTGTGGGAAGCAATGTGGATTCAACCAGTGTTCAAGGAATTGTTCTTCTGATCTCTGTTCCAAGCGCTGGATGTAAAGCATATGCTCCTATTTAAAGACAAGAAAATGTAATTTAATTATGCAGTCACTCAGGTCTGATGTCAGGCCAATGAACCAGGATAATTTTACAGCATTTATAAGAGCAATGAATTTACCCCTGAAAATTATCAAACATAATGAAATGAGGTTATGAGTCGGTTTGTCCCAATGTAGCAATACTTAATGATTGACATCAGCAGCCATATTAGTAAACATATTGAGCATGAATTTTGCAATAATATTCATAAATTAAGAATTCCACATGCACATTTCTTATTGGCATATCTACACAGAAACCTCTGTTGGTCCTGGGGGTACAGAAGGAGTCTCACAGACAGGTCTGTTGCATCCTCTTTTGAAAATTGATTCCTGCTAATTAAAAAACATTAAATCTTTACAGGATCATGTGGCAGTTCTCTGAGGGGGTCCAGTAAGCACTATCCATCAGTGCTGATTGGTCTTTGTGTGATAGATAAGTAATGTGAATTTCCCATAGTAACATATAGGTTTTATGGTGTAAGCAACAACAACTCAAATTAAGTGAGCCATGTGCCAAAAACTTGATGAAAAAAGAAAATTTGCTTTTAAAAAAGTTACAGTCTCAATACATGTGGGCTTATAACCTTTGTGTATATAATATATATTTTTTTCAAAATGTACCCCATTGCTTAGCACACTGAGCGTTGTAGCAATGGAAGCTGTAGTGTAAACCTTTTACAGTGGCCAAGTATTCCTGCTGTCATCCAGTTCTCTGCTCTTTGAGCTGCTCAGAGGGTTGGTGCACAGAACAGCAGCAGGAAGCATTGGTGTCCTGCCGTATACTGTGCTCTGTGTTCCTCACCATGCAAAGGAACTTGGCTCAAAACCCTCAGTGAAGCTGCATCATGAACTTGAATAGAACAGGACTATACGACCATGAAGATGCTACATGATAAAAGTAGGGCCTCGGTCAAAGGAAGATTAAAATATGCTAATATCATAAATGACATTTTTAAATAATAAGAGATGGCAAATCTTGTTGTCTGTAAGTGAACAGGCATTTTTAGTGAAACAGCACTGTGGAAGTCAAACTGTTTCACAAAGAATTGCAAATTAAATTCCCTAGCTCAGCATGATCTGGCCTAGTACAAACAGTTTTTGCTTAAAATAGCTGAACAGAGGCAGGTTCATCCCAGCACTAACTTCATTCTGTACAAGGAATCCATGCAAAATCAGTTTTTCTCTTTGAGACTGTGGTAGAATTGTGCACAGGGATACAGTGGCCATGACCCTTCATTCACAGAGGTAAATCTCTATGTTCAACGTGGCAGGGGGGATGGATTTTTTATTGAAAGATATTTCCTTTTCTACTGAAAATCTTGACATTTAATGAGAAAAACAAATACTTTGTGTTTGGGTTTTCTTACAGAAAGAGAGTGTTGCTGTATAGAAAAAAAAAAAAAATCAATTGTAATTTCTCATCAAAAGAGAGCTCAACAAAGTGTATGCCAGTCCAATCATGGTAGGATGGAAAGTGGCCAGGATATAGCAGCAGAGGTCAGTAATCAAATGCTTCTCTAGCCTTAATTCCCTCTACTCTCCACATGTACAAGTGTAACTGCCTGTAATACAGAATGTAACTTGATCCATCTTCTCTGTTTTAGTTATTTTATATTTAAGATATTTACTATATAATGTACTATGTAATCTTGGGGGTATACCAAACATAAGCATGGATGGGATGTATTCCCACCAATTTGTGAAAACTACAAGGCTTACTTAACAACAGCATGGAAACCAACCCAATCTTGAATGTTGTCGGCTGTCGTAAAGCCCATGCCTACTTGTTTCTTGGCTCTGTTGTATAGCATTACTTGTACAAGATTGTTAACAAGCATAGTGTAATATTCTTGTGACAGTTTTGATTTGTTTTGGACATCACGGTTGACAAAGTACGTACATCAGAAGTGGTGTATAGCCAGCCACTAACTATAGGAAAGAGAAAACCACTTGCTGTCTCCACAAGCCTGGCAGACAGTGAGCTCAGTCTTGGGAGGTATATAGTTCTCTTCATGCCCTATGGGTGTATAGCGCTCTTCATGCCCTATGGAGTTCAGAAGTGTTCATTCAGCACCTTGCTAAACTGAGCTCCTTGTATTCATCATACATGCACAATCTATTGTGTGCTTTCTGGCTTCTGTGGTTTTTGCCTCTTCAGAACCATGTAATTCTTGCACAGTTTATTTACTTTGGAAAGAAATAGGCACTAATTTTAAAATACCTTAAGTGGCTCTTGAGAAGTGCAGAATTATATGTTACATCTTGTCAAAGCAAGTAAAACAGAAGCCTTCTAAATTCTTTTATTTATTTCTTTTGTTGTAAAATAGTTTAGAAATTAATAAATGTAAATATTACTTGAAAAAATAATGCTGTTGCATTAAGCTAGCAGCTAAAAATGCCTACAATGCCGTAACAAACTATCCAATCTGTAGCATTCATATAAAAGTGAATGAAAGTAAGTGATTTTAACAGCTAGTTTAAAACTACCTCAATCTCCACACTGACCACTGACACCTGCATCTCCTTTCTGCCTTGAGTGCAGAATGTACTGTAAGTGGAAGACATTTCCTGTTATTTAGTTTTTCAGGAACAACCTGATGAACTCCACATTTCTAGAAATGAAAAGCCACTTTCTTCTCAATAATTTAATCGGCATTTTTGAACCGTGATAAATAATTTCCACGTTCTGCAAGCATACGCTTCCTGAGCAATGTTCAGCACTTTCAGAATGCTATGTGACAGTAATTGAAAGAATGCAAAGGAGATTTTTAATATTTCGCAGAGTTCAGCTGCTTTAAAAGGTGACATTCATAACTTACTGCTTAGAATTACATGTATAGAAATCTAATATTAAGCACATTTTTCTTTTTTTCTTTCTTTCTTTCTTTCTTTCTTTCTTTCTTTCTTTCTTTCTTTCTTTCTTTCTTTCTTTCTTTCTTTCTTTCTTTCTTTCTTTTAATATAGTTAATGTAATTTAAAAATATCATAAATCACCCTCATTGGCTCATCAGGGAAACCAGCTTTTCTTTGTCTGTCTTCACGACGAGTTCTCAGAATCTGTTTGGCTTCCTTTTCAGTCAAAATTGGTGAAGTGTCTAAGGAAAAGCAGAAATTAGTTATGAAATTATGATAAAGTTAATGTTTTACCTGTCAGTTGTAAAACCAAATGTCTCCAAACCTTATTTTTGTCTATATACAAAGTGTCCTTTCATTACAGCCCCTTCCCAGGGGATATTGCATTCCAGGCGATATTAGTGGAATTTTAAACCATTTTTTTTAACTTGGGCTTTCTATAGTTTGGTTCTATCAGTATGAAACAAACTGTACATATTAATGTTACTATCTAAAATGAGAAAATATAATAGCACCATCTAACCAATAACATTCGTAACTCTTCCAATTCTTTGTTCTTTTCTGCATTGCTTTACTTTTTAGAATTATTTGTCTAAGTAGTGAGTTAGAATTTGTTGCAAAGGAGAGATTTAATTGAACATTTAACTTTCAGGACCTTGGTAAAATGATATTAAAATTGTAAGCTCATAAAATAAAGCATTTTGGTTTTAAAATAAATGACTGCAGTGTGCTAATGCAGAGAATAGAATATCTAATACAGTAGCACAACTGTTAAAAAACAAATCATGTCAAGCCTGTAATATAAAAATAGTTAAATATTAAAAATGAAATATGAAGATAATAAAATACAAATTACTAATATTATGCTAATATGCTCTGCAGCTATACTCTATAGTTACATACATATACAGTTTTATTTTATATAAACTCCTACCTGTAAAAGTGGTCATGAGGACCAGAAAGAAGATAAACACAAGTAACTTCTTCATTTTGATTCTGCTTTCTCTCAGTCTGTTCCAAAATGAATAACACTGACTGAGGCATTAGCCTATTTGAAGTAGCTACGTCAGTCACAAATGTTTGTTTATGCTTTAACTAATTTGACTTATAGTATGATTTTGAAGACATCTGGCCTGAAGTTTTGAATATGGCTATTATCTGTTCAAACATTCTCAGCATAACTCTGTTCCTGAGGGAAAGAAAATAGAAGACTATTTTTCCACTTCAGGTTTCTGAGTTATGCTGGATATTTTAAATTTGTGAAAATAGGACACATTACCTTTCATTTAGCATAGCAAGCCATGGTTTCAGGTGCCTAAAAAAAAACAATCCCTTTTTAAAAGACACAATTGCCTATTACTGAATGCTAATCTTAGAAGGGGCCTTTTGTTAAAAATTCCTCTCTCTAACTTTACTCCAGCACAGAAGTATGTATTAACCTGATTTAACTCTAGCAAAGCCAAACTACCACTGTGGAAATACAAAGAGAGATTTTCATCAAATTAATAGAATCATAGAAATGAAAACTCACATAATTCTTCTTTTCAGGACAAGTTAGTGGAAAATGGGATTATAAATGACCTCACTATTTAATACAGTGTGAACTATGAATGTGAATTTAACAGATGTTTCCAGAGAGCTAGTTTCTACCTTCAGAAATGTCACTGGCCATACATCTGAGCAGCACTATTCTGGACGTAGGGCACCAGCATCACCAAATTGTAGGGAAATAAATACACATCCATTTGAATATATCCTTTGAAACAGTCAGAATTCATCAGCCGCTCCCATACAAAGGACATGAGCAAGTAGCCTTTCCCCTCAGAGGGAAAGGTGCAGCACATCCACATCCCTGCTGCACCACAGGCTGCCAGCCTAGACCCTGAGCAGGGCTTCTTGTTTCTGCCTTTTTTCTTTCCGTGGAGAAGCAGTGTTCAAGCAGTTGTGTCTGTGCAGCATTTTCTGTGTTCACAGGCTTCTGAGCAAACCAGTCAGTTTCAGCGAAACCTGGCTGAAAGCTGTGGGTTGCAACAATACTAAGAAACAGAAAGTTTCAGGAAATCAGACAGACGGGTCAGATTGAGGTGCTGTCAGTGCCGCTCGACCAGAAACCTGCAGGGTGAGCTCAGCTTTGGTGAACACCAGGGGCTCCAATGAACACCAGAGACCTCTCCTCAGCTCACTGGGCTGGCTAAGTTCAGCTGCTGATGTCAGTACCACGTTGGTTTGTATCAGCCTGTGAGCCGTGAGCTAACGTGGGGTGCCACAGGTGTGAGGACTGGACCAGAGTCGAATTAGGTGACGAAAACAAAGCAGAGCAGCTCAGTAGTTGGGCCTTGAAAGAAACAATGGACAATTCCTGGGTTCTGTATCCCATCGTGTCACGGAACTCATGTTAATGTCAACATGAGGATTGTCCAACTGTGCAGTGCGTGCATTTCCAGCATGTTTTAAGGTACCGACAACCTAAAATCCAAGAGATGTGATGTGTACTGTATGGATTTAAGTAACTGTGAAGTATTTTGTTGTCATAGCTGAAAAAAACTTGTAGTTTCTATTAATAGCAACCATTGCTTTATTTTTAGAACTGCTCCCGGGAAAGCTTCCCAGCACCACGTGAAAGAATTTATGAGCAAAGAGCCGCTACGGGTGGGGCAGCGAAGGGACAAACACTGCGAACAAAGGGATAAAACTCAGCGAAGGGCGAACCAGCGTCGGGGGGGGGGGGGGGGGGGGGGGGGGGGGGGGGGCACTTGCGACAAGCCCCGCCCCTTTCTACAAGTCGCGACAGTCGCGACAAAGCCGGTGGCGGCCAGGCCCCACTTCCGGGCGGCGCCCGTTGCCTGGGAACCGCCGCTTCCGCTTCCTGCACCCCGCGCATCCCCGGCGGCCGCCGGCGCGGAGCGGAGCCCCTCGGCCCCGTGTGGCCCCGGCCCCGGCCCCGAGGAGCCGCCGCCGCCGCCAGCAGCGGCCGCCAGCAGCCGAGGGAAGCGGGCACGGGGCGAGGGAGGTTGGAGGGCGGCGGCGGAGGCCCCCAGCGCATGGTCTCGGCTTGAGGGGGGGCGGCCCGGGGCTGGGCCTCCCCCACCGAGGGGCCTGAGGGGAGGCGCGGGGCCCTCGTAGGAGCCGCAGTCCCCGGGGGCTCCGTGCCGGGGGGCGGACGGCCTTGTGCTAGGCGGAGGCAGAACCCCTGATAGGAGGCCAGCAGCGGCATCCCTCTGCTGGGTGCCGGCCCTGAGGGCACGGAGGTGCTGAGGGAGGGGTTAGAAGATGTTTCACGAAGCTGCTCGTTGGCTGCTGGGCCCAGGCAGCCGTTCCCGGCTTCGCCCGGCTGTCTTCTTGAGGGGTTAGGCTGGGAAGACCTTGCTGGACGAGGAATGGCGGGCACGGAGGGCAGAAGCAGCTCTTCTTCCTCGTCCTCTGTCGTCGCGGACTGGAGCTTGGTGTTTTGGACTCTGTGTTCCGTCATCGTGCCGGTGCTGATCACGCTGTGGTGCAGCTTCCAGCGGTCCCGGCGGCAGGTGCTGATACGTGACATCTTTCGCAAGAGCAAACACGACTGGCACTACACCGATCTCTTTGGTCAGCCCTCCTACTGCTGCGTGTGTGCTCAGCACATCCTCCAGGGTGCTTTCTGCAACTGCTGTGGGCTGCGTGTCAGTGAAGGATGCCTAAAGAAGGCTGACCAGCACTTTCTCTGCAAGGAAATTATGATGAGGAGCGATGGTAGAGCCCACAGCTCTATGCCGCATCACTGGATCAGAGGCAACGTCCCACTCTGCAGCTACTGTGTGGTATGCAAACAACAGTGTGGCACACAGCCCAAACTCTGCGACTACAGGTACTGCAAGGGAGTTTGGTTTTGTATGTGGAAGTGTGATGCTACATCCATGTTTAATTAACTGCAGTCTTTTAAGAACACATCGCCACAAAAACAATTTGAGAGAACCTAAAATGAAGTGGGTGCCTGTGGGTTACCTGACTCATAAGTTACGGGCAGGATATTGCATCTTCGGTCTACTTGTTGTCTTGCTTGCATTTCTCCATAATGATGTGCTAGCTAGCGTATAATTACCTCTAAAAGGCAATGTCGAAGAGAGCTTATGTTTTTATGGGACAGACCTAAAAAGGATCTAACACACATGTCGTTTATACAGTGAATAGCCTGAGCAATTTCAGTGGCATAGTGCGCATTTCAGATTGCCAAAATGTGCATGCATCTCTGCAAAACTGGCATCTGCTTAGTGCAGCTAGAACAAACAACCCTCCTATAACTGGTGCTTTTTGTTTTTGTTTTTTACCTTTTTAAGGCTGCTCAAAAGAAGCTAATAGGAAGTTCATAAAAGTTGCTGCAATATAATCCATTGTTACGGTTTGTAGTAAGAATGATAAAAAAGCTTTAGGAAATTGAAAGGCTCATACTGTCATTAGCAAGGCTGCTTGTAAAGTTGTCGGCATGGCACATAGTGACATGTTAGGCTAGAACACAGAGGTCGTGGTGCACATCCTGCGTAGAGTGTGACCTCTGCATTCTTAAAGGGTGTCTGCTTTTGCTCTACATTTGCGTGATACTGGGAAATTGCATGGTAAGTTAGCAGAATTCCATTATACGTGAGCATATTGTCAGAAACAAAACCTTGAGAAAGGGAGAGCATGTCTATGAGAGCAGGAAAGGAACAGGATTCTGTAAGCAAAAGGAGGAAGAATGAGAAAAGAAGCAGAAAATAGCTGACAATAGTCACTGTCTACAGTACAGGGCAAGTATCATCGCTTCTCTAGTTGTGTGCTGGATTAAGCAGAAGGACTCCAAAAATAGCTTTCACAGCTGCTTAAACCAAGGCTTTGGATGTAGCAAATAAAGATTAACATTTTGCAGAGGCTGGCAGGAGGTATTGCAGTGTTCCCTCTTGTTCTAGTCTGTTTGCAGGGCAGCTCTTAGAGTAGGTCAAAAAGCTGAGCAATTTTGCATAGCAAAATCCCATAAGCCTTGCTCAGTACCATGTAACCTTTTAGGTTTCAGACCTACGGGTATTATCACTTTTGGGAAATTTATCACCAAAGTCAATTCATGGTATTAGTAACACTTGAAATTATTAAACTGAACTCTAGTATGTGCTTTCCAAGAATGGATAGGAATTCAGTTTCTCATCCAAGCTTTCAGTGTAACTGCTGCATACAGTGCAATACGGTATTTGTAGCACTTATTTTTAACACCAAAAGTCAGAGTTAATTTAAAACTGGTATCTTTATTTTAACAAATTCAACTGTTTTTCTAGACTTTTGAGGACATGATCAAGTTATGTAATTTTCTGTAGCCAATACATCGTTGCTGCAACTTCCAGAGAATGCATGCTTTTCTCTAAAATGTGCTTAAAATATCACTTATAACAGTACAAGTAAACATAAGTAGTTCTTAGAAGTTAGTTTCTCTTTCTAAAATACATAAGCAAAATTTGTGTCATTTGTGTGAGGATTTCAGTTGTTTTTTCTTTTTCCAGATGTGTATGGTGTCAGTGCACTGTACATGATGACTGCATGCTGGATTGTTTAAAGATTGAGGAATGTACATTTGGAGAATTCAAAGACTTAATTATTCCACCATATTACTTGTCCACAGTCAACCAGCTACGTAAAGACAAAAGAACCGATTATGAAAAGGTAATTGCCTTCTGCTTCTTGTTTTTATAATGTATTGTCTGGCTTCTGCTTCTGTTTTTTAATGAAACTGGAAAACTTGATAAAGATGTAGGAAGTTTTGTTTTGGCTTGTTTTTTTTTTTACATAACAAAAAATGAGTTTATAACACTGTAGCATTTGTTCTCCCAAGCACTGTAGAACAAATCTTCAGCCTTTGTGTTGAAAGTATTTGTTTGTTTTGACTACATCAGACTAATTGGTAACTTCCTCATTTCAGCATTTGGAGGGAACTGATTACGAAGCAAGACTTTAGACATTTTCAAACATGCAGTGTTATGTGACTTACCGTCATCTTTTTGCAGATAGTACCTTATGGCAGAAAACACTGGATCCCAGTAATCGTACTGGCTAATACTCGTAGTGGAAACAACATGGGTGAGATTTTACTGGGAGAATTTAAAATTCTGCTGAACCCTGTTCAGGTAATTACAGTGAAAAACCACTATAACAAAATAACAGTTTAAGTTAGAATCAGCATCACTTTGCTTCCATAATAGTAGTAGGATCTTCTGGAAGGTCAGTAAAGGAAACAAATTCATGCAGTTTGTTGTTTTAGAAAGAATAAGGTTGTGTGCAGAATAAAAATTCAGAGGTCCCCCCACTTCCATGTTTTTTTTCTGGTTCTTTTAATAGTTGTGCAGTTTTCTATTTATAATAATACACATAGTAATTCTGCTTTGATAGTCATGTACTTATTAACAATATTTTTTTTTTAGAAATTGCAATATTTAAATCTTAATTTGGAACATGTGTTTAAATCCTCACTTTACTTGTGAAAATATTGGTGTTTACAATTGCTGTTTTGTGCTGTTGCTTTCCCTTTAAAGTCCACTTGAGATGGCACAGGATGTTGACGTTAAGGCAATTAGTTGTTCCTTGGATTTCCTGGCTGTACCTTAATATTCTCCCTTTGAAGTTTAAAACTGAATCTTAGAATACAGACTAACAGAAAACACTACACATTTGTTTTAAATACATCCCAGTAAGGCTTTACAAAATAAACCTCTTTGTATCCTGAATATTTTAAAGTAACTTTTATCTGAAGCCTTTCATCTTAACAAAACTCATGAAAATGTTACTAGATACAGACTTTTCTTAGGACTTGGTCAGCTTGATTTATCAATGGCTTTTATTCCTAGTGAAGCAGCTGAAGCTATTTTGTGACTTCAGGCCACATCCTGCTCATAAAAATCAAAACAGCTTAATTGCTTATGT
The DNA here is from genome assembly GCF_047663525.1 of Anas platyrhynchos. Lineage (NCBI taxonomy): Eukaryota > Metazoa > Chordata > Aves > Anseriformes > Anatidae > Anas > Anas platyrhynchos. The sequence continues at coordinate 5,891,121 of NC_092605.1, forward strand.
AATATTATAAATAGAGAATGTTTGTTTTACATTAGAATAAACATCTTGAAGTTGTTTATCTACGAGGCAAATCATGACTCATATTTCGTGAACCTATGAGACTCTCTATTTTCCTTTATTCTAGGTTTTTGATCTAAGCAAAACTACGCCTGCTAAAGCACTCCAACTTTGTACCTTACTGCCTTGCAATGCTGTCAGGGTTCTTGTCTGTGGTGGGGATGGTACAGTAGGCTGGGTCCTGGATGCAATCGATGAGATGAAGATAAAGGTATTGTGCTTTAAATGAAAGGATATGTTATGGTGAAATGAGTTTTGGAGCTGCTGAATTATTACACTTTAGTCTTTTACCTGCATTTATATTTTTCATCTTCCTGAATAAGCATACAGAAAAATATTTGCAGAATTGCTTATCAGGGCAAAAACAGCTTGTAATAATGCATCTTTTCATGTAGCTCAGAAAAATAAGTAAAAGCTTTAGAATTAAAAATGTATTTAAATTTGTTCTTTTCTGTAGAACAAGAAAAGAACAGATGCAGAGTATTTTATACATTATTCTTTCCTCTTTGTCTAAACAGATATATTTTGCTATCAGTAGCCATTATTAGTAATGCTGACTTGCTCTGTTTATTTATCCCAAAGCACTTTTATAATAACCTCGTAATTTTTGCCAGCTACAGTGGTTATATTGCCAGTGCATAAATGAGGGCTGTAATGTGCTTTTACTACTTATGGTGTATTCTAAATAACCTATCAGTCTGCACTGATCCATTAACAACAAATAGAAAAAATATGTTGATTTGAAAGGGAAGATAATCCAATTTACAGAGTACTGCTAAGAACCCATGAGAAGATTGAAAGTAAAGAACTACCAGGGCTCTTGTACTTTACCTAGTAATCTTTTTCTCTAGTGATAAAAGAATGTCTTCCTTTATCAATATCTCTTTTTTTGTCTGTTTTGGCTGTGAATCAATTGCAGCGTTTTTAGAAGCTTTATTTTTTTGATGCTGCTTTCATGTTAATGCATGAAATGTTGTTGTTGAAGGCCATTATTACAACTCCATGCACAATCAAATTGAGCTTCTTTGAGACTTTTTATGTACCGATAAAGTGGAAATGGAACAAAGTAGAACTATAAAGCTTAACTAATATGGGTATGTGGTTATTTGGTTTTGGAAACTTGATATATTGTCCCCAGAGCCAATATAGTTGATGAAACCTGGTAGCAAAGAAAACAGATATTCAATTGAGGCATTGGAGTTACATAGATACTGTTAAGATTATCAGCAGTAGATTGTGCTCCCTTCATTTATCTTGACTCTCAAATCCAGGTTGCCTGGCAGAAACCTCCTGTTGAAAAGTAGTAACCGTAATGCTACATTTTCCAAGTATTTTTCACAGCTGAATGTCAAAGGTCATAGTATGTCTGAAACAATTGTTCATGCTTCTCTGGTAAAGAGGGCAAAGATCTTTGCTAAAGTGGCTGTTTTGAATGTTTGTTTCTGATATTTGCTGTGTGATCAGAGGTAATTATCATCTGCTCAATCTGTTCATGACAGATAAATTTGTGTGTGTTTATTGCAATTCAGAAACTTAGATACTGACTTTACTTTGGGTGTGTGAATTTCTGTCCACAGTTGAAATGCTCTAGTATTACATGCATCAGTTTTTTTAGAACTAACATCAATCTTCTAAGAGCCTTTTTGTTGCTTATTATGGTCCACAGCCGTGTGTGTTCTTTTTGTCTCTTAGCATTCATTGCAGAGCACTTTCCCAGAGGTATATGCAATAATACTGTTAGTAACTTACTCATACCCATGGTTGCAACAAGTAGAAAATTAGGAAATCGGATGAGAAGTTCAGGCTTCTGCTTCTAGTTCCAAAGCTTCATTCTTCTGAGGGGATGCTCTGTTGAGTATCAGTAATGCATTGTTTCCTTTTTTTTTTTTTTAATTTTTCTCCTCACAATGGTTTCACATTTCCTTTCTGTACATTATCACTACCATAAGTACTTAAATGGGCCATCTGCTCTACTAATACTGCCAGCTGTACTGCACTATGTAACAAGCTGATCTGAAGATTGTTTGTCAGACTTGAACATTTGTTTTTAGAAGGTAGAAAATTATGCTAAAAATAAAGCTAATATGTAGTGTTTCTGTATCCTAGGGGCAAGAACGCTTTATTCCACAAGTTGCTATTTTACCTCTGGGAACAGGTAATGACCTGTCTAATACACTGGGCTGGGGTGCGGGTTATGCTGGAGAAGTCCCTGTAGAACAAATCTTACGAAATGTCATGGAGGCAGATGGAATCAAACTAGACAGGTAAGTAACAGTGAAAAGACAAATTCTATTTAACCAAATATTACTGTAGGTCTACTGCTACGCCACTAAAGCAGTATATGTAAAGTACACAGTGGATTAGGGAACTGCAGAATAACTGAGGTCCAAAAGTAGTCTTCATTTAGTTTTTTTGAAGTGCTTAACTCTTTTATAGTGTAGCTAAATCTGAATCTTTTGAGATTCTGAACTACAACTTTGATACTAAGTGAGAATAGTTTGCCTGCCATGCATCTAAATAATGGCTGTTGTTTTTCAGATGGAAAGTTCAGGTAACAAACAAAGGATACTATAACCTAAGGAAACCAAAGGTATGGCTTGTGATTATAAATATGGGTTCTGTGGAATATCTGTATCATTTTCTGATTACCTACTTCCCATTAAACATAGTGGCTTTTAAATCCTAATAATATTTCAGAAGGTCATGAATAGAAATTCTCTCTTACAGGTGTTCACAATGAACAACTACTTTTCTATAGGACCTGATGCTCTGATGGCTTTAAATTTCCATGCTCATCGTGAGAAGACTCCGTCTCTGTTTTCCAGCAGAATTATTAATAAGGTATGTTCGGTAAAGTGACACTTTCACCTTGTAGTTGCTGACTTGACTGAAGGCTATTTTTAAAGACTCAGCATGATTATTTTTCTGCATAGTGTGACAGAAGTTATTGCAATTAAATCTTGGTTTCATCTTAATTTCTATTGGATTTTCAGCCCTTAGGACTCTTAGTCAGGGACTGCATTACTCTGAAACAAAATGTCTTCAGATATTAATGAACTGTAGTGATATAATTTCTCTGCACAGCTTCCTTGTGCAAATGTTACATATGTATTTTAGATGATAAGCTTTGAAGAACCATAACTATACATGAGCATTTAAAATAGGTTTCATACTAACTGTCTCTTTTAACAGTCCTTTCTGTTCTTCTTTCCTTTTGTTTGTTTTGCAGGCTGTTTATTTTTTTTATGGAACCAAAGACTGCTTAGTACAAGAATGTAAAGATCTTAACAAGAAAGTTGAGGTAAGTTTTTTAACTTGCTTTTTCTTTGGACAGTCAGGGAAGTAGAGAAATTTATCTTGTGAAAGGAAAGGAAAAAAACTGTGCAGTTTACATCTACATGATACTTGTGTGAGATAGCTCTGGACTCTGGAATTTTTTTGATATTCCAGGCTTCTTTGCTATCTGCAACTTTATTTGTGGAATTCATGCCTTCGAGCTTACTGAAAATTACTAAAAACTTTTCTGGTCTTGACTCAGATCTCTGAGTTCAAATACAGATACTGAGATGAAATCTGTAGTAGACAGATACTGAGATTAAATCTGTAGTAGTAGATGAAATCTGTAGTAGAATCTAGAGACTTAAATAAGTGACAGTTCATTTTTCTTTTCTCTATTAACAGAAACTGATTACAGGTTGTGAAGTCAGAAATCATTTTTTTTTTTAAGTATGGAAAGAAAACATTATATTTGTACAGGGCCGATTTTGCTCACAGATGTTTTTTTCTTCAAGTGGAGGCCTATTAGACAAAGAGAATAATTAGCTTATGTTGAAGTACTGAATTTCATTCATGGTAATTAACTTCTGTTTGTCTTTTAAAGCTAGAGTTGGATGGTGAGAGAATTGAGTTGCCCAATTTGGAAGGCATCATTGTCCTGAACATTGGATATTGGGGAGGTGGCTGTAGGCTCTGGGAAGGAATGGGTGATGAACCTTATCCCTTGGCAAGGTATGCAATACCTCTTTTTTTTTTTTTTTTTAACAGTTCTTGTAGTGTAAACAATTCCCCCCACTAGGCTATGCTTACGTAATAAGTCTTGTCTGAAAGTCAGGATTCTTTTTGTTAGAGACTAGAGCTAAGTGCATCCCATGCATCAGGTTTGACCTTCTCAAAATGTCTGGCCTGATTAGGCAATAGAGTTGAAAAGACTATTGAAAATAGCCTTCAAAAAGTAGAAGATACTTACATCATGGAAGTCAAATTTTTGTTACCTTATTATTGTTCTAAATTTTAATTTGTATTAAGACATGTTCTTTTATAGTCTGAAATGGATATAAGTTGGCTGCAGCAGTGCTGAATTGTGGGCACATGAGACTTGCCCTCCTGTGACTTCCTTCTTTAGAAAATGCTTATGAGGCTGCATTTCTAAAATTATTTGGCCAAAGTTCTTTACCAAAATCTAAAAAAAAAAAAAAAAAAAGGTGGGGGCAATTAAAATATTTTCCTGTGGATTAATAACTGCCTAAAAAGACAGCAAGACAAAAATTTTCAAATTTCTGAAGTGGAAATCCACCAAAGGCCTTAAATATGCACTTCGAGTCTAGGAGAATAATATATCTGTGATCACCAGTAACTGTGTAGGGTGTACCAACCAGAGTATTGCTCTGTACTTGGCCTGCTTTTGTACAGCTGCGCTTCCTATTCAGTGTGACTTATTCACCGGGAAATAAATAGTTCAAACATTTGTAGATTAACAGTTGTCTTTTTTTATAGTAACAGAGAAAAGACTAATATTTGAATGGGCATCTCAGAGTTCATGAACATCACTAAAAGGTCTGCTTTCTTAATTCATAGACATGACGATGGACTTCTGGAGGTTGTTGGAGTTCACGGTTCTTTCCACTGTGCCCAGATTCAGGTGAAACTAGCAAATCCTGTTCGTCTAGGGCAGGCACATACAGTAAGGGTAAGTACTATTTATAAACCTGTTTTCCCTAATCTTTTTTTCAATACACAGCATACAATTTCAAGCACTCAGCTGTATGTTCTAAAGTTGCACTTTGCAGTTGAGCAGGATGCTTCTTTTGCGTAATAAATTTAATTATGTTATAATTAGCAATCCTCTGTTGCTGTGGTTGGTAACCTATGAGTACAACTAATTATGTATTAAGTTTCTCCCTGGCTAGTCTCGAACTGTGCAACATCAGTACGTTGTAGTTATAAAAGGTATCTTCAGAGCTACATTGAACTGCTGTGATTGTGTGTTCTTCTGTTTAATACTAGCTGATCTTGAAGAGTTCAAAGATGCCAATGCAGGTGGATGGAGAGCCGTGGGCTCAGGGGCCATGCACTGTTACCATAACTCATAAGACACATGCACTGATGTTGTATCACTCGGGTGAGCAAACAGATGACGATGCTTCCAGCGTGTCTGAGCAAGAGCATGTGAGAGAACAGACAGATGAAGAGGTATAGATGTTGTGGAATGTAATGTAATACAAAGAAGAACTTCAGCCCATTAAAAGCACTGAGAACACTTAACCTAGATCAAGGATTGTGCTGTAAGGTTCATACTTGTAAATGAACTAGGGTCGAGGAAAAAGCCGTGCTTTCACATTCATGAAAACTTTCACAGCTGAATTACCACAACTGCTTTGCCTTTTAGGTTGATAGTGGTACCCAGCCTTTCTAGCTGAGGAGCCAGTTACTCTGTCAGGGAAGGACCAGATACAGAAGCCCTTCCTTGTTGTGGAATCAGATCTTCTGCACATATACAATATAGTATGCATAAGTTTTGATACCCTTGAAAAGGGGAACAGTTGGAGTTCAGCCTGCTTCCACCTGTTATTTTCTCCAGGAATGCTTCCAGAACAGAAAAACAGACCAAGTAAAATGTGGGCTGTTTTTTTTCTGTCAACAGCCTGCTGGTCCTGTCTGCCATCTCTTCTTGGAAGTAGGACAAACTTTTTTGTGCTCCTGTGTGTGCAGTACATACCTAGTAGGCCTGACTGGGAGAGTGGAGATGTGGGGGCTCTTGGAAAGGCAGCTAGCAAGGAAAGGTAGTTTTGGACCAAAGGTTTCTGGAAAGGGTCTGTTAGCAAATGACTTTCTCAGTGGCTTTGTAAGCCATAGATGGAGTATTCCTGAGTACCCAAGATACAACATCAAAGTAATTGTACCATGACTTGCACTGAATGATCCTGTGACTGACTGCTTCAGTCAGCAAGAGATTAATTCTAGTTTTTGTAAATAGCAACATGTTATAGTTCTAGAGGAGGCTTCTTGGAAGAAAACCTGGAGCTGTCTGTTTTAGCTGTGTTTTAAAGACGGTTTTAAAGAAGTAATGATAGCTGGCAAACCTTTTTTTCTTTTTTTTTTTTTTTTAAGAGGCTTGTTAAAGATCTCGCTTTGTTACCTGGAAACAATCAATAGCAAGTCAGTCTGTTAACTGTTTCAGTTTGAATTGTGGAGATTGAGAGAGAGGTTTGCAGAGGTTAGCAAGTTCTTTTGTTCACGTGTATCATTTGATGTGTGTGGAGGGTAAATTTGTTTTCTAACTGGCTCTTAGGGGGGTCAAAGATAATTCGGCCTGAATCTTCATTTCTCATATGAATACTGGGCCAGGAAAAGGTTAGTGGCCTATCATGGTAGTAAAGGTTAAGAACACACACACACCAGTACAAGTAAACGGTCAATTTGACATATCTGAAGCTACTCAGGTTCCAAGCTTCTCAGGTAAAAACATCTTCATGTCTAACAGAAGTAAAAACCTGCTTCCTTTTTAGTTTTCCCTTAGAGATATTTTAAGCCTGCAGCACGTGAGACATGTGAGTTAAGATTTTGAGGTTTGTAACTAATAATTCAGTTAAGTCCAGTTGAGTTCTTGAATAAGAAGAGAATTTACGCTGAATGTATATTGCATAAGCTAAGATCATAAGAGAAGTTGAGGGGCATTGATCATAGCTTTGAATGTTGCTGCTTTTGTCAAACTGCCCCAGTCACTTTTTTTTTTTTCATGCTAACTGAAAGCAAAACCATTGGGTAGATTGTGTTTCTAGGTTTTGTAAAATGAAACTGTTTTTCAGCAATCTATAAAACAAAGTTTGCATTAACAGTGAAGGAACTATTTATATTTTAAAATAATTTATTTAAGCCTTGGAAATGTCAGTATTTTTAGAATCTTCAATTGTAATCATCTTTGGAGAGCATTTTTAAACTGATGGTATTCACTCTAGAAAGTGTACGTGCTAGATCTTAAAATACTACTGATTGCCAGTGAATTTTTAGTTGTCTGGATATGTGACCAGAGTGTAACGAACTGTAAAACAGAAGCCACTTGTAAATTCCATATTCATTAGCCTCCCACACCTCATCTTAATTATTTTATAGTATGTAAATACAGAGGACAAATTTATTGTTAAGTCTATATAAAATGTATTTAAAATACACAAAAACATGCAATGTTAGATAAACCCAGTATCCTAACCTTTTGTTGCTGTTGTTATGGAGGTTGAATTTGTATTGTAGCTTCAAAAGTCTTTCTAGTTATTTATTTTTATTTGGATAATTTACAGGCATTAGCATCCCCAAAATACTTAAGTTCTGTGCTATGTAACTATTGTTTACAAACAACTGACAAGTCTCTGGAAAAGCAGGGTATGTGTTATGAAGGGCAGTATTTTGTATACTTAATTTAAACTATTCAGAATGCAGTTTAAAGAGCTATCTAAAGTTGATCAGATGATTATTCGAATTATTTTGTATCTTAAGAATCTTTAACAGTTCAAAATGTTCACTTCTTAAACTCCCAACATCCTGAAAAATATGTGACGTGAAGACTTTGAAAGCTTCCTTTTTTTTTCCTCCAGTCGGTGAGCTGACTTTTCCACATCTGTTTTGCCTGAATGTGTACCAGTGATATTGTACTATGTTTGTGCAGACTAGATCCTCACACTTACTGCAGGTTGTTATGAATCCAGTCCTAAATGTGTGAAATACTCTTTGGGAAATGCAAATGTATCTAATTGAGCACTTTTGGGGGAGAACCCCCAAGAAATGGTCTTGTTTGTATTGGACAGATCATCATCCCCATCTTGCATGTGGAAGTGAAAAAGTTTGACTCTTGGTGAATGCAGGAAATGGTAGACAGCATGTGTAGCCTTTTTAGGCATGGAAAGCCTCTTGTAAAATTGTATTTATGGTATGGAGAATATTCTGTAAGTATCCGGTTCCTAAGCAGATGTGTGGTCATCCTTCTATTATAATTATATCATTGTCATATGCATGACAAAAAAAAAAAATCTTTTTAAACATACGATGTTAGCACTAGAATCTGCTGGGAAGTCTTTGGGAAGTCTTGCTGTGTCCAACACACCATCCTTTGATTTACATGTGTCCTCCTTTCCAGTATGTTGCAAATTGTCCTGAAGTTGTTATTAGTCCAACTTGAGAAAGCTCAAACATAGTACACAGGCTCCCAGATTCTAATGCTGACGTAAATGAACTTCTCTAACTTATAATATAGCTGTAGTTGCTTAATGTTGTCATGTGTGTTGTGGCTTTAAAACTGCTACATGTTTTTTTTAATGTTGTAGGTGCATAAAGCACCAGTACAAATAGCAACTGTATAGATAGCTCTTCTGAAAACAGATCAGAAACCTGAAAATACTGCAGTACGTCCTTTACCCAGAAGAGGGTACTCTGCAGCTGGAGCTCATGCCCTGTGTGGAAATATTCTCCCATGCCCTCTTACTGACTAATGTTGGGGAAAATAGTGACAAATAATGAATAGTTTCTTCTGGCAGTCTTCGTGCAGTATAACTTTGCTTAAAATGTATAGAGTGAATAATAACATATATTGTCAAGCACTCAAAAATGAATTCACTAAAACTATTTTTAAGTTTTACTGCAGTATAGGCTACCTTAACAGAAGTTTGGTCAGATGCTGATAATTTCCTTTATTGTAGGTTCTCAATCCTGTGAAATGCAAACAGCAAACTTTAACTTATATGGAGAGTCTTTCTGTGCGTGAGCTTCCTGCCTTACTCAAAGCTAGTTTGTTTACGTGTTCATTGAGAGGGGGTATGTGTGTGCATTTTCATATGCATAGAGATTTGTCATAGGTTTTGTTTTTACATTTTTTTTATCCTCTACTTTGAGCAATTCATAGCAAGGTTAAACTGTTCCAAATACCACCTGCCTTTTGTATCTTTATCCTTGTATGGACTATTTAAAAAGGTGTCTGAAGTCCAAAGGTGCATTCTTCGTCTTTAAAAACAGCTGAGGTGGATGGCAACCACATTCAGCTTTGTTTTCGTTCTACTGCAATTGTGAGATTTGTTTCAAATTAATTTGAACTTATGCTCAAACTTGAATATTTTTCTCAGCTCTGTTATGAATTGCATTTTGTTTTCCTAATGTAAAGATGGTATAGCTTAATTTATGCATGTGATAACCATGTATGTTCAGTTTTCTGTTGCCCCTTCATAGTTTTGTGTTTTCAGGTCTTGCTTTTCTTAGGCACTGAGTAACTTGGAACACTGTTTACTATAGTTAGAAGCTTTAAGTACTGTTCTTGGAATGCAGACTTGAGTTTCTCCTGGTTGCACAAGAAAATGCTACCATGTTTGAACACGCTTGGAGAAAATTGTCATCTTAAAGTGATGTTTATATCAAAAGTTTTAAAAAAATATATATATAATTTCAGCTGATTCAGATTGGGAGTTTGTTCCTTGGTACATCTTGTCTTGACAGAATTTGCAGCTATTCAGTAAGTACTTTTTTCCCCTCAGTCATTTTAACTTCTCATTTTTAGTTTGTATACTTTAGCTAAAAACATCAGTTGGGACAGTGTCAGAAACTCTGCTGAAACAGGATAGTGAGCTTCTCTTCTGTTTGTTTTATACTTTATGCCAGCTGGTTTGTCAGAAACGCAAACTGGAATGGTTTCATACAGCATATTTGTAACTCACCTTTTTTGCCCTTTCCAGTCACCTTAATTTCTAATTTACTCAGACTGACACCTGGAGAATATTAGAATGGGCACATCAGGTGTAGTGTTCCCTGTCCTACAGACCTATTTTGAAAGTACAGTTTTTGCTTTTTGCTGCTGGGGATGAATCTCCACTTTCTACACAGGTTCTCAGAATTAGTAATTTCTGGTTTAGGTTCTGCCAATTTCTTCTGGATCTGCATTACATGAACTGATGCTCACAGCTTTTTAGTGTATATTATTGTATCTAACTGGTTTAAAAAAAAAAAAGCACTGTACATTAGCTGTAAACAGCATAACAGTATCAATGCTACAATGCTTCTTTTTTACATAGGAACAAATACATTTGGTAGAGCAGCACTGAAGCCTAACTGGTTAATATACACATAAGAGTAGGACACTTAAGAATCTTTGCATGTGTTCTAACTGAAAATCCTTTTTTGTTCTGTATTTCGTATCTAGTATTAGCAGTTTTCTTTTTTTTTAAAGAAACAAGATTGTTCTTGGTTAAGAATAGACTAGGATATCTTTTTAGATTTAAACATGCTAGTAGCATCACTGATCCTGATGAATGTGAAACACTTGTTTTAAAACGTTCTGACTTCTTTTCTGAGAAACTGTAGCTGCTTCCTGAACACGGGAATGAAATGAGACCACATTTTCATTTAGCAATTAGATAGATTGAGTGAATTTACACATTCACTATTTCAGTATTGTTTAGGCTGCAGTTCTAAAAGCATGGCAGATCAAAATATCTCACTAAGAATGCTGAATACCCAGTTCAGGTTTTGGACATCTCAGGGAGAGACTTTAGGCTGGAGTAAAGCCACATGCCTCAACTAAACCTAGTGATGTTATGCTGACTTGCTTTCGCTGAGGCTCTGGTCTTTACTGTTTGAAAGTATGAATGTATTCAAAATTTTACTTTGTTTTTCATTAATGCTACCTTGTTTACTGTGCTGTATACTCCTATTGTTGTATGTAATTCATTTGTTTATTTGAAACTTGTTTGCAGATTTCAATATAAATCACTTTTTTCTTAAGAGTAAGTGGGAACTAATGTTGTGAGTTTATTGCATTCTGTGTCTTCAAAGTTTACATCCCTCAAAAGCCATTTTGTCTGCTACCAACTATTGTAATCCTTCGAGTACCTCCAGCCATCTTCTCTTTATAGGATTTTTATAGTTAAACAGAACGGATTTTTATTTTTGTAGCTTGTAACTTCAATATGTATACTAGTTATTTCTGTTTAGTAATTAGTGATTAGAATACTGTAAAAATGTGACTCTTAAGAGCTGTAACTTTAAATTAATAACTACTTAAATGAAAATACCAGCATGTTAAAATTTAAAAAAAAAAAAAGTTATTCTTTAGCTTGGAAATACTGTGATGCTGTGACTTGGAATTTGCATTGAATGTGTTTATGCATATTCTGAAATTGCACTAAAGGAGAAAAATGAACTTGAAATGCAAATAATAGATGAAAAGGTAGAATTTTTATCATTTTTTTCAACCAAGATAACATTTGGGATTTGGTGTTTTGTTTTCATGTGTTGTTTTGTTGGGTTTTTTTGTTTTCTCCCTGCTGCAGAGCCCTAACGCAGGAATGATCATTGCACTTGACAGAACAGTTGTTTCCCTATGGTGCAGTTTAACACACATGTATTACTTAGTGTCCAACCTCAGCAAAAGCCATTCGCACCTCTCCCACCTCTCTTCTCAGAAAACAAAATCTTAGAGCAAAGCTGAATGCTCGTAGCAGTAACGTGCATGAGATCTTGCTTGCAAAGAAATAGCCAGGCAGCATAATATTGAACCTCCAATGCAAACTTCTAAAGACAAAAGTTGTTACATTTTTTCTTTACATCACGCTGCTTTCAAATACATTTTTTTTTCTTTGGTTAAAAGAAGGAAGGTAGAAATGGGAGGATAAGGAGGTATTCATGTACAACTTCTACTTGCAAAGGCTGGGAAATGTCTTATTTGCTGTGTAGACACACAGCAAGTATGATTCTAGAACTTTGCATAAAACGCTGCTTTGTTTGTGCTCTTACTGGCTTAATCCCTTACTACTGAAGCAGGTGATACTAGCATTGACATGTGAAATGTGACAGGTTTACCCAAATTATTACATGTGGGTGATATGTAGTATTTGAGTAATTGGGCCAAGCTTTGTCTATAGGCTCCATCAGGTTCTGTGGCAGCACTCCACCTTAACACAAGTGAAACTGAAGAAAACATTTGTGTTTAGTCAATAGTATTGTGGCCTATTTCTTGTGTCTTAAGCTCCCAGAAGGCTCTTTTGAGAAACATCTACTCTGTATTCTTCATAGAAGTTTGCAACTATAGATTTTTCGCAGTACTGACTCTGTTACTAAATTTCCTAATGCATCTTTTTGTTGTCTTGCTATTTGTACTGTATTTCTCTGTAGACTAAAGTGTATGGATTAAAATATTTAAACTCAGTTTTTTCTGTTCCTCACTATGCACAGAAGCAAATGCAAGTTTTTGAATCCATAACAACCTAGTGATGAAGATTGCTGCCTGGCTTTAGGGGGCTGGTGTATGATAAGCTTCTTTCAGTTTCTGCCTTTCCCTTTATGCTTGTTCAGCAAGCCTCCTCATTACAGGTAATAAACTGAAACATTCAGCACATAAATGGCCCAAAGCATTAAAATTCATTCTGTCTGAGGCAACGTGCTGGGCTGCAGAGCTGGACCAGCAGCTTCTTATGTAGCATGCATGCTACATCTTTTTAATAAACTATTACTTGTGTATATGGGGCATCCTTCCTGGGTAAGCATTCACAAGTTTTTATAATGGCTAGCAGTTTCCTGCTTGAATCTTACAAAACAATTTATTTTATCACTTAAAAGGTTCTGTAGCTTTTTTTTCAAATGGGTTACAACAGGGTTGAAGGAGACGGGTTTTGTACTGTGTGGAGGTATTTACCTGAGGGGAAAAGTTGAGTTCGTATGGCTTTATAATAGATATTTTGTCATTTAAAAAACATTTAAAATAATTTAAAAAACACAGACTTTAGTAGTGAAATGAAATGTCTCAGTTGTTCTATCTTACCTTTGTCGTTAGTTATTAGGGTTATTAGAACAGTGTGTGGTTTTTATTTAGCTAAAGGGGAAGATAGGTACAACTGTATTATTTAGAAATTGCTCTTTACAGATAAGGGTTTTAACAGCAGATGTTTTGGTGTTACGTGGTATTAACATAAACTGGAGCAGGAGGGATGCTGAACACAAGTCAGCAAAAACACATGCAGTGCTTTCCACAGAAAGGGAAAACTGCTGCTGGAAGAAGTTCAGAGATCAAGTGGCTCAATGCTTTTTCCTGATGGCAGCAGATGGGTTAGTTTGAGCCTTTGGAAGTGAATAAATCCTCCTGGGGGGGCTCTTTATCATGATGTCAGTTCTGTTCCCCAAGTCCTCTCCTCTGTTCCCTGATCTAATTTGCACAAAAGAGAGAATGGGCTCTGGCCTCTTAGCTCCTAGATTATGCCACAATCAAACCTTTTAAAGACTATTTGTGTGTTGTTTCCTATTCAGGATTGGGTCAAAGCATAGATAGCAGGTTTTTCTCTTATGTGGTAAGACAATAGTTTCACAGAGCACTGAGGATCACTGACACTTATGTTAATACAAGATCTAGGTTTAATGCATTTTTAAATGTTTTTAGAACTGCTGGATTGAACTGTGCACAGCACCAGATTGAGCCAGTTTTGCCTGAAGTGTAACGAGTCACATCACAGGTAGGTGTGGGGAGCTGCGGGGTGTTAGAGAAGTGCAAGTCAAGGCTGAGGTTATCTGCTCTGTGATAAATAAAAATAAAACTGTAAAATACTTGATAATGAAAAGTAAAGTGGTTGTGTGAGGGTCCAAACAACGTTCAAGTAGTCTAGCTTTCAGCATTTGAGGGCTAAAACTGTTTTTTCAGGATATCTATGTCTTCCTGTTAAGGAAAAGCCGTAAGTGCAGAGCTGTGAAGGTGCAAACTCTGCCTCTGTTTCCTGGAGCGGCTGGGGGCAATGTGAGAGCGTGCTGCTCACCACAAGGTAACAGATGGCCATGGAGCCCCGGTGACAATGCTGCACGGATCTTCGCCTGTGCCACCCAGCAGCGCTGGGGCCCATTGTCGCGGCCCTGCTGCAAAATCCCGATTCCATGCTGAAGAGCCGCAGAAAAGAGCCTCAGTCTCTCAGACCTGCAAAAGAGCAGCTCCCCATGTCGTTCATTGAAAATATGGAAAGTGCAATGCATATAGAAATCTAATTACTGGCAGGCCCGGCTTGCCTTTTAGTATGATAATCGCAGGCCCTCACCCTTTCTTGTGCGCGGACCCCTGAAAAGTAATAATGAAAGCAGGAGTTAAACTCTTGAATCTCCATCAATCATTCGCTGTTTGCTTTGATTACAGTGACACGACTTGTGTTTGTTCCTGAACTGCACTCAGAAGCTGTTACTGATGGCGTTAAGATACTTGAAAGACAAATCTGCCCTTGTTGCACGGGGCGCTGCGGCCGCTCGGGGGTGCTCGCGGCGGGGCCGGGGGCGGCGGCGGGGTCCCGGGACCCCCCCCTTGTCCCCTCCCGGCCGCCCTTAGAGCCCGGCCCGGCCCGGCCGCGCCGTCTGTCCGCCGGGGGTGCCGGCCGGGCTGCCATGGAGGCGGAGCGGGGCCTCCTCCCGGCCCTACTGCTGGTGCTGCTGGCGGCCGGTGGGCAGCAGCCGGGTGCCGCCGACTACTGCAGCTGGAGGGGCAGGTAGGAGCCGGGCAGGTAGGGGCAGGGCAGGTGGGAGCCCGCGGCCCCGGGGTTCGCCTCAGGGACCCGCCATTCGCCTCAGGGCCCGGCCGGGGGGGCAGCAGCGGGAGCGGCCCCGGCCCCGTGTGGCGAGAGGCGACTGCGAGCCTCGGCTCTGCCCCGCCGGAGGGTTCAGCGCCGGCGTTTCCGCAGGAGGATGCTTGGCGGAGCCCTCACCGAGGGGACAGCGCCTGGCGTGGTCGGTGCCTTTCGGCCAGGGCTGCTGCTGGAGCTCGGTGGGGTTTTTGAGAGCGGTACAGCCAGAAGTAACTCTCTTGAAGGCAGCAAAATTGCACCGGCTTGGTGCTCAGCCTGCTTCCAATAAAACCATTTTTCTTGATGAGTTCCTGCCAGCAGCATTAAAAAATAAATAAATAAATAAACTTTAAAATGTAGGCTTTTAAATCTGATTTTCAGACACAACACCACAAGCTGTGCAGCTCCTACTGCGAGTCCGTGCTCTCACCTGCCCCGAGGTGGGATTTTCCAGAGAGATTAGAAAGACCTACCGCCCACCAAGCTTTTGCTGCTGTTTCACGGAGGGAATTTAATATTTTTCTGGATGCTGCAAACATCCAGGTGTGGACCTGTGGTTGGGCATAGGGGGCTGAGGCTCCTTTCTGCAGCCGGTGCAGCACCAGGTGCGAGCGGTCCCGTGGCACTGCGGCTGCACCTGCAGCAAGTCCTCAGAGGCTGGGGAGGAAAGGCAGCCCAGCTGGAGGGTGTTAGCTGCACAGACACCACCCTTACCTCTGGGCGGTAACTGCTGGACATTCCACCTGTGCTGTGGATATCGTTAGTGATGGACTGATGGTGTTGTCTTGGCAGTGGTTTGAGCTGGGAGCCCCGTTCCCGTGCAGTGGAGCAGGTCCACCTGCGCTGCACTGAGGGCTCCCTGGAATGGATGTACCCAGCGCGAGCCCTGCGTGTCGTTCTGGAGCCCAACCTGTCCAGTGCCCAGCACACCACCGTCTGCATCAAGCCAGCCAGCGACTTCCAGGGTGCCAGCATCTACGTGGAACGTGCTGGGCGGCTACATCTGGTGGTAAGCGAGGCAGGAGGCACTCGACCCCACCACGTGTCTTGCTTCAGTGCCCACACACCGCAACGAGTGGCCCTCTTCCTGCAGGCCAGCCCCCAGAAGGACATCAGCCACCGGACGGCCAGCTTCCAGTACGAGCTGCTGGGCAACCAGAGTGCTGCTGGCCCTGACTTCAAAAAGATGACACTGGTCAAAGGTAAGAGAAGGGTCTGCTTCAGGGCTCCGTTGTTGGGGTGGATCCAAGATCACATCTGTATATAGTGACAGAAGCTGGTTTGGATGAAGGGGTTTGTCATGGCAAGGGAAATCCTTCTGCCAGCTCACAGTGTTACAGGGGTGCAGTATAACCAGTTATGTGTGCTCAGATTTCCATTGTCAGGGGCATCCGGTAGGCACAGGAGCAAATTCTGCATTATAAAGAGAAACTCAGTCCTTCCTTTAGCAGCTAGCTTGGCCGTGGATATATGCAGAGCAATCAGGGTGACTCCAGCCCCTGGGAGGTACTGTCACAAAGAGCATCTGTGTGGTTTAGGAGTCGAAATACCATATTTAGGAGAAGTTTAAATTCATTAAGAATTGGTCTCCCCAAGATGGTCACTGAAAATTCAATCTTTTAAAAACACCTAAGTTGCTTGAAATTTCATTTACCTTTCTTTCTTGTTCCTGTTCGTAAACAAACAAATCTTGCACTCAATAACATTTATGTGCATATGTGCATCTGTGCCCTCTCCCCCCCCCCACCCCCCCCAATTGATGTATGAAGAGGGCTCATTTCAATTCAGGTTCTGAAAGGTTGGGACCCACGTACTGCTGCCATTGTGTCCTCACTGTCCCCAGTAGATAATATCTAAGTCAAACCTGATAACCAAGGCCAGATAAATAAGGGGAGCGTTCAAGCCACGTTACAATAGTAAGCAACTGCCCTGTAAAATAGGGAAAGAATAAATAAAAGAGCAACCATAGCACTTCTGGACTGTCATATCCCTTTTGTTAACCTGTTCAGGCCACTGCTTTGCATAGCTTTGCTGTTTGCTAGAGCTTTGTGGCATTAACTTGAGGAACACACTTATTTTAGGGAGTGCTTGTTGGCCTGACTGTTCAATACTTGATACAGGAGCTTTCAATAACAAGCAGGATATCTAATGTGTGTATGGATAACTAAAATTCAACCACATCCATGCTGGATTGCTAATGTTGTTTCAGTAAGCGATACCAGAGTATTCATGACTGTGGAGCTAAGTGTTGTTTGAAGTCATCATAGGACCCAGTTCATGCATAGATGCCTATTTTTTTTCCTTGTTTCAAAAATGGTGGAGGGTAGCAATGTGCCAGGTGCTCATGTTTTCTGCTATATCTTTTGCATGTTTGATGAGTTGTTAAAGGGATTATAGGCTGTCAGGCCATGTTGTCACTCAATGACTATTAGAAATCCTCTGTGCTTATTTCATTGTTTTGGTTGTGTTTGCGTAACAAGAATTTTGTTTTGTCTGATCATAATGCTGTTTAAAGTAGTACCTCTGCCCCATTTCCTCTCATGTGTCAATGTCAAACCCTTTAGCAATGAGGCATAGTATTGTATCGTAACTGACTGGCTTTTTTTTTTTTTTTTTTTTTTTAAAGCTATGTGCCGTCCTTGTGACAACGTGGAACTTCTTATGGCTATTTGCAGCAGTGATTTTGGTAAGCTGACTAAAGAGAAGTCATTCTGACTTTATAAATACATATTGATTATTTGGATTTATTTGATTGATTTCTTAAAGTAATGACATGACTATGCACCCTGATCTGAGAAGGAAAATATCTTTGTGAAAAACAACTTGAACTGGGGGAGGGGAAGGAAACCTGAAAGGGAGAAGCTTCCTTTCAAGGTCCTCATTTCCTGCAGGCAGAAAGGTTGTGATCTAAAACTGAGCTAAAAGTAATTCTCACAAGTGTACTGCTGACTCTCACAAAGTCACATGCCTGTAGATAACACACGTATGCACAAACGATGCATCCTATTTACATTCCTTTTTATTCCCTTAATCTATTTTTTCCCAGATGATGAATATGTCCTTTCTTTTCCCTCACAATTTGCACACTTCCTAGTTCTCTTTCTACAAAAGTAGTGAGTTGTTTGTAGTTTAGCTAAGGATTTCAGGTGATTTCAACTTCCTTCAGTGACATACTGTTTCAGTTTCAGGCTTGATGAGAAAACAAAGCAGTTAAAATGCTGATTTGGTGGTACATTAAAAACTCTTCCTATTTTATTTACTTCAATTGCAATATCACTGTCTTTTTTTTTTTTTCTCCCTGTGGATTGCTATTTGTTTTATTCCCATAATTTTACAAATTAAAATTTGTGCCTCTTAGAGACAGAAGTCCGAAAGATGAAGCTGTAGAGCTGTATCTCCGCATGGCCACAATTGTATTGCTGTAAATGTGCCTATGAACAGGTGTAAATATAGTCTGTAGCTGTATTTCCTTTATTTCTTTTCAGTGTTTAAAAGAAAACACGAAACAACTGCTTTCCTACTTCTTCCTAAAGATTGCTGTACTTCAAACACTACAGATAATTTTCTCACACCCCAGCATCATTGTGCTAACACAAAACCAGAGCATAGAGCATGCTTCCCTTAAATAATGTTCCTTAGCTGGTAATTTTTCTTCATCTAAATTAATTGATGCAATCTGTCCCATTGTTTCTACTTGATGAAGTTATCAGTTCCCATGCAAGGCACTCTCCCCTGTACTGCCTGAAAAACCAGAGACTGACAGATGTGGAGGCCCAGAGCACAATGGGGAGCATTTACACTTAGAGCAGCAACAGACCAGAAGAAATAGCCCTTTGAACTGACTCTATTTATGGCCTGACTTCCTTGCCCTGAGCTCACAAATCGCTATCATCAACTTTTTTGATTAGAGAAAATAGCTGCTAATGAAAGTGTAAATGACACTGGGAGTGAATAGGGGCTTTATAGTTAATCTCAGGACGAGGTCTTCTGTCACTAGGCCCTGAGCAATGCAGGAGCAACTTGGAGCACCAAGAACAAGTGCATTATAGCTTGTCAATAGACTTGGATGCATCTGATTAAAAATTATTAGAGAGAGAGATGGAGAGCAGAGACATCTGTTACACAAAATCCTGGATTCCCTTGGAAATTGAGTTAGATAGGAAGGTCTTGGAAATTTCAGAAATGCGTTCTTTCTGTTTCATCTGTTGTCGAGTTCTCTGTACCTGAATGAAAGAGTTTTGTGGCAGAAGTATGGCAAAGTTCCAGTTTCACTGACAACCCCTCAGTTGCCCAAAGCCCAAATGGGATTGTTTTGGGAGAAAGAGGTACATGAATCTATGTGATTTTAAATAGGGATTAAAATAAAGTTACTTGAAGAGTTCTGCATGCTGTTCACTGACTCTGAAAGTATCTTTTTCTGGATGGATAATGTTTTCTTTTGAGGGAAGAAACCTCAAACATTTAAATGAAAAGTGTTTAACAAGCTCTTATTTTTCCCAATCGAGTCATATTCTAATTCTTCTTAAATCAATTTATTTTACTGCTGTCAAAGAAGAAAACTGAGAGTCCTGTGGAGACAGGAAGGAGTTTAGTCTGTGACAGTCTTTGACTTGGAACATAAACTGAATCCCTGAGCTGACCTCTTTTCCTGTGCTTTTTATTCTTTACTGCTGATTTGCATTATCAAACAAGTTATACATTTCTTCGCGAGCGTAGTCGATTTGAGCAGTTATAAAGCATGCTTACAAGCACATAGCACTGTTTGTGTCGGGCTTTGGACTGTCCTTTGTACAGGAAGCAATGTATGCTCAGAAATGTGTCTGCCTGTAGGTGGTTGCAGTGCGAGCCATGCAACAGATTTATTTCTCCAATTATTTCATTCAGTGAGCTCCTTATACATGAGCTACTTACCTGCTGCTCCATAACCAACTCCTGTCTTCTTCACATTTAGTGGTGAAAGGATCTATCCGAAATGTTTCCCACGATTCTGAGAACCACATGTCACAGGTTGATGTCAACGTCCAGAAAGTCTACAGACAGAAAAACAGAATTTTCCAGCAGGATGAAGCAAGTGGTGAATGGCGAGGCCCTATACGAACCCTGCTACAGTGCAAGGTGAAGAAGGGAACTGGAGATTTTCTTTTCACTGGAAATGAACATTTTGGCGAAGCCTGGTTGGGCTGTGCTCCTCGGTTTAAAGATTTCAGTTTCATTTACCATGCTGCCAGAGAAAGAAGAGCCAACCCATGCGAGTTTCAGCTCAATTGACAGGAGTAACACAGGACGTGAGAGTTGAAAAAGTTTGGCCCTGTTTTTGGATACTGAATCTGAAACAGCATTAAAACCAAGGGCTAAAACTAACAATTTCACCAAAACAGGAGCCTGGAGAATTTCTTGGAGATAATGGCTCTGTGAGCCCTGTAAACTTTGACCACTAATCCATAAACTGGGTTGCATTACTTTCTCCCTCTTCAAATCCTCTTTGCCTCAAAAAATAACTGTGAATTTTGAAAAGGTTATCTTTGTTTTGTAGTTAGAAGGCAGCTAGTGCTCAGTATTAAGATATTCTCTCCATCTTTACTCTGGGCACTTACTATGTGCTTTTTCTCTATTTTTTTTCCTCTCTTCACCCATCTCCAGTTGATTTCCCTTCCATTTGATTCCTATTTATCTTCTTAACTACGAGATCATTTCTGGGCATCTCACCACTTCATCATTCCACATTCCTATGATTATAGCTAAAACCATAGTTAGCATTTGTTACTAAACCCTCAAACAATTGGTAGGTTTGCCATTTTTTTCACCTTCTGTATGTCAGTAGAAATATTAACTAACCCTCTGGAGCAGGATCACAGCTGATGTAATTCCACAATTCTCTGTTGATTTCAGCATAATTGATAGTATCGGATTTTGTTCCACATGACAAATGAGAGATACAGCACTAAGCTCATATGAACTGGTATCATTACCAGATGAGGAAAGCTCTTCGAGAAATGCATTGAAATAATCAGAAGTTTAGGTCGTAGCATTGTCTGCATTGGAATGTAATAGTAGGTTTTCATAGTACTGGATCTACAGCTAGCTCTAGTTATTGTTGAGTGCACAATAGGAAAGAGCTAAGAGAATTGGCTCTTGGAAAGTATTAGAGGATATACAGGGGTATCCAAGTACATGGCTTTTGAGAGCTGGAGATCACTGCTACATCTGAGATTTTAAATGGGGTACTCTTTGGTATTTGCACTGTAGATGTGAGAGAAAATGTGAGAGATATCTCTGTCTTGGTATAGATTAGAGGAACTACTATAGATTAGAGGTACTGCATTTCTTGTTTTGTATATTTGCTATATTTGTACATAGCAAACGTGTGTTGTGGTGGTTTTTGTTGTGTGTGTTGGTTTTTTTTTTTTTTCATTTTAAAGGGTCCTTAGTGATTTTTCAATGGCATCAATACTATAATTAATATTAGCTTTCATGGAGCATTGTTCCTTTGAAACAATGTGTTCTTTTTCCAACAAATAGGTACTTCAGTTAACAATTGGTTGAAAACCTGAAATAACCCAGTGTGATTGAAATATCATACAAGATACATACTTCTGAAGTGCATGTGATCCAGTGATTTAATCCACAGCTATGCAGGCTTGTCTGCATTGTAATGAGTAACATGAAATTCCTGCAATCGGTGATCCATAATGAAGAGATTACTAGAGCTTGTGGATGTTGAATATATTAATTCTGTTTCACTGTAGTCTCCATACATTGCATGGAGTTGAGATCACTGTTGTGACACCAGTAACATGTAGAGAGGTACCCAAATGTTTCCAAGTGCTGGAACAAAAAGCTTTGGCAGGGGAAAATCTTTTAGTTTGAATTTGTTTCAGATTTTAAACAAATACTCTGAAGGAACAAAGAAGAAAGTAAAAGCATCGCATTGTTCTTCCCCTACGGGCCTTCCTTACCACTTTGCTAGCAAATGGGAAAACAAACAATAGATAGGAAAGTGAAAGAGAAGAGCTGGGGGAAAAAAAAAAAAAAAAAAAAAAAAAAAAAAAAAAAAAAGGAAACTAGGTGAAAGTTACTTCAGAGTGCTCAGACCATTCTTGGAAAATCGAGGGAGCCAAATGTTTTTCTCTATAGGAAAAGATTCGGAAGCAAAGACCAGACAAAAACGCAGTTAGAAAGATGAACAAGTATCTGCATATTTAAGAGAGAATTTCTGTGATATATGGAGTGCCAACACTCATAAAATCCATAGTGCTTCAGTTCTTTACCCTAGGTCCAAATTTCTTCCAACTTCAAGACAGTATGTCAAGATAATAGGCGTGAGTAACAGTGGGATAAAGCTGGAAAAGATGGAAAATCAGAATCAGTGGAAGAGCAGGGATGTATTTGAAGAGCAATATAAGATCAGGTTACACACTACTTAATTTCAGTAACTTTATTAAGATTATTATCCTTAGACAGGATGGGCAACCATTATTGGAACAAGGAGCTGTAACATGCAGGACATTTTAATTTTGTCTTCTGGTGGTTTAAACTGTCAGCCTAAGGTAATACAGTGCAGTTTCTTAGTTACACAGGGCAGCAAGCAATGTTTGTTTCCCTTGCATCCTGTGTTACAGTTTCTAGCTACAGTTTCTTAGGTGTAGGAGAATGAAAGGTAAAGGGAATACTCTTCCTTGTCAAGTTAGCTTGTGTATAACAGGAGCCAACAGTTGCAGTTCTGTATGCATTATGGTCTTACCAGGCAGCAAGAAGTTGGAAAGAGTGAAAGAAAATAAATTATGCAAGCAGTCTGTACGGCACCCAGCAGAGAGTTTTAAAAATAAGTGAATATAACCAGGGATCCCTAACAGTAAAGAATGGAAACCTTCCTTTCCTGTGGTTTTCTGACATTATGGCTGCGTTGGTGGTGGGTAAACAAAGGCCGGGCAGCATTACAAGGGCATAGGGAACCTTCAGGGAATAAGGGAATGCCTAAAAACAAAGTAAGGGTGCCAGAGGCCTAATACAACTGTTTCTTTTAAGCTTTAGGGATCAGTTTCTCCAACTAGAGGTGAATGAGAATTGGATCTGAAGTGAAATAATATCACTTGTTTCACAAGTGGAGGGCTGAGGCAGCACAAGGCAATTATTGGTGGGATTTGGGTGCCTGCTCTCATTAGTGCAAGCCCTGTGATCTGAGCTAGATGGACTATGGGGAAGGGGGGTAAGTTATACTCAACCCATTTGTGAGCAACTGCAAGCAAACACGTGATGTTCTTTCTTTACTGTGGTTAAATTTAACCCAATGAAATATTTTTATTGAGGAAAGCCGGTTGAACATTTTCCCCTTTAGCATTGCAAGCTTAAGTCTTTCGGCCTCTTCCAGGAAGCAAGTGAAGCTTTTTCCATAATCCTTCTGCTCTGTAACATTTCATAAAGCAGTGGGGTCTTTATGCACTTAATCATTTGTTCTTTGCTGGATTCGTGCCCGATGTGTAGATCAAGAATCAAAAGATAGACAGGATGTTTCCTCACTTCATTGAAAGACAAAAAAGAGCTGTAAGAATCTCTAATGAGTCGGTGAATGACTGGACCAACACTATGAAGTAGAAGTTTGTGAATAGATAGTGGGGGCTAAGTTTTCTCGTCTGATTTGAACGTGGCTTGGCTGGCTTACACCCAAGTGAATTTGGCCCTTTTTGAATGCAGCTGGTCTTTCCCTTATGTCTACCTTTGCATTTTCCGCATAGTTTCAAGTGCACTGAATTTTCAACACACTGTTCTGTAGGAAATTAATTGCATGACTACAGGCTCATACTCTTTGTTAGAGCAGTGACTCATTCATTCCCTTTCTCCAATTCTATTAGTACTTTAAAGGTAAACGTTTCAATATTTTTAGCTGAACTGTAAACTCAGCTTGTCTCAAACAGAAGTGTAAGAACCCTGTTGGTGTAACAAAGTAAAATGTCACAGTGAAATGGCAAAGCTGTGGCTTTCAGAGGGGTTGGGAGTTGTAGTGAGAAGGCCCAGGAGCTGCATGTCAAAGTTCTGGGTTGAAATCTGGGTTTATGCTGAGCTTTGCCTGACTCACATACCTAATGCCTTCCATTGTCAGTGAGAGTCCGTATTTTAAAGCAGTTTTAGATGGCTAGGGATGAGAAGGACTAAGGGAGGCACTCCTGAACACGTTGCAGAATTAACTCAGTTCAGAATCACTAGCACTTGTTCGCAGCTGGACAGTGAAAATGGCTTTGAGAAAGCAGCATGTGTTTTCTCTCTGACATCCTAGGTTTTAGCACCTCCCTTCAGAGCTCGTTCTCCACTGAAATCTTTAGGCTTAACGTCAGCATGGAAGAGGAGTATTTTTTTTTTTACTCTTTTTCTGACCTTTACCAAGATTCAATCTTTTCCCGCTTTTTAATGGTTCTAATCCCATTCTGCTGAAATTTAGCAAGGCTTCCAAAATACTTGTGAAGAATTAGATTCGAGAGTACTTTTTTTCTAAACGCTTTTTTTTATTCCAAAGTGATGTGTTTTGGCTTTGCTACAGTGCAGCGATACGTCGGAGATACATAGTAAACGCTCTTGTAATTAATAGTCATACCATATTTATAATTTTGCCTCAGGATATATAATTCTCTTAGTGTCTGAGAAAGCCATAGCTCTGTTTTCAAGGAATTAGTACAGAGACAAGTACCTGAAATGAATCAGGGGCCAACAAGGAATAAGGGGACTCCAGGTATGCCATCAAACCTGTCATTGCAGCATGCCATAGAGCAGCAGCCCTCTTCACTGTGACTTTGAGAATTTGCAGCCAAATTATAACTTCATTACCAATAACAGTGCCAAGATTAAGGATTGTTAAACTGCCTGAGTATCAGTTTCATGTAAAATGAATGTATGACTTGACTACTAGATTATTTTTGCAACAGTGCTATTCCTGATCAGGTTCCTAGGACACAACAATCCTTTACAGACAAATCTGGAAGCTGCTTCTAAACTGGGGGAAAAACTGCCCCTAAGGCAGAAAAAAGACTTTCCTTCCTTCACGAAGAACTACTAGATTTTTGAAATAGAGTGTTGGTACTCTAAAAAAATACAACTTATTTTTTACATTGTGTATTAAACTTCTTAATGTTTTCAAACACATCCAAAATACTTGGATCTATAATACTTGGACTTGGATCCTTCAAGTTCTGTTGAACTAACTTAGGATCAATAATTGCTCACGATGGTATTTTCACCTAAATTATCTGCCTCTTTTCAATTAGCTTTTATTATTTTAATGGTCTCTCCTCCCACCCTTGCTTAGTGCTTTGGCCAGGCTCACATAACTGCCTATATTTTATGTAAATGGAATTGTTACACCGTAAAATGATATACAAATGTGTCTACCACGTGAAGTCCAGTAAATGGTGTGAATAAGCCCATTATTTTCAATGTAACGGCATCTGATAGCAGCCTGGGAAACACAGGGCTGACAGATGTGAGCCTGTGACAAGGCCTGGAAAAAACTGAATGAGAAGCACTCTGACAGACCACAATTAACTGACTTTTGAAATAACTCCTTTTTTTTCCTCGGTTCTACATGGCTGAGCAAGATTCACAAATTGCTGTCTTGAACTTTTTAATGGGACAAAATTGCTGCCAATGAAAGTCTAAATGACATGAACTTTGAATAGGAGTCATAAAATGACCACACCATGACATGTTTTTAACTGACATTATTTGAGAAGTAGCAGCCCCTCCATTGAGAGGGGATCAGGAAGGGGTGAGAATAGATGGGAGGGAGTCAGAACTGGGCATGGAAGCAGTCAGTTGAACAGTAGCCCAGTCCTATTTTAATGTAGGAAGAGAAACAAGCATTAAGAAATGTCTTGATAGATGTGTTCATGTGTGTTCCCAGATAATTTGCAGTCCCCTTCCAGTGTTCTTTTTACTATGAAAAAGTCATAAAGCTAAATGAAGAGAAAACGATACTAGATAGGAGAACAGACTGTTTATGAGTAAGGTGCATGCTGGCTTCTCCACGTTCAGTACGTGTTCCAGAGCCAGGCTGTTGTCAGTCATGTTTACATGGGAGCAAGATACTTTATTTGTATTGGAATTGTGTAAACTTTGGAAGCTTAGGCCAAACTGTGGCAGACCTAATTGACCTCTTAATCCCAAGAACATCACAGGACAAGTAGTTAGTGAAGGGAAGGTGAGGATTGTATTTTTCCTTAGTTATTAATGTGAATTACAGCATTCCACTGTCTGCCTCTCCTGATCCAGCAATATCATAACTGACTCTCTAGGAACTTTTCAGAGAATTTATTCCCAGAAACCTTCATCAGCTACACTCGTTCAGAGAAAAGTGGCAAAGTCAATTTGTACCTTGTTTTACAGGAGCCTTTGTTTTAGCTGATTTTAAAAACTTTATTGAGCTGTCTGCTTTCCACTGGTCCCAGGGGGAGGCAGATTGCAAGCCACAAGCCCTTTAGTTTGACCTTGCTGACTGCTATTAGGAGTCTCAGAATATCCTGATTTGGAAGGGACCCTCAAGAATCACTCTGAGACCAGCTCCTGGCTCCACACAGGACCACCCAAAAATCAGCCCCTGTGTCTGAGAGCATTGTCCAGATGCTTCTTGAACTCTGGCAGGCTTAGGGCCACAACCCCTGCCCTGGGGAGCCCATTCTAGTGCCCAACAGCCTTCTCAGCAAAGAACCTTCTGATACCCAACCTGAATCATCCCATTGCCACTTCCAGGCATCACTTGAGCAAGAAAATACTAGAGATCATCTAAGGGTTTTTTTAAACAATCCCGCTACACACACTTAGTTCTTAATTGTTATCTTCCAACTAGTGGCATTTTTGCTTACCTGAAAAGGTCTCCACAGGTGCGGTTGTTGGAGGGGATGTTCATCTCATCCTCAGCTAGAATAAACCATTACTAGTAAAGGGTGTGTAGCTCAGATGGAGACAGAGATAGTTCAGGCACGTGTCTCAATCCAGAGGACACCACAGCACATGCAGCTCTTGTCCTTTTCTCTCTTCCCCACTTCTTGTCTAACTTAGTGAGTTGTACAAATAACTGGTCTCCTTTTGCATACGATAGCATCTATTTCTGCCTCCCTTACTGCTTACTTCAACTTTGAGCACTGAACAAAATACCTCGAGTTAGAGTTTACCAAGAATATTTATTGAATTCAAAATATCATTTCATTCACTTGAAAATTTAAAAGATCAGAAATCATCTTCTCGAAAATTTGTAGGTACAACAGTAAAGCAGATGGCATAAAATCCATGTCTACTGCCCTGACAAGGCTGTCTAGCTGAAACATCTATATCAAATAGCATATAACGTACATACTGAAGCACATAGCTGATACCAGTACAATCATCAGGTTTGTACTTACATAAGCATTTATTTTTCTAACTACAGTATTTTACTGATTTATTTAATGGAAGAAGAGATTAATGCAGATTAGGGCATTCAGTGGGCAAGCATTTATCCAGTTACCATCACTTACACATTAATATGCAAATCATTCCACATACTCATGGCTTTATTAACACCAGAATTAGTTCTCTTCCTATACTGGATAATCAATTTCTTTGCAGTATTAAAAAGAGAAGTGTAATTGAAATTTATGCTCGTGTCTACATTTCATTTACAAACCAGTACAGCTTTGATACTCTTACTGGATGAGTAAAAACTTTAGTTGTTATTTGTCATGCTGTAACTGATAATTTATTCTAATGATACATCTGCCCCCACTATTTTTATATATGCAAAGGATATATTCTCTGAAACTAAGTGAAATACCGGTTTTCAGAAGTGTGACAACTCAACTGTGCATTTCTCATTTTGTTCTAAATTAACTGACCCTCATTCTACTATTTTAATTCATTCAAAGCACAAAACCAAACAGGAATCACTAGTGCAGGGGCAGGCTTGTTTCACTGCCCATAGTAAACCAGAACATGTCTTAACGTGTTACATACCCATATCACATTTAAAGAATCTACCCTTATCCAGTGTGGCAGAGTAAGAACTCTTCTCTCGTTAGCTTGAACACAGAATCATAGAATCATTTAGGTTGGAAAAGACCTCTGAGATCATTAAGTCCATCTGTTGAGTGTCACTCCATACTATGTCTAAAGAAGCCCAAAGACTTTAAAGGTTAACTCTGACACCCCTTTGAAAGTCAAAGAGCAAGCAACAGAAGACGAGAAGAGGTGGAGTTTCTCCACTGCACAAGTTGCTGGGGCACTTTGAGAAGTGAAGAGCCATGAAGGGGGGATGTCGTACACTTTCAGCACCCCACTGAGTGGGTCTGCAGCCCTATGCTATGGTTAGGAAGCCAAAGGGACAAGATTTCTCAGACCAAACTGCTCATGTCCCCACAGCTGACAAACTGGAACTGCAGAAAAAAATATTTCAGTGTACTTTTTGCTTCAAACAGGACACATCCTCCTTCCTCACCTTTCAAAATGTTTTGCTTAATTTGACAGTTTTAGTGCTGACTGTGCTTTGGAAGGCATGGACCCTTGAGGCAGGACAACCACTCCAAAGACAGCCATTGCACTTTTAGATCCAGCAAAAATTCCATATCCCATTCTGGCCAAACAGATAGACACATCCTATTGGACTTGGGCTACCTGTGACAATGTACTGAGAGTTTACAAACCAAGTAAACGGAGACACCAAAGCCTAAATCCCTATAAGTCTCCCACTTCAATCAATATGGAATGTAGTCAGAGATTCCTTTGAGCATTCCAACAATTCCCTTTCAAGCTGTCAGCTGTAGCTTTGTGTTTTATTACTCAGTCCTATCAGAGTCCAGGAATTCTCTCTGTTCTTCATGACCTACTCCAAGAAATTAGAGCTGGCATGGTAAGTCCAGAGATGTTACCAAGATACAGGCCCAATAACTATGAGATCCAAGTACCATGGTTGCCTACTAATTCTTTTAAAGTTGTAATTAAGAAATACAGAGGTACAGTCCTCTATGCATGGTGAGGACTTCTGGAGACATACTACAACCCAAAGGAAAGAACACCAGGAGAATTAGAAATCCATTCCAGTTGGGGTTGAAGTGTATTCTCCTTTGTGCTAATTCCCTCTCTGTTTCGAAAGACTCCCCTGTGTGCAGGCTTCACACACAGAGGAAATATTCTCTATGTACTGTGCTCCTCAAATCAGAGTCCCAGTAACATAACCACACTGTAGGAAATCCAGTCTCTACCAACTAAGCAACTAAAAATATGCCAGCAGAGAATATCCTGCCTCACAATGAGGAAAAGAAAGCAGGGTCTCCTGTCATAAAGTGAACGGCACATTTATGCTCCTATGCAAGCCAAAAATAGGCTCCCTGAACTCCTCAACACACAAAACACTGAAGAGCCTTCGATGTGAAGCATATTCTGGGTCAGAACATGAGACAGATTGCTTCAACCCACGAACTCTATTATTACAGGATCCACACTACTACTGTGCAGGAAATCTTCCTTCAGCAATTCATTACCTGATGATTCTGATACCATTTTCTTATCCATCAACTCTAAAAATATCTGCATTCCCTTCTGATGAGATTTGTCATACTTAATTTTATAGCTGTCACAAGACCTGAATTTACTGATTTCAATAGTTCATTCTGCAGCATCTCATTGGCCATCTCACACTAAGAACATGTATATTTTAAATCTGGACTACAGACAGTGGACTGAATATAGAGAAAGAATTAAGGTAAAACTGAGACCAACCTCAAAGCCTGAAACCTGAATTTCTCAAGGAATTCCTCGTTTCTTTCTCATGTACTGCTACCCAGACTCAAGGCTATTACAGACTTGAAAACTACATCTGGGGATCCTTTACAGGAAACTGCAGAAGCCACAGCAGCTACTGCAGCCTTTTATGAGCAGATCATATGATAACTGCTTTTGGAAGGACAGCCAAGGTTTTTGCAAACCCTTTAACTGTGTGTTTGTTGTTTTTTTTTTTACTATCATCAACATTTTACTAAATTACTATCTAAAGGTTTTAGCAATTCAGACCAAAGAATCACCAGATACTCCAAACTGCTGAAAAATTGATTTTCACCTTAAAACATTTTTTGAGACTGCTTTGACTAAGACAGGCAAGTTAATAGCTCATGAACTTGTAAAATACATGTTATAGCTACTAAGATAAGTTACTGCAAGGAATGATTATCTGCATGTAAATACCCAGGCAAACTACATTAAGATATCAGACCTTACTTTTTCATTTGGCAGAGGGAGAGAACAGTGCCACTTGAAAATACCCAGAAGGCAGGGTACAGTGCCTCAGTAAACTGGGTTTTGAATTTATAAATCAAGTTAAGCTTCTCCCCAACAGCCAAGAAAATCACAAAGCCTCCCTCGCAGTGCAGCAGCACGCCAATCTTGGTAGCCTTCACATTGGGTAAATTCTTTTCAACATCATTATGCCAGGCTGAAATTTTGGAATTAAACCACTCAATACACCAAGAACTGCTGTTCCTACCCAGGCGGCTGTCTGGCCCCTCCCGGTCCATGCTGCCATAGCAGATGCCAATGGCACAGAAGTTTTTCTGCTGCAGTTCTACTTCCCAGTAGTGGATGCCTCTCTTGAAGCACTGGAACCCCAGCACTTGGGAACAATAGGTGAAACGCTGAGGGTGGTGGTTATAATTCAGGGGGGTGTCTGAGACAGACATCTTGGTGTATCTCTCAGACAGATGCACTTTGTTATGAGCTGTGTTGAAATCCAGGGTGATGTTAGCAGCATCTGTAAAGACATGAATCAGTTGAAGGTAGTAAAGAGCAATGCAGTTTTATTTACACAGTCCTGTGTAGGCAACACATGTTCCTACACATCTTTATCTCCCTGCTCGGCTCTCCTCCGCAGTGTAGGCAGTTCCTGGGGCTGCAGTAACAGCTGCTGGGTTCAACTGCAGCTCCATGTTGCAGAGCAGGAAAACAGGGAGGGACAGGTTTCCTTCCTTCCTTCCTGCATTCCCACAAATTTCTCTAGCCACCCAAATGTATACTGGCAGCACAGAGAGATTACTGATCTGGCAGTGAAAGAGCCTACGTTTCATTTCAACGAAAAATCAAGTGGGTTTCATTGCATTTCTAGGTTCCCCTAACGCAGTCATTTGGGGGGGGAAACCCAAGTCATTACTAAGAAAACTTCAATTACACTGTGGCAAATACATGAATACAGAATATTAATTTTTACTCATCTGGCAAAATAACCACTGTTTAGTAAGGTAAACTTTCTTCCTCCTTATCCTCCAAAACTTTAACTTGTAACAACTAGTTAATAACCCCCCAAAGGCAACCTAGCTAACTAAACACCCTCAAAAACTTTCAAATAACTACAAAGGTCACATAACACCAGTGCAATAAGCACAGAAAGTTCATCTTTACATAGTGTAATGTTGATATCTTACACTGCAAAAGCTCCTCTCTGTCTTTCTGAAGAAAGCTGCTAATAAGATCTTTTGTATTAGCCGCAGTTGCAGCTTTTGATGCTCCTGCAGTTGTTGCTGCTGTGCTTGGTGCTCCCATGTTTGGTGCTCCTGTATTGACAAAAGAAAAGAGAGTTTGGCCACTTGGGAAGAAACCTTGCATGCTTAACACAGACTTAGGCTGGAGTGGATCTTGAGTTATCTGGTCTAGCTTCCTTGCTGCCAAGTAAGACTAACTTCAATATTAGCTCAGGTTGCACCCTGTCTTGTAAAGTTTTCAAAATCCCATTGCCACCAGGCAACTTCTTTCAGTACTTGATAGCTCTCACAGTGACCAGGAAGAGCCTCCTTAGAGGCAGCAGCTGAACTTTTGCCTAATACACCAATCCCGGTGATCGTCTACTTGGCATTTTAAGAGTAGTCAATGAAAACTAGAATAAGTATCCTCAAGTCTGAACTTACCAAATGAAATGGAAAACTTTTTGTCCGCTGGAAAAAAAAAAAATAATTATCTGTTAGTTGTCTTCACGCTAACTGTAATATTCTTGTCATGGCTCTTCTGAAGCCACAGCAGTAGATAAAGCTGACAGTCTAGCATGCTGAAGCCACACAGAAATACACACATACTGGAATGCTGCACGTGAAGCACAACCTACTATTTGCCTCCTATTTCTTAGGGTCATAAGTCTGGAAGGAGCTTAATTTCTACCTTTGGATACAACATGTGAGAGGAAGTGGTAATCACCCTATTCCCATGAGACACGTAGGCTGCTTCTTTTTTAGAACAGAATTGTTAGTGCAGCACCAGGAGCTGCTCGTCCACTGTGTAAAGTGATCCACAGCAAACCCCTCTGAGCGCTCTCCACACAGGACTCATGAACAGAAAGGACTGTATGTCAGGAGCTCAGTGGAAGTGACAGAATTAGTTTCTTAACACTTAGATCAAGTTGAAAAAGAGAACATGGAAGATCTTCCAAAGAGGCCAGAATGCCACATGAATACCAGCAAATGGATAAAACAGCACTGAAAGACCTGAGCATACCCTGCCACAAAGACTGTCTCCATCAGCCTTAGACTTTAAGCAAGATGTTTAAGTAAGGCCACTGTTAATCACCACTTACGGTTATCTGCCTCCTCCTGCAAAGGTTCTTGAACCTGGGAAGGTTTTTTCTCTTTGTTTGGACGCTCTTGTGAAGGGAGAAAAAAAAAAAAAAAAAGAACATGAATAGCTAATAAGCAGGATTCATTACATACAAATCCATCAAAAAAGCATAGACATTTTGCACAAGTGAAAAGTAAATATTCCGTTGCATTGCAAGGCAGAAAGGCAGTGAAGTACTGCAAGAACCAGAGGGTAGGGAAGCTCTCCTTTGCTTTACAGCCTGCACTGACAACACCACAAGCACACATGCACGCTGAGGCTAATGCACCATTGTATCCATGCAGTTTGCTTCTTTACAGCTCACACAACATCCATCGCTAAATAGCATAAAACATCCTCCCCTTCCCACACAAAAGTGCTCATTACAGATCATTGCTGCATCCCCACTAGAGTGAGCAGCTCTTGGGTACTGCTTGAGCTCTTTATTTAATGGCAAAACCTTAGGAGAGGATGATGTTCCTTAGTACTTACGTGGTCCAACCGGCTTTCTCCCAGGAACAGGTCTATTTAGTGCAGCTGCTTGAGGGGGCTTAGCTTTCCTAGCTGTTTGTTTCTCTGCAATATCAATATTTTACATTATGGTTTGTATTGCCAAGGACAATTATGCATGAAAAAGGACATTTTTTCAATCATATTTTTCAGGCATGTAATTAGAATTTATGCGATTAGAACTTAAGTGATACTTGGCAAAGTCAGAACTACATGGAAGTTACCCAAGCCCCAGTCCAGAAGATACTTTTGCTTAACCCCGTAAGTAGAGCTTCATTCTACAACATTTATACAATTAGTGCCTTTACAATTGGGTAGTTCAATCACTCCAGGGTGTTTTATGTCTCCCCCTCAAATCCACATATCCTGAATATCCTGATATCCACATATCATACATGTATATAATGAAATGTAACAAGGGCAAGCGTAGAGTCTTGCATCTGGCCAAGAACAACTCCAGATACCAGTATAAGTCGGGGACTGACCTGTTGGAGACCAGCGTAGGGGAAAGGGACCTGGGGTTCCTGGTAAACAGCCGGATGACCATAAGCCAGCACTGTGCCCTTGTGGCCAAGAAGGCCAATAGCATCCTGGGGTGTATTAGAAGTGGCGTGGTTAGTAGGTCAAGAGAAGTTCTCCTCCCCCTCTACTCTGCCCTGGTGAGACCACGTCTGGAATATTGTGTCCAGTTCTGGGCCCCTCAGTTCAAGGACAGGGAATTGCTTGAGAGAGTCCAGCACAGAGCCACAACGATGATTAAGGGAGTGAAGCATCTCCTTACGAGGAAAGGCTGAGGGAGCCAGGTCTCTTTAGCTTGGAGGAGACTGAGGGGTGACTTATTAATGTTTATAAATATGTAAAGGGTTAGTGTGAGGAGGACAGAGACAGGGTCTTCTGAGTGATATCTAATGATAGGACAAGGGGTGCAAGCTGAAACATGGGTGGTTCTGCTTAAATATGAGAAGAAACTTTTTTACAGTGAGAGTGACAGAACACTGGAACAGGCTGCCCAGGGGGGTTGTGGAGTCTCCTTCTCTGGAGACATTCAAAACCTGCCTGGACACATTCCTGCATGACCTGATCTAGATGTGCCTGCTTTGGAAGGGGGATTGGACTAGATGATCTTTCAAGGTCCCTTCCAATCCATAACATTGTGTGATTCTGTGACTGTGTCCAACCCTGCTGCATAATAAAAATGTAAATTACTCTAAGGAATAAAGGCCAAGTTGTGCCAGAGGGGCTTAGTGTCCCAGTGATCTATACTTGGGTAAGTAATGAGTAAAGAAACACTAGCACATTTTGTTCTCCTATACTTTAGAGCAGACTGTATGTTTTTGTTTGGAAATGCAGGACCACAGAAGTTGGAAGACAGTTCATATTAACCAGCTCTATTTGCTGCACTAGTTGTGGTTGTGTTTTTTTTTTTTTTAAATGATATTTCAATTGCAGTGAGAATATCCCTCACTTGAGCTCAAAGGCATAAAGGATCAAATCATAAAATGCCAGTTCTCTAAGTGATACAATACCTTCTGTTTTTTTCTCCTTAGGCTGACTCACTGTAAGCTTGACCATTTCTTTAAGGTTAATGGCAGACTGATAAGCAGTATGTATCAAGTTTTGGTCCATTTCAATTACAGGCACAAAAACCTCTTTTGTTGATGCTCGTTGCAGTGCTGCTGCTCTCTGAAATGAGAAATGGAACATCTCATGCAGACCACCTTCTGTGGCAGATGTAGACAAATACAACCAAGTTACTTTAAATGGAGTAGGTTTTGTGCATTCAGCTCAAATGCGAACAAGCAAAGGTGACAGTCAGACATGAGCCACGGCAAACTTTCAACAACAACTCAGCAAACCATAAGCAGTAATTTCTAACTGATACCTGAAGCAATGAGAAAGATCTACTAGACTTCATTGCAGTATGGAGATGTAACACATCCCTCACAGAGATGGGTTCTGTCATTCAGTGACCTTTCTGCTTGTGGCAGTAGTAGTAGGCAAGCTGGTGAGGGAGGGGGCTGCAATTTACTGGACAGAAGTTTGTTCCAGTGCTCTTTCACTGTTATCTGAGTGCTTATCAGTACACCTTTTTACAGAAGGTTCTTGCACATGATTGGATTGTCATTTGAATAAAGTGGCTGGAGAGCAGGACTGCCACAGCAGTTTTTTTTTGATTCTGCATTCTAGAAACTTGAAGAATTAGATTTGCATCTAGAGGACTTATTACCTTTAAAAACAGAACGTCATCATGTTCTGTCAGTGCCATCTCAATCTGGTCTCTGAGAGATTGAATTTCATTCTTCTTACTTCCCAGAACAGTATAAATGTAATCAAACTTAGTGCAAACTCTTTTTTCTTCTTCCATGATTACTTTAAAGATCTGGTTTTCTTTTTCTTCAATCAAAGCTTTAATTTCCAAGAACTCGTTTCTCATCAAATCTCGCTTTCTGGCAGCTGTCTCCTGAAGCAAACAAGGACAGATAGACACTGGTTTCAAAAGAACAGTTTGTGGAAGAAGTGCAGCTGCTATTACAAAAACAAACAAACAAACAAAACAAAACAAACAAACAAAAAACAACGAAGAAAAAAAAAACAAAAATGAAAGTCTTTGAGGAACATCTAAACTAATTACTTGAAATTAGAAATATAAAAGCTATGCATTCCTATTTTGTTTGGAAAGAAAAATCATTTACTCCCAAGAAATCAAGACAGTTCTTAGCCTCTGTTCTGGGAGGCTGCTGGGCAGAGGCCAGGCCAGCCGTGCCATCTAGTGGTTAGAAGAAGTGGAACTGTATCAGGCCTTCGCCAGCTTTGACACCACACACCCACTTGTACGGCTGGAGTTGTTCCTGTGTCAGCGATGTGCTTTGTGGCATCTTCAGTTAATACAGAGTTATTCCCCATCCTCCAAGAGGTGTTCTGGAGGAGCACAGAAGAGCTACTCTGGCAGTTTTGCAGTTTCTTGGTCCCCACCACACAGTCCAGAAAGGACGGTACAGGTGAGATGTACCTGATCCAGCAGCCAACACATGACAACCCCAATTGTTCGGTATGAGTAAGGACAGGCTGTGTTAAATTATGGGAAAGAGCCATTCCACATTTCAGCAAGGGGGCAGCTATTACTGCCCACTCGTGCTTCAGCTTAGGCTACACAGCTGCATTCTTTCAGGTGCACAGGAACGGATGGGTTTGAGCCCAGTTACCGCTCGGGTACATCAGCACATGCAAGAATAAAGCCCTTGAAAGGTGGCTGCATTTGGTCCCATCTGCCATGGAGCTGCCTGGCTCTGCCAAAACATCTCTTTTTTGTTCCTTCCCAATAAGATCTTCTCCTGGCAATACAATCTCGATACTACAGCTGTTGTCACAAGAGTACGAGCATCAACAATGCTCAGCAGCCAGCATACACCAAGCGACTGGACAGTGTTTAGAACAGGAAGTTTCCCACTTACAGCAGTTTGGGTTTGGCTTGTTTTCACAGAGTTCATCGCTCGAGTGGCTTTTTCACTGTGATTATGCAGCTCTGTCAGTTTCTTCTTCAGTGCTGACTGTAGTAGAGGAGATCAGATAAGATTTTAGAAAAAGAAGTTACTGTATTTATAGAAACTTCTGCATAACCACTGTAAGCATTTAGTACTACTGATTTAAAACTCACTGCTCCTTAAACCTTATGGAATGTAAAAATGCTCTCCTGCACACGCCTGGTGTGTGAAGCCAGAACCCTCCCTGCGGCTCCGCCTTTCCCAGCAGCAGGATGGACATTGTTGAGTCACTCTCTTGATAAGGGCTGTTCATCAGCAAAGCTGTTCCCTGTGCTTAAAATAAACTTTACTTCATCTCTTAGGCTGGACTTTGAGCATTAGTTAAAACTAGGTTTACTAGGTAAACACTGCTCTTCACCTCTCACTCCAATAATTTTATTGGTCAGTTATTCTTTTAGTTTAAAATGCTGCTAAGCAAAGTCAGGGAAGCTGTCTTCAGTTATACAATACGAAGCCAGGTTTCCTTCCGTGCTGCTCCCTGGAGAACCTGCTCCTGGCTCTTCCTTAGCACGTCTCTTCCTTAGCACATGCTCGAGATCGCTCTAGGGTACTTCTATAGCTCTTTGCTTTCTAAGAACATAGCAGCAGTGAGCGGTGCCTACAGGCTCTCAGTAAGCCAGCGGCTCCCTGCCAAGCCTCACCAGGAGCCTCACCAGCCAGCACGGCTCAAGGCTGGGCCACCCATCACCCCGACGCCAGCCTGGAGACCCCTCTCCTCGCCTCAGGCGAGGTGTGTAGAGCCTCCGAAGAGCTCGGGCTCACACAGGAGGACAGACATCAGAAGGACAGACAGGCAGGAGGCTTGCAGCCTGGACCGAGCCAAGCCACCCTGCCCCTGCCCCTGCCCCGCTCACCTCAGCTTCAGCCTTGGCCTGCTGCAGGGGGCTGGCGTTACACAGCTTGTGGCTGAGGAGGCAGAGGGAGCAGATGCAGGTGCCGTGCTGCTTGCAGAAGAACTCGAAGACCTTGTTGTGCTGCGAGCACTTGCGCTGCTGCAGGTCACGCACGGGTGGGCAGAGCTGGTGGTCGCGGAAGGCCGGGCTGTCGTGGTGCGGCTGCAGGTGCTCGGCGCAGAAGGAGGCCATGCAGGTCAGGCACGTCTGTGCTGCATGAGCCTGCAGGCAGCTGTCGCAGTACACGGGGGACGCTGCTTCCTCCGCCACCGCCTCATCTTCCTCATCCTCCTGCTTCTGCTGCTCCTCGGCCGCGGTGCAGCCCTGCAGCTGCTCCACCACCCGGCACAGCAC
This sequence comes from Anas platyrhynchos, assembly GCF_047663525.1. Lineage (NCBI taxonomy): Eukaryota > Metazoa > Chordata > Aves > Anseriformes > Anatidae > Anas > Anas platyrhynchos. Next base: position 5,928,897 of record NC_092605.1, read on the forward strand.
CGTGTTCTTGCGGAGCTGAGGCCGGCCCGGGAAGGTGGTCCGGCACTGAGGGCAGCTGAAGCCGGCATCCAGCTCGGCCCAGGTGAGGTCCAGGCAGGAGGCGCAGAAGTTGTGGCCGCACGGCACCGTCACGGGGGTGTCGAAGAGGGAGAGGCAGATGGAGCAGGTCAGATCCTCCTCCAGCCCCGCCAGGTTCGGCTCGGACACGGCTCGGGTCAGCGCCGCCATCGTCCCGACCGTGCCACCCGCAGCCACCGCCGCCGCTCCTCAGCTGCCCAGAAACGAAACTTGGGGCCGAGCTTTTCCGGCAAACGACGTGGCCGGGCCCCGCCTCGCTGGGAGGTGCGGCGGCTCCGGGACCGGCCCCCGGCCGCAGCGAGCGGGGGCAGCGGCTCCGGGACCCCCCCGGTACGGGGCGGGCACACAGCGGGGGGCTCCCAGCAGGGCCCCGTCTGGTTTTACACACCGAGCACGGCCGAAGCAGCTCCCGTTAATGCACCCAACTTAGGGCTGTGTGCACGCAGAAACCACCTCAATGCATTTCCTCTCTCTCTCTTTTTTTTTTTTTTTTTTTTTCCTCCACGCTTTGCTTCTTCCTCAAACTAACAGAGGGAAGTTAGGCAGGAGATACAGTATGGAAATTTGATTGACTGCTCTGTAATAACAGCATAACCTGGCTGTGACAGAGGAGCTCAGGGACCAGGTATGTAATTTGCTTGAGGGTGGATGAGTTCGTAGGAAATGCGGCGCGGCTCCACCGTTACCTCCAGCTCCGCAGGGATTTGCAGCTCAGGATTTTGTGATGAGCCTGAGGGGACACAAACGCCTGGAGATATCTGAGAGCTGGTCACTGACAATGACTGCAAATGAACATTGTTATAGTGGTGCGTTGCGGTGCGCCTCACCAAAAAGCACCTGTTGATATTTACATTTCTAATTTTTCATTAGGTGAAAAAAAGCACTTCTTCCTGGCCTCATTTGCATTAAGCCATCACCATCTTTCAAGGGCTCGGCACCCTCGCTGACTTCTGCAACACTCATCTGACATCTACTAATGCAAAGGTATGCAAATATAAAGGGTAACTAAATATATACTCTCTCAATTGTAACTTTGCTTCTGGAGCAGAACACGGGATGTTTAGAGCTCAGATGAGCAATTTAAATTTCCCCATCATCAACCAGATCTTGATACTCTGTTGAGTGAACCCAACCACTCCTGTTGACTAAAAACAAGTTTAAAGATAATTGAAGAACTTTACTATTTAAATAGCTATTGAAGCTGTTTGCCTCCTCATAATTACTCAAGGATTTCTTCACGTGGTTCTGATTTAAATCTAACCCTTGCCCCGATATTGTGTATTTAAAATGCCACTCAGGCTTGAAGCAGGAAGTTAGAAGAACAGCAGAAGAAATTATCAGTATACATGACTGAGCAAACATCAAGATAGGCACTCTGATACTTTGGGACTTCTTTGGATTTAATATTTGAACTGGCTTAGGTAGGTATAATTTCCCCATCAAAATTATAAGTATCTCCAAATTCCTGAAGAACTGACACGCTGTATTTTTGGCAGGTCTGTAGTCACAGCAGCAAACTTCTGGGTTTCTTAAAATCTGTTCAACACCTTCTGTTTGCCAGCTTCTCGCTGCAAAAGTTTATTATGTCTGTAGGCCTACAGCAGGTTGCACACTTGTGACTGTAGCCTGCTAGGTCAAACTTACACATTTTTAGTCATGAGGTTGGAGTTTATCAAAAAAAAAAAAAAACATATTTTTTCTTAACAAACCTATAATTCTAAGTTTCATGAAGGAAGGTGGCAAGGAGCTGCTGTGTCTGATAGCCAGGGCTGCCTCAGCAATGGGGCTTGCAAAGTGACAGAAAGAAAGCAAAATAGTTTTTTTCAGAGTAGCGCCATCTCCCTCTATGGTTCACGTGCACATCTACCTTATTCTGCATTTCTTGCCCATTTAGTGACCCAGCCCTGCTCCAGCTTGCCTGGTATGAGGAAACTAGTGCCTAGTTCTGTCAAGAACAAATGCAGTGGTGTGGCAGGAAGGGCAGTAAGCCATCTCTATCAGATTGCATTTACTTGATTTAAATTGTGCACTGGAACAGGAGTTTTGTGCTAACTTGGTAACAGTGGTTAAATAAAACTCAAGATTTTATCTTCAAAACATCCTTTCTCTGGGGTATATTTGTTTTCAATTATGATCTGTTTCTCACAGGATGCTGTATCTTTACTTTATAGCCAAAATACACGGTAGGCAATGGAACAAGAGGCAAGTCCTGCTCTAACAGGCTGTGAAATACTTGCATGTAATATTTGCAGTTTTATAAGAATTCAAAATTAACAATTTCCTTAAAAAATAATCTTTCAATTAATCCTGTCTCCACGTGATTGCACTAGTATCAGAAGTGTTCTCTTTGTCCAGTTTGCAAGTATATCCACATTTAGAATCAGATTTTTAACATAAAACAACAGCAACTAAAGAGAGCTACAACACAAATTAATTTTACTGATAAAAGCATTTCTTCACAGCGGAGACATTTTAATAGGAATAACACAAAGGTGTGCAATATTTTAATGTAGTCATGCATTAGTCAGAATATATACTAGCTAAACCATGACATGCAGCTTTTCAGGTGTTTGTTGTACCCAGGTCTGTCTTTTCTAAATGTCTTCTGCTTAAGAGTCAACTATCTGAGTTGGAGAGTCTTAAATTTTAAGATTTGCCAAGATGCAAGTACAACACCTTAGGGGCACAAGGTTCTAACACTGGTATTTAGCAGAGATGTCAGTAAGTGCACCACTACCATATGATGACCCGTTCTATGATTAGAAAGGAAACAAAAAAAGTCAGTACAGACACTTCAGCACTGAAACGGCAAAAGGGTTTGCTGAAAAAGGTTTTCAGAGTGTACACAGATTAACACACAGGGACACATTTTTGTCTAGGATTTCTGAAATACTCCACTGGTTCCAGACAAAATTCTCAGTTACAAATAGTATTTATCTGCCTTTCAAAATTACAGAAGCTTGAAGTCTGTACATTTTTCTTGACACATTCAAGTGAACCCTGTACACAACTGCAAAGCCATGGCATTTGTATCGTGCTCTGCAGCCGTACAGGAAGAGTCATGTGTATCAATACTATTTGACTTTTAAATGCTGGTCTTTAATTATCCTTACAGCAAGCTGCCATTGTATGGCAGTTATACTGCTCTAGACAAAACAAGACATTTAAATGGAGCTACTGACAGTACAAGGTCATATTTTATATTTTTGATCAAACTGTTCCAGTTTTACAGCTCACACTGGTGAGATATGAAAAGCGTGGCTAAGATTCTATTTAAAAAAAATCAAATCTATATTAAAGATTTCCTATAATAAACAAAGCATTCTTGTATTACATAAAAAACATATCCTAAGAAAAAGTGTTTTCTTTTGGTATCAATTTCATTTCAAAACCATTTATTAAAAATATTCACCAGTGCATCTGCTGCCCTCAGAATTCGAAGGCAGTATTTCACAAAACAAGTCCATACGATTATTTACATGTATTCACATCTTAGATTGCTCCGTTTTCAATGCCTGATCCATTAACTTGAGTCTCAACAATCAGTCTTGGTTCTATCAGCGCATCCCAACTTTCAGTTATCTGAAAGCAAAATACAGACAAGAGTTAGCATGTACAACGTATACAGGCAGATACAGTTTTGTTCTACATTATACTTTGTCTGGACTTGAACAGCAGCACTACTGATCACAGATCATAGATTCTTCCTGTGATTTGGTGATCTTAGTGAATCTCAGTCTTCCTTACTTGTGCATCAGGCAGGCTACCTCAAAGGAATAGCCTTTTAAGAACTGATGCTCTATCTAGTTGTAATATCGTTTGTTAGCCAAAACTAAACGGTTACACTGTCTGATGACTGGTTTTGAATCTAGTTAATTGAAAACACACGCATGAAGTTCTTATCTTGTAATCATACACATTCTGTGATTCTTGCTAGAAAGGATCAATTATTTTTCCTTTCAATCAGATGCATTATAATAAGAGGAATCCCACTGAGAAGAACAGTGTCATAAAACAGGAAGTGCGAACAAGATACGCACATACCTTTGTATCATGAGGAACAGCGTACTCTATCAGCTCAGCTCCATCTGCAGACTGGTAAACCAGATCAAATTTCCCTGGCTCTTTAGCAGCTTAAAAAAAAAAAAAAAAAGCTTCTTAGTTACATGAACAAAAAGCGAAAGGTTAACATTTTCATCATGTTTGCAAAGCTAGTCAAGCACAGCTGTGCATTTTTGGTTTGTTTTGGTTTGTTTTGTTAATTTTAAATTATTAGTCTAAACTGCTGCAATAATTGAGGCTCCAGAGGTTCAAGGAACCACTTGAGCTGTGACATTACTCTGTATTTATGTTACGCTTTTCCACAACACAGTACCCACGCCTCACATTATTAATCCACTTGGTATGAACCCTCTTTAGCCTATTTTTGAGTTTTAAACATATATCATATCAGCAATGTTTGTAACTAACAAAACTCTGAAGGAGAACTTAATTCTACACAACAAAATTAAAGTAATTATCTAGTAAAACTATGCATGAAAAATGTTTGTCAACAATACGCTGCCTACATTTGAGAAAAATGTTCATATGATAATGATTCATTAATGCTGGTATAAATCTCAACTGCAGCATACACATATATATTTCTGCGTCTCTGAAGTGCACTTTGTCATTGTATAGGCTCTGTTTCACATCCAGTGGAGACAGTGACTTCAGTGACTTCACAAATAAATTTAGATATTAGGACCTAAAATGTTCTCTGGAATTCTATATAATCTCTTTAACTTTTCAGGAAATGAAACAGCAATGGAAATGAGTTACTGACCGGAGAAATTTCATTTTGCAAGCATGTATGAGCATGCCCTTTAAGACTAGCAAGCATCAGAACTTCTCAATTTAAATAAATAGACTTTTTGGAGAGGGAGTTTGGAGGGGGCAGGAAGGTTGAGAAAGAACAGGAGGAAATTGGAAATGCTCATGGAGCGGGAAATGTGCCTGAGATTAGTTATTTTTCAGGTGATGCACATGCGGTGTCCCAGGGTACATACGTTGGCTTGTTGAAGACGATAGGATCTCAAGCTCGATCTGTTTTTTATCAGCATTCCAACTGATTATTTTCCCCTCCTGTATAAGGCAACAAGAAAAGAATCTGATATAATACATCTCAGCACTGGATAACCATTCCATATTACAACCATTCTGATACTTGATCACAATTAAAAAAATTTAACAGACGTACTTTATCTCTACATACAAAATCTGTAAGGTATTAACATTTAGCAATCTGCAGTTACAAGTATCAATACAGTCATGATACTGTCACTATCCTTGTAGTTTAAATCAGTACTTCCCAAGAAACCAAGTTATTTCAAGTAGGTACTGAATTTTACATACAACAATACCAAGAATTTACCTTGACTTCAAAGAGCAGTATACTTGAATATAGCTACGTTTTTGTACTTGAAGGTCTGCTTTTCTGTCATCTCTAAAATACTAATGATCATTAATAATACTTTTTTTTTTTTTTTTTTAACAGCTTCACCTAGTTTTCAGCTAGCTTTGGGTTTTAGGTTTTAATTTTTACTGCTGCAAAAGGAATAATCTGCAGACTCAACCAGGTAAGAAGAAAAATACTATAGAACATCAAAATATTTAAGTCTTACCTCACCTATAATATTTTTTTTTCAGTGAGTTGGGGGGTTTAGGGAGAAGGAAAAACAATACCTTATAGTCTGAAATTTCAGGACTGTAATTTTCAGTTAGTTCCAAGCGCTGTTGAAAGAAACACAAATAAGTTACAACTTCTTACAATCCTTTAAGATGCCACCTATACCCAGACTTGGCTTCTTCAGCAAGAGGGAAGTACAAGAACCAAGTCTCCTACTCCTAGACCCTGACACCTATCACAGTCCCAGGCAGCCTTTCAGGACTCATTGCTCCAAAGGATTTCTGTTCAGGTCAGGCTGTGAAATGAGATCAAAGAGAAGGATCCAGTCTCCTCAGTTCCAGTGATTTCATTTTTCTTTACTTTTTTATTTTGTGCTGAAGTGTAATTATTTGTTATTTATTGTAAGCTTTGCAATAATATTTTAGAAACACTGCAGAGAGAAATAATAACAGAGGAATTTTTATTTTTTTTTTAATAACATCTAATTTTAACACTGACTTTCCTTGCACATAGGAGAGGGGTAATGCTTCTTTATGTCATTCTTATATTTAAACATAAACCTTGAAACCATCCTCAGGATAGAGAGAAACTTTGAGAAGATAAAGCCTGAAAGGTCAGTTATTCGTGACCTGATTGGGTGCCACGTAAGGGAGTCTTTGTACAGCTGTACATGGAAATTCACATTGAAACAGCCGCAGAGACACTTCTTTGTTTGTGTTGTATAAATGTGGCAAGTCTTAAGAAATGCATTTAAGATACTGAATAATAGAATCATTTAGGTCGGAAGAGACCTAAGATTACCAAGTCCAACCACAATGTGGAATCTTAAAAAAAAAAAAAAAAAAAAAAAAAAAAAAAAAAAGATTTGTTTATTCTTTTTGTGAAGGATTTTAACAAGAGCCAAGATTTTGCCTTTATGCCACTGGTGAGCACTGCTCATCTCGATCCCATGATCTGCAACAGTTAGCCAGCACATGACAGCTCAAGAAAACTTTCAGATCTTTGAATATGCGAGTTTTATTACAGCAGTACAGGCAATGCTTTGTTATCTGGGGAGATGGGAGGCTGGTGCTGCCTGAGAATGGAAAAGCCTGGTGATACAGGTGATTCAAGCACTGTGCAAACACTCAGACTCCTCCCTCACAGCCCTATCTAGCTTCAGGATAGAATTACCTGGCCCTATTTGTATGCTCAAAACCTTTGTAAAAATCTAAGTCAGAAAAGAATTTTTAGGGCCAAGAACAGAAACTGTAATATTTTCTATAGTATGGGAAACTATTAGGTTATAAGGACAGCAAGAGGAATGAATGCTTTCAGAGCCTACAAACATTTGGAAGCAGTTTTACATTCTGAACCACTTGTTGAAGTTTAAAAAAAAAGTTTTGAGAAAAAAGAAGATTAAGATCATATTCTAAAGTGCAAGCTTTTGGTTGTCAGGACTAAACCATTTGTATCATATCATGCAAAATTTAGAGCAGCCCAAGTGAAGCAATTTTAGCCCGGTAACATTCAGCATTTCAAAGTTCTTTACCTTAAAGGCAATTCTTTCTCCCACTTGTGGTGGGGCAGCTAGAAGAGGTAATACACTATAGTCTCTCTTGGGGACCTCCACGGCATTCTGTGAAACAAACAATAAACCCATTGATTTGATTACTGTTTTTATAAAAAAGGAAGACAATGTTTGTGATGTAGGAACGTAAAAACTCTGAGAATAGTAAGGTACGTGTATGAGTGCTTTGAGATAGAAAATACAATCTCTTAAGTATTGTTTCATAAACACTCCTTCAGGCTGATACATGGAAGTACTGTAAACATCAGCCTTGCTAAATTAAGATCCATCGCTAAGTTCCGATCCATCAACCTTTCTCCTACTTATTTATTTCTGCTTTTCTGAACTACTCTCACCCTATACATTTTTTGTACAGTTAGATCTGCAAGAGAAGGGTGACCAATGACTGCATAAGTCACTCACCTGGACAAGAAAAGAAGTATTTGTCACAGCTTCATTTATCTGCCTCTGTTTCTGGCCTTCACTGCTGTAGTTATAGAAGAAGCCAGGGTTTTCTCCTCTCCCACGACCTCGGCCCCTCATCATCCCACGAAACCCACGGCCCCTAGGTCCTCTCCAGAAGTTATCCTCTCCTGTTCCACGCCCCCTTCCACGACCTGGGCTGGCGACCGGTCCTTGAATACTGGCTGGCAACAGTTTACTACTGTTTCTTACTATGGAATTACTCATTCCAGCATTTGCTGTGGGTTTTTTAATAACAAGTGTTTCTGAATCTGAACTGTCAGATTCTGAAGAGGAAGTCTTTGCTTTGAGAGCACTACTGGTACCGGCTTTTACAGCTGCTACATTGTTAGGCAATGACTTTTCCTTTGTGGTATTGTCTTGTGCTGGTGCCACTTTCTCATCCTCTGTACTTGAGTCAGAATCCTCACTAGAGGACTGGGATTTTTTAGCAGTCTTACTAACTGCAGTCTTAGTGGAATTTTCAGCTTTAGATTTTACAGTCACTTTATTAGAAACAGCAGTTTTCACCTCAGAGTTTGTAGCAGCTTGGGATTTGTCTCTGGGAAGCGTTGCCACTGCAGGTTTATGGGAAGATTTATTTTGCTTTATATTTAATTCACTGCTGTCGCTGTCAGATGACGTGCTGGAGGAATCTGAAGTTCCCACCCTCTTTTTCCTGGTCTCTGTTGTCAATTTTTTGGTGTTATTTTTACCAGAATTTAAAGAAAAGCTGTCATTTTTCCGTTCTAAAGCTGCCTTTGCTGCAGCGACCTTTGTGTGCTTTTCATCCTTTGTTTTTGTTGCCAACTGTTTCTCCCTCTCTGCTTTTTTAAGCTTTTTAGATCGGTCAGTAGGGGTCTCTTCCTTACCTTCTGTAAGTCTACTCCCACTAACTTCTTCCATTCTTTTTCGTTTCTTGTGTTTCTTTTGAGAGTCCAAAATATCTAGAGAGGCCTCTTCTCTACAAGAGGAATACTCGGGGCTCCGTTTCTTCTTCTTCTTTTCCTTTTTACACCTGTCATCTTCACTCCTAGACAATTCCTCCTCTTTCTGCTTTCGTTTGTGCCTTTTTTTGCTTTTGTTTGGCGTGTAGGAGAACTCATCATCCACCTCTTCATCATCACTGTCTGCGAGTATCCCTTCCAGCTTCACTCTGCCAAAAAGCAGACACACACCAGGGTCAGGCGGCACCTTGCAGGCCGTTGGGGCGGGGATGCCCAGCCCGGTACCGGCATAAACCCTGCAAAACCTTTGGGGGGACCCCGATAGGGCCCTCAGGGACCCCCAGAGCAGGCTCCGTGCCCCCCCCACCCCCGGCCGTACCTCAGCGCGTCGTTGTCCCGCACCAGGCGGGCGCTCTCGGTGGGCGGCAGCAGCGCCCCGTCCAAGAAGAGGCTGAGGCGGGCCCGGCGGCTGAAGCCGAACCTGTGGCGGATGATGCTGAGCAGGTCGGTGACGAGCCGCGCCTGGTCGGGCTCGAGCAGCAGCCAGCACAGCGCGCAGCCCGGGCTGCCCGGCGGAGGGTGGTCGAACAGCAGCCGCAGGCGCAGCGGGCCGCAGCTGCCGGGCGCCGCCATGTTGCGGCAGGAGGAGGAGGAGGAGGAAGAGGAGGGGAGAGGAGGGCGGAGGGGCGGTGCGGGAGCCGTTCGCGTGACAGCGGCGGGAGGATGGCGCCGCAGCGGGCAGGGGTCGTGCTGGGGCTGGGGCTGGGGCTGGCGGCGCTGGCGGCAGGTACGGGGCGGGGGGGTTGGGGGGGGGAGGCTCGGTCCTGTGAGGGGACACCCGGCTGGGACCGGTCAGCCCAGGGAGGAGGCTGGGGGGAGATCGCATCGAGCTCTGCAAACACCTGAGGGACCTTGGAAAGAGGACGGGGACAAAGTCTGCTCGGTGGTGGCCAGTGGCAGGACGAGGGGTGACGGGTGTGAAGGGAGCCGCGGGAGGGAGAACTCGAAAGGGTTCGGGTGAGGGGGCGCTGGAACGGGCTGCACAGAGAGGCTGTGGGGTGGCCGTGTGTGGAGATACCCAAACCCGCCTGGGTGCCACCCTGTGCTCTGGGTGACCCTGCTGGGCCGGGTGGGCCTCTGGAGCCCCCTGCCCACCGCAGCCCCTCGGTGTCTCTGTGACAATCCTGTCCCAGCGGCTGCCCGGTGCTGTGCCCGCAGCAGCTGCGCTGTGAGGCGCTGGGAAGCGAGCACCTAATTGCACGCCTAACCGCATTCACCGATGGTAAATCAGCCACGGGCGTGTAAGTATGATTCTTACAGTAATTTCTTTAATTGAAGCACCTCTAATTATCACACCCGAGATTGAAATGTAACGTTGTGGAACAAATCTGGGAGAAAGCCCGCAGCTGAACCTTTTGGACTTAGCTGTTTGTTTGGTTGTTTTATTCAGTGTTTGTTTGTCTTACCCCCAAGGTGTGGTGCTGAAGCAACCCCAAGAGCCCAAAGAGCTGTGGGGATATGTGCAAGTCCGAAGTAAAGCCCACATGTTCTGGTGGCTCTACTATGCAAACAACCCAACCAAGGACTTCACGGAGCTACCTCTCATCATGTGGCTTCAGGTAAGGTTTGGTAAAGGCACTTAGTCAAGAACTTCTTCCATCTGTGTCTGGTTCAGTGTGGTAAGTACTTTACAGCTGGACAGAAGTAGTGTTCAAAGCTGTCTGATTCTAATGCTTCATGTTGTGAAGGAAGCATTCAGGTTAGCAAAAAATAATTAAAGTGTCATTCCGCAGTTGTGTGATGCCCTCAACTACTCATAGAGTTAAACTGCAGAAATAGCAGCTGTTCTTATCTTTCAAACAACAGTAGTGCTTTTTGTGCCAGACATGACAAGTACTTAGAGGTGTCACAGCAACTTTCCTGAGGAGTTTACAGCCTAACTGATGTTCAGAGGGAGAGTAGACAAAACAATCAGAGATGTAGGGTAACTGCTGTAAGGAAACAAGTCAGAGAGACTGATTGTTTTGGAGATTGGTCCCGTTCAATCACAACTGATAAAAGTCAGTGATGTGTGCTCCACATTCACTTCCAGTATTGCATTTCAGAAATTAATGTTGAATATAATCGCTTGATTTGGTCCTTTCCCTTTTCATGTTATTTTTTCAGAGTGAAATGCATGTGCTGTACATGCTGAGAAAAAAATTATCACTTGAAAATGTCTGTTTTTAGCTGTTTTTTTTTTTGCATTAGATATTAGGGGATTAAGGGGAAAGGTTTTCAAACAGCACTCATATCATGCAACTCATTAGATGCTTTCACAACTGAGTGACTGCTTCTCCGTTCAGAAATAGCTTGTGTACGCATAATGAAAAGACAATGAGGAAGAGAGCCTTCTTTGCAAGTTAACATGTAGGGCAAAGGCCACTTCTTTAAACATGTGATAGGTTGTGCTTAGGGGGTTGCTTTTGTTCTCCTGTCTTTTATGTCTCTACCATGCTGCCTTCTAATTTACTTGTCATTTGCTGTTTCCCCTTAGGGAGGTCCAGGAGCTTCAGGCTGCGGATTTGGGAACTTTGAAGAGATTGGTCCGTTAGACAAAGAAATGAAACCAAGAAATACTACCTGGGTATAGTGGAGAGTTCAGCTCCTAATAATTGATTGAAAAATGTTTGTTGCTTGTGTAGGCAAAAGATTGTTAGGCAAAAGCACACACAGAATAATTTTCATTTAAATAGAACTATGATACTTCATCTTAAAATGATGTGGTTAATAAAAATGGCTTATATGAGTAGCCTTGTTAAGATCTGAAGAAGTAGCCTCTTAATTTGATTTGATGGAATATGGCTGGGCTTCCATGAATCTGTGAGTTGCACATGTCTGAGGAAACAGAGAGCAGGGAAATTCTAGGAGGATGTTATTTCCAATCCTTGCTTCATTGCATGCAGTCATGAAGGCTTTTCTGGGTGGCTGGCAACATATAACCAAGGGATTGTAATTACAAGCCCAGTATCACCTTCATGGGAAACCAGCTGTAATATAATTATAGCTGCCTATGAAGGTTTATTCAACAGAACATATTTGTGCTGTGAGACAACCAATAGCCTTAACTACTCTGGAGATCCCTAGATCACATGGATGATCTGCCCTTGAATGACTGGGATTTTTGGGCGCCTTTCCTGTTACAGATTAGGAAATGGAAAGACTTCATGTTGTACCTCTTGTATGAGCTGTACTGCTTTGAGCTGTGCTAGCTATCTCTGTGCTGATCTATTGATTTTTATGTAAACACTTGTAACTATACAACTTGGCACTATTTGATAGCATATTTGACATCTGACAGGCAGAAGTCCTACCTGTACCATTTCCTGTGTTGGACTTGTACCTAATTTTTTGGCAGGTTCTTTCAGGGTGAGGGATACAGTGACTGTTAGACTTCTGTGCATCAAAACCATAGTTTACAGTAGTGGTGCTCTTCTGGACTGTTAGCTGAACTGAGATCTCATAGAAACTTGCTTTCCACTTGTACAGTTGCAGGCAGCCAGTATCTTGTTTGTGGATAATCCTGTTGGCACTGGATTCAGTTATGTGGATGACTGCAGCTTGTTTGCCAAAAACCTTACCACAGTAGTCTCTGATATGATGGTCTTTCTCAGAGACTTTTTCACACATAGAACTGAATTCCAGGTAAGTGATTTGAATTATTGATTAGAATCCTATTTTTATTTGATTGTTAAATAGTTCTCAAAAGGAATTGGTGAACAGGAGACATCTGCTACTAGGTAGCATGCAGCGACGGGGGAGGCACTGCAGATGTAAGCACTGCCTCTGATTTTTCACAATTTATAACTGGTATCTTGAATTTCTGTCTTAGGCACCAGCTAGGTAATCAAAAGGGTGTGTTGTTTTCTATTGTGACCTGAGAAGCATGTTGGAACATGACTGTTCCTAGTTCCAAAATACTGAAGTGCCCACTTCAAAACTCCTGGCAATTACACCAGTATGTTGTGGAAATCTTATCTGCAACTTAGAATCAAAAATCTCCAGTGTTGGACAGTGAGAACTGACAAACGAGCTCCTGGGTTCTGTAGGATGGCGGAAAAGGGTTGGGGATATGTTCTGCCCTCTGTCTAATGGGTTCATTGTGTGGTTTCTCTCTCCAGACCATCCCGTTCTACATATTTTCTGAATCTTATGGAGGTAAAATGGCTGCTGGCATTGCCTTAGCGCTTCATGAAGTAAGTAGTTGGGATGTAGTTCACTTTTGACTTTAAAATGTGGTATCCTACAATACTAGTATTTCCTGGAATACGCTGTGCCTCTTGCCTAAGTCAGGCCAATAACGCATTTTTGTTTTTCACATAAGGAAAACTGGTTCTAGAGTCGTGAATTTCTTACTAAAAGAAGGCTTGTTTTTATTTTTCCTCTTCTCACCAAGGCTGTTCAAAAAGGAAGTATAAAGTGCAATTTTGTTGGGACTGCTCTTGGAGACTCATGGATTTCTCCTTTGGGTACGTTTAAAATCGTTTCATGGGTATCTACAGTCAAAAATGCCAGCCCTGCCTTAAGGGACTTAAATCTCTAGTGAGTCTGGTAAATCAAATCACCAAAAATAAATACTTTAGTATTGCAAGCTGATTGAATGTATCTTTAGAACATATCTAAGTCATGAACAATCTGAGAGCAAAGTCAGTGAGGAGCACACTTGCATTTTTATTGGGGTGGTGGTGAAATGTCCTTACAAATCTCTACTGTGTCTGTAGTGTTTTGATAAGAGTACTGCACATAAAATGTGGCCACTAGATGATCCACAAAGTTGCAACTGAAGTTTTCTCACTGTTTTCACAAGGAGACCTTGTGCTAGGGAACTGATGTACTTGCTGACCTGGAGAAGATAGGGTGTCTGGTGAAGGCCAAAAAAAGAAAAGGATACTTGGTCTTCAGTAAGATTTGCAAGGGTAGGCTCCACAGATTCTTTGTGACATGGGACAGTATCAAGCCAACTCCTACCTGTCTTAGAAGGATCATCTGTTCATTGAAACCTTATAAATTATCCTGTTAGATAAAAGATTTGTTCTATAACTATTTTTTCCCTGAAATATTTTCAAATAGATTAGTTTAGACTATGCTTAGATTTTGTCCGTTCTCTCCTCATGTTGTAGCAATGTGCTGCAGTGCTGGGGTGAGAACGTTTTGGTAAGGACATGTCTGTTGCTTTATATAAATTTCACCGATTTATGTTTATGGCATTGAATTAGTCTTAGTGGTTCTTGAGATTTGTAAAGAAACTGCTCCATGGCATGTAAGCTTCAGACTAAAGTGAGCAGACAGTAATTCTTCACTGAGTAACTTATCTCTGTGTGGTTTTTGTCATGACCATTTTTGCTACAATAAAGGAAAAGTAAAGGAAATCATATGGCAAAAATGTAGATGTTTGAAATCTGTTCTGTTTCTTTAGATTCGGTGCTGTCTTGGGGGCCCTATCTTTATAGCACCGTAAGTACCTTAAGCTCTTGGTCTTCTGAGAACTTGTACTACCATATAGTATAAATGGAGGTTGATTTTAAGGTTGGCTCTTAATTGGTATAAAATCTCTCATGCATGGAGACTGTTAATGAGAACTGAATGTGGAATTATAATTAAAGCTGTCCTACTTCATTTCTCTTCTAGTCTCTCCTTGATGATCATGGTCTAGCAGAGGTGACTGCTGTTGCTAAAGAAATAATGGATGCCATAAATAAAAATCAATATGGCCTGGCCACTGAGCTCTGGAGCAAGGCTGAAGGTGTCATTGAAGAGGTAAGATATTAACGAATTAACAAGATATTAACAGCATTAACAAATAGCTCGTGCTTGGGGGAGCACCCAATGCCAGCTTTTCTTTTCTATGAGCACTGGCTTGGTGTGCATCCTCCAAACCCTGACCAGTCACTTCCACCAGTATGTGTTTTATGATACTGCTGCTGTAAAAGAACTGTTTGTTTGCTGTGTGCTGCTGTGTGATTATAAGAGGCAGTGGGAGGAGCAATCCTGATGGGCTTGCAGTATTGCACAAAGGTTTCAACTCGCCACATCATTTAAGTAGATGCCTAATTTTTAGCATGCCACTAGTCCCACTGATTTCTATAGAACCTACGCTCAACTTGAACAAGCTATGTCTCCTTGAAAGCTTTGTTTTGACTGTTGAAAACTACATCCAGCAAGGCACACATTTCAAGTTAAGTTTAAATCTTCTATTTAAAAAAGTACAATAGGAGCATAAGATGAAAAGGAACATCAAATTATATTCTGTTACTGTGGGTAAATGCATCTTAGTACTTAACAAGTTCAAATTTAAAAACTAGGTAAAATTTTGTTCTAATTTTTCCTGTTAAAGGGTTGCTCCAAAATTTCAATCTTTTCTTGTATTTGTAGTTTTAGTGCAAGCAAAATTATGGCTTCCTCAAACCGAAAGACTAATCTTGAGCTGCGTCCCACCCCCCTCTTTCTTTCTCAGTACTTTGCACACAGTTGGTTTCACTTCTTACTTCTTGGTAGAAACTTGTGGTTCCCATTTTGCCTTTCTCTTCAAACATGTTTGTCTTTCCATTCTGGCTCTGATCACTGTAAGGGTGCAGGCATTTCAGTTCCAGTAGGGTGGCTGTTGTGAGCTCATTCCTAACCTGAGACTCATAACTTTTAAGATTTGACAATTAAGTAAAGGGGAGCTTCAAGAATCTTGAGTAACTTCGCTAATAGCAATGGTGATCACACTGATCACTCTTTGGACATAGTCAGTCTACAGTCTGTATCGGAGCTGTCATTTAATGATTCTCAGACTTGTCTAGATGTCAGCAGTTCCAAAAGAGGGATGATGGATACCTATCACCACTGTCTTAAGGAGGCATTTGGGATATTGAAGGGTTTTAGGGTGGGAGGATGTCGAGCAAGAGCTCAGCATTGGGCTAGACTAGATCTAGCAGAACAGGGCATTTGAAAGTATCGCTTGTAACTATCTCTGTAATGAGTTATGAGAATCTGCAGTCATTTGCAGGCTGTAGGGCTTTCTGTAGCTTCACACCTTTTTTAGAGAAGTAGCATCTCTGGCACAAACCACATGTGAACAGAGACTTGAGAAAACTCTTTACCATTCTCAAAGCAAATGTAGAGCCAAAGCTTTTCCATAAATAATTTCCTGATATGTAGACAAGTAGTAGGTCACAGGGTCCTTTATTTAGGCCTTACCTCTTCTTTTCAGAAGGAATTCTGTTCCTCAGATCTGAGAAATGTTTCAGTAACACTGTTACAAAAACTATCTTGTGTTTTCAGAACACAGACAATGTGAACTTTTATAACATCATGACTAAGGAAGTTCCAGAAATGAACACAAATGAACAAGAAAATCTTCATCTCAGTAAGTTGGATTTAAGTACTTGAACTTCTGAGGCTCTGGTTGCATTCACATACCATCAACTCCAATAGTGGGAACAGCTTCAGTTTAGCACGTCCTTAAAATGGGACCGTCAGATCCAAAGGATTTTCTCCTGAGCAGAGCTTGATAGCTCTTGCATAGATAGGGATGAATAGGAATGTGGAGTAACCCCCCTATAGATTACATCTCCACCTACACATTCTGCACAGATTACTCCAAGGAAGTAGTGTAATTGCGACACAAGTTTTATGACCTCTAAGTTACTTCCTGTTAATGCCTTTCATTTGTCTTCAAGCTAGGATACAAAAATGTCCCATTCACGTAAACATTCTGATTAGACTCTCTGGCTTCGTGGTGCTTATGCATCTGTGTGAAAATAAGCACATGTACAGAATTTCTTTCAAGCTCTTTCTCTCTTGGCTTCAGCTGGGAAGGTGAACAGCACAGTCAGCTCCCTAGAGTAAAGCATTATAACTTTAAAATAACTGGTCTGCTGAGGAGAAGAAACTGTGCCAAGTGGCTAAAGCAGAAACTGAAAAAGTAGTGTGTTAGCTAAAAGCAGAAATGGATGGTTGGGCTCTTCCCGTTTTATCCCATGACCTAAATAAGGGTTGACTTCAGGGGGTTCTAGTAAAAGTAAACAAATTGTTCTTTATGGTGTTAGTTTTCACTAGAAGAGTTTGATGGCTGTGACCGTAACACTGAAAATTCTTACCTGTGCAGGATGGCTGTCTTAAATGTGCAACTACTCAAAGCATTTTTTTCTCTTTTCCAGTTAGACTTTACCAACGCCATGTCAAAAATATGCATAAGAACAGCCTAAATGAATTGATGAATGGACCCATCAGAAAGAAGCTAAAAATTATTCCTGACTGTGTGAAATGGGGAGGTACTTTCCTATCTTCTAGTGTGGATCTAATGAATATATTATTGCCTTCCACTGTATTAAAGTCCAAAGGAGGAAATTTTTTGGTAGTTAGCAGTCACATTAAATTTTCATTGTCCTTCATCCTAAGAAGCGGACTTACTCTCACAAATGAAAATGTAATGGGCAAATCAGTGATAGCAGACATGGTTCTGGTTCTGCTGCTTGTATCTGTCTTTAGCCAAGCAGATGAGTTCATGAGTGGAAGATGATCTCCCACATCTCAGCATCTGATATTTGTCCTCACAGCCTTGCTGAAAGAATTTCTGTCAGTTTTTCTTTGCCAGAAGGATGGTATCATGAACTGCTGCATGGTGTGGAGGAGAGAGGAAAAAAACAAAGGAAAAGCAAAAAGAACTGATGCCAGCACCCTGTATATGTGTAATAGGAGCTAGAAACAACAGTGCTGTATTAGCTCCAGTGGGAGTGTGGCTGCTTTCTGGTTCTCTTTAGTTCCTCAGACTGATAAATCACAGGCTGATACTTCGTGCTAGAGCTGGATTTTATGTAGCTATGAACTGTGTTTTGAGACCTCTGGCCAGTTGTTTCTGTCCCAGCTTGGGGATGCCATCATTCATCAGTTAAAATTTGTCTCCTTTCTGTTTCTAACTAGGTCAGTCCACAAACGTCTTTGAGAACATGGCTGAGGACTTCATGAAGCCTGTCGTTGACATTGTTGATCAGCTTTTAGCAGCCAATGTCAATGTTACAGTCTATAACGGGCAGCTGGATCTCATTGTTGACACCATGGGTAAGTAAGGGACTTTGTGACTGAGGTCGGGAACAGAACAGGTTATGAGTAGGACATGTCATGTCATCACGAGTAATACTTGTACCTGGATGTCTTCTGCAAACCTCCTATGTAACTTGCAGCGCTTAAATACTTCAGTCATAAATGAGCAGCTCTTATGTTTTGCTTACACCCCTGTGAGAGAGGCAATTTCCCTACTTCCATTATAATTATAGTGTTGGGAAATAGATATGCAACATCAGTACTTTCTTGTTTCAATGAAACCCATAAGCAGGTAGCTAATAACCCACTGAATTATTCTGGGCAGGTGTGTGTATATAAGTACAGTTTTTCATAAACGAAGACTGAGAATAAATTAATAAATATTTGGCGATTGTCCTCTCCTCTCCTGCTCTGCCTTGAAAATCCTGTCCTGTGGGGCAAAGGCCATATCCTGCTACAGATTGATGCAGAACACGGGTCAGCCTTCACTGAGCAGCCTGCAGCAGAGAGCATGGTGCCAGATCAGATGCAGTGAGGGTGTTGGTAATTAGTCCA
This sequence comes from Anas platyrhynchos, assembly GCF_047663525.1. NCBI lineage: Eukaryota > Metazoa > Chordata > Aves > Anseriformes > Anatidae > Anas > Anas platyrhynchos. The sequence goes on from NC_092605.1 coordinate 5,947,222, forward strand.
TGAGGGTGCAGTTGAAGCATGGTCGCACCTGCTGCTCAGTAACATTTGTAGGCACCTGCACATTTTGGCAGGGCTTTGTCCCTTGCTGCTTGCAAGATGCAGACTTGATGAAGTGGCAGTGCGGGAGCCAGGCCAAGTGTTGCTGGAACGCCTTGTGCTGCCCATGCTCTCTTCCATTTGCCTTTTCTATTGATGCAGATAATCTGCAGCTACAGTCTGCATAAACATCTTTTTGTGTTGCAAATGGCTTTATTCTTTGTTTCTTTGCCCACTTAGATATTCACGTGCCCTTCATGAACAACATGGCAATCAATATGTCAGAAAACAGAGTATTTAGGCTGTCAAAACAGATTAGCAGTTAGTGGTGCTCCATTTTATCATATTTTGAGCTAAAATTTAGCTTCAGTTCATGTGTAAATTCTTCCAGTAGCTCAGAGGTAGGCTAAAAATAAGCCTTTTCTCCCTTGGTGTCCTGGAGTTGGCCTTCTTGCTGCCTTGACTTCCACCTTCTCTAGCAGGGATCTGAAAAGAGTCTTTCTTAGGCTCTTCTTGCTGAGTGACTGTAGCAAGCAAAGAAGCAGTAACCCATGTGGCAAGTGTCTCTTTGGATTTCCAAGAGGGGTTGATTCTCCGCCATTGCAGGACATTCAAGGTGTTTGAGCAAAACATGTCAGAATTGGTAGGGCTGCAGAGCCTGTAAGAGGTGCGTGTGCCACTTGTCTACCCAAACCTGCCTATTGCTAGTGTTGAGCATAGAAATAAAGGCTTATGAAAAAATCCAGCTGTTGCTGGGACCACAGCTGGACTGGGAGGGAGTCCAGCAGTGGGCTGGTACCTTGAAGCTGGAAGATTTCCTACAGCCAACTATAAAAAATCACCATAACTCCATTTCACATACATTTTCAGTTTGCTTTTTCCCTTCCCTCTCCATTGGTTTGTTTCTGCTTGTCCTGGATTGTTTGCAGCCTTGGTCACTCCTCTAGGCAGAGCAAAATTGTTTTTAGAATCTGAGCACATGGAAACGTTCTGTTAAATCTCATATCTCTTAACAGGCCAGGAGGCATGGATTCGGAAACTGAAATGGCCCTGTTTGGACCAGTTCAGCCAACAGAGGTGGAAGGCACTTTATGTGTCTCCAGAATCCACGGATACAGCTGCTTTCCACAAAGCCTATAAGAACTTTGCTTTCTTCTGGATTCTTAAGGCTGGGCACATGGTAAATAACAGACCTATTGGGGTAGGATGCACCGATACCTGCAAGGCAACTGAGCATGCATGTATTGTCGTTCCCTGCTTCTTTACAGCAGCTGCTGACCATGTGCTCTCATCTCCATACTAGGTACCGTCTGATCAAGGAGAGATGGCACTGAAAATGGTCAGGATGGTGACCCAACAGATGCACTAGGGAAGGGGAGGCCAGCTGGTATGGCCTCCTGCTGAGCGCTGTGTTACTGCAGAATGTGAGTCCAGAACAAATAAGCCGCAGCAGGAACAACTGGTACTTGGACACACAGCTTCTCTGATCTTGATGATGTGTGAAAGCATTTATGAAAAGGCATATTTCTCCTTGAATGAGTTGTTTCTTTTGAATTAGAAAGATATGATTTGCTGCCTCAATACTGTTTGTAATGACTCTTCCAGAAGGAACTCCTCTGTCATAAACAACTAGCAATAAGCCTTTGCCTTTGTCTTGGAAGGATTTTGTGCTTTTGTAAAAAAGCTGCCTTACTCCAAATGTTCTCTTGTCTGTTCACAGACCAAGACTAAAACTGATTTGCATCTTGATGGATTGGTTGTTTGTTCCTTTCAGAAAGCAAGCCTTTTTCATGAGGCTGTGGAATGTTCCTTCCTTTGTCCTCAGGCCTCTGCTTGAGCCACCTGGCTGGATTAGAAGCCGAAGACACGAAGTTGGCCAGGATAGAAGGCCTGCACAATAGGGTCTACAGTCCATCATCTCAGTGAGATGAGACGCCTGAGTTAGGATCCAAAATTCCTCAGGCTTCCACCACCCCCCTCCAGGGGAGGATTTGACCTCTTTCATCTGGCCATTTGTTGTTTTCGTTCTCTTTTAATGACTCAAGTTTTTTTCCCTGGCTTTAACATCTAAAGCACATCCAGTAAAAATTTCTGCTGGAATTCAATTCAAGCCTTATTAATACCATCTTGTACAGAAGAGTCCTAATGAACTGAAGTCTCATACAAGCTTTTGAGCATAGGCTGGAGAATGAAAAGCAGGATGTCACTAGAACAGTAATAGCATAATTCTGAAAGGTAATCGTTTTTAAAAGAAGGCTATACAAACTAGAACCAATATCTTCACTGCATTTTCTAGATAGCTTTTTTAAGTCTTGCAGAGACCTTTTGTCTTGTGAAACAATATTTTTTACACAGTATACTGTCAAGGAGAGACTTGATCAGACATATTTGACTTCTGCTAAAGAACACAAAGTGACTGTTCTTTATCAGTGTCTGCTAGGAGGCACAACAGCTTGTTCCAGCTGTCAGAATCCTAAATAAATAGCAACCTGCCAGTTACTCCAGCAACTGAAACTGTCATGAAAAGTCTGATAGCATTGGCTTAGCAAGGACTGAGGCATAATGCTATGTAAACACGTGCAATCGTCCAGCAGCTGGAGTATTGGCACCTAATAATTGCTCTCCTTCTTGTTGTCTGCTTGAACTGTGTTCAGGAGAACTTTAACAATGCAAATCCAGACCCTTTTAAAACACATTTTTAGTAAGTGCAATAGGTCTAATCTTATTCCTCTCCCTTGGGCATAGAATGTCATAGGACATACTGTCATTGGCACAGCTAGACTATGCTGATCACCATTAACCCCCCAGCCAATTTGATCTGTCGATGGTCACAGCAGTAATGATGCTGCACCTACATTCTCATGCATAAATATTTTTGTTCTGTCCTTTAGCTCCTATTAGTCAGCTGACTTGGACTCAGCTCACACAATCTGTTTTGAGATGCAACAAGTAATCACTGTTTGGCGTTAGCATGGTATAGCATGTTCTAATTTTACTACTCTGTCCCAGATCTTGCTGTTAAATGCAGCAAAATACAGGAGTTGCACTCCTTGTAGTCAGCTAGAATAAAATCACAGATGGAGCACACCTATTCAGATGTTGTGTAGTCCATCTCAGAGCAAAGTAAACAAAACTAAAAAATATATTTAAAGCAGTAAGGATCAAATTACCAAACAGTTCACATATTGTGTGCTGTGGGCGAGTGAGCCTAAGGAAAATATACTGGTTGGTGTGCCCTCAGGCAAGAGCAGCTGCTAGATGATTTGCAAAATAGCAGTCTTTATTTTAATAAATTGAGGGTGTATGCAGACATTGAGAGGTCACTTGCGTGAGACAATGGTCTTTCCCTTCAAGAGTCTGAGGTGTGTTGTTGTTTGGTTGCTAGAGCCAGAGAGGAATGTTTGTGTGTCTCTTGGCAGGGCTTTTTGGGGTAGGAGTTGGAAATAACTGTAGCTACTACACTAGGTTACCTTTTCACATGGTTGTCTGCTTACCCAGACCCATTGCTGGTCCCCTCACAAGTTCTCAGGTCTACAGAACAATTAGGTATCTTAAATGTTTTGTTGTATTCAGGATCTCCTGTCAAGACTGGAGATCTCTACCTGAAGAACAGGACAGAAATGACCTAGAGGCCTGGTAGCTGCCAGATGCTTTCTAGCACCCTTAATGCTTCCAGGAGGCTGCCAGATGCCATCACATGTTGTAATCTGAGGCAAACATAAGCCTTCCCAACTGCTTAGAGCTCTTCAGAGAAAAGCTGGTGGGTGCTCTCCTCTCCCTAAAAGAAGGCATGGAGGCTCCTGGAATGTACCAGGAGCTGAAACACTTGGTCCCAAGGCATTTGGAGGATTGTAGGACTTACTAGAAAAGGAAAATAGCTCACTTCATCCCATACTATTTAGTCATCTGTTTTCCATATAATTTTTGGTACTACACTCACCTTGTTCCCCTTTATGAGGTGGCCAGCAAAACGGTTCTCTTGGCTGGTGACAAAAGTGCAGTGAAATGGCTGACCACTTGGTGGAGTATGCAGCCCTTCCAATACCATGGGAACATGTTGGTGCCATCCCTGGGAGAACCTGATTAGCACTTGGAAATGTGTGTTTGATCCTATGAATTCATAGTGGAAATGGTTGTATGTGAGCCAGTACAGAAGATTAACTTTTGTAGTAGCTTCAATAGAACAGATATTTTGGTCTTTGTGGGTACAGCCCCCATTTACAGTGAGGTTTTGTGGTTGCAACCAGCAGCTAGATTGGCCTGCTTTAGCCAGAACATACCATTTTACATTGTCGTTTGTATTTAAGCATGTTCTTCTTTTCCAATTTGGTGTATTCCCTGACTAATTTGGAAACTTTTTCATCAATGTCTCTGAAGGTAGTATGTGTGTTAAGAAGAAACAAAGAAGGCATTGCTGTGTTTGCTTAGGTAACTGCAGTCAGCTGTCTAGCTAGGTTCATCTAGCAGAGAGTTACACATATGCCCAATTCATGATCTGGTAAGAGGACTGTTGAAATCAAGCAATACCGTTCACACTATATAAAAACAAACCATTAAGTAAACTTTTACATGGTGAGACCCTTTAGGAACTAGAATTTTTCAAAGATCCTTGCTAGTTGAAAGTTCTACAAAATTTGTAGTATTTTGTCATTTTACTTAGCAGAGCACATCTGTTATATTGCTAATCAGAGCTACAGTTGTTGATGGAAAACAGCATTTGAGTCAAAATACAGTAAGTCAAATAAGTCAATATTTAGTTGAGTGATGTTATATATAATACGGAGAGAATTTGTACTATGAAACTGTTCTGAGAGGTTAGGTCTCCAGATGTCGCTCCTGTTTGCTGGAATGCAACCAGAACTGTAGATAAGGTCATCAGTCGTGGGTAATGCAGTCATTACACGCTGTTTCTGACACCAGATTACAATTCACTAAATAAATGGAAGTGACATTGATGGATGAGCAGCTGACTGTAAAGAAATCTTGCGAATCGCATCCGTGGCCTGTGGTATTCAATGAAATGTTTCCTCCTGAACTCTTCATTCTTAACAGGCAAAGATGGTAGCACCACCACTAGTCTTATTGCAAGTTTAGAAGATCAGATTCACAACATATAAGATACTTACTCCGCATAGTATAAAACTCAAATGAAGAAGCTGTCAAACATCTCTGATTAAACAGCTATTTTGCTATACCATTAAGGAAAAATAGCCTAGTGGTACTAGCGTGCGTATTCTACTGAGAACTGGAAAAGCAGAGATCAGTAAGGAGTAATGCCAGCTACATCCACTGGCAGTAAAAATTGACCTCTCCCATGTCCCTTGCCAGTGCAGTTGTCCATCAAGTGTGTGTGGCACATGTTTAGCTCAGTGTCCCAAATTGAGCATGCTTGGGGCACCCCCAGCTTTCAGATCCTGGGCCTTTATTGACAGGATCTCACATCACAGTTCTTCTGTATTCAGTACCATCAGATAATTTCCCAGCTGTCAGATCTTTGTTCGGAATATTTAGCTGTCTCTTTAGCTCTCATATCAGCTTGATTTCAGTTCTGTCTGTCATTCAAACTGTGTGGCAGTTCTCAGACTTCTGTACTAACTTCCCAAACTATAGTATCTACTGCCTATACCTGGAGCTTCCCCCCCTTGTGTTCCTCCTTTTTTTAGAAATTAATACTAGAATAACACATACTTTGATACTGACAGATTTGGTCTAAATCTATATTGTCACTTACTTGCATGTCTGGACCAAGTTCTTTTTTCCTCCATCAGAAGATAAAGCCAGTAGGAATTAACTGGATTTCATAAGACAGACTCATCTGAGCATGGCAAATATGGATGTCTACTATGATGTTTGTTTGGCTTTTTTTTCCATAATATTGTGCTACTCCACTTCCCTGTCTGGGACTGTACAAGTGCCCACCTGCAGACAAAGAACCAAGTCAGATGGTGCAAGGAGACACTGAGAAAATCTGAGCAAACAGTGTGGGACAACGACACAGGCATGCACTGAAGCTTTGAAAGGGCTGAACTCCACTTCAGAGCATTTAGACTAACAGTAGCTGATACCCTAAAAGCATGCTTTCCACAGCTGTGAAGGGTACCAGCTCATAGATTTTTGAATACTCCAAACAGGTGCCCCTGAGGGGTGTGCTTAACTCAGTTCCTATGTAACCTGAAGGTGAATTCACCTATGCTGAGATAAAAGCTAAATGTCCCAACATCTAAGAGTCCTGCTCTATGTAGACAGCTTCAGAGAAGTTTGCTGATCAAACATTTTGCTTCCCTTTTCTCTTTCAGATTGCCTGCATCTTCACATCTCTTCATGAATTCTTTGCTTCTCAAGAATCTTATCTGATCTCTGCACTTTGAGGTTTTTTGCTGGTCTGGAAAGACCTTCTTGTACATCAGTAAGGGAACTGGATAAGTCTTATGTATTTATTATAAAACTAAAGGAGGGTGGTAGGGGCTCTGGAACCAAATCAGAGGCTGGTTATATGTGGAGCTGTGCTGCCTGTTCAGTGTGTGCTATCACTGTGCTGTTGATTGACAGCTGACTTAAGCCTACAGAGCTGTCAAGTCAGCCTCTTCCTGAACGCTGAATTTGCACATAGCAGAGATGAGGGATATATGCTCAAAGAAAACTTCCTGAGGAGAACGCTCCTAGTGATACCAAAAAAAAAAAAAAAAAAAAAGAAGAATTTCACTAGCTTGCTTTAATTATGGGATTTTCAGGGTTGCTGAGGGGCATGAGAACCTCTCCTACTGAAAGAAGCCAAGTGGACACTGCCTCAGCTCAAAACCTGCTACACTTTCATGGCCATTTTGGATTGTTAGCTTTATCCATCACCTACAGAATGTCACTTGGTGATAGACAGTCACTTGTCCTTAGTAAGCACAGAGGGAAAGATGTCCTGGCAGAGGCAGTATGTACCTGAGCCAGGTACAGCCAGTGTCACATCCTCCACGAGCCATCCTCCCTGACCTTCCTGGTCTGAGGCACACTGCAGGAACCAGAACCTGGACTGGTCTTCTCACTAGCAGCTCATGGCTGTGGGCTTAAAAAGTGGTCCAAAAACTGAGAAAAATGGACAGAGCAGAAAGATCAAACTAAAACCCAGCACAGCAGTTGCAGAAGGCTTTTATGAAGAACCCTGCAAAGGCAGGGGCATCCCTTCCTTCCGAGCCACGTCTCGTCGGCTGAGCTCATGCCCTAAACCAAAGGCAGGGAGAAGTGCTTCTGCCAGCCGGAGCACAGCGGCTCCCATTGCCCTCCTTGTCCTTTACCACCCTCCAACTCTTCACACTCCGCTTTTCTGCCTTTAGCCCGGGCCTCCCCACAGCAGGTGGCCAGGAATTTTCTCAGGAGCGAGGACAGTTTTGTTTGGGACTCTGGGGATGGAAGGACCGAGTCTGTGGCAACCGGGAGAGAAACCGAGGGGTCGCCAATGCCTGGAGGAGCCCGCGCTCCCCTCCCGTTTCCCTCCCTTTTCCCCCGTCCCCTCAGGGCGCCGCGCGCCCCCGCCGCTCCCTCCCAGCGGCGCCCCCTGGCGGCCCCGCGGCCCCTCGCCAGCCGCCGCCGCCCTCGCCTCGCCGCGCCGCCCCTTTGTTCTCCTTCCCTCGCTCCCTCCTTCCCTCCGCCCGCGGCTCTCGCCCTCCCCCGGCTCTCTTCCAGCCCTCCCCCGGCCCCTGCCCGCGGTCTCTCCCGCACCGGCTGCGGGAGAGGGCGATCATGGCTGCTGCTGCCGCCGCCGCCGGTGTCGCCGCCGCCGCCGGCCTCCGGCTGAGGTGATGCCCGCGATGGAGCCGCCGAGCCTGCTGCCGTTCCTGCGGAAGCTCAAGGAGGTTTTCGACGTGTGCGACGAGGATGCGGACGGCTTCATCCGGGTGGAGCACTTCGTGGCCCTGGGGCTGCAGTTCGGCCAAGGGGAGGAGGTGAGGAGGAGGAGGATGGGGATGGGGGGTGCCAGGATTTCGCCCGGCTCGGCTCGGCCCGGCCCCGTTCACCTGCTGCTCCCACCGCGCTCTGCCCCGCCGGCCCCCCCTCAGCTCCCCGCCTTCCCTCAGGGCGGCTCGGACCTGCCCCGACCCTTTTGGAGCCCCTCGGGGCGTCCCGGGCTCCCCCCGTCCCTCAGAGGGGTCCCGCAGCCTCCCCCCGGGGGGTCCCGGAGCCCCCGTCCCTCAGGGCAGGCCGGAGTCCCGGCTCCCTCAGGGGGTCCCGGAGCCACCCGGCCTTGATGTTTCCCCCCCAACCCCGCCTCAGGGCCGTCCCGGCGGGGCTACGGAGCCTTTCAGGGAGGTGTTTGCGAGCTGGGGGCTGCTCCGTGCCGGCTGAGCACGGTCCTGAGCGGGGAACGGGCACGGAGCGAGCCGCAGCTCCGGGCGGTGCCAGGCCCTCAGGCCGCCCGCAGCGGCGGGGGCATCAGTGGGGCGCGGGGCATCCACACAAGGAGCGGCCCAGGAGCAGAGCAGAGCCCCCAGGAGCAGCCCTGAGGCACCGAGTGGAGCCCCCAGGTGATCCACCCAGCCCTCTGGTATCCCACCGCCAGCCCCAAGCTGCTCCAAGGGGCTCAGTGGAGCCCTAATGACAGCAGGACCCTGTAAATCCGTGAGAGCGGGGTTCGGACCCGTATCTGGGGGGTAATGACGTGTGTTTGATATTAAACAATTCCTTTAGGTGATTCAGTAAAGGGTTGCAGCTCTGATCAAACTAACCAAGCAAGAAACGCTTTCCCTCTCAGACCTCTCGGGCTATTGCGCTTAACTGATGCTTCACAACGCGCCCCCGGCAGGTTTGGGGCTGGGGAGTGGAGCTGGGACTGGGAAAAGGCTCGGCTGCTCTCAGCTGGCCTTTTAAAGGATAATAAAACAAATTAACGGAAGGAGCCTCTAAAAAAGGAGTTTGGGAAGGGATGCCAAAGGGGCAGCAAAACCACAGTGAATTCACATTAATTGTCGGAGCAAATTACTCATTTTTGGCTTACTGCTGGTAATGAAACAGCTTGTGAATGAAATCAGAAGAGCAGGAGGAGGCTCATTGCTTGCAGGTAGTCATTGGTCTGTTAAACGTTTTCTTAATGAGAAACTAGAGTTTCTTGTTTTAACCAGCAAAATGATGAGGAGAAATGCATAAAAGTAGAGAGCTTTATTGATTTCTAGTTTTATTTGGCTCTTGGTAAGTTGTATAATTTTATATAAGCTAATAGAAGTATTTCTAAATGGTATTGCCAAATGCATTGCATCAGGATTGCTTCTTGCAGTGCTGCGTTTATTTGGAGGCAAATTGGTGGTTTTCTCTTGCAGCGCAGAGGAAGATTAGTTTGATTCCACAGGCTGTTTTGCAGCAGAATGGCTTTGACGATCACAACAATCCTTTTTGGTCTTAGAAATCTATAAGGTTATGGAAGGTTCTGTGTGATGTAAGGGAGAATTCAGGTGGTGCTCTCAAGCTTTGAGTAAATTGGAGTATATTAGTTGGCAAATATTTAAAATATGAAATGGAACAGAATAGACGACAAAACCGGTAATCTCAACAGTGAAGGCGGTAGAAAAGTATCGGTTGTCAGCATGGTATCGAGGCTGCAGGAGGGGCTGGCTTCCTGGGCAGGCACTAGAGGAATTACCAGTGGGGAGCAACGCATCCTTTTTTATTTTATGCAGTTGTAGTTGGCAGTGTTCAAACAAGGTATGTGCAAAAGTGGGACACAGAATTCTTAACTATGCATCTGTCAGAGATATAACCCTTTGTTCCCCTTTGCTTCTCTGCATTGATTGTAGTCGTTGGCTGGCAGTCCCTTGATTTCAAAGGAGCGTGTATCAGCTGAGTAATTGTGATTAGTAAATCACCGAAAGAGGCTTGTTAGGGAAATACAGAATCAATTTTCCAAGTGCACATTTACTGCAGAAAGATTAGAGCAGGTGAGCCGGTCTGTCTTTGAGCCTTGTTAAAACTGAACTTTATGTATGATGAATCGCAGCTGATGTCTGGAGACACTGAGAAGCTGTTCTCCCATATAACATGGCACTTTCACCCCCGCAGCTGCAGGAACCTAATAAGCTGTGTGTGGTAATGCAGCTCATGAAATTAAGCTGAAGAGACACTGCTCGAGCACTCTCCTTTAACACACTAAAATGTGTTTATTGTCACTGAAAACCAATTATACATTTGAACGTGCTATGCTTCTTGGGCCTGATCCACCATGGCTTCCTTTGCATTCAAAAGAAATCGTTCTGTTGGCATCAGTGAAAGATTGATTGGCCCTCATGTCTAAGTTATTTGCTGCTTCTATTTATTGAATTAATCTGGCCACAGAGAGGATCCCGTTTTGTAATTTTGTGGCCTGAATAATTGTGACTCTTACCCCTGGTAGCCTTGGGTCACGTTTATGAAATGAGACAGTATCTGTGCTGTCAGCTGTGCCGTCCTGATGCATGCAGGTTTCCACCTCTTCTCTACCTTCCTGCAGCCACAGCAGTGCAAAGTTTGGAGTCTATAAATTCTTAATACCAACCAGGGCGTGTGGGGCTTGGACTGTGTAGGGTGTTTGACTTTTTCTGATTTTTCTTGTTCTTTCCATTTCCTTTTTCTTCATTTTTTTTTTTTCTTCTGGACATGTGTGCAGTCAACATGCTGAAATTTATTTTTCCTGAAAGATCTACAACTCTCTGAAAACTGCCCCAAGGCAAAATGTTGCAGCAAGGCAGCAGCTTCCTGTTCAAGTAAAGCAGCCCTTACCTGCACCATCAGAATAGCAAATTTAAAAATTTCTTATCAAATTCCTTGCTATTTTACTGAACTTCTGAGCTTTCGCTTCTAATAGTGTGATGCTTTTCCTTTCTTTAAGACCGCACCATCACACTTTCCTCGTACCGTTCTGCTTCCACCCCCCCCAAAATCCTCATCTTCCTACAGTCACTGAGAGCCACCTGCAGCAGAGCAGCCATCGTCTCGGAGCAGCTGCTCGTGTAAGGTGTTTCTGCAGCAGAAGCATTTCTAGCAAGTTTGCTTTTATGCTGTAGCATTTCGTCATTGCATTTTTAACACTGGACCAACCCAACGTGATTCTCTTTCCTGCTGTTGCTGAGGAGCACGGAGCCATGATCTTCTCACGTGCCCCGGACTTGGCTCCTAGCGGAGGCTGCAGCAGCAACACCAGGCTTCAGCTGAGCCTGTACAAAGAATAGAAGGAAACCTTTGACCTATGTGGCATGTGGTTCAACCGCAGGAAGAAATGAGTAGTCCGTGTTCATTTGGCACAGCCAACAGCAGAATCATCTTCTGGGGTATAACCAGGGTATATCAAGTAATTTTCCTCCGTGGTCATTGATGATCAGCTGAGCACTCAGAGGTAACAGGTCCCAAAATGAAATTCATCTTTCAGAAGTGCTTCTTTATCTCTCCTAACAACAGAAACTCCTAGACTGAGACATTTTGGTTCAGTGCTTAAAAATAACAGGCTTGGGCCTTGCTTTCCTGTTGAATGGCTGTTTGTGAAAGAAGCTGAAGAAAGATGTGAAGGGCTGTTTCCAAAGAGACCTGACTGAATGGCGAGTGCTCACTAGTTGAAGAAACACTTCTCATAACATCGAAAAATGCCAAGAGTTGCTTGCCATCTGGTTCCCTTTCACTGGGAGGAGAGTTGTACTAGCAGCTGAGTGTCTAGGAGCATTGTGAGTGACGTGTTCAGCAAGCCCCAGTTCTGGCAGTGGAGTGTGTGAATGTGTATTTCAGGGTAGTGCCAGTTGATGTTTCATTATGCCAGATTCTATTTAAACTCTGCATTCATTTTTCAGCAACAAGTGAAGCATGCTGAACGTGTTGACTGCTTCTAGAGTTGGAATCATCCTTGGGAGGTGTGCAAACTGTGCAGGTGCGTAGGCAGTAACCTTGTCATGGTAAGGTCGGCAAACACTCCTCAACTTGTGAGGGAACTTGAGCAGCTAATAAAATCAGGAGGCCAAAATCAATTATTCTTGTGACTGGACAGTAATTCACTTGAAATCAATGGCTTTCCAGTAGTATAGAACAGAAGTAGCTGGAAACAAATTAATGTTTCATGTGAACAAATTAAACTTTCTGGCCAAAAGAAACCATTGGACTAGGGAAATGTTTGTTGCTGTTTGTTGTTGCTTTCTTGTGATGATTATCACCATCCTGAGCTGAAACCAAAGGCATCAGCCTTGCATGGTGCCCAGATAGTAGTTGTGGCTGCTGTCTCAGTTTAATGACAGTCCTGGCAGACGTGCTCCATTCTTACTTGCTCTCAGGTGTCTCCCAGGGACACCTGGTGGAGTTGTGCCCTAAGCACAGCCCCTCTGTTGTAGCAGCTCCATGGCTGGCTTCTCCTGTGAAGATAGGGCTGTAATTTCACTACATAACAACCTGGGATCTTTCTGAATGGCCTGGGGGAGTTTCGGGCTTCTCCCAGCTGTAGAGGTGCAGTTCAAAGTTGTGCCATAGAGATAAGTGAAGTCGCTGCAAGTTTCCATCAGTGTGCATGATGACAGAGGCTGGTTCATAGGTTCCTGGTAATGTGCAGCATGCTCTGGCCATACCTCCATCCATGAGAAAAAAGACTTTGGCACCGAGACATTGAAATAAATACAGTAGTTTTAAAAAGTGATATTCCTTGAAATTGTATATACCGATGACCCGAATCATAGAATGGTTTGGGTTGGAAGGGACCTTAAAGACCATCAAATCATTCAGAATGACATGGAATATGCGTAGTTGCGGAATGGTGCAGTGGGTACTTGGCTTATGGATTACTCTGTTGCTGTAGCCTTCCTGATTCCATGCAAACTAGCCAGCAGTAAGTTTAAAATAGCCCTTTGGCATATCCTTGCACTAAGCGTGTATTTTCAAACAGCTGGCATAGACCGAGCTTAGTACTTAGTGTTAGTCAAACATTTTCTGAAGCACTGTTATGGGAAGAGAAGCTGTGGGTTTGCTGTGCACTCATGAGTTTAATTTGTTATGTAATATGTTTGCCTTTCAAAGGTGAGAGCTGAGGGGGGTGATGTGCACAGGTAAGAATTTATTGTTGCTGTGTTTTGCAATACGTGTCAGCAATCTGAAATAGTGAGTTCACAAAGCCTGAGGAAAGGCAAACAAGTTTAATAGCAATTCCTGATGCTCTTATTTAAATGACTGTTTTATGACTACCTCGGTGTTTGCTTTTAGTACAGCTACAGTGATTTACTGTTGCCTTATTAAATGCAAAAGTAAAGAAAAAAGTTAGCATATAGATCAAGTGTAGAAGACATTACTGCATTCTTTGCACACTGTATTGAAGGCATCATATGTAACTGGTGAAGTTAAAATATTCAGCTGCCTAGCAAGACTAGGTATTTGCTATTTTTTTTCCTTCCCCCTTCCACCTCCCCAGCCCCATTCCTGAGTTGCTCCATGCTGTTAAGCTGTAAAATTGATATTCTTTGTCTGTGACATGTCTGCGTGTTCTCCAGAAATTTGCTCTTGCAAATCCTAGGGAGGATTTCAGATTTCTAGCACGTACTGATTTTCTTCCTGTAATGTGATTAAGCTTTGAAAAGTGAGTTAGACAAAATCGCTGCTAGGAAGGGTAAATATTAGGGGGGAACAGGACAGTGCCATGTGGGATTTGTGGGGATGATCTGCAATACAGAACTATAGCACAAGTGACTTGTACTCCACAGCAACACCTGCATAACAATATAGTGGGGAAAATCATTTGCATCATAATGTTTAGCTAAGTAAATGTGTCTTATTATTCTCTTTGTAGTTTACAAAATCATTTCATAATAATTTTATCTACTTTCAATGCTAATATTCACAAACATTTTATAATCCCTGATTGCTGTTTTGTAATGGAAGTAAACTGAATCACAGTGTCTGCTCAAGAGCTAGAAATGAAGTTCTACCAGTTCTTAAAATACACGAGTCTGTGGGCTGCCCATGATGTCAGACCTAGATACCTGCCTAAGCTGCTGAGTGAATTCCCATCCGTGCACTGAGCGTAGTTAGCTCAGTGTGGGGAGTGATGAAGTTGATGAATGGTAACGGGAAATGTCAGACACGAACACTACTGCTATAACATACGGGGTTTACAGCAGCGGCGCGAGTGTAAGCAAAGCACTGTGTAATGCATCTCTGTTCCTTTTTCTTCACTATGTAATTAAAGGGCCTCACTTGGAGAGTAGGTGAGTGTTTATGTACCACTATGAATGTTATTTTCACATCTTCTGTGCCGTTAAAACCAAACCCAGCGGGGCTCCTTCCTAAGCTGTGCGTCCTGTTCAGTTTTACAGTATGTTTTGCCCCAGAGTGAGTGACAGGAGTGAGCTGTGGGGTCAAAATACTGCGAGAGACAGGATTGATGCACAGGGCACAGACCTGGAAGAATTACAATCTACTCTTTAGATTTTAAAGCCACTTCAACAGTTTACTTTGGGTATAGCATTACGGTTTCAGATCTTTTGTTGTTGGGGTTTGCTTATTTGTTTGTTTGAAGCAGAAAGCTTAGAGATGGGAGAGACGTTCTCTGTTAGGTTCCCTGAAATCGGGAAAGTAGATACTGGAAGTGTCTGTTCTGGTGTTGATAGAAGTAAAAGGAGTCCTTGGATGGAAGCTTTCAAGGAACCTTTTTCTTTTCAGACATCTTTAGCTTGTGGCACTGCTTTGTGATGTTCCACACTGGAGCATGTTTCTGGTACGCATGCTGGAAATTTGCTGTGGCAGCATGCTTTGTGTTTTTTTTTCCGATGCTTAGGTTGTTCTGGGTGTTCTTGGTGCCTGGTTTTTCATGAAGATTTGCGGTGGGCTCGTGAAGCCATTCTGGTGTTGTTCCACCACCTCGTGGTGAACCAGACCCCCCCCCAATGAGATCCAGATGGCTTTTGGAACATGGGATATTCTTTTCCAATGACACTGCTGTTGTTGTGATTAAAAAGCTCAAACAAATATGCAGATATAAACAGCTTTGCCCATATGTTTGCATGGTATTAATAGATTTGAGAAACTGTCCCAAATATTGGTGATTTTGCTGTTTTTGTAGCAAGCAACTATATGACCAGTGGAACGTATTTCACCCAGTTAAACCCCATAATGTTGGGGCGCAGTAGCTAATAATGCAGAGGGTGAAATGCAGCAGTGTATCCTGTTACCCCAAAGCAGTACAAAATCCTCCAGTAATAGCACTAGAGCTACCTTTCTGAGCTTTTTTTTTGTTCTTGGGAACAGTGGAAAGCCGGAGGGCTCTCATTAGAAGCGTTTTGTTGCAGCATTCTCTCACACGCTGGATTTGTGTGGCATTGTGTCAAAACACAATAGAGCCTGCTTGGAAAGAGGGCTAAGGGCAGCTGCACGCTCCGGAGGGAGGTGGGCTGCTAATGAAAGGAATGGGATGTGGGAAGAGAGATTTTGCTGTCCTTACTGGGCCAACAGGCAGCCTCGATGAGAGTAGGTTTGGCAGCGTGACCCAAGGAGTCCTGACCCTGTTGAAATCGGGGATGTGACCCTTGTATGTTGCAAGGGCTTTTTTCCATCAGGTAATCGTTGTGCACTAAGCCCTTCCAAATGGGGGTATCTCAACATGCTGTAAGGACTGGCAGCTTGCTTCAAACCTGCGTGCCCTCTCCTGCTGGCAGTCTTGTCTGATGACAACATAAAATTGTTGTGGTAGGAAGTATGTGGGCAATTAATTACGTGCTTATTCGGTGTGGGGAAACACAAAATGCTGGCTTGTTTGCGGTGTCGTAGCATCTCAGCAACACGGAACAGTGTGGAGTGTCTCAGCAAAGCTGGTGAGTTCTTCGCTTTTCGCAAGTCCCATACATACCCTGAGTCTGGTTTGTGTTTTGCAAACGATTTTTGCCTTAAAAAAGTAGCAATGTAGTTAATTTCACTTTGTTTTTTATTGTTTTGTTTTGTTTTTATTGTTTTGTTTTAAGCATATTTTGATTGTTTTCATTTGAAGCTTGCTTTTTCCTGACAAAAATAAATTGAGGTATTTGACAAACAAAAAGTGAAAATGCCCCAAATCATAAAATTTTGTTCAACACACATTTTATTTATTTTTTTTCTAAGAAATTGATAAAATGTGTTTGATTTCCTTTACTTGGGCAAAAAGCTGAAAAATCAGTTATTTACCAAGTTTTGTATCAAGCAAGTACAGGGAGCCTGTGAGCTCCAGGAGGGAGAGGAAATAAGCCATTTGGTTCATCTCTCCTCTGCTTAATTTGACTTATGTTCAGCTCACAGTTATCCAGAGCTATGGGGAAAATAGAGCAATAGGTAAAAGCAAAACCTTGGATAATGCCAAGCTGTCAGAAAGAGACTAGAGGAATATAATCTTTAGGAAAAAAAATATCATGAGTTTGTACAGAAAGCTGGAACAGCTTTAAAGCAGGATGGTACAGAGAATGTTGGATTTTAGCTCTTGAGTATCTCTGTCTGTTGCTTTTCACAGCTTGTGGTTGCAGTGATCGTTCCCTTGGTCTCTGTGTTGAGCAAATGAAGTCTGACTTCATTTGCTGCAGTCAGGCGCTGGTGAAACTCGTGAATTTTAGACTCTGGTGTGAAGAGTGAATTGTGTGTTTCATTCTTCAATTCCCTTTAAGATCCCTTAAAAATAAAGAGTTGAGGTATGGCTTGGGACAGATGTTGAAAGGAGCTTTAAGAATGTCAGCTTTGCTCTTCTCACTGAGCAGTTAAACACCACGGAAGGTTCCACTGAGGAAACTCTTGCAGTTTTTCCCCCCAGTTCCCACCTGGGAATTGCATGGCCTTTGCCACACGCAAGCTCTTCTGCCCAGTTGGGAACGTTCATGGGGAAGTGCCGTGATATTTGCTCCCAGTGTGACAGTCCAGTGCCTCTTGTTGGCGGGTGAAATTGGTTTGAACAGACAGTGGTTGGAAACGAGCGTTTGTGAAAGTCTGTCTGCTTTTTGCCTCTTCCTGGCAGTGGCGAGTGGCATATGTCATAAATTATGTGCATCAAGCATTAGAATACCAAGTCTTCCAGCTAAGATAACAGGCAGATGTAACCAGAAAAATAACTGATGAGTGACAAAATAATAGCCCTCTGAAAGGACAAACTTCAGAGGGAATGACAGCTGGGAAAAAGCCCAGGGATGCACAGTTTGTAATTTGCTGGAACAAAGTTAGGCTCTGTTGCTGTTGGGGTTTGTGGGAATGCTGCCACATCACACGATGTGTTGTTATCCTCTCCCAACCCCATTGCACCCACCTGTGGTGCAGCTGGAGGCAGTGGAGGTGAGCACATCCCTGAGTGCCAGTGCTGCTTTGGGCTGACACATTGCCATCATTCTCAGTAATCTACCACTTCACAACTGTCCTGATGTCCAATTTGCCAGCTGTTTCTATGAGTAATCCAGAGGATTTCTGCATATTTAACAAGGTAAAATATTTGCAAACTCTACTGATTCTGCCAAAAGTGCAAGACGCAGATGGCTTTTGTTGTGTAGGTAGCCCCAAGGGATTCCTCTTGCTGTATTTTTCATGTAAACCTGGTATAACTACTGTGGATGACATTTCTTTTCTCAGCAACAGCTTTACTTTCCCAACGGCGTTCTCAGTGCGTTTCCAGAAGCACGGTAAGCCTGGTATGTGGAAACATCCCTCCTGTGCTCCTGGCGTGCTCTGGGTGCCGCTGCACCGCGCACCTCCCCGCTGGGTGCAGCTGGCAGCGGCTGGAGGTCCTCTGCAGCTGCCCTGCCTTTGGGCCAGCGCTGCACACACACTGGCCACGTTTCTGCTCCCTGCCTCTGCCTCGTAGCGTGGGGAGGAGGAGGAGGGCACCATGCAGCAGGGATGTGTAAGGCATGAGAATCAGGGGTGCCTCGGGGGACACCCCATGAGCTGACTGCAGTCACTGCTGTTCCACAGCTCTCCAGCTCTGCCTGGGTGCCTCGCGTTGCTGGAGACTCTCTGAAATAACACCTGATGCTCTGGCCTCCCTGTATTATTGTCCCAGTTTATTCCTCCTTCAGGGAGAGCTTCAGTCGTGGGCATGTCATTGCTTGTGCTTTGTGGTGGGGGGCTCTTAGCTTAAACCATCGTGCTCACTTAGCTCTAGCTGTGTTGTAGCAAATTAGCACCTGTTGGGAAGAGAATGGAGCTTTGGAGGAATAGCTCTATGTGGTTGTAAACGCGAATGATTTACACATTTTGAGTGAAAAGCCTGCTTGAGTGAGCTGAGTTGGTGGGATAATGGGGCTATAGATTACCTTTGGGTTTATTGCAGTTGGCTGCTGCTTTTCACCCCCCTCTCTTTATTAGTGCCAGTGGCTCTTTTGCAATGTGTTCTGTTCGGTGGCACTTCTAATTCAGTGCTTGCCACTGCTTGCATTTTTTAGATGTTGCTCTATTCTGTGGCAGCGATTCTCTGGATTTACAGCACAGGATGAAAAGGGTAGGAGTGCGGGCTCTGCTCTTATAGCAAGAAATGGTTAGCATCTGTGTTTTGGAGTCAAAGTGTGAAGAGCTGAATTTCAAATACCTTTTTTTTTTTTACAGGAGGAAGGGTTACCATGGGTAATAGCCATGAAACATTGTGTCTGGTTGTTTTTTCCCCTATCTTTTATGTTGTTCTATGAGATATGAAAATGAAGTTAATCTTCCAGACTTCCGTATGGTACTGGATGTCTGAAGGGAGGCTTGGATTAACTGCTGGTAGCTTCACCAGAAGCTGTTCCTGAGCCCACAAGGGCACCAAGCTGAGCATCCTCTGGAACACCTTCTGTAGAGGCAAAGATGCAGAATTGTCCTTTGATTTGGGGAAATTTAAAGATGTGAGACTCCGGAAGGGAGTTCTTGCCATCCTTTGAAGGTGTCTGTGTGACCTGACCTAGTACAGCTGGCACCCTGGTACCTTTCTTTCCTTTCCCCGTTGTGTAACACTCAGCATTTTTAGGAACTCACATCATTCAGTGCACGGTGGGTGTGTCAGTCACAGGAGGTATTTCTCCGATTACCCAAATCCCACTTCAGCTTTAGTTTCAATTTCTTCTGTGTGTTCTATGCTACCCTTGCTACTGATAGAAACTTTCCTCTTTTGCAACCAGTCTGTTAGTCATTGTGCCTGCTTAATGGGGGGGAACTGCTGTCAGTAGCGCTGACTGCGTGCCGTCATCAGTGCCAGCCGGTGGTTTCGCTAAATGAATTGGGTGGAAGGAGGAACAAGGAAGCAAGAAGCAAATAAATGGGTAGATTGCCACCAGCAGTGAACGAATACAAAGGGAATTCAGGTGAAATGGACAAAGCTGTGGAACAGGATGGCAGTGTTTAGCCTGTTTGAATACCTGTGTGCCTCTTAATACCACCCATGTGCAAGGACTGGTTTTGAGGAGTAAGCTGCCAGCCTGGAAGGGGAATTGATTTTAAGACCCGAAGTGTGCGCTCAGTGCACGCAGTAATTAGATTGTGATGGCAATTTCAGCACAGGACTGAACTTTAACTAACCTTTCAAAAACTCATTCTTCCTGCAGGAGCTTGTGGGTTTATTTGTGCTATCAGTGATGAACTCAGGCAATGTCACAGGCTATCAGAGGGGAAGGAAGGGAGAAGCCATTAAAAGATTAAATTCTCATTGATTGCATTTTTAAGTTAAACCTCCCAAACTGGTTGCTATATTTGATGCTTCTTTATTTCCATTGAAAGTTAGTGGCTCCAAAAAGCTCGGGTCATTTTTGAAAATGCAGCTTTACTTCCCGAGTATGGCAAAAGCTCATGGAAATTCTGCGTTAACCCTCGGGGAAGATGTAGGAGGTGCTAGACCCAGAAACGCTGCGTTCTCATCACAGCACTCCTCCCCACTATTGGAAATGGCTGTTGTGCTTTCTGTGATTAATGAGGGAGTTATTACTCCCTTTAGGTGAAGTTTCTTGCTGCTTGGCACTCTAAAGACTCTCGTTAAAGAGCTGATGTGATTCCCGGGAAGATTTTGTGAAATCTGGACTAAATGGGTCACTGCATGCAGATAACAAGAGCAATCCACGCTGCTTCGTGGGAGCGGCAGGGAAGGCAGGCTCAGCACCATGCCGAGCTGTGTGTCAGCCCCCGCTTCAAAGAGATAGCACACACAATTTTAAAATATTCACCCTTGTTCAGCTAATACTGCTAACATAAAAAGCATGACTTATTTTGGTGCTGCATTAATGGATTTAGGTCAGAGACTGCAAACGAGTGTGACTCAGCTGTGTGAATAAATCAGTTCACTTGATTGTGGGATGAATTTACACTTTCAAAGCTTCTAATACGTAATGAATATTCAGGGTCTGCCACATGGTAGGAGATCTAAAATGGAGGCTTGGATTCCTACCGCTGGGCTCTTGCTCAGCAAGTGTTGTTACAAGAGTCTGGAGTGGCAGATAGCAGGGCTGCTTCATCTTTCCCTTTACCATTGCTAATTGCACCGCTGCAATTCCCTAATTTGCAGCTCTGGAAGATGGGTGGGGTCATGCTGCATCAGTGCTCAGAGCACATTGTCCTCTAAGCACAATTTGTCGACATCAAATGGAGTTGCACAGGTGTCAGAAGGGGATTCGAAATCTCAGAGGCTTTTAGAAGAGTCTGGGAGCAGTTTCGTACCCCAGGTGTGCAGAGGCAGCACCAGGCTCCTTTTTTTTTTTTTTTTTCCTGTTAAGGTAGAATGATCAGCTCTCCTGAAACTTAATTTTCTTAAATGTCTTTTTCAGCACACCCCAAATTACAAATGACACCAGAGACACTCAGTGAGTTTAGGACTTAGTCTGCTTTTGGGTGTAAAGCTCCTGTAGGGGAGTTGGGCTATGGGCTCTTCTGGTGTGATTGCATGGGCTGGGTCGTGCAGCTCCTCTGGGCTCTTCTGCTCTGACACAAACTTTGAGGTGGTAAAAGCTGGTGTCATGGCATTGGTTTGGATGGCAGAGTCCTTGCTTATGCAGGAAGGGGACAAGAAATTCATCAGACCTTCGTGGGCAACGTCTTAATTCTGAAGTTGTTACTTCTTAAAATGCCATTCACAAGAGTAGTGGGGAAATTAAATAAAGATGCTGGTGTTACCCAAGTTAAGAATAGCCTCTAATAAAGCTGTGAAGTGTTTTAAATTTGCTAGTTTATTTTTGCTTGCAATAGAGATTTCTTGCCAAAGCCCTCTGTGGAATTAATTTGAAAATCTGAGTTCAAGATAGCTGGATAAGAGAAGATTTGGCAGCACTGTGAAAATCTTTAATCAAAAAGTGCAGCACATCTGATTTACACCTGGCAGCACATCTGATTTAGGTGTAAAAGCATTAGCCTGCCTATGCAACTTGGTGCGTGGCCCCAGGAATGCTGCTGATGGTCATCACTTTCTAGAGCGGGGCAAAATGAGGAATGCATCTGCTATCAGTGAGCTGCTCACGGCGCAGTTGGGAGCCTTGGATGCTGCACTGATACTACAGTGCTGCACTTCAGAGCCTGCGAATGCTGCCTCACTTGTGCTGGAAATCCACCAGCAGAAAGAAAAAGCAAAAAGCAGCTAGGTTTCTAAAGGAAAGATCTCTTTAATGACAGCGTTGTAGCAAGGAAGGCAGGTACAGCCTGCACAGCAGCTCCTGCTCAGCACCAGCAGGCAGGCGCTGATGGCTGGCCTGACATCTGTGGCAGAATTTACACCACTGATAACAACAATGAATGAGAGAGAAAAACAAAGCCTTCAGTTGTGCCAAGTGCTCAGGCATGTGCTCACGTCCCAGTGACGTTAGGGGGTCTGTGTGCATGAGGGTAAAAGATGAACAGGAGTGGAGCTGAATAAAAAAATGAAGTTGAATGCATGCAGCAGAGATTTGTTGAATTTAAGGCCTTTCTGTTTTGTTTTTCTTTTTTTCCTTCAGGAAGTCCCATATGATTGGGAAAATCCATATTAACAGGTTTCTTTAGAAATGACACTGAAAATACAAGAGATAGGAAAAGTGACAGCTTTCCAATGTTGTTAGTGTCCTCTGGAATTCCACAGAAAAAGTGTATTCCTTTTATTAAATTCTACAGCAGAGTAGAAATCTGTCATTTCTGTTCACTGCCACGGGGCTTTTCCAGAGCTTAATTTATTGTTTGATTCTGCTTTAGCTATCAGAAGAGCTAAGCAGTGGAAGGAGCTGCCAAGTGTAGTTAATTTTTTAAGATGTTTAGGGCTAGACCGGACACCTGTCGGGAATGCTGAGTTATGAAATTAGTTAGCCCAGGCATAACGCTCCTGATGAGCCAAGGGCTTTGCACACCTAACATGAGCTTCATACATACTTCCTGGTAGAAGAGCTGTGCTCTTTACAGCAAGGAGCAATCAGGCTAATCAAAATAGCTGAGAAAAAGGAAAATCTAGGCAGGAAATTCTCTGCTGGCTCCCCAAGTATACAGATTGTTGGAACTAGTTTCTTCGTAAAGTTCTGCAGACTTCAAGGGCAGAGACCTAAGGCACTGAGCAATGTTACTGGTGCTTGTGCAACTGTTCGCACATACAAATGTGTAATGTAAAATGCTAGGTAGCATTGCAGATGCTAGTGTGTAATAAACATGTGCTAAACATGTTGTTGATCTTTTCCTTCAGGTTTTATTTCCTCTGGGGTCTATTTTCTATTCCTGTGTCTGCCTCTTCTTTTTCCTTTGCTACCTACAGCCCTGCTCTGAGGCCTTTGGCAGGATTTGTGCAGGGACAGCAGTCTTCCAAGTGACTGTTGTCATACGCTTTTCTGCCATTAAATCTTTCATAGAGCTTGTCCTAAAAATATGTCCTGTTCCCTCTCTGTGCTAACCACAGGCTGTAAGAGCCTAAGTAGGAAAAGGAACATGACAATGGTATCAGAGCTGTATTTTATATTTTGGGTGGGGGGAGGATGTTCCTATTATTAGCGTGGGTTGCATTACGGGAAAAAAAAAGCCCTATGCTGTATGTTAAAATGCTGCAATAGTAGATTTGAATGTATATATACATACACACACACTTGTATTTGTGATTCAGATTAGGTAGGTTTAATCTGAGATAAAATTGCCCAAAAAAAAAAAAGCTGTAATGCAGTAACATGTCTGCCACCCACTAATGTCAGACTAAAAAAAGCTAACTGTAAAACATAGTAGTTAAAAAGAAAACGGAAAAAAATGTGTGCCATATGACGAGTTTATTCATTTGACTGTAGGCAACTTGGCAGTTTTTAGTAAAACCAGTGGAGCTTTGCTGCAAACTGGGAGTGGGACTGAAAGGTTTCCCCCCATCAGTCTGTCCTCAGCCTGGGGTCCCTTCGAACACGGTGGCTGTTTCTGGGGCAGGAGCCAGGGCTCCTCTGGGTACTTTCAGCTAAAGAGGAGCTGTCATCGGTATCGGGGTCTGTAGGGTCTGAACTCAGGGACGTGCCTGTCCTGTATGGGGTTTCAGAAGGAGCTCAGATCCTGGAGTTCAGAAGCATGAACAGCTCTGGGGAAAAAAATAACACCCATCTACACAAAATCCTCAAACCGGGGCCTTACCTGCACTTTGGGAACAACAAACAGGACACGCCATCCCTTTCAGCTGGATTGTAGGAGGATTAACAATGAAATAAACAGGTTCCTGTTCACGCTGTGAAGGTCTGTCAACATATTGTGACAGGTTGCAGCAGCGATGCGTTACTCAGCACAGCAGCTTGCGTGTCGTGGAAGCATCTCAGTAAATTCTCTGCGCCGCTAGGTGCAGAAGACTAACGAGCAGGGGCCAAACGGACGTGACCACCACAGTTCCTGTAGATGTCTTTATGCAGTGCTCACTTTTTCTTACCAATGACAACTGCAATTTGTAACTTCTACCAACTGCACAAACCCAGATCATCTTGTTCCTGCTTTCTTTCCTTGATTAGAAGGACAGGAACCTTACTCCCAGCTCAAATCTGTGTTTTACAGAATGCATAGCTGTGTCTGGCAGCGAAGGAAGATACGCTTCTGACTGCGTGTAAGATTCATGGTTTTGTCTGAACTGGGCTCAGCCAAACCTGGAGCCAAATGCCTGTGAGCTGTGAATTAAAAGTTTTAAATGCAGACAGTGCTTATTTAAATCTTTGTAGTGCCTTCGTCCTTGTAGTCAGATTTCACTGGTAATTTCAGATGGAAGCAGGAATGTTTTGTCTTAGGCTGACTGCCTTTTGTCTTTGCTGCTGAAAGTCCCAGAGGCTTCATACTCTGGTTTTTATTGGCATAAAGGAGAGAACAACAGGGAGAATCTGTCTGACCTCAGACGCTCCTGAGAACAGCTGAAGCACAAAAAAAGGAAAACAGAGGCTTCGGTGACCTCATGGAAAACCACCTGGAAAAGTTCAGAATTTCTCTTGTCATGTCATTAGGTGAATAATTCTGTTAGGATTTTAATTCCCTTAGATTTGTCCTTCAAGGGTCTAACTGTTCGCCATTACTGTAGCACTGGTGTAACTGTCTGGGCTTTAATGAAATTCAGATTGATGTCACTCGGAGATGGGAATAGAGCCTGTTGTGGTGCTGTTAAGAGTAAAAGGAGCTGTACCGGTTTATGCTTAAAACTAAGGAGCTTTATCCCCAAAGCAGTTATATAACATTTATACAGAAGAAACAGGAGGTGATTAATAAATGCCATTTTAAATATTTACAGGTCTCTTTAGCTTCTCCGTAGAGATGCAGATACCAACAGATGTTGTGGAAAGACTGCCAAGGCTCCTTGCCTGACGAGAAACTTCACCCTTTTTGTGCACAGGAGACAGTCACAGGGTGGAGGGAGCCCGGCTGAGCGCTGCTGTGCCGTGCAGATCTCCTTAGGTGCTGGCAGCCCTGCTGTGAGGAACCAGGGTGCAGGAGAAAGCAGTGTGAGCTGGCTGTCCTTGGGAAACCGTTAGTCGGTGTTGTTCTTGGTTGCCTCCTGGGCTACCTTCTCCATACCTGGAGGTTCTGAGCTTTCAGAGCTCTGTGTCCATTTTTACCATTTCTGAGAGTTGATATTTAATATTATTGTCATGATTTGAGTATTGCTGAGCCCCGGATTTGCTTAGCTTCACAGTGGCCCATGCTTGAAGACTTTTTCCCCTTTCCAAATCTTTACTGGTGAGTTATTTGCAGAGGATTTGCTGCTGCCTTTTTTTTCTGCTGTCAGAATTTGAACATTCTGGCTGCGTGCTAGGTGCTGATTTCCTTGGCATATTTCCTTTCTTCTTTTGGCATGTCCTGAGTACGGTCCATTCTGCTTATGAATTGAAGTGAAAAATGCTAAGCAGAATTTGCAGCGACTTTCTCTTACTTAATCAGTGCTTTATCTCGACATTGTCTGGTGTGTAAATTTTGTCCTTTTGATGACCAGGAACAGTTGATGTATGGAGCCTTTGTCACTGGGCTGCACTGGCTGCAGATATCTATCAGCCTGGCAATGGGTATGAAATGCAAATTTACATCTCGGGTGGGGAAGCGGAGCCTGTATTACAATATACTGAGAGTGTCTGATAAATTATTCTGTGCAATAGTAATGTGAAATGTGGTGTTTTATTGCTGCCACCTGACCCTCTGAGTATTCCATTCTCCTCAAGTTCTTACATTTCACCCTTCATTATTTCCTCCAAATAGGCCATGAGTTTGCAATATCCTGTGCCTCTGCTGATTATTATTGTGCTGTGTTATTTCCAAAAGCCGTAAAGGGCAAAATCTCCATCAGGGCTGAGCCCATACGTAGAGGGCACACAGCTCGCACTGTGCAGTCCAGCTGCTGCCTGTGGAGGTTGGTCTGATGTGTGGGACATTAACTCTGCTGTGCCGTGTGATGCCCTGGAGAGCCACTGGTGAGCACCCCGCGAGACCAGAGTTCACTTTTCAGGAGCCTGTGAGATGGCAGCGCAGATCTGATTAACTGCAGAGAGTGTTGGCTACATCATAGAAACCCAATTATGCTGATAGTACATCATGGTGGTGTGAAGCCCAAATGTTTAATGCCAGCATTTCTGACGGCATGGTTCAAAGCTCCCAAGTGTGCTCGAATGCGTTTTTTTTGGCAGTCTCTTGCAGAGACCCACAGATGTAGCAGACAGTCAGCATTCCACAGTGCACCTCAGCCTGCCTTGGTCAGAGCAGGTGTAGGAGGAAGCCACAGGAGACCCCAGGCTGCAGCTAAGCCCAGCGTGCTCGAAGGCTGCAAGGTAGCAGCTGCTTTTCTGCGCCAGTCGGTGACTGTTCCATTGAAAGACTAAGCCAAAACAATTAGCGCTGTCCCTGTGTTTGAACAGGGAGCACAGCTTTGTCGTGTGTTTATTGGGAGAAAGCCCCCAACCGTTCCACTCGTGCAGTGTCCTTGCTAGAGAAGAACAAGTTAATTCACATCCGACACAGCAGGGGGCTTGCGGGGTTGTCTTTCAGATGAGATGACAACTGGTAATTATATGAAAGAGCTACAGGCTCTCTATCCTCTGTTACCCCAGCACTGCGCTGACTGCTTTTACTAGCAGAAAAATAACACAGGGAGTCTGAGAAAACCCTTAATTATAGGGGAGGATTTTTCTTCTTGCTTGCTCTTACTCTAACCAGCTAATTGTTAAATCTTGCATCTGATGTATTGCACACAGTGTTGGAGTGTTCCTGTTGTGTTTCAGGTCTGTCTAGTGGATGGCTGGGAGAGATGCTCATATTCAGACAGACTTCTCTCTCTGCTGTGTTGCTCCATCAGGACACCCTCAGGTCGTGAAGGCAGGATTTGGGATGCAGAACATCTGTCAGCTTTAATGGTATCTCGTGCCTAATCTCCTGCTCTCGCTGTATCTGCCCATTTCTCAGCAGTAACCAGAAGTCAATGCCAGTGTTACAGTGCAAGGTAGATGGATGAAAGCATCAGATAAGATCTGGGTGTTATGTCTGCTTGCAAATTGTTCCCAGGTACTGTATAAACTTAGCTCCGTGCCTTGGTAAAATGTGCTGGTTGTGCTGGGACCATTAATCTACACAGAGCAATTAGATCGCTTTCATCGCTTCTCCTTGCGCTTTACAGGAAGCCTTCACTTGCGCAGCAGCTGTGCGAGAATTAGTTAAATGGAAAGGGTGTGGGAAGGAGGCAGGGTGAGCTGGTGACAGGGTCCTGTGACTCAAAGCAGAGCCCTGGGTAATGGTCCAGCAGAGGAGGAGAGCTTGCACACAAGAATGTGTTTTTTTTTGCATCAGCTTCAAGAGAAAGCTTTGTTCTGGGGGAGCACAGGGCAGCATGCAAGTGTGATTTTTTTTTTTTTTTTAAATCCAATTTTACAGCTTATATGAGAGACCTCTAGCTAAGTAGGCTGGGGACTGGGTTCCTGGTTCTGAATTAGCAGCTACATATATTTGTCATAATGGCAGGGTGATGTCCTCCGTCAATTCACTGACAGCTAGATCTTGAATCAGCTCTGACACAAGACATGACAATTTCTGGCCTGGCCTCAAACTGGAAAAATCCCTTCTTGCATGTCTTGTGCGAAAATTTAGGTCATGGTGAGTTTCCATAAATTGCCTGCCTAATGTCCCTAATGGGGCCGTTAGGGAGTGCAGGTTCCTAACAGAGCAGGGCACTGAGAGCTCCTGGGGAGTTGGGAGCTGCTGCCCAATCTGTTGGCCAGGCCAAAAAAACAATTTCTTTGCCATTCTTTTCTTTCCCTGCACTGGTTATTTTTAGAATCCCTCCAGTTCTGAATATCAGTTGTGAGAGCAGTGTTGCAGTAAATGAGTGCAGGCCAAATAGGTTCAAACCAGCCAGGCTTGGTGTTTCTAATGGGTTTTATATAACACTGCATAAGGCGTTTGCTTCTTTTTGTACATCTGTGGTACGTGCCAGCTACCCACTGTGGTATTATTGCAGTGCTTGATGTAGAATAACACTTGATTTTTTTTTAGTAATGAGATCCCTTCACACTGGACACGCATTGAGAATAGGTGTGGGGACAGACAAGCATTTGCTTGGTCTCTCGGGACTTCTTGGAGAGCTGTAATTGCCACAAGTATTTATTTTAATATATAACCCCATGTATACACACCGATTTGGGTGCATTGCTGTAGTGGCTGAGCATCTCAGCTGCAATGTACTTGTTTTCACTGTCCTGGGAGTTTGGGGAATGGACGTACAAGCCAACCATTAACCTGTC
Source organism: Anas platyrhynchos (assembly GCF_047663525.1). NCBI lineage: Eukaryota > Metazoa > Chordata > Aves > Anseriformes > Anatidae > Anas > Anas platyrhynchos. The sequence continues at coordinate 5,975,346 of NC_092605.1, forward strand.
TGTGACCAGACCGCTGCTGCTGTGGCAGAGATGGTGACTGAACACAGCTCTCCTGAAAGCTGGGCTGCACCTTCAAGAACTGAGGCTTACGTTGTGCGGAAGGAGATGGGATGACTGTGTGTGTACCATCCAGACCACTTTGGCACAGAATTAGCCTTACTAATTACTTGCCCTCCTTTCTTAATTGAGTATTTACTTAACATCTGACCTCCTTTAATGTACTCGAGCAGTCTGAGTTGGCTTTCCCTAGGCTTTCAGTCTGCAGCTCTTGATTCAGGCAGAATTCCCTTTATCCCAGCTATGCTCATGCTGGAGCAGGGCCAGCAGCTCCTACCCAGACTAAACCATGGCCTTCTAGACAAGGAGCAGACTTTTTCCCTCCTTGCCACTGGATGTGTTACATGCATTTCAAGAGTTTTGCTTCAGAGAGGACGACGGTATGTAGGAGATCCTGAGGGAACAGACTGCATAAAAAAAAAAAAAAAAGCATGGTAAATGGATGGAAAACCAGCTGGGAAGCATAACACCCAGCTTCAGGCATCTGATCTTAGCAGAAGACAAGGCCTCCTAGATAGTCAGGAGAGAGAAAGAGGCTCTTGAAGAACTGAAGCCTGAGACCAGAGTCTGATCAGGTCTGGAAGGACTCGATTCTGTACAGCAGCTTTGAATGATACAGGAGGAGGACGCTGGGGCAGTAAATGCCACAGCAACATGTGCACAATTCCATAGAGAAGCAGTCAGTTCATGCAGCTTAAACCATCATGAAAGGACAACAGGAAGAGAGTGTGATTTTCCTGAGAATAGCATCATATTATGTTCTTCTCCAAGCAGATAATTTATTCCAAGAGTGACAGATTGTCTGCTCTGTCTGAGGCGCTGGCCTGCACCTTGGGTCTAGATGGGGCTGCCACAGATTCCCTTTGCTGTCAATATGTAAAGTATCCAAGCATAAAATGAACTGTCAGACCACATCTTAGTGGTGTTGCCTTAGGTTTGAACGGCCAGGATGAGAAACCTTGAAAGGCTGCTGCCTGCACCTGATTCACAGCTCCGTTAGGCTTTGGTCTGCAAGGCTTTATTTCAGAACATTACATTAACACTAAATTTCTGACCTTAAATTAACAGTCCATGTAGTATAACCAGTAAAATATTATTAGCCCACACAGCAAGCGTCTTTTGGAGAGGTGTAGGTTTTCCTGTTTAATCAGCTGAGTATTTGGTCCTGACATACAGGCACAGGAAAATGCCTGAAAAACAGTTGAGAAAGGGTGGAGCCTACGCTGAAAGGTCAGGTGTATGAGAAGGTAAAATACACTTACAGAGCTGATGCAGGAAGGAAGCATCCTAGAAATGGAGTAGCCCACATTATGGAGAGAGGTTTTTCTAGGGTCAAGAGAAACAACAGAAAATCATGAGCAGAGCTGTAGTTCTTCGTCAGTCTGACACTGGCAGAGTGAGTCTGCAGTTCGCAGCTTCTTCCTGATACATGGCAAAACTTCTGGCAGAGCTCCATAAAGCTGCTGATCTCTGTCAAATCCCTCGGTAAGTCTCACTTCTCCTGCTGAGTGCTGCTGCTTGTGAGAAGCTTAGCCAAGGGTGAAAAAGCCTTGCCATTAATTAGCTTAGCCTCGCTGCTGACCCTGTGTGCTGACCAGGAGGTGTCCAGGTGACGGTGAGGTTCCTGTTCACTTCTTGAGGCACACCACAGCTGGCCTGCAGAGGGCTTTGCTCGTGTTACCGTGCATCCATCCTGGTTGTTTGCCTCTCACCATGTCTCAGGCCTCTTTATTGTCCCCAGGAACATGGCCTATCTGCTACAGTGCCCACCAGCAGGGCAGTCGAGCTTTGGTGGGGGTCTCAGCCCCCAGGAGCTCTGGCTGTCCCCCCAGCTGCTGCTGCTGGAGGTGCGGATGGGGTGAGGAGCACTTGCTTAGTTCCCAACCACAGCATCCTCCCCAGTGAGCAGACCTGCAGTGAGCCTTGGGCTTTGTGCAGCTTTAGGCTGAGGGTTGGTGGTGGAAGGCTTTCAGAGTAAGACTACAGCTTCCCTTGAGCTCAGCGCTTGCCATTCATCCTCTGGAATCACCCAAATTCTGTAAAATTGATAGGAGCTAGGATACAAATATTACCTTCTAGTACTTCTTCCCTTCTTACATTATCTTCTGTTTCTTTGGCACAAAGATTGACCTCTGGTGCTGGAAACCCCCTAACATCCAGCGTGCACTGTGTGCTGAGATCCTTGTTTTGTTCAGGTGTTATTTGTTCGTTTTTATCCCAGACAAAGCAAGTGTTTGGGCAGCAGCCTTTAAAAGGCCTCGCCACTGTTATCTTTGAGCACAGCAGTAATTCAGTTATTGCAGCTTTTCGTATTCTCACTGGTGCAGCAGTGTAAATAAACAGCGAGCAGTGAGACACATGATGGGAACCAGAAGTAATTTAGCCACTGGAGTTTATCATCAAGATACAAAATGCCCTGGAGCAGGGGAATTGTCCCCTCTGCCAGCCCATGGCTCTGACTGCTGGCTAGAAAAATGTTCTTTTTTTATTTCACTGACAAAATATTACTTTTTGCAGAGACTTGGTGCTTCCCCTAATGTAACTGCTGGACGCAAAGGTCATGAAAGATCTGTGCTGATGCTGTTCCAGAAAGATGTGGAGCCTCCCTGTGTGCAGGGAGGGTTCAGCAGGAGGCCAAAGATATTTGCTCAGTTCTGTATTGGACAGACTCTGGTTTGGTGGCTGCGTTTTGAAAGGCATTTGCAGAGCTTCCCTGATGGTCTGTTTAAAGAGGGATTCCTATTACAGCGAAGGGTAAAACCATTCTGTGAACTCTGAGCAAGAAGTAACGTGTCTTGTTCTGGGGCTCCTTGTCCCCTGTAGGTCTGCAAAGCAGTGGAGACGGTGAACTCCTGTTTTGTAGCTTTTGTGTGCAGGTTTGGAACCCCAAAAGGCTACACCGGTGTTCCTGGTCTCTAGGATGATAGTCCAGAAGTACGAGTGTTCTGAGCAAATGTACACAGTTGCAAAAACCAGCAAGTCTGAAGGTGCCTATTTGTAATTCTCAGCATTTTACTTTTTTACTAGTCCTGCATAATGAGACTGTGACAAACTTGGCTGTACAGAGATTTGTTCTGCGCCAATGAAGGCGGAGTATGTCCTGTAGGGTGGAGAGCCCTCGCATACCTGGATGATGGTGAGCACTGGAAAGCGATATTCAGCCAGAGAAGGTTCAGGTCTCACACCAGGACAAGTTTGATTCAAGCCCTAGATCATAACAATGCCTCCCAGCATCTTTCAAGTAAGGGGCTAAGTGTTATTTGTCAAAGCTTACAAATTTATTGCAGCAGTGCGTTTCAGCATTAAATACCTCCCTGTGGCATTGGTGACTTATAGATTTTATGGCCATTAAGCTCTTCTAGCATGACTTTCATTGTATAATACAGTACAAGTGGTTCCTGTGTCAAGCCCATTGCTTCTGGCGTTGTTCAAGGTCAGATTTAGCGTGGTGCCACGGGAGCTGTTCCCTGCTCCTCTCTGCTTCCCTGCCCTGACCAATGCTGCTTGGTGTGAGCTCCGAATGATGTGACAGCTCTGTGGCTGCCTTGTGCCCTCCCCACTGCTTCCCTGCCCGGGCAGCACTGGGTCACTTAATACGAGTGCATCAGCCTTGATTTGTGAGAAATCTGAGGTCATACCCAGAGAGAATGGCAAGGCTGAGCTGTCACCAGGTGCAGCATTTCACTGTGACTCAACTTACATTTATCTACAGTAATGGCAATAACATTGCATTGTTCCAGATCAGCTTTCATCCAAGCTGCTCGCAGAACACCGTGAAGCCTGCAGGACCCTGTTCACATTTCCCCTGGGAGCAGTTGTGCAGCTCCAGCCCACGGCCACCTATGCAGAGAGCTGCAGAGAGGAGCCCGGCTGGCGGAGGCGCAGTGCAGTTTGTCCAGGGTGTTGTGTTTGTCTCCGGTCCCTCCAGGAGTGAGTGCTGGCAGGATGCCTGTCTCTAATATCCCCACACCTTGCTCACGAGGTTGTTTTTCCTACCTTACAAAAAAATGTGTGGATCCCGTCCAAACAAGTGCGATTCAGAGCTCTGGGAGCTGTGGCTGTTCCCAGGTCAGACTGCAGGGTGAGGTTTGGCAGGGGTTGGAGTGTCGTCCTGCTGCCGAGGGGCAAAGCCTTGGCTGCTGAGGCACCAGCACCACGTTTTGGAAAGAGTTTATTTTTTCTTTGGCATTTCCCCGTATATATTGTCCAAGCTGCAGCTCTGAGGTTCCGTGCCTGCTGGATTTTAGTCTCCATAGATGCATTATAAAGAAACTATATTCTAAAAGATGCCCAGTCCATGGGCACATCAGGCAAAATCAGTCCATCAGCCCTCTCTGGGGAGCCTTCATACACTGTGCCACCATCAGCAGTGTCAGCTAGACACTGCTATTGTTACATGGGTGTAAAAATGTCAGGTTGTTTAACTCAAGGTGGTTATAAACCATGAAACTACTTTCCTCCCTGGTGAGGGAGCTGATTATGTACTGCCTGGTGTGGATTCCTTTATTGAACTGGTCCTTTGAAAGATGTTCCCAGAAAGCTCCTTTTTTACCTTCAGGTTCTCAGCCACCCCGCCTCACATTTCATACATGTACCTTTGCTGCAGGGCTTCACCCAGCCTTAGTACTGAAGAGCAAATTACCTCCTTGTTAGTAAATTACCTTGTAAAGAAGCTGTGTCCCTGGAAATACACAAGGAATGAGCGCCCTGTGGTTTCTGTGGCTGGTATGTGTTCGGGTATTAGTGGTGGACAGGCTGCTCGGATCCAACACAGTGCAGTGAAATGCAGCTGGGTGAGGGCCTTGCAGTATAAATCTGCTGTGCTTTCTGCATTCTCACCTCTTGATTGTAACTCTTACAAGACATCTTTATGCTGGAGGAAAATAGATAGGAGCACAGCTTTTTTGCAGGTTGAGAGAAGGCAGCAGCAGCGAGTCTTCAGAGATGTTGCACCGTGGAAGGTCTGGCAAACACACAGAAATCAGCTTTTGCCTGCTTGGGGATTTCACAGGGGATTAATAAATTGTCAAGAGCTTTTTAACAGTGAAATGAAGAAGAGCCTATGAACTGAAAGGCCAAGAAGGGGGTGTTTGCCCAGATTTTTAAAGGGACTCAGGTGGTTCAGAAGTAACCTTTTACTCTGCATGTTATGCCTCAAAGTGGGGTGAGGTCCCACTGAAAAGGATAACCTGTTCCTCTCCCCTCTTCTATAGATACTCCAAAGCAGAACTGCAGTTCCGCTGCTTGGCAGTGCACAGGGGACATATTCTATGTCAGATGTGGTAGTTGAGCTCTAGTGGCCAATTCTTACCTCATTTCTTGGGGGGTTCCACCTCAGGTGAATCTCCTCCTGATTTACGGTAAACAGCACCTTCTCCAGTTTTGCAATGAAGGGTGGCTTTCACTTTCCAAGCAATCTGTTTTCGCTGTCTGGGTCTCTGTGGTGATGTGTTGTGACAATACCTACAGAGAACGTACATTAGCTAGAAAAACCAAAATGTTCTTGGTGAGGCTGTTAGGTTTGATTTTACTGTAGGGAAAAATGAATTAACATGCTGATACCACAGTGTCAAAAACAGTCTCAAAGGATACACAAAATTAAATCTACTGAGATGATAAATGTATACACATTGAGCCATAGATTAGAAAATCCAAGCTACATCCTTACTAAAATCTGGTTGAAAAAAAAGTAGTAGTGGAAATGAGCAAGACCAAAACAGAACTTCTTATAAAGCCTTAGGAAGAAACAATTTAACACAACAGAAACAGCCTTGTGAACCCCTTTGCTGAGTGTACAGGCATGAATATTTACGGTCCCACCTGTAGGTGGACAGAAATGCCTCTCCGATGACTATTGCCTGGATTGACAGCTGCTCTGGGAACAACGACCTGCTTTGCTGAGCTGGTGGGATGAGATTTCCAGCTGATGGAAGTCATCAGAACCACTCCTACCCTTCCTGGTGGAGAAAGGGCAGCGTGAGCACGGGGCTGCTGAACACCAGCTCAGTCCCTGGCTCGTGAAGAGCTGTATTGTTCGTGCTTGTTGTTTGTTCTCTTGTGAGGCTTGGTTCCCTGGGTACAAAAGAGAAGTGCAGCAGGAGGAATCTCTGTTCAGCTAAAAAGTGAGGTGCTGTAGCCAGCTGGGGTCCTCTGCGGGGTGATCCCAGGGCCAGCATACCTGCTGCACACTGCTGGAGTTGCAGAGCACGTCGGCAGGGGCCCATGCACACTATACCCGACTGCACATGCAGTGATGCCACAGTCCTGCTCAAATTTGCACTCAGGAGATCAGGGTTTTCTCAGCAGCTCAGTCTCTGTTTCAAAATCTGCCATTCCTGCTTAGTCCCTGGGCCCAGCACTCTTTACAGTGCATCTGTTTCTCGGTAAGAAAAGAATATAAAATCATGTACCAGCAGAGAAAATTATCTCTGGGTCTGATATTGTGAATTCAGTAGTGCATGCAGCGAGCAGGGAACACTGGGCCCGGTCCCTCACTATTATTGTAACAATACCACCACTAATTGGTAAGAGTTGGATTGGGCACACTTTAAGAACACAAAAGTACAATTCCAGCTTAGCTGTGCACCTTTATTTCCTTTCTCTTTGTATTACGCTTTGGATCTTGTTTCCATTCAGCCTTCCAGCCATTAGGTATTAATATGGACCAGACGTGAGGATGGGGAGCATAGGAAGTACTGTGACATGAAGTACCTTGTGCAGCCTCTAAGGCTGGAAAGAGATTTTGTATGAGTGCAGGCTTTGCTCTGTATTTCGTCCGTCCATTCCTACACAAAAATTCTGGCTCATTATCATTCCCGCTAATGTCTTTCCCAGTGTGCATCAAAGGGCAGCGTAAATTTCCGTGTGTCATTTTATACAGCGAGAATTTTCTTCTTTGCAATTTGAATGATTGCTGGATGGGGGAATTGCTGACGATGTGGAAGAGGGAGGCATGAGGGGCTTCTGAGCTATTGCACTGCCTGGAGCTGACAGCTGCAACAAGGCTCGGGGGATTTAGAAAAGATTTAACGCCGCTGTCTGTGGTAGCGCTGTGGTCAGGAATCTGTCTGCTTGGGCAAGCTGATGCAGCAAGGACTCGTTCCTTCCCCTGGTAGCTTTGCTCTTGGTGGGACCCATCGTTGTCCTCTCGGCATCAGCAGTCCTGACTCGTGCTCTGCTGCTGCCTGCTTATCTGTGCTTCCCTGGTCTTGACGTCAGCTGAAGCAGCTGCTGCTCAAACCTGTCAACTGCATTTCGTACTCGGTAATTATCCCCCCGTAGCGGTGGTACCCACTGCACGTTTGCTTTGTTTTGTTGGAAGGATGTTATCTCCTAGCCACACTTCTCTGAAAGGTTAAGCATCTTTCTCTTCAGCTAAGTGGAAGATTGTTCCTTTAATCATACCTTTCTGCCTGATGTTTTTCATCTCAACTTATGCGTGTCTTCCTGTGCTGGATTCATCCAGTACTCGTTCCTCCTGGGATTTCCGTCAAAGCATTAATTTGCCATGAAATTTCCTTCATTCAATTTAATTTCAGGACTGTTGCTCACTCGGGCTTTTGCATTTGAGATCAGCTCTCGAGACCTACATTTCATCCTCTGTGTCTGCGAGCATGCCAAGGCCGAGCACGTTCCCTTCTAGCAGCTGCCTTCAGGAGTGAGCTGGGGAGAGCTGGAGGAGGCCCAGCCTGCGCTGTGCTGGGCAGACCCCAGTGCAGACCATGATCTAAACTGTGTTGGAAAGTAGGTGTTGGTGTGTGATGCAACGCTGTGCTCTGTGCATATGTTGGAATGATTTTGTGTTAAGGAGAGAAAGTAATAAAGCAGGCAGTCGAGACATGACCAAGTGTGCTACCTGCTTTCTGTCCGTGAGGCTAGAAACCCAACCTGTAAGGATGCTGCTGTCAAAACCGGGGGATGCTGTGTCTTGGGAGCCTGTCGTGGCACTTAGCTGTGTTCCTGACGTGTCAATCAGGGAAAAGCAACGAGGGGGCCCTAATGTGGCTGACAGAAGAGGGCCTGGTTCTTGTTTTGCCTGAGCTGTGCAGGCTGCAGCGACTGCCTGGCCTTCAGTGTGAGCCTGCAGTGTGCTTGTGGCAGCTGTGTTAGCTTTTGGTTCTGGTTCGAGGAATTTTCTGTAGCTTCTTTCTGGCGTTGGGCACTGTTTTCACACAAGTGGAGCTGGAATAGAGGATGCCTGAGGTGCATGCCGGGACTTACAGGGATACTTCGGACTTGCTGTGTTCTCTCCACCTTCTCCAGCCTCCTCCTGCTGGTCTCTGGTATTGTGCCTGCTCTTTGCCTGTGATAACACCTCAATTAAAGTGAGACTGCAGATGTGGCAGCAAGAAAGGCACAGAGAAGGTGCTGGCTCAGGAGCTGGCGCTGTTTGCCCCACCTCTCTCCCCAGTTTTACTTCAAAAATGGTAATTGTTCCTGGAGTAGATCCCATTTGGCTGACGTCTCACAACTGGAGGCCATGAAAACCATTGTTCTGTGCAAGTTTGCTTTATGCACTGATGGGAAGGATCACACACACCACGAACTGCAGAGGGGGGGAAATATTTTCTCTGATAATTGAATCCATGCTGCATCACTAGTGGATGAGCCTGATGTAACCCAAACATCTTCCTCCCTGTTGTTTAAAGGCAGAGCACGCTGCACCCACATGCCCGATGGCATCCTGCATACCTGAGCTCTGACTGCTTCGTGCTGTATTTGACTTACGCTAATGAATGAGACAATAAAGGGCTGCGCTTCATTTCAGCTTGTCACAGCTTTTGCTAACAGCCTTATTTTTCAGGAAGCCTTGGTTTCAGGTCTGGCAGAAGTGGAGGAGAAGGAGTTAATGCAGCCCTGTTTATTTTAGCAAGTGAGTGAATCAGTGGTTTTAGGAAAACAGTTCATCAGGTTAACTCTTTGTTTCCAGCACAACACCACAAATCACTGTAGAGTGAACAGATGGCTCCGGCATATTTTTAGCCTTGCTCTCTGTTCCCATGGTACTCCAGACTGTGTGGGATTCCCCATTGACTGTTGTAAGATTGGTGGGCTCAGCCAAACGTCTTGTTTTGCAACACAGCATCAGAGGGAAGGAGGGGAATGGCCTCCTTCTCCAGTCAGCTATGTCAAAGTGACTCTAAACGAGAGGTCCTCACATCTGGGCTGACGGATGGTGGAAGAGGCTGTGGAGAGATGTTGGTCTTGTGGTTCTGGTGCCTGCTCATTGCTGGCTGCCACATTGCGTTAGGATGGACACACCAAGTGAGAAATGCTGTTATAGTGGTATTGTCTGCGTAAGGAATTGGGGGATTTACCCTTGCCTGTGACAGAGACCTGATCCAAAGGTGAACAAGGCAGAGGAAAAGCACCAGAATTCCTCTGGTCTCTGGCTTGCAGAAAGGATGGGAGGGAAATAAAGTCTGTAGCTAGGGGCAGTCACTTTGGGATGTGTCCTCTGAGGAAGTTTAGAAAACTTTCTGGTTCCAGTTTTTTAAATTTTCATGAATTTTATTCATTTTCATGAATAAAACAGGTAGTGATCCTTTTTTGGGTGCTGTCAGTCAGAGCTATGCATGTCACTTTGTTCAAAGTTTATGAGCAATTCTTTGTGGTTGTAAATGTCTTGCTCTGTAAGTTGAGAGGCTAGCCAGTGAGGTATGTGGTGTAAGAGAAAGGATTCCTTAGATGTAATAACTTCTCGCTGTGGAGAAAATCCAAGCTATAAGAATGTTAACTGCAAAATCTGAGTATACAATATCTCAAGAATTGTCTTTGTTGTTATCCCAAATTAGATTTGTGTCATCACTTGTAGTAAAAACCACAAGTGATTTCTCCATGGAAAACAGAAGGCATTGATTTTCCTGGCACTGCCTGGGTATTTGCCACACATGCATTCACTGAGGTTCATGGAGTACTACGTTCTCTTAGCAGCTTATGGAAAATATTTTAAACGAATCCATCTCTAACGTGTTCTCTCTACACTTCCATATGGCTCAGTCTTCTCCTCTCAGAAGAGGAGATGCTGCTGAACAGAATAAGAAAAGAAGATGGCATGAAGATAAGGGTCGGCTCAGTGGGACAGGCTTGTCTGCAATGCAGTTTACAAATACCTGCGTGCTGTAACAAGGTTGGTGTGTCTGGTGTGTCCCACAGAGCTGAGCATTAGGGGATGGCCGAGAAGCTGCTACCTGTACTCCGTCCTGTTTGGCCCTGCTAGAAGGTGGCACGTACACAGCTCTGCCAGGAACGGGCAGGTGCAGCTGGGCATGCGTAGAGCACTTGCTGTCCTTGCGTTTCTGAAGGTGGAAGCTGAGCTCTCGTGCGTGTGCTGCCTGATTCCCATTTCTGTAGCTCAGCTGCATTTCCCATCTGTTGCCCACCTGAGGCAGGTAACGCTTACACAGGGCGTTAATAACAAATGAACACTGTGAGCTTCCCCATCTCCTCTGAGTGCACTCAACCACCTGTGATGCCTCTGAAAGTACCTTTCTCGCTCTGTGGGTTTGTAATTCACTGTTATCTTTCACACGCTCAGCAAAAGGCAGCAGCGTCATGGTTGTGTTCTCCATCTGGGTCCCCAAGGACCCAATTTGTAATTGGAAGAAGATGCAATTCTGTGTGCTTGATGCTAAACCCAGGAAGACCTGTGAATGGGCTGCCTTGAGTGTAGTCAGATCTTTGCACTAGAGGCACAGAAGATTATGGATTTGAAAGAATTAGGAATTAGCTCAAAGTCAACGCCAAGATTATTCAACAAATTTGCTTACATCATTGAGGATACAGTCCAAGATCTACCTTCTAGCTGGTGAATCGGGTGTCCCCAGTTAAAGCAGGAACTGAAACAGTAGTTTCTGTTTAAAGAAATCTCTCTGGCATGTCAACTTGCAGGCTTGAAGCCAGCGTATAAAGCACCAGGGGACAATGACTGATGCTTGAAATCAGAATCAGAATTCAAAACAAATTCAAAGCCATTGTTTCCAGCTGTGATGTGTGCTCCTGCATGGTCTGGGATTGGTGGAAATTTGTGATGCTGGTTGGAGCGTCGTGAATCATTTATGATAGAAAGGCTGTCAGCACAGAGCAGTTAGGGCACGGTGTTGGTTGGACTCACGATTCCTAAGTGCTGGCCTTCCACGCCTTGCGTGTGTCAGTAGGGACGTCGTTCTTCATGTATGTGAAGGTCAGGTTCAGGGGGAGCACCAGGTTATCCCGTGAGGTGTCCTGAAATGGTGACAGCACAGCTCGTTACCCATTTACTCTAGGTTAGGTAAAACTGGGCAGGTGTATCTTGTCTTCTCAAAAGGCCTCGGATGGGAGGGAGTCCACCCATTTCTTTTTATAGTTGTCATGGGTAGACAACTGTGCTGATAGAAATTGGTGCCTTGATTCTAATTTGGGCCTTTTAATTTGCAGCTAATGGTTCTTTGTTTTTCCCCTGCTAGAGCAGAGAGTCCTTTACAGCCTGCAATTTCCTGCTTGTGGAAGTCTTTATACCTAGTAACAAATCAACCCTTGGTCTCTCTTTTACAAAATTAGATAGAGAGAACCCGAAATTTGGTTGTATAAAGCATTTCCACAGCCCTTTAACGTTATATCTTTTCTCTGCAATCCGTTTGGGTTTTCAGCATCTCTTGTGAGCGTTAGTAACACAACTGTGTTAGCATTGGTCTCTCCAACGCAAGGTAAAATCATTTTCCTTATCTTGCTCCCCTCCCCCAAATTGTCAGAACTTCTGAATACTTCTATAAACCCCAGCTCATCCAAACACAGCCATCCCTTCTGTAGATGTGAACTCTTACTTCTCTTTCTTTTGTATTTTCTGTTTTGTGGCCTTGCCTAGCAGTGCTTAAGCCATACCCTGTTTGTATGGGCTTCACTTGTTGCTCTCCAGAGGAGCGTGAGGCTGTCAGCATTGTTGTTATTTATCATCCTGTCATCTGCAAATTTCATCATCATGGTTTTCTATTTACTTGCAGTCTGAATGCCAGCACTGAATAGCTTTGGGGTAGGACCAATCCTACCAACTCACAAAGAGAAGCTGGTACTCTGTGCTACTGGGCTCCTGAATGCCCATTGCCCGGCAGGCTCAGACCAGATACCAGGTAAAATTCCTTCACCATGCAGGTGGCCAAACACTGGAACAGACTTCCTAGAGAGGCGGGTGATGCCCTTGCCCTGTGCCTGTCAGGGTTCAAGAGGCATTTGGGTAATACCCTGAATAATAGACTTTAATTTTTGGTTACCCTGAAGCTCTTGGATGGACTCGGTGATGTTTGTAGGTCCCTCTGCTGGACTCCCATTTTGTCAGCCTGTGTATCGTGGATACGGTGGGTTGTTTTTAGAAGGAGCCCTTTAGGGGGAACTAATTCCCAGCTAGATTCATCGTGTCAGGGGGTTATATAAGCAAGAAAACAGCAAAGCCTGTAACTCGTCTTGTCTGTAAAGATGCAAGGTGACGAATTGCTGGGGGCTGGATGTCTGTAGCTGGCTGCGGAGTGAAGTGGTGGAGGAGCAAGACCTGCAAAGCGAGGGGAGAGCAGGCGAGGGTGTGATCTCACGCAGCTTCCCCAGGTGCAGAAAAGGCCAGTCTGTTAAAATCAGAGCGAGTGTTGCTGCTCCCTTTATAAATTACATTGGAACCTCTCTAATTCCTCTTTGCAGCATTCACCTATGTGCTCTCCTTTTGCTGGAAGCTTCTGTAAACTTCTGAGAAATTCTCGTGCTTCAGGAGATGCTGCCCAAATGCCGCAGCATGGTCTGACCTTTCCTGCGAGTGCTCGTCTTGCTGTTCTCACTGCTCCCAGGTGCTCCTGCGCTCACTCCAGGGCGAGACGTGCTTCCAGGCTCCCGCAGTATGACGGCACGCTGCTGAGCTGAGTTCAGTATTTCAGATGGCATCTTCTGGCTGGGGCCTGGAGCCGGCTGTAAGATGCTGGTGGATGGAGCCAGCGTGGGGTCCCTCCTGTTGCAGCCAGCTCTAACATTTTTGTGCGGTAACAAATCTCCCCTGAGCTGGCCAGTTTTTGAAGAAAACTAAGGGAGGTCAGTAGAGGCCTGAATTTTTTCTTTGCTGGAGATGGCAGCAAGATTCAGTTTCTAGGAGGAAAATCCTTGCTGAAAAAAAAAAAATACCTATCTGCAGCACGGCTACAGAGGACTCCTTGCAAGATACTCTCGATCCCCTTTCTTTGGTGAAGGCTGGGTTTGTCCCTGTGCCTGGTGCTCTTGTGGGAACATAGAAGGTCTGCTTCTTCACTGGAACAGAGCTCAGAAATGTTATCCTCTGCTGTAAATGCAGAGCTGTCCCCCACAGTTACGGGCTCCTTCTCTAGCTAGCATAGCAAGAAACTTTGGGCTGAAGAAACTCTCAGGTGTTTCTAGGCTGCTCTTACATGTATCTATCAGAAAGCAGCAGGGGCAAACATCACTTCACAGCACATTCAGTGTAGCTGGGAAATGCAACGGAGAGGGGCAATGCTTTGGCTGAAGTGACCGGTTATTACAATGGGGAAATACATTTGCCTGGGAAGGATAATCACCCATTCATCTAAGCAAGCTAAACAATAGCAACAAAGGGTTTGATTTTCTCCAATTGTTTCCCAGAGCAAAAATGATGTATTTCTTCTCTCTGAGACTACTGGATGTCTGCTGAGGAGCTCATTAGAGGGACCCTCGCAGCTGCCAGGAGAACCAGCTGGACTATTGAGCCTGCAGCTAATTTTTTCTGTCCTCGTCCTTCTCTTTCCACAATGAAGAAAGTTTGCAAGGTTTGCAATCCTGACCTTGTTTGTGCTGTCCCACGTGGTGGGGGACTGCTCAGTGCAGCAATGTAGAGAGTAGTGTCAATCCCCAGCCCCAAACCCTGGCTTTGGCCCATCTCGATGGTGTTCAGCTCTGGAGCACGTTCCCTGTGCTGCCTGCAGGCACCACAACAATCACCCGGTCGTTTCAGCCCTGAGTTCTGGCAGCAGTTGGTTTTGCAGTCCTGTGTCCTTTGCAGTGGGATCAGCAGAGGAGGCAGAGCCCAGCACAGCCTGGAGATGCAGGGGCTCAGGAGTCTAACCGTGTCCAAGACTGGCACCGCCTGTTTCACCCACGTCTGTGAAATCAGGCAGCACTGCCCGTGCTGCTAACGGGGCTGAAGCGCTGCTGCTCCCTGTTTGCTGGCAGAGGATTTTATCTGGAAGCCCATGGGGTTGTGGACTGCAAAAAAGGTTTTGTTGTCATGCAGCTTGGCTGTTGGGCTGACAACCCCGTAACGCCTCCCAAGGCAATAAGTAAGTGCCACAGCTTCTGATTGATTGCTGGGAGCCAACCCCTGGTGAGAAGGAGGTGGAGAGGACATTATTTCTCTACAGAGAGAAGCAGAAGGATGGCTGACACGGTATAGACAGCACAGAAGATTTAGGAGTGGCTGCGATGGCATAGTTTATTTGGCCACAGCTTGAAATCGTGCTTACTTTCAAGTAATGCCTTCAATCTGGAATTAACAAGATCGTGCTGCTTAAACCAAGTCTTGGCTCTCCTTTGTGTTACAGCCCCACCAAGGAGCCCTGTCCAAGGGCCCCTTTTAGACATCCCAGAAAAGGCAGGCCCTGTAGAAAAGAGCTTCTTAGCCTTATCCCCCAAAACAGCTGGTAAAAATGCATGCTCATGTGCTCTGGAGGCTTGAAACTGTGCACGTCAATAGGGGTTTATATACAGTACATGCGTGTGTATCAAGGCACTGACTGCATGCAAGTTTATACCTGGATATAGTCCTGGCTGATAAAAAGCTCTGCGGCCTCGACCTGTGCTGGAGCTGCGTTGGTCAGTGCTGGCTGAAGATGTGAGGGGGGATCAGCACAAATTCCACCAGGCCGTTCTATAAGTCCTTCCTCTCTCCTGCTCTGATGGCAGCTCTTTGCGTTATGAAATCAAATTGAAAACCTGCACAATTGGATTGCGGGGAGACTGGAGACTGAAGCGTTTTGCTGAGGTGATAATTTCATTTGCTGTTGAACGTTGCTCAAGCTTAAACATGAAAGCATTCGCTGTTGCTTTGTAACAAATACATCCAGACGTATAACATCTCATTTAATTTGATTAGAAAATATAATTGTATGTGGCTGAGAAACTGGTGGACTAAAATCACTGGCTCAACTGTCAGAAATAAACTTACCAGGCCAGGCGTGCTGGAAACACCGAGTGGCACCATTGGGCTACAGCACAATATGAAGTTGTGTAGGGGCTTCCCAGCTGGCTGCGGGAATCTGTACATTAAAACCTAAACCACAATTTCTTGCCTCTTAGCAAAAGACCTACAGCAAATGTGATGCTTCAGAGCAACCCCGCAAGCATTTGCAAGTGTATTTACGTACATTGCAATGATGGGAGCTTGCCAGTTGTCAGAGGGAGTTACAGGCTGATCCCATAACCCAGCAGACAGGTGTCTGATCAGATTTTGTTGCTGTATCTGCACAGGGACAGATGCTGAGCTAGTGGCCTCACCGAGGTCTGCATCAGCACTGTCAGGGCCAGGCTGAGTTACACCAGCTGACACATCTGCCGCATATTTAAGCTGCTACAGTGATCAAGAAGATTTTCAGCTCTAAAATCTTGCTGCTGCCAGCCTCAATGGCCGGTGTGATTATGCTGCTTTGAATGCATCCAAAAATAGCCCAGAGAAAGGAATTTCTGTTGCTGCTTCATCTTTCAATAACATTGCTGTTTGTGCAGGTGAGCAGCGATAAGAGCAACCCAGCTTTCCTGTACCAGGCTTGGATCCATTTAAGTGGTTTCAGGAAGGATTTCCAGCTCATCGTGTATGCGTTAAACCCACTCTACAGTGGTGAAGTGGCTGTGTTTTGGAAACAGACCCCTATCTTCAGCTGCTGTAAATCAGTGGGACTGTGCTAATTGCTCATGGTACCAGATGTAGGAATTTGATCACAATAGGTGGCAGCTGTAACATTTCCGTTCCTGGGGTCATGTTTAAGAACATTGTTTGTTGTTTTTCCCTAAGACAAAGAGAGGTGCAAGGATGCAATGAAAGGATCAAACCGTTCATTTCTCATTGAACCTAGCATTTTGCATGTAAGAAGTGGGTCGTTTTCCCATCCATGGTTGGACCATTTGGCTTGCAGTTTCAACACAACGGTATTCCTGCTCTTATTGCAGTGAAAGACAAAATCTTAATGAATAGCAAGCAGGTCTACAATATGGAACATGAAAGGTATTAGGGATCTCTCTCCTACTCCAGATCCATTTCTCGCTCTGTGACTGAGACAGTTGAGAGATTCTCTTCTTCCTTTTGAGGCTGAAGACTGTCAGCCGTGGGTTAGACAGTTTGGTGTGATGGGGGAGAGGTAACTTGCTTCAGGCCTGCAAGCAGAGGAGTTTGTAGGCTTGAAACCAAGGTAAGGTCTTGGTAAATTCCTTACACAGGGAATGCCTACCTGCACTGAGAAGAACAGGGACAACTGCATGATGTCCTAAACCTGAGTACAGCAAACTTTTGTTTGTCTGTTCCTGGGTGTCATCAGCAAAGAAACACAGCACTACTCAGATTAGTGCTGTTAGCACAGTTTCAGGGCCCTTGTTTGGCTCAGAAGCCAAATATAGCTCGCACTGTGCCCCTGGCACTGCCCGGGGTCATGATGCTGTGCCCTTGCAGTTACTTGACCACCTGGAGGGACAGAAATGGGACCCACAAAGAGCAGGAATTGCTGTGTCATGGGGAATTGCGCCTCACCATCCCAACACCTTTGCTAGTTGTAGATTGTTTTGCTCTAAATGAGGTCTTTGGCTAATCAAGGCATTTATTAGCAATGAGAGAATTTATAAACACGGAGAGAATCTGAAGGAAGAGGTGTCACGCACACATCAGTGCGTTATCTGCAGGGTTTTGAGAAACAGCTAGGCTCTAACTAGCATGTTAAAAAAAAAATAGAAAAATGAAAAACTGGGTCATCTGGATTCATTTGCTGCATAGCTTTCCAGCTGGGCTTTTGTTGCTGCTCAGACTGACATATCTGAGCTCCTCTTGCTGTTGCCAGGATTGTGCAGCATCCTACATGCCTGCTGCCCTCATCTCCTTCATGCTCTGGGGTGTCTGGAGGGTCCGGATCAAGGTCAGGGCTGTGCTGCAGCTGGCCATGAGTGTGCTGGCAAGCAGCAAGGGGCTGCCTCGGCACACTGCCTGCTAGGTACGGAAGGAGGAGGCTCGGGGAGGACCTGTACAATGTCATTCAGGGTGTTTATGGCAGAGGGGAGCAGCCAGCTGGGTGTCCCAGCATGGTGCCTGCTCTCCTTTGTCTCCAGCATGCTCTGCCCCTCTCCTTTTTCTCCCTCTTCAGCTACTTGTTTCTGTGGAAACCCTCTCCATTCCTTTATTCCAGACAACTCAGCACGCAGCAGCCTCTCCTGTCTGGACTGCTTTTCTCCCTCTTGAGCAATCTGCCAGACCTTCTTTTGGGCAAATGCCAACTTGGTGGCTGTGTTTAAATTCTGTATAATCTCATTTTACAATGACTAGTGTTCAGAAATGCTAAACTGTGAAGCCGAGACTATAACTATAATTAAATAAATACATTGCTTGCTTGTATATGTATATACTTTATACCGTTGTATTTTCCAATTCAAACTTGTGTTCTCTGCCATGACAAGGGAAATTTTTTTTTGATCCCAAGTGGCCAAAGAACATTCACTACTTTACTCTGGATTCTTCAGGGAACGAGGCTCCTATGGGTTGTGCACATCTATTCTTCTTCCTCAGTAACTGGTGGCAAGAGGGGTGGACATCATGAAGGTTTTAACTTTCTTTGAGCTGTGTAAATGAAAAGGGCCCCAAGGGAAACAGATTTTGTTAGCACCCTTCTCTAAGATGAAAGGCTAGGTCACAGATTGACCCCCTGTTAAGCTCCTGAGCTTAATGCAATGCACCATGCTTGGCATCAGATAATCTACTTGTGACTTCTCCTTGCAGAACGGTTTGAATGATTCAAGTAAATGTTGCGGGTATTCTTCCACTCACGGTCTTCTGTGGAAGCTACAGACTAGCTGAGCAAAAGATGATTTACCATTCTCAACATGTATTTTATAATCTTTTTTTTTTTTTTTAAGGTGGAAAAACTGGCAAAGTACTTGGACCCAAATGATTTGGGAAGAATCAATTTTAAGGACTTCTGTCATGGAGTTTTTGCCATCAAAGGTATGTGCATGTTTCATAAAAATTACCTACTTCAGTGCCACCAATGTTTCTGTGGTTGCAGGAAATGTAATGATCAAAGACAAAACGTTTGCTGGGAAGCAGCAGTGTGCTTTTCTGGTTGATACAGGCATAAACAGTTACAATTCCCAGCAGTCCTTCTTGGCTTTCATTTTTATGTCTCTTACAAATTAAAAAAAAATAAAAAATCTAGAGCTAGACTTTTATTTTTTATTTTTGTGTTTCTGAGGATTGTTGGTGGTGACCTCTTCAGTAAGGGCTGCATGTTCCTGGCCATGTGTTGCTCTTGTTGTAGCTGGTTTGTTCTTGGTTGGTGCAGTAATGTAATTATACCTGATCTAAGATTAGCTGGGGTTTATGCGACAGAAAGTAACATGGCTGGACTGGCTGCTTCCTCTTTTGACTGTGATTATTTGTAGTGACAGTAGGGCAGCTCTGGGAACAGAGCCAATACATCTCTGCTTCTTGTGCAGTCTGTGTGTCAATGGTGAGCAATGCTGAGTTCCTACATCCAGAGGTGCTTGAGTATTGCTCTACTGCTAATTTTTCAGAACAGATGTGATGTGGTTTAAAGCAAAATGTAGCAGAAGAAAGAGTAGCCTTGTGGTTACCAGGCAATGTCAAAGTCCAATGCTTCCAGGTTCTTATTCTGATTCTGCTGTAGATTTACTGAAGGAAGTTGGAGATCCTGGGGCATTAATTTCTCTACTAGAAAATTTAAGACTATTATACTCTTCTCAACATACCTGCAAGCTATAGTTAATTCATGTTTTTAAAGTACTTGGGAACTTGTATTGGAATGAAAGGCGTTAATTACAGGCTCAACAAATTAAGGAGTCCAGAAGGAGACCAGCTGGATCAAACCATCTCCTTTGCAGAGTCCTTGGCAGAAGGCATAGACACTATTATGCTTTACAGAGACACCAAAGGGCGATGAAGCAAACAGTGAAGAGAGACTTTAGCTGTTCTGCTGCTGATTAGCTTTGTAGCTTCCCACAGCAAAATAGTTCAGCCTGTCCTTGTTGGGACACCTGGTATGTCCTTAGTGAAGTGCCAGAGTGCCGTCACAGCCCAGAGGCTTCACTTCAGGGACAGGGTGAATGTCACTGTGATTGCAGCGTGATTCCAGGAGAAGCCTCTGGAGGGTCTGCTACAACGAGACTGTTATGAAGCCATAAGGATGCAAGAATGTGACACCATAGCAATTTTAATTAAAGTTTATGGTAACTGAGAACAGCATATAATTATGTAAAATTACTGTGAGAGCTGCTCTCAGTCCAGGTTTGGGGAGACAGAGACACCTTCCAAAGATGATGCTGATGTATTTGAAGAGAAGGCAGTGCAAAGCCCTAAAGGAAAGTTAATGTAGATGTCTAGACGCTAGAGCCTACGCTTGACATTTCCCTTGTCTAAGAAATGCTGCAGTAAACTGGGGTCTAGGTTAAGGCAGACACAAGCTCTGTGCAGCCAGTAATCCTCTGTAATTCACAGCCTAAAGATGTGCTCAGGTGGGCAAAACGGCATCGGTAAGGGATAGGTGTGAGCCAGGAGAACATCTTCTCTGTAATAGATGTGCCCTTGCCCGCAGCAAATAGAAGTCAGTGGGCAGTGCCCTCAGGGAAGCAGTGGGCGTCTGCGATTCCTTCACTGTGAGGACAGCATGTGCATAATGATGGTTATCAGAGAGGGATGATGCCTTGGGAGTTTTCATCCTGCCTCACCGTGTGGGAGCTGGTTCATATATTCATAGCTAAGGTTTAGTCCTGCAAAGACATGGCTAAGTCAAACGCTCTGGAATACCTTGTACTCTGGGTTTATGAAAACCTTAAAGCCCTTATGTGGAACGTCTTATGGTATGCTTGATGGGTGTTAGTGTGTGTATGTGAACAGACAGAGAGATCTTCCAATTCTGCAGCATCACATAGCGCTCTTGTAGCACATCATTAGCAGTGCTAACACTTAAACAGCATCAGTGCCAAGTGCATATAACCACGGGAGCAGTTGTATCTATTTCTGATCAGACATTGTTGTGTGTGATTTCACAGCATCGCTTAAGGAGAACTGGCTCTATTGCTTACCTCACAGTGTGAAAGTTTCATTGGTCTTTAGCAACCAGCCCCACTTTTCTTAAAAATAAATTGGTCGTGTGAAAGTTGAAAAAAATGTACGTCTGCGGTTCAGGATGGAAAGCCTCCATCTCTCACTTTTCAGTGCAACCACATCCCAGGGGGAGCAGCAGGCTTGTTATCGAACAATAGCAATTTGTATTGGCAGCAACAGATTATGAATATAATGCTTTGACATCTCAGCCTATTTTAATTGCTTGGGGTAATCAGATTAATAGAGCAAATGCGATGCTACTATGAATCCACTGTTTTTTTCAGTGAGGGAGTGTGAAGCTGTGTTATTCTTGGGACTTGAAGCCAAATGTCCAAATTCAAACTTTACTGTCCTAATGCCTTGCCATATTTCTCATTTATGAGGCTTCACATTAAGTTGTCTGACAGATAGCTGCCTTTATGGTGTGCTGAGGAACTTTCTTCCTGCACAGAGGTGAAATAGTGTCAAGTTTTTGTTTGTTAGTTTGCTGTATCTTGAATTTGTGTTTAAAACATCAGGCTTGAAGCATCTGGAACAGATTCAAATCACAGTGGTAAAGAAGTCACCTCTGATGATGATGGTTTAATCCTTTCGGATCCAGGTCTGGATCTTAGCCAACAACAAAATGTTGGAGCCTGAAAAAATCCCAAACACAACGTTCAATGTCTGCTCTGTAACTGGGTGGCAGCTGCTCTCACTGCAAGGAGAAACTTCAAACTGCATCTAAAACCTGCAGCTTGGCCTCTCTTCTCCATAAGCCAGGGCATTGTGCACTCTTGTGTGGTAAAATGAAAAGCGCCATGGCCCTTGACAAGTGGACATCAACCTTGCCTCCTCCTCAGTGCTTCTGAGCTGGACGAACCCCGTGATGTATGAGTCATGTACCTCCACCAAGGTTGCTGGGACTCTCATCTGGAGGAGACATCTGCAGCTGCTGAACAGCAGGTCCCATGGGGAAGGATGTGCTGAGGAGTCTAGCTGGCAGCAGGGACCTTTGGAAGTGATGGAGAGGACTTCTACAGAAGTATCAACGTTAGAGGGCAGAAGTGTGTTGGAGGAACTCATTCCCACTATGTCTCCTGGGTGGAATACTACCCAGGCAGAGGTGCTTTCTGTTTATGGGAGGCTTTGCTTCTTTTTGCTTGTCCTTCATGGATTAAAGCACTTTGCCTCAGTGTCCGAGCTGAGCCCCCCGCTGTCTGGGCTGCTTTCCCCATGCAAAAAGTGCCAGAGCTTGCCATCAAATTTAAAGCTTTGCAGTAATTTCACTGGAATTCCAGAATAGGAAGATTTTGCTCCTGCCACAGCTGCCTTTGTTATCTGCTCACTGCATGCCTTTAGTTCTAATAACTGCATCAGTCTGGAGAGCAATTGCCATGAAATAACACCTGTACCCTCTTACCTAGCAGCTGTGTCAAAGCCAGAACAGTCTGTGAAGTGGCACTGCACAGGGACTTCGAGAGCAGCCAGAACATCCCGCAGAGGTTGAATGCCCATCGATTTCAGCAGGGTCAGCGTGGGATCCGTTACTGTTTGCTCAGTGGAGTCCATTTCTATTTTTACTGTACTGGACTTACAGTAACGATCCAGTAAATATTTTCTGCCACTTGTAATACCTGAAGGTTTGAGTGAAACTATTATTTCTAATGTGCTCTACAGGCTGGTAAGTGTTTGCAGGACCAGGCTCTTGGTCTGTTTAGCAGGCTCCAATTAAGTCTGATCTGTTCCTTCTATTTTAAGGTTTCTGTTTTCTTCACAGTAGTCTCTCCACTTTGATGCTTCACTTACAGAACACCAAACAAACAAACAAAAACCCACCAAACCCTGACAAATAAAGAGCGAGCTCCCCCTGCTGACCTTGGAGTTGCAGCTCACATAGATGAGAGGGTAAAATGTGAATACAAATTCATGCAGAATTAAAAGATAAAGGCAAACATATTCCAACTTCATTGCTTATTTAAACCATGAAAACAACGCTAACCACTGTGCAGTAGTTGAAGGGCAATGGTTTTCATAAGGGGAGAGGCTGAGCCATGCCAGCACAGAGCATTTCTGCAATAATGAATTTTCATGCTTTAGCAGAATCACTGTGGGTTTTTTATTTTATTTTTTCCCAAATGAAACTATACAGCTTATTGTTCCTCCGGAGGAAAAGTGCTTTCCCCATCTTCTAGATGTTATAAGGGCTTTAAAGTTATGACCTGTTGTAATATTAAAAAAAAAGCTGAGGTGTAGGAGCTCTTCATGTTCATTAACTCTGGGAGAAGCACAGTTGTGAATTTCTACCCTTCCCCACCTTCATCAACAGCAACCTTTGAGTCTTCAAAATAGTAACACAAAATGTTAAGTGCCTTCAAAAATCCATCTGTGTGCTTTCTTGGATCTTTAATTACTGCAGTTGGCTGGAAAACTTCTAGAAGCAGTCCCAGTGTGAGTAGCTAAGCTGTCTTTTTTTTTCTTCTGTAAAAAGTAGTTATTTTCTCCATAAGGTCTTAGCAATTTTGATGAAATTCCCAGGAATACAGAATTGCCCAAAGCTTCAAAGAAATGCTAAAAAAAAAAAAAAAAAAAAAAAAAAAGGTGAAGTGGGCTGCTTTGTTAGCTCCCACTGTGGCAGGTTATCAGTACTGTGAAAATAATGTACTATGAAATTTAATGTTTTTTCAAAAGAAAGTTTTCCAGAGCGGAATATTTCTGGCCTTCTGTTGCACTTGTGACTTTTTTTTTAAATTTGCTTTTATATTTTCATTTAGCTGCTCCAAACAAACATTTTCTGCAGAACCAGTGCTGAGTTTTGATTATCTCTCTTAACTTAATTTGCAGTCCCGTAGCTGAGAATAGGATTGCATCAGCTTTGCCCCAAAGATCCAACAGAGAACTTGAGATGGATGTGTTGCACTTGTACAAGAGGAGTTTACCTTTATTTGCTGGACACCAGTGTTTGCAATACCTACCAGTTCTAAGGAGCAGAAGAGCTGTGCTACCACAAGAATTTCATTCAGTAAAGCACAGCAGAAAACATCAAAGTCTTCATGAGCCCGTTTAGGCTTATAGCTGTAGATCTCAAACTTCGCAACGCACCATAGCTGGAGAGGATTTGATGAGTCTGTGTGTTCTTAATAAGGATGTCTTACAAACGGGAGCGGTATTTGGGCTGGCTCTAGGGAGAAGGACTGTCCAGGTAAATGTGGAGAGCTGAGCTCTCCTTTTGTGAGTCAGGCTAAAACTCTTTAATGAGCTGAACTTCGTTGCTCTTAAAAGTACGTCGGAGTTTGCTAAGACTCAACTAAATTTTACTAAATATAGCCTGAGATCATAAACAAGTCTAAAACACCATTAAAGATCCAAGGGTAGATGAAGTAAAAAAGCTATTGGTCTCAGGAAAAATGCCAAGAACCAACTTTATTCAATTAGGTAGCCAGATTTGATTTCCCATAGTATTAAAGTTGTTTAATTGCCCGTGAAAATTGCCTGACACAGCATGGGTTAATTCTCCTTCTTGGAACATTTGCAGGAAACCACTTTGCTGCAGTTGTGTTTATTTGCAGCCAGAGTGTCTGTTTGCAAATTAACTGTCTGCTAGAGTGTGAAAAACATTTTTTTAAATGAAACTGAAGGTAAATATCTAAAAATATGTGGTAAGGGAAGTCATGTCTGGCATCCTGAGCAAACAGAAAATGTTAAAGGTTCACGTCCTCCCCTTCAGTGACTTGGAAAACACTTGCATCATCTTTGCTTAGGGTTAAAGATGAGCCTGTCCTGCCTCTGTGAGAGCCAGCACTGCCTTTTGTGAGGTTACTAGCATTAGTTTGGTATTTTCCAGAAGTACTTGTGTTTTCACAAAAGGAGAGGATAAATGATCTAGTGGTTATGATGCTTAGATTTCTTGTTCTGCAGCGTCTTCCTCTTACCAGAGTGCGGGCAGTTGTCTTTTTACTTCAGTTTGCCCCTGCAAATAATTGCCAGATTGCAGGTTGTTCCCCACTGCAGTTCTGGCCAAAGGCACCGTGTACACTTCTGCTTTTGGCATACTTTGGATAAATGTGTTTTTAACTTCAGTAATTTTGACAGAATCAGATTAGAGAGTGACCCAGTGCTTTGGTGAATGAGAAGTGACACACGCCGCTGTCTTGAGCAGTCTTTTGACGGACACAAGAGCAGCCGGCTCTGTGCTGGCTCACCGTGTGTCTCTAGCCAAAGAAACTTCAGCAGCCTCACCACTCTCCTGTGGTTTGGTAACTGAGTTCCTCCTCCAGATATGAGGTTGCTCCTAAACTCTGTCACCCTGCACAGTGATTTATACAATGCACGGCCCTGCAGGAGTGTTCTCCACAGAGGGCATCCTTTTGCACAGCTGTAGAAAATATAGAAGGACTTGAAACCACCCTTGGGTTAGCTCTTCGCCTCCATTCGCTGCCTCACTGACTGCAGTGGAGCTGGGTCTCCTTGCCAAATGTTGCCCAGAAATGTGAATGAGGAGATTTTCCCAGCCATAACAAGGGCGAGAGCACACTGAGCACGTTAAAATCTTGTGATACAAGTAGGCATTCAAATGAAATATCTCTAAACAGCCATAGAAGTGGCTTTCAGTTTTATTGTTTCCTGGAAAATGAAATTATAGCAACAATGGGACAGCTCAGTGCAGGAGGTCCTTAAAGTAGCCAGGAAGTATCCGTTCATGTATTTGCAGTGGGTTATTTATGGACAGACTAGCCTTGGGTGCATACTGCTGCATGGCTTGAAATACTGATCATGGCAGTTCTGCAAGCCCGGGCAAAAATGTTTGTCCTCAAGACAGATACTGGCAGAAAGCACCCTGTGTGCCTGACCAGACAGCTCCCTATACAAGCTGCTGTCCAATGCCTTCGTGTTTCCACACTGAGATGTGCCAGAGTAAACCTTGTTTTTTTTCCTGTTTCCTTTCTGGACTGTGACACTTTCATTTTGCTCACTGGCATTTCCCAGGCTGCAAGCCAAAATATGTTCAGGTAATAAGAAGACATGTGAACAGTATTTGAGACACTGCAGGTTAATTCAGTTCCCTTCTTATGGTATGCCCCTTGCGTAAACCTCTTGGAGTACTTGCAAAATTCAAATCATCCTCCAGATATGGGAAACAAAAGGTGAGATGTGTTAGCAGTGTTGCAAAAAAACACTGGACAAGAAAGGCTTCTTTACCAACTGCGTGCCAAAACCCAACGTCCTGGTGGTAGGGGCTGGGCCCTGGGGAAAGAGCAGCACCACAGCCCTCCATTGTTAGGGGTGACAGTTTGTGTCTTGATAGGGAAAATGAGCAACGAAACATTTATTTGTTACTAAACCTAGTTCTTAAGTGGGGTGAAAACGGTGGCACAATCCTAAGCTTCTTGCAGCCATTGGCATCTTTCCATGGTTTGCTGGATGGTGGATGAGGTCCAGCAAGGTGGCAGCAGTGTGTTTGAGTAACCCTGAAGGAGAATGGCCTCTCAGCAGTTTCTTTTCTTCTTCTCCTTTTGCCGGGTGTAATAACATGCAAATCTTCCCAGCAGGATGAGGGGATCCAAGCTGCCACGCCAGCACATTAATTGCACTCAGCAAATGTCTCCCACGGGGGACGCTGGTTGCTGCACGCTCAAACGTCTTCCCAACAAAAAGTCACCTCTGCAGGAGGAGGTGGTCTCAGGTGAACCTGAGTCTGTCCTGACTCTGTCAGTTGCATTGGAAATTTGGTCTGTGATTTCAATAAAAGGAAGATTTGGCTCCGTTTGCCAAATGGAGCTCTTCAGCTCGGTAAACAAATTGGATTAAGTGCCTGGTGATGTTCTGGAAATGGCTCAAATGCTTGATTGGCTTCTGCGGTTCTGGCCCAGGACACGAAAGCCTGTGCCAGATGGCTCTCTGAAGAAGTGGCTAGGGCTGCCCCAAGTAGGTTAGGTATGGAGGAGACGGTGCTTTTTCTCCTGTGTTTTTTTCTGAGTAAATTATAGGTTTGAATTTAAATGGTCAAGGGCTATCATGAAGAGATGGACCTTAATGGTCAAGGAAAATGAGTAACTGTGATCAGGAAAAATCTCAGATAAGAACTGGGCAGCAAAGAGGGGACACAGAAGACCTTGCAGCTAAACTCCAGATTAGAGAGGTTTAAGATGCCCCTTGGTTTTGGTAGTTAAATCCCTCTTGCACCTTTGAAAACCTTTGAAAGCCTTTGTAACTTTTGCCCACCAAAGAAAAAGGTTGGGGAAGGTGGTACGCTTATCTAACAGGCTTAAGCAAAGGCTGACAGCTTAGAAGTCTTTAGCTAGAAGCACTGTTAGTACAGCTGAAATAGGAAAAATAAGGCCTAACCTTATAGCTGAAGATATAGCTGGGAATTTTTAGAACTGTGTAAACACGTCTCCTTCATTACACAAATCTACATCCACTGCTGTGTAGCACTTGGCATTTATTTTCCTTTTTGCTGGAGAT
This sequence comes from Anas platyrhynchos, assembly GCF_047663525.1. Classification (NCBI taxonomy): domain Eukaryota; kingdom Metazoa; phylum Chordata; class Aves; order Anseriformes; family Anatidae; genus Anas; species Anas platyrhynchos. The sequence goes on from NC_092605.1 coordinate 6,002,158, forward strand.
AACTCACTTTAACGAGTACGTGCTCCATATCATGCAGAGAGCATTTAGCAGAGCAAGCAGTCCGTACATGTAAAGACTGTCACAGTGGGTGCTGGCATGAGGTAGTTTGATGAGTAATAAGTTTTTGTTATAAATGTCAAAAGGTACAAATAGTAAATTGAATTCTCTGTAAGAGGACTAGAAAGTGCCCTTAGTCAAGCACAGGCTGACAAACATAATGCTAAAGCCGGGAGAAAGAAATGGACCATGGGCAAGTGGGAAATGTGACAGCCACAGGCATGCCAAGTTATGTAGAAAGATGCTGTCTCAAGGCAAAAACGTTTAATATTTTGCCTCTTTTCAGAAGGTAAATAACCTCTTTGGATTGTTATTCCCATGTGAGCTCCTCTTTGGGAAGCGACAGCAACACAATTCTTGCTTGCTGACTTCTCCAGAAAAGTAAAAAAAAAGCACACCACGTCACTGGCTTCATCCACCTGGTGGTGCCTCTGGCATACATCTGTGGGTAGGAGACAGGAAAACACATCGACCCCAATGTTGGGCATCCTCCATCCTGTCACCTTCCCTGTTAGGTACTCACTTCTTCTGTAAGGGACTCCCCTCCATAACCACAAGGTATCTTCAACCCTGGAGATGTTATTTCGTTATTTTAAAAAAGCAAGAGAGAAGGCCAGCTACCAGGATAAATCCTTACATTTCACACTTCCTTGCATTATTCTGCCTTCTCTGACTCATCTGCCTCATGAGTATCAGTGTGTCGTGTCACGAGCAAATGGATTGCGTTAGTGATGGGATGGAAAAGAGGAATGCTGCTGGCTAATTGCTGCTTCCAAATGTACGCGTGCTGAGGTTCTGTGCAGTTCAGGCCCAAGGCTGTAGGCTGGTTGTTCTGAAATAACCTGGCCTGATAGCACTGCCTCTGCGGCTCGACATGCCAAGTGCAGTCACTGGTAATTAATGGGAAATGAGGCATTTGGTGATTGGAGTGTTTCTATATTTGTCTCAGGTTTTGAGACGAGACAAGGACTGGGGAAAACATGGACATTGATTTTTCCAGCTGTTAGTGTGTTGGTTAACAAAAGCAAACACAGAAGCTGAAGATCTGACTGCAGCACATAAACATTTGCTTGCCAAACACTGTATGCTTCGTGACAGAGCTCTTTTTGAAGGGGATATGTGACATTTGGGTATTGCCCAGTCCGTCCTTAGGCCAGAGGGAATCAGAAGCAGCTCTGCTGATGTCAAGCAGATGCTGGCTAGTGCCAGGCCTCTGAGTCCAGACATTGGGGTTGGGTGGGGGTGGTCTCCATCCTGCAGCACAGCTTCCCAAGCCAGGCAATGTGCAGCTTTTGGTTTCACTGCAGCTCAGAGTAGTGCCAACATTAGTGTAATGGCAGCTATTAAGGGTCACATGCTGAATGTGTGCCCTGCACAGCTCTGAAGTCACGGCTCTGTTAGAACTATTTAAACATACTCCAGAGCTGTCTTTCAAAGTTTTGTGCATGCAGGCTAGCTACAACTGTTTTTTCCTCCATTGTCGATGTAATCTCTGGGAGACAAGCTCTCAGCCTGACCATATGCTTTTGTTTCTGTTTGCCAGGCTGTGAAGAGTTACTGAATGATGTCCTGTCTCCTGACAACTCTGGGCCTCAGCACTATGAGCCGCAGTACGATGACTACTATTACCAGGTAGGAGAAGCATCAGTTCTTCCTCATCTTACTGTGCTGAGAATGTCTCTGGAGTGATGTGTGGTTGGGTTGTTATAAATGCTGTTGTTTCACTTGGCCTGTTGACTCTTCCTTCCTAGATTCATGACTGTTAGCAAGCCTTCCGTACTGGTTTAAGCTGTATTTAACACAGGCTGTATGTCAGCTGATGAGAGAGAATTTAGGCCTTGGTTAGCACTGCTCTTACAAGCCTTGGTAATCTCTTTTCTGTGAAGCCATCACATAAAAGCTTGCTGGCACCACATAAGTGGAAAAGAGTGATTGGGATCTAATTAAATCAGTCAAACTTCGTAGGTGAACAAGTCCTCAGAGACCTTCTGCAGATAATAAATAGGGATTGAGCAGCAGTTGGGAAGCAGAAACAAAAATACCTTGATAATATTTTGGCTGGTGGGTATGATATATCCATATTCAATTTTTCAAACTATTAAAGGAGTCCTTGTCCATAATTTGTCAGTGTCTGCAACAACAGGCAGGACAGTGTTATGCTTCATTTAAGCATCTCTTTGTCTCTCCTTCATTTTACTTTGTTTTTAGTCATCTCCACCCATGTGCATTTTACGATTAAAGGCGCAGTTGGCTTTGTGCACTCAGATGTCAGTGGTGTTAGGAGACTTGCAAGTCATTGTGCAATTTGGATGTAAAGTATTGTAGCTTCCCAGGTGACAAAGTGTGAAAACAATCCTCATACAGCGAGGATAGGCGAGTGATAAGCATGCAGGGAAATGCTGCTGGGTTCCTCTGAGAGCACCTGTAGGGGAAAAAAGATCTGTGAGTGCGTGGATGAGGTGGTTAGTCAGGAAAGAGCTGGTGAAAAGCCCTGGGCTGAGTATGCCCAAAAGGAAGGCAGAACAGGGAAGGTGCTGTTAGCAATTTATGGCCTCTGCACCAGAGGCTTCTAGCAGAAGGTGGCTTCAGATGCCCTCGTGTGAACTGGTACCAACAAGGGGGCAATGAGAGCAATTGTGGCTTGGAGAGGCTGGGAGCTGAGCCTGGGAGCTCTGACAACTCCAGCTGCACCTTTCGATCACAAAGAAGAGTTTTGCGGTGATTAGAGAGTGGACTCGTGGTGGGGAGATGCCTGGGAAGAACAAAGACCTGGTGTGATGGAAATCTTAGTGAGTCAGTGTGGCAGAGATCTGTAATGGAGGCCAAGTGAGGAGCCTGAGCCCAGGGTGTACCCTGCTGGATCTGGGTTCAAGGTGTGGTAACCACCGGGCTGCAGGCAGTGCTGTAGTTGGGTGTCTGTGGCCGAGTCCTGAGGTGACAGCTTCCTCCCAGCAGGCCTGCCTGCAGGAGGGTTGAACCTGTAATTAGCTGAAGAGTTGAGCTATGGCTTCTTTGTAATGCTGGGCCACGTTTGGGGTGCGAGCTACAGGACAAGGACTGGCAAAGGGTTTTATTGAGGGATGGAGCTGGAGCTGCTCAGAGGCAGGGAGCCCTTCCTTCCACTGCATGTGTAGGGAAAGCACCCATCACTCGGCCCCACCAGGATCCTGCTTTAACATTTTCTTTGCACTCCTCGTGAATACCTAGGACCAGCACTTCAACTTAGTTGCAGAAGCACGTGGTGAGAGGTGTGAGTGCCACGGAGCCCGTCCCCATTGCTTTGTGGTGATACACAGAACGGTTCTCACTGTGCAGAAGGTACACAAACATTTCTTTCAGCTCAAGGTGGATGATGTCCGTCACAAGATAGGAGGAGCCTTCTAAGGCTGCAAACAAAAGGGCAGAATTTGGACACCAACTTTTTGAATAGGGAAGAGTTGGCTGGGCTTGTTGGCTCTTTCTGTGTGATGGAGTGGCAGGCTGCTTTCGGGACCCGGGCAGCGGAGGGCTGACAGCGCTAACACTCCGCTCCTTTACAAACGAAATTGTTTTGTAGCTGGTGACATAGATGCCCGCAATGCTGTTGCTTGGTAACCTGAATAGACATCATAAACCAACCTCTCTGTTTTGCAAGAGATGATAAAGACAGAAAGCAGGCTCTCTGCAAACACTTGGTGTCTTCTGTGCAGATGTCGCTGGCTCCGTCTGACTCTAAAGGCAGCTGGTGTGGCTCTTGGGTCTTTATTCCTTTGGGGCCAGGTTTCAGATCTGCTGTAAACCAAAGATAGGCTGCACAGAAGGTGCTGGAAAGTGAATTGTGAGGGGAATGCAAAGTGTGCCAGTCCTGCCACCCAGTAGCCAGAAGAGCCCTGCTGGTCCTGAGAGCAGCCAGCTGGTGGGTTCCCATTCTAACTTTGTGCCCTTGGGAAAGGAAAGGGGCACCGAGCGACCCTGCCTGTTCAGAAAGAGTTCATATGACAGTGCTGGGGTGGAAACTACTGGTTGCTCCAGGGTAGGCTTCTGGTGCCCCCAGTCACCCTGTATGGGCCGTGCAGTGGGTGGCACCGGTGCAGTCCAGCAGCTGTTTGCCCACGTTTACCGGACCAGTGCAGTATTTGATGGCTTCAGAGCACAACCAGGCCTGCTCCCTGCCTGGTGGGGAGAGGACAGGAAACTGTACGTTTTGGTAAACCCCACACATAAGCTATTGCTCCCCCGTGAAGCTCTGCTTTCCTCAGAGGCAGTCTCGTCCAATTTAGTTTCCAGGTTGGTCGTTCAGGCGCAGTTCAGAAACTCTTCACTAGATGTCAGTTAAAGACTGGGAAAACTCTGAGAACCGGCTCTGTGCCTGCTTTAAGGATCCTCTCCTATGAGGAAGAAAGTTGCAATTTTCATTCCGGTGAAATAGGGGAGAACTTCAGAGGCCTGGGTGGATTTGAGGTTATCGCTGCTGCTGAGGTTTGCGCTCCGCTCCCAAGGAAGCACGTACTGAACACGTGGAAGTTCACTTTGCACTTCCCAGACCTTACTGAGTGTGAATTCCTGGTGATGTAGTCAGGCTTATGTACAGCTCCCAGTGGCACAACTAGCAGTTGCCTGTCAATCTGATTTTCATCCCTTTGCATGTCTGTCTAACTCTCAGGTGCTTGTGATTTGGGGGAGAAAAATGGAAAAGGAGACTTGTCCTTGTCTTATGTTATTTCCCCTTTCCCCTGCTTTCGCTTTGGCTTCCTCTCCCATGTGCCTATTCCCTGTATCGGAGCTTTTCGAAGCCCAAAATGAAGCAAAAGCCTGGAGGGGTGAAGGTAATGCCAAGAAGGAGGACGAGGTAAAGGCAGGAGCTGCCTTTTAGCACCTCACTGAGAGTGAGGTGCTGAACTGATCAAGCTGTTTGTGTGTTTTGAGACAAATGGGGAAGAAGAAACTGCCAAAACTCAAGCCTTTAATTGCAACCAACTAGATGCAATTAATTTAAATTTATAGGTAAGATCCCCAGCTACCAGGAGGTTGGGACATTTCATTTAATATTTTCTAAATGGTCTGCTTTTACTTTCTTCACAGAAAGCAAGAACAAAAACTGATAATCTTTTAATGTCTACAGCCAGAAGGGAGGGAAAAAAAAAACAACTATGCAATTTAAAATGCAAAGACCATTCCATGGAAGTTTTCTAATGGTCTGTAATGAGAGACTGTCAGTGTGCTGTGTCAGGCAAGCAGATAACTCATCCTTTGAGCTCAGGTCTGTTAAGGCATGATGCACGGAAAGCAAAGGGCAGCACTTAATTACTACAGGACCATCGGATCAGTCAGAAATGTCTCACTGACTTCTCACAGACTGAATCAGGCTGCAAAAATGTTAGTGCACACAGAGAGAGTTGGTCCAAAGAAACTTGGGATGGGGTGGCAGTTAGGAAACCCGTGTCAGACCCGAAACAAAATGTTCGGGTCCCTGCTCGTCCTCCCCCACCCAGCCTTGTGCCAATACCTCGAAGTTCTGGCGCTACGCAGGAGAAGCTTTTGAAACTGCTGCTCAAAGTGCTCTGTGGTGTTAAGAATGGGGTTATAAATACTGCGGGGGAAGCAGGTCTATTCCACAACAGCACAAGTTAGCAGCTGTAGGGCCTCTCCACTCCCAGACCTGTGAACAAACCTGCACCCCTGGGTATGCATTCAGGGTCTGTGGATTTGGTGTTTCAGTCTGTAACGTGCTCTCTTTGAGGCAGTATAAGTGGTTGGTATAATTTCTGTCTCTTTAGAGAGAATGGAAATGTTCTAAATAAGACAGAAGCTGACTTACCTACCCCGAATTCCCTTCCCAGTGCTGGCTGCTGTGCCCTCCTCAAGTGTAGTTTTGGCTGCGGTTTGAAGGGAGCCACAAGTCTCCCTAGCCCACTGGGCAGGATTTGCTCTGCAGCAAGTTCCTGGTAGTGCTGCAGAGCCCTGGCTAGCCTTGAGGAGATGCCAACCAACAAAGTCCACAGCTGAAGTACCTGTGTGGAAACCCAGACCCAGATTCAGCCAGCTCAGACAAAGCAAAGTGCCCGTGCCCAGCGTTTGTGAACGGCTGGCTCAGGGCCCTGCTGGGCACCCAGCCAGCTGCGAGCACTGGCCACAGGACCGAAGGGGAATGAGGCTGGCTGCATCCGCACCTCCCTGGCCGAGACTTGCCCAGCAGGTCAGAGAAGCAGTTGCCTGGTTCCAGGTGTCTTAAGTTTGGGGAAAAGGGAATCTGCACCAGGATCTGGAGTTTTCAGCACTTCAGCTGGCATATTCTGGCTGTTCAGATTTGAATGGACCCTGAATCTAGGTCACCTGGGTGGGTGACAGGAGAGGAGATTGAATGAAGGATCTTAGAGCCTCTCACCAGGTAGCAGGGTACCTGAGTAGCTGCTTGTGAAGAGACAGGCTATGCATTTTTATGTAAGAGAAATTGCCTCTTCATCTGAAATCAATGTCCAAGTGCTGTACGTGCAAACCCAGTAGAAGAGCCTATTGTAAGCTCCAATAATAGCAGGCTGCCTGTTTTAAACAAGGCTGTTTGTTTCTTGTTCGTTGGTGCAGTATTGAGTAGTTGCAGTTTTCCCTTTTTTTTTTTTTTTTTTTCCTTTTTTTTTCTTGCTGCTGTCATCTGTAAATAAGAGGGAGTCTGCTGCTTAACAAGGTGCAGGATGATTGCTGTGTGTCAAAGAATGAGCTGCCTTTTCAGTCCTGTGTGTGTTCACCCGCCTGCCAAGTGATTAATTACACTGTATGAACAGCAGAAAAATTGTTGAAACATGACAAATAAATTGTGTTTGCCTCTGGGATGGAGCTGGAACTACTAGCTGATCTGCTGCTTTGAAATTATTTTCAGCAGCAATTAGGTGTCCCCCACTGGCTTCCGAAAAAAAGTTTTTTTTTCCCACCAGTTGCTCAAGGAGATCTGCTAACACCTATGGCAGGACAGAGGGACTTATCTGCACTGGAAAAGCCAGAGATCCAAATGTGTTTTTCATGAGGCTGAGGAAGGGAATAGCAGTCTGAGACACTGTGGGACTAAGGAAAGGTGACTGGCCATTTGCATAGGTCACTGGGTCAGCATGGAATTGCGCTTATGATCTCCATGCTGTCTGTTATGTTTATTGCAAAGCAGGACCCAGGAAAGTGTTGAGTATTTTATTGAACTCAAACTTGCAGTTCTGTTCTTGCTGTTCGCATCTTAAGCAAAACTCTTTTTTTTGTTTTGTTTTGCCTATTGAGGGCATCTCTTTCACCAGGCATGTTGGCAGCCACAGCAATGTTAGTTTGCTGGTGAGCAAACCGCTCTGGGTCACTTCAGAAGAGAGGAGTAAGCAAAGACTTCAAATCTTACCCGAGCCCAAGAAAAATCTGCTTGATCACTTCTAGCTTCCCAGAAGCATGGTCTGCCCACTTTAGGGCAGTGTCCACCATGAAAATGAGTAAAGGCACAGTGCTAACCTGACACCACAGATTAAAACAGATCTTTGCTTCAGAGAGCACCACACACCCTCCAAAGCTTGATTGTTGATTTTTTTGTCCTTGGTGCAGACTTGGTGTGGCTGAGCCCCCAAGAAAACTCCCCACATGGATCGCACTGGATTCGTGTACCCATGCTGTATTCAGCTCACTTCTCTTCTTCTGGAGGCTGAAGCAAAGTTTGGGCAAAGGACCCCAAATCTCCCACCTTAACAGAAACAACAGCTTAGATGTTAAGTTGGAAATATCTTTCCAACTGATACCAAAGAGAAAAACACAGCCTAGGCAGTCAGGAGAAGTAGTATTAAACACAGCAAATTGAAGCTTTGTGGTTTTTTTTCTGTTTCTTATCAGCCTGCAGTTTTCTCCACCACCCCCACACTGTCATTCTTGGCTCCCATTGTGTGTTTGGCATTGTCGCTGCTCGGTGTCTGCCTCGCGTGTGAAGCCTTCCCTCCCTGCGCTTGGGACTCTTGGGGTGTTTGTGCTACGCAGCAATCAGCACAGCGTATGTTTGCAAATTGCTTCCCTTTCCAAGCTGCTGGTGGGCTCTTCTGTCCTGCTGTCACCGTGGGACCCACGCTGTGATTATGAACAAGTCATTCTTAACATCTTTCCTCAAGCTGGGGGGGAGGCTGCATCTTCACTGCTGCAGCAGTCAGAACGCGGGACGTGCATGTCCCCAGTGCTTCAGCTGGGGGATGTTCTGGCTCGAGTGTCTCCCTTGGGCACGCTAAAGGAAGCAGAAGGTTCCCTTGTTTCTAATCTAGAAGTCTGGCTTCTATTTGATGCTCCTAAATCTGCCAGATTCTCCTTCCCCTCCACTTTTATTGTGTCCCATGGGAAATGTGTCTAGTCGACATCTCAGGGGATGCCTTCTGTGGGACCCAGCCTAGGGATTGATCCAGCCCCTACTGAAATCAGGAGAAAGACTTCTCAAGGCCTGGGCTTCTTCTAGGCTAACACTGTGGGTTTGCTCCTGAGGAGGCTGTTGCCTGGATCCCTTGCTGGAGGACGCTTCTAAGCTCAGCTCTGTCCAAAATCTTCATACAGCACAGCCGTGCAGTCACAGAGAAACAAGCCCATGTTCCTAGGTAGGACAAGATAGGATTATACATAGGCAATGCAATATCTTCACTGCTGAGAAGTTTATTGTAACCTCTAAGGGCAACACTCAGCAATTCATTTTTTTCCTATTTTTTTCCAAGCATCGGAAAGCAACATTAACTACAACTGCCAAGAAACCTCCAGTGAACAATTACCAAGAGCAATGAAAAGCGCAGCGTGCACCCATTTGGGACTAATTTACATGGAAATTGCCTGCTTTCACCTGGCAATATTCTGATTTATATTTTTTATGTTTGTGCATACATGCAAAGTGTCCTTGGTACAGAGCACCTGCATAAAATAATCTACTTCTCTGGCTGCTCAAGCGGACTACAAAAGGCTGCCCTGAAGAGCTGCTGCACAGAGAATGAGCAGCGTTGCACTCAGGGCAAGGCAGGCATCTTCCAACAAAATAAATGCTGACTCCTCCAAAAGCAGCCATAGAAAAGATTGTTTGAGGAGTATTTTCTTTTTCAAAGCCAGCTTGAATTTTGTGATTTGGTGGAACATCACACACTGATGTCTTCAGAGGGTAAATTACTTTTCCCTGGACTTGTTTCTGCTTGGTTGTTGTATAAAAAGCACACCAAATAATACAAGAAAAAGTGAAATACTCTGGCCCAGTCCAAAAATATTTTGTCCCTTTCTCAAAATGTGCTTTGGATTTTCTTTTCAAAAAAATATGAGGTTTTGACCTTCTCTTCCTGAGCTGGGACAAGAAAATATTTTGAAATCTAGGAGCTCCTAGGGAGAGAGAAGTGTTTTCCCACCTCATTCTTGCCCTACCACCCCAGCAGATGGGTTTTGCTCCCTCCAGATGCAATCCTGCTGTCTCTGGGGCCAGCAGGGGTCTGCCTGGCTCTGGGGAGGGACATCAGAGATGCTGCTGGAGTTCCTGTCACCATCGTGATGCTGTATCTCGGCGCAGTGCTGCTTGGTCAGCTCACCACTGTCTTTTGGGGGGCTGGAAAGCTGGGCTGAGTTTGCTTATATCAGTGTTTTGTCCAAATTCTGCCAGTTACCTGCTTTGAATTGTAACCACCTGCTGCTGCAGGTGAACTGCTACTCTCCTGTAGTAGAAACGTAAATCAGCAAGGGAGCAGAAATTGTTCGCACGTGGCATTGTCCCAGTCGACCCGTGCCACCTCTCAGGGCTGCACTTGCTGGGGGGCTTCAGACAGGCGGAGCTGTGGCCGCTCAGTGCGGCCGTTCTGCTGCTGCTCAGACACAGGTGAAGCTACAGCCGGTGTTCTTCCAGGCCTCTGAGGAAGAGTTACCTCATGCATCCGTATTTCTTGGTATCTTTGCCTCTTCTTTGAGTATTTTGCTGTTTTGGGGCCCAGGTAGGGTTTTGTGCAACCTTCAGAAGCTTTACCATTTGAAAGCCCGTCACGTTTCTCTTTGACAGAACCTCTATTTAACAGGCATTTTCTCCCGTGCCTTTTTTTTCTTTCTGAGGTGTTATCTTCAAGCTTTTCATCTGCTGATTTTCTGACTGAGCACAGTTTTGGGGGTGGTTTTCTGGAATTGTCAGTTGCCATGGCAAAATGTTCCTCCCATCTTGTTTCTCCGTGGATAAACGAAGTTGGGCAGCGGATCAGGCTTTGGGTAGAGGCTGTGAAATTATGGAAAGCTAAAACTTGCTGCCTTTTTGTCGAGGAAGTTGCGTCCCTATTGATTTAATCCTTCAGGTAAGTGTGACTTTGTGGTTTAGCCCTTTTTACCTGTTGTTTGTTGTAATGCAAATCTATCCACTTCAGCTTGTGTGTTTTGACTATGGCATTATCAACAATATAAGCAGAAGAATTATGACAGCACTCACTTTGTCCTGTTCTCTTGTCATAGAAATACAGCTGCTCAGTCAGAGGGTGGTGAAGCAGTCCTGACTCTGATATATTTCTTTTGGAAATACCAAAGTATCTGTAATAAAAGTAGTCAAGTAAGAGGCAGTGCATATAGGATTCTGTGGGTTTCTTGCCACTTGTGTGATGGGATGAAATTATCTTTGCCCTCCAGATCATAAACTTGAAACTAGCTCTTTCTTTTTTTCTTTGTATTTATTTCCTCCTCTGCCTCACCTCTTTTCTCTTTGCTGTTCAGGCAGAATTGTGCCGTGTTTATAGAAGATAAGGGAACACAGAGAGTTCTTTGAATATATTCAGTGAGAAGGCTGTGAAACTGAAATATAAAACCTCTTTGGAGTAAAAAGTATGGGCTTAAGTATTTTCTGTTGTGGTGGTTTTGTTTTTAACTGGGAGAAAGGTCAGTAAGGTCTGTGTAGGCCTGTAAGAGCTGGTTGGTAAAGCCATGTTCCAGATTTTTCTGAAACTGTGGGGAGAAAGTCTGCCACAGAGAGGTGGTCGGGCTAAACAAAGCCACTGAAACCCCTCCTTGCACAAGCAAACTAAAAGCATTACCCTGCATCCTTTTTGCTCTTCAGTCTCTCTGATCAGACTGAGAGCAATGTATTTTGTTGGAGGAACCTTCTCTTGTTTGACAAAAAAATGTGCTTTGTATATTGCCAGGGTTTTCCCACCTACATTAAAAAAAACAATCCTCCTTAGGAGGATCTTATAGGAATTTCTGTCACACAGCTGCTGCTAGACTGCCTGCAGTTATTTAGGGCTCAAATGCTTGATTTCAGTAGTTTCAGGAAGGGCCACCAGAATTACCCATTACAGTAATAAAATTGCCCACTGCTTTTCCTTTCCCGCTTTCTACTCTCATTTCACCCCCAGCCCTTGAAATGTCCCAAAATCCCCCCCAAAGCTGTGTAGGCTCCAGCCTTCCCAGTTCGGTGCCTCCCACCTGCAGGTTTATTGAGCAGTTCGTCAGTTCCATTTACCCTTAACATTACACCATTGTACTCAGCTGGGCTCACAGAGCTAAAAATTGGATCTTGATTATCTTGTCTATTTTTAGAAGCCAGAGAAGGATCAAAATGCACTATTTTACATGCTACAGTGGAGCATTTATGCGATTGGGTAGAGGCACGCTTCCCCAGCACCGCCACACATCAGGGCCGTGATAAGCAATTTGTAACCCAACAGGAAGGGAAAGTAGGCCAGCCTACAAGAGAGTATCTAGGAACTGCTCCTGCGGGATTTGTGCTACGCTGCCTCCAGCAGCTGAAATAACAGCATGAAATTGCGATTAAAAATTAAAGAGATGTGGGCTATTTGACCTTCTTTTAATCAGGGACGCAGAGGCCATGGCTGGAGTAAGGATGTCAAAGAAACACAGCTTCTGTCCAGAAGTTTCATGCCAAGAAGAGGCTGCTGAAACTCAGCAGGAACTGGGTGGAACGGAGCTGATTTATTTCTGGTCACCGCAGTCCCCGAGGGATTTCCAGGCTGCACGAGGTGCTGGTGCCCTCAGGACCTTGCCAGGCAGCTTTTAGAAGGGGAGCGCAGCAGGGCTTGCTTCGAGAGTTACAGTCTGAATGGATGAGAAATAGGAAAGACATCATTGACTGTTACATCTTCTAAGTTTACAGAAATCCAGGCAAGATCAATTAGGCCCCTGAGAGGTGTTGCTAATTAGGAGTTTTGCTCTTTGGCACACCTTTTTACCCAGGCTGTTCCTGTAATTACCCAGCTGGCTTGGGTATCAGCTGGAGCATAGGCCGTCAGATAGGCAGCTTGTTTGGGTGGATGTGTACGCTGGATCTGGGCTTGTTTTGGTACATGGCATTGTGATAAGCTGCTAGCAAGGTTAAGTTGGAATAATAATGTAGCCATGGCAATGTTGATACAGAGTGGATGCAAATGCTGATGAGTGTTTTGGGCTGACAGTGTGAATCTGGCAGCCTGCTCTCAAATTAACATGACTGGGAAGGCATGAAGTAGATACAGTGCGGTTTAAAAAGAAAAGAAAAAAAAAACATATTGAAAAGGGTGATTCCGTGGAGCTTTTCCCAGTCTGTGCAAATAGGAGTATGATAACAAACAATTCGACTTCCAAAATTTTGATTTGTTCTTGGCTGTAACAGGATATCTAACCCATGACAGGGTTTCTGCTGAAGTAAATGTGGAATTTTTTATTTTATTTACAATTTCCAAGTGAGAGGATGCAGAAAAAGTAGTAAGTAAATAATTTAATCCTACCCCCTGAAAGCCTGTTCTGCATCTTTCACTGCATGTAGGCTCACAAAACAAAACTACCCTTAGGTAGTTTCAGCCCAGTTACATGAATGCGACATAGTTCTGTTGTAGAGCTGTGTCCAAACATTTTTATAGAATAAGGCAATAATACATACGTAAACTTTCTTGCCCATGGTAGAAGTGTATTTATCACACTACATACAAAACCTAACTCCATTTAAATGGGCAGAACTTTTTAACAGATACAAAGTGAATATGCTGACACCTTCTCCCAGCTGCAGCGAGTACGTGTTGGGCTTGCTAGAGCCTCAAGTGTTCTTCTATATCCTCCGCAAGAAGTTTCCTATATCAGGAACTGTTCCATGTTTCTTACTGGCATGTGTGTGTTCAAAGAATTGTTGCTGTTTGCTGCTCCCATCAGTTTTTAATTACTGTGTCCTTGAATGTTAACATCACTGAGGAAGATTGGTCTGGTTAACTGGGGCATGTGTCTTTCATCGTGAGATGGGCCATATGGTTACGATGCCCTAAGGCATGGTCGTGGAAGATGGGAACCTGTCCAGAAAAAGGGGGGTGTTGGGAGCCATTAAGAACTGTTGGTCATATTCTTAGATGGTGAAAATCAACCTAAGAGTAAGAAAGAAATGAGGATATGTTCCTGGTGGGTTTTCTTTTCCCATTCTGTAAGCTCTTAAGATTGTTAGAGTAGGAACTTTTTCTGTATAGTGCCTCCTTATAACTCCTACAGCTTCATCTCCTCCAGGGTCTTTTGTTTTTTAAATTTCAGAATTAAAATTGCTTTTCATATTTAGATCTCTGAAAGGGGGTTCTGCCATAAAACTCTTTTAGACTGTTTTGTCTCTTAGGATCTTTGCCCCACTGGCTTCTTGTTGAACTCCTCAGAATATTTCATAGGCCAGTTACATCCTTTTTTTTTTTTTTCTCAAGGCCTATCTGATGGTATTTGGCCTGCAGGCTCAAAATGATTACAATGTGCTCAACCGAAATTTTCCTCAGTGCATTGTACAGGAGAGCTCACATCACGAGTGAGTGAAGAACTAACGTCCTACTTTCCCTTCGCCCGTTCATAGTGCAGAAAAGTGCCTAAGCACAGTACGGGCAAACCCCAGCTCTGCATGCTGAGGAGATTGGTGTGCAAAAACAGCTTATTTAACGGGTATTTACAGGAGTACAGGAAAGAAAGAAGGAAAAGAGAGGAGGAAGTGAATTCTTACAAATCAGAGGAAAGTAAATCTAAGGCCAACAAAAAGATATAATAGAAAAGGTTCCTGAAAAGAAGGAGATTAAAGGTTAGTGAATAAAAGGAAAACCAACTGGGAGAAGTCTGGGCTGTAATTAGGATGGTTTCTCTTGCTCACCTGCTGCTTATGGAAAATTGATGTTTTGCAAATGTTTAACTTTGTCCAGTACCAGTTAACCCAAAGGATCCCACGCACCATCCAACCTCTAGGCCAAATAAGTCTTTATTGTGGTTAAACTTCCATTGCCGAACTTGGAAGAGGAATTTCAGAGTTTGGTATGACAAATATGAAGCCAGTGGCTAAAGTGAAAAATAAGTGTTCCTTTGTTTTTGTTTGTTTGAGTCTGTTCATGATAGCAAAACAGAAACCAAGATGATCAGCTTATAAGCAGCAACCCAGAAACTTCTGTTTTCTTGTCTCTAGACCATGTCCATCAGAGCTCTGGAACCATGTATTTTCTACCTGCATGCTGTGACTTTGCTTTTGCTTTTTTACCTCTGGGGGCAAATAGCATGTCCTGAAGAAAAGCCCCTGAGAACCTTGTTGGTGCTCTCCTTTCCTTTCTAGCAGGACTCTTGCTATACACATACATACTGCAAAAACGTGGGGCTCTGGACTAGTAATCGATGTCACCTACATCAGTATGGGATTTGGGCTTTAAGAGTCTGTGAAAATTTTATCTTAAACCAACACTGTTTGGAATTCTGGGCTTTTTTTTTTTTTTTTTTTTTTTTTTTTTTTTTTAATGAACTCACACAGATGCTTCCAAGGAAAGATTTATAAGTTGATTTTAACCCTGTGGAAGAGTGAGGAAGGAGACGTAAATAATGAATGAAGTCAGTATTTCACTGCATCTCTGAGATCTGACATGAGTAATGCATGGTATTTTGTGAGACTAGTAGATAAACGTTGCCTTTCATAAATATTTGTTTACCTCTGAACTCTTGAGCACAAAGATGAACAACCATTCCTTTATGAATCACTCTTTATGGGATTTATCTAGCTTTAGGAGCTGCCACAAGTTTCTCATCTGTGAAGCTGTCAGTAAGTGAAAGAGTAAATTGCTGGCTTTGTACTTGCACAGTATTTCGAAACTTGACATAAAACCTTTCTGTTTGTCTCATTGCAAAGCCAAATGTGAGATATTACTGGGAAATTACCAAAGGGTGTCTTATGTAGTGAACTCAGTTTTCACCTGTTGTCTAATACATTTCCTTGCCTGTAAAGAAAAAAAAATGAGTAAGATTTCTCAGATTACTGCACCAAAGCAAAACTTTGTTATCAGGAGACATCCTATGTTGTTTTGTGGTACTCAAATCAAAGAGGAAAGAGTTTGTACTCAGATACCAAGCACATGCCCTGCCAAGCATGACCAATGCCCTGCTAGTCTACAAAGAAAAGCTTTAGCAGTGAAATGTTCTGATAACACTGACTCATGCTTCGTGAAGCAAAATTCTAGGGCTGGGGAAAGTCCTCAGTCACTTTCTTTATAACTATTAAAGATGACTGGTTTTTCCCCATGTACAAATTGTCAGATGTTTCCTGACTTAGAGCCAGGGTGCTGCTTGCTGTGCTGCTGAGTGACATGCTTTTCTTCTAGCTTGTAGGTAATCTTTTTAGATCAAAAACCTTTACAGAAAGAAACTTGATTGTATAGTGCCTGTCATATGGGACATTCTCTGCTTCTCCCCGGGAAGAACAGGAGCACTTAACCTTAGAAGGAAGAGTTGTGAAAGGAAAGCAACCAGCACTCTTCTTAGCATATCAATACTTACACACCAAACGTTCATATTTAGTTGGATTTAAACTATGCAGAATGCAAGTATCTTGCTTTTACGTGCAGTGTCTTCTTTCTTATTAAGGAATCTGATATTCGAGGGAGGATGGACTCTCCCAAATCAGCTCCCAGGAGCTCAGACTGAGGGCATGCTTCCCTGTCTGCTCTGGGCTGGTCTCTGTTAGCACAGCTTGCACAGGTCTGCTCAGGGAGGCTGGGGCTGCCTTCACACTCATGCCACTTCCACAAGAGCCCGTGGTAACAAGAACCACATGGACCACACGCGTTTCTGTTTCCTATGGTAATTCACCATCTGTAGCTGCTTCTTAGATGATGTGGGGTCCCAGAGCTTCCCCCCCGCTGACAGCTCGCTGCCGCACAGGAGCTCTTTTCTGATGGCATCTGAACACTTCCGTATTGAATGTGATTAATAAGAAGGGAGAGGTGAGTGCCAAGGGCACGGATCAGCATGTAAGAGCACTTCAGTATTTTAATTTGACCAGATTATGAAAACAGAATTTGAAAGGGAACTGGAGGCAGTTGACTCTCTTCTGCAGTGGCAGGGAAGCTGTGTCGCATCCAGCACAGAGAGGGGCCCTCCCATGACCTGTTCTCTGCAGGACATGGGCGCTGCAGGCCCCCAGCCAGGCCAGCCCTGCAGCCACCGGGCGCCTTGCTAAAGTATAAAACATAGGCCTGCGAATTTGCTTCATACAGCTTGCCGTGTTTTGGTTTGTTGAGGCAAAATAAAGCATTTCTGTTGAAGAAAAAAAAGTTACATGGCTATAGCATGGCCCCCTACCCTGAGCTGTGGAGCTGTGCCAGGGGCGTATGTGGGGGCCAGGCCCGAGGGCTGGAGCAGCGTGGCACCAGGGCCTCTGCCCGGGCACCTCGCAGTGCAGACAGGGCTGTCCGTGGTTGATGGCTTATCAAAGCCAGCGGAGAGCTCCTGGCAGTACTGCAAGGTGTGGGTTTGTTCCTGTCTGTGTGTGGTGCTTACAAGCAGGTAAGCAGAGCAGCAATCTATGGCAGTGTGCTATCAGTGCTTTCACAGGACACTGGGCCAGTACTCCCCAAGTATAGGCAGCATTGTTCCTTCAGCTCTTTTAAATCTCCCACTTCTTTTCCCGTTGCAAATTGCTGGGACTGGAGTCATGGCTGTGCCCTACAGAAGAAGTCCTGCCTGGGTCAGTGGTGTTTCCACCCCTTCACATGGGTGATTTCTGTCCACGCTGCTTGTCTGCGGAGAAAACTTCTTTGGCTTCGTTTCCTCCTAATACTTTATATTCAGAAGTGTCTGGGCAGTACCAGAGCCATTGACAATAATGCTGATTGCTTCACATCAGTATTTAATTAGGATGAAAGACAGGGGATGAGCAATGGGAGATTTTACATTTGGAAAAGAGATTGATTTACGGAGCAATCAGCCTGTGGGCTCAGGCAGGCTTTAAAAAAGCGAGAAAAGTATTCTTGTCACTTTTCGGTTGGTCTAAATCAAGGAGCTTGTGCAAAAATCTTCTTCCCTGCCTATGATTGCAGAGACCTAACAATGGGGCAAAAATTGATCCTCTGTTAAATTTTGAGCAGTGCCTTGAGGAAAGAGGTGGGGAGCCTGAAGTCTGTACTGAAAGGCCTTGCCTGGGCTGCGCCCTGTCAGTCACAGAGGACTGCCCCTGTTACAGCAATGCTTTTCTACTCTTTGACTGCGTAGAACTTCCTGGGAATTAAAACTGAGGTTATTTGAAAGGTGTCTGTGAGATGTGAGTACGTGCTGAGTTCCCTCATTGCTTTTACAGATGTGGAGTCACCCAGGTGCAGGGGCAAGTCTGTCAGGGCACCTTGGGAAGGCCTCGGTGGCGTTCCTGCCCTCACAGCTTCACCTGCACTCCTCAGCTTCATTGCACAGCTGCACATCTCTCCTATAGCCGGGAGTTTTCCCAGCAGCTTTTTGACAAAAGTTACACGAATTGAAGGCGGCACATTGCCTTTCCCAGCAGCTCTGCACCCGCTGTTTCCTGCTCGAGGCCCAGCACCAGCCGGTCTCGCCTCATGCCGCATGGCGGCTGCCGACAGCCCGTGTATGCCGGCTGGCCCCCGGCGCCTGAGGTGAGATGGCTTCCAGATCTTCCTCACAGTTCAGCTGAACTGGAGGTTATGTTTTTCCTGGTATGTCTGTGCTTGTGAAGGAGGCTTCTCAGTGATTGTCCTTACACTCTCATCCGTGAAGGGGCTCTGAGAGAAATGAAACGCTGTTTTCCGTGGCTCTCTGAGCCTGCCACATCGCTTGTTGGTCAGGAGTCCCCGTAGGGAGCTCTGGGTTCAGCTCAGCAATAGCTGAGGATAAAACTATTAGTTCTGGCTATTTGGATGGCAAGCTGGCTGGCAGAGCGTGCTCCCCTGCCTCTGAGTGCCAGCTGTGCCAAGCAGAGCAGCCCCCTCCTCTCGTTCCTGTTGCCCGGCTCCAGGGAATTGAGTATTAACATGTTGTGTCCCACAGCCTGCGAGCAGCGGGCACATTCCTCAGCAAACAATTCCAAAAGGCCTTGATGGCTAAATGCTTGTCCTCCTGCCTGGCTTTTAAGAAATGAAGTGAAACTTAATGGGAGTTCTGTGAAGTTTGATAGCCCTTCCACTCCGCTGCCATCATTCATGGGGGGCGTCCAAGCTTCCAGCCTAATGGGCATTTGTGAGAAGGCATCAACTCAGAATAAGTGTCAACAGCACCACAGGTCAGACCAGGACATATTATTATGCACCTTTGAAAACATAGCCAGGCTTCACATCTCTGCCCAGCATGCAGCAATCATTAGTCACCCTGCATAATCCTCTTGACCTATTTCTTTTTTTTTTTCCTTTCATAGTGGTCACATTTGAAAATACAGTCTAGAGCCAGTTGGGCTGACACAAAGTCGTTAATTGGGAGCTGTCTAGCTGAGGGGTAACATAGGGGCAAAGTTCACTGCAGCATGCTCAGCACCCAGGCTGCAATGCTGAGTCTTCCAAGGGAGGTGGCAGCTGGGAGGCCTCGTGTCATCAGCATGCATGGGGACTCCATTCCTGTCCCTTCCAATGGTGTTGGGCACCTGGGCACTTGGGTTCATCTGGAATTGAGGGGTTGAGCAGCTCTAGCCCAGCAGAAGGGTACGAATGTGAGAAGCTCTAATGGTATTTGCGTGCAGGAGGAAGAAAACGCTGACTGGAATAACAGGGCGGCCAGCGAGAGGCTGCCTGCACATCTCCATCCTGGAGAGCTGGGCAGGCATAGCATTTGTCACCAGGCGATTTTTCAAGGGGCTGCCATCCTGATGCTTTCCCCCTAAGGCTGGTGCAGGAGATACACGAAGAGGCATCATTCATGGCTCAGTCAGTTTCCATTATCTTACAGGAGGTCTCACTTGTCCTGGAAGGGCAGATGCAGGGCGGCCGTACACACATGGCAAGACGTGGAAATGAGCTGCAGGCTTGGTACAGAGGCTTGTTACTTCTGAGACATTTATTCTGCACGCCATGTATCTGTTAAATTCCTGGAGGAGGCAGCCACAGATATGTAGATGAAGGAATTAGCATAAAAACTATCTACAATACTTATTCCATTATTACACTATCAAAGTACTTCACAGGCTCTAATGAATTCATCTCATAGCTCTTCTGGGAGCTAGGAAATTGTTATTCAGCCCAAGTTTGCAGAAGATAAATTGAGCTATCCACTGATAAGGCCCAGGTCAGAGGTGGCAGAATCAGGCTGGTCCACAGAAGAGCCAGGTGACTGTGTGTCACTGGGGTCATCGGAGATGCCTGTCACTGAGTGGGGACCCATACCCATGTCTCCCCCAGTGCCTTGTCTGCTGACACTGCTTCTGTATCTGAGCACGTATAAAACTCAGCAGTACTTTGTGCACGTAGGTGGAATTTGTTACTAAATTTCACGTGCTGATCATTTTCCAGAATGCTTTTTCTTGTTCCCTTGTTCTGCAGAGTCTGCCTGGGTGAAAGGCAGAGTGCAAAGCAGGGCTGCCCTGCTTCGACCAGGGAAAGATCAAAGCTCTGATGCAAATGGTGCTGAAGGCAAATTAATTTCTTGCTCACCTGCACTACTTTATGAAGCTACCAGCCCAGCAAGATTTGTAGGTGTCAAATCTACTTCTAGTTTATAAAAGCAGCCAAGGGGGCCATTATAGGTCTGCTGCACCCTTGTACAAACAGGCGTTCAACTAATTAGGTCAGGCTGTGTTCTGTTAGAAGCAGCTGTGTTGTAAATCTCGCCTCTCCCTACCATGTCAGCCTTCCTGCCTTTTACTGGAGTTTCAGGGGCCCTCAGAAGTACTTGTGCTGTTATTCTCCAGTCCCTGTAGGCATCTATAAAATTTTGCAAGGCTTGATTTTGTCTGACAAAGTGTGGCATTTACACTGCAATACGCAGGCAGCCAGAAGTTGCTTGTCTCTCACTGTAAGGTTGCGGTCAAAAGTGGCTCAGTGTATTTGAGGGATGGTGCAGGTAGGATCCTGTTTGGTTCTTGCTGTTTGTGAAGCTGTTTTCTTGTCTGTTTTTGACCTGTCATCGCAGGACTGGACTGTGTCAGTCTGCCATGCATATTTCTAGCCTCATTAGACCCCTGGGTGCTGAGTGCTGCTGTCTGTGCTCTTTTGCTGTTCCTTTCTGTAGGGATTTAGGGCAGAAGTGCTTTATGCTGCTGTCATCATCTTGTAAGGAGCTAAGAAGAAATGCAGTGTATTCCCTAGATGCCAGGATAATCGTATCTTGACAGAATACTAATTAATCATCTCGTAATCAGGTAATTATTTCCCATGTAGCTGTCTAATTACCATTTAGTAGCCTAGACTCCAGCCTGCAAATAGCTAATATTTTCAAGTGAGGGTTTCAAGGAGAGGAACACAGTGGGCCACAACTCTTGGTGTAACTCCTCTGTCTTTCTTGAATTACTCCTGGGATCAATTTGGTCTGCCAGTTCTTTTAGTCTACTGAAGCACACAGCAGCCCTAATAATTGCTGTGTTGGCAACGGGAAAAGAGTACAACCAACTCCATTGCTCAGTGTAATGGACTTAGCTGCTTTACTACAGCTGTTAACATGCTCATAAGTACACCCATATGTTGGCTCCCTAGGAGCTCTTACTAACCTAGCAGATTATAAGCTTGAGTCATACGTTTGGAATCAATATACAAAATGCTCTTAAAAGTTAAGGTTATGTATTAGAGCATGCTGAGTCTCTCCATGGTAGAGAAGAGGTTTACTTGTAAACCAGGTAAGACTGCACAGATAAAAATTACAATCTTCAGTCAAAGGTTTCTTAACATTCATACCTTGAGTGTGTTTTCACCTCTCCCTCCAGCTAATTTACTCCTATCTTAGTTAGGTTTCCCAATGTCTGTGGTGTATGTGTGCACAGCACGTATGTATGTGTCCCATTCTCATGCCTCAGAAAATTTAGAGTTGTTAGAAAATGTCAACCACATTTGGAAGAGAGGCAGGAACCTCAACAATATTAAACTTTTATGGTTCATAACAATAGGCTTTTGTATGGGTATAGTTAAAGCAAGACAAGCCTTAATTTATGTGACTTTGCCAGTGTAAAAATGATTTAATACAGCAATACTACTCCCATATGTGAAAGAAGTCACTGTAGACTGACACGAGGCGCTTTCCTGCTTGTGGAGCTGCCTCTTGGGCTGGTAACGTTATGTGGTTGTGCTGTTAACCGTGTCCCACAATGTCTGTGTCAAAGCTGTAAAACTAATCCTGAAGATATCAGAATCCAGCTCAAAAGGACATGTACACCTACCATGGTGCTGGCCGTGGACACACTGATGGGTTATTTAACGTCTCCCTTTTATAATGCTGGAAGCACTGTGTGACCCTAACTTCATGTCTCAGTGTCACGTTTACCCCAGACGAATTGCAGCAATTTCTCATGCTTTACAGGGCTCCGTTGTACCCAGCTGCCTCTGTATGTGTTCATTATGTGTGTGTGCCTTCAGCTTTGCTATCTGTTCGTGTGTCCAGACCATCAGACCTTTGCCCAACCAGCCTGACAATGGCTTTGCAAACACCCCGAGGACCTGCAGTGTGTTTGTTTTTCCTTGGTTTGTTTTCTTTCCACTACCTATCTTTGTGGCGATACAGACCGCTGCTATTGACCTCAGAAGTGCTGTGATGGGCTTTGCTGTGCACAGAAGGGATGAGCGAGGTGCGAGCCCTGCTCTCAGCAGCCAACCTCGTGGTGCTTCTCGCCAGAGGAGCCAGGGGAGGGGAGACCACGTATATTGCAGGGACTCTCCAAGAATAAGTGCTGAAAGAAAAGCAGCTAAAAATAGTCTCTAAGGCTAAATGTGAATCATCTGGAGAGGAACCAGCAATAAATTCTGCATGAAAATCATGGAAGGAAGAAGCCATGTTTTCAGCAGCAGTCCTGCAGGCTGGCAGCAAATGAAGTCTGACTATGGAAGAACTGCCACCTCTGACAGGCGCTGCTGGGAGGCTCTGTGTCCTTCCCTCTATCTGCCTTCTCCAGTTTTGGCTGGGACTCAAGCCAATCGCATTCTTACTGGTGCAGTTATCAGTTAGGTCTCTCTCAGAATATTTTTTTTCCCCAGATTTTGATCATGTTTCAAGAACTGGAGCTCCAGAAAGTGGAATCGGGCTTTGTGAGAAGAGCTAGTCCGCATGATTTCCCTCATCCTCCCCATGGTCCAGACAGTTCCCAGGTTCCAGAAACGTGGCAAGATAATGAAACCCTTTACAAAACAGTGTTTTTCCTTTGCACTCCTTCTCCCAATGCAAATGCTTAACCCCTCTGTCTTCCCCCCGCCATTCATTCTCTTCCCTCTTTGCCAGCTCTAATCTGCTGCTGGGGGTTACCAGAGCTATTTCCAATGCGACGTGTTTAATCCGAAATTGAAAAGTCTTTGTGAGCTGAGGCCGCAGTGTCACGCAGTGAATATCTTAGATTCAGAAGGAGATCAAGGTGGCTTCTTGGTTACCAGTAGTTAACACAATCCATTGTGTTTTATTTAATTGCCTTTTATACTTGTCTTTGTATCTCCTACTAGGGAGAAGTGAGATCTGGAAGTGAGATAGCTTATAAATAGCTGTCGTTTTGCTGCAGCACTGAGGGAAACTTCAGCTGTAGCGCAGCTATAGTGCTTTCTGACAGGCATTGAGGAGGCAGATTGAAGCCTTTCTGCCATACAATGCTGGGCTACAAAAGCAGCATTAGGGCAGCAGCCCCTGCTAGGCGGGAGTAGCTGAGCGCAGATGCATCCCGAGGCAGGGGAGCACCGCTGACTTTGTGCAGCAGCGTGCATCATGCGATGCATCATGTGAAGTAACGGGAGGAATTCAGACCTGCTGCTGGGCCGGAGCAGTGTGCAGGTACTGCCCCGTCGCACAGCTGGGGCAGAAAGCCCAGCCCTTCAGTCCCCCATCCCACGCCACTTCTGTGCAGCTGCAGCAGCTTGGCATCATTTGTCTCCTTCCTTTCTTGGGATGACATTTCTCACTGAGACGCTGGACAGAGTGCCAAGTCCAATGGCAGGCCATGTTTCAGCAAAGCTGTTTTCTGTCAGAGTTGAAATGACCCTAAATTACAGGTTTTGACAGCATTTTGGCATAGCAGGAAGGGAATTATGCCTAAATTTCAGAGTCTCGTTTTGACATCTGTCTGTGGAGTGTTTTGGTTTAATTTTTACTGGGTTTTTAACAAATTTGTTTAATTGTATAAACATTTAATAACTTTAATAACATTAGTAACACTTAATCATATAAACATTTTAAGAAATTGCCACCAATTAAAAAAAAAGTGAGAATTTTCACATTTTCTTTTAATTCTTTTTAAGGTATCTGGATTTATCTTCCAGAATTCCTGTTTTCAGCCTGAGGCTGGTGAAAGACAGGGCAGCTATCCAGTAAAGCAATCTAGGAATATAGCAGGAACTATATTTCATCAGAATTTTTTCTTTTCCATTCAGAAGAAGAATGGCTAATGCGTGGTGCTTTTCCACCAGCTGTTAATAATGCATTTAGTTTATCCTGACGTGTTTAGAAGAATGCGACAAGGGCCCCAAGACATATTCTAACAAAGAAACGTATCACTTGGCATTTTTACAGTGAACTAAGGCTTTTCTGGGTTACACATGTCAAAGCTAAGGAGTGGGTGTAACTTCCATTACCCACCAGAGAGGAAGCAGAAGGAAACAGTCTGATAAAACCATAGTATTTCGTTAGGCAAACTTTCCCATGTAAGGCTAAAACATTGCAGCCTGCTGAACTTCTTCCAGCCTTCAGGCCTGTTTTTTAAAAAGCTTCAAGTGTGAACAGATAAGGAGTTAATTTACCTTCTCAGATTTAGACCTTTTGAAAGATGCATGGAAATTGTGAGCGCGAGAGATACATTTTTAATCATGCTGGGCTTATTTAATTGTAATCTTTGTTTCTCAGCTGTGGAGCATGGAGCCCTTCCCACTCCTGCTTTGCACTGCACAGCCCAGGCACATCCTAACTGTATGGGAGAGCTGGCTTCATCTCCTGCTCTGCAGCCTCTGGATCTCAGGAGAAGGACCCTGAGCTGCAGCGGGCTCCATTGCTGCTCCTGGGCTGGGCTGCAGGGAGGCACCAGGGATGCTCCAGCACCTGCCCTGCTGCAGAGCTGGGCTGCCCCATCCTCTGCGCTGAGCCTGCAGGAGCAGCAATGTGTCCTAAGAGCACATGTCTCAGGTGTCTCACTCCCCAGAGCAGCAATGACTAGGGTTCTTAACACTCTCTTTTTGGGAGAGCTGTTCATGCTTAATCTCTTTTGGGCTGGATGATGAAGCTGGTTCAAGGCTGCCTGCTCCAGGACTGATCAGCACTGCAAATGCAGTGCTAGAAACAGAAGAATTTATTCTTTTCCTTATAAATGTGTCTCTTGGAGTATAAAGAAGAACAAAAACCAATATGCAAAGCCATAGTTATCTTTCCTTCTGCTTCCTTGACCTTATTGCCGCCTTTTGCTTGCCACCTTCCTTTACACCACTCTTGTTTGCAATCAGGAACTGAGGCCCTGCTGGGAAGATATATTTAACTGATTTACTTTAGCCACATTACACATGATGTACACATGGTTTTGTATGAGGAGTTCATTTTAAATTACTTACAGGCACATAATGGTAACTCTGGGAGGAAAGAAGGAGATTAAAGTGTATCCTTGCTGAAAACTCTAATCTTTGAAATGTTTGACCTTTCCTCCCTTGAGCAGTCCTCATCAACAAAATTAAAGGCCCATAATTTTCCATTGTTGTAGAGATCTGAATGTTAGAAGTACCAGAGTTAAAATAAACAGGGTTCAGTTATTCTTCATGTAACGTCATTTGGGCCAGCTCTAGATAAAGTAGTTGCGAAAATGACCGTGCCAAGGCACAGTCTGATATGCCCCTATCATGCCTAAATTTAGACGTTTTATGGGATTCAATGTGATGTTGTTTCAGTCTGACGATAAACTTCAGCTATGTTATGATTAACTAATAGAAAATGGCAGGAAATGTTTTCTTTTTCTGTCTCGTTAAAGACTGAAAGATGTTGAAAAACATCGCCTACCCTCACTCAAGAGAAGAATTCATTCTCAGAAGTGTTTGTGATCCTTAGGAAAATATAAAAAATATATCAAATATAAAAATAATTTGTCAAATCAGTCAAAATGCTAATGTTAAAACATTTTGATCTGACTTGCACAATGTAAACATTTTTATTATGATCAATTTACCTGTAGAAACAAAAAATAATGTTGAATGAGAAAGCTGGGTTGTATCAAGATCAGCTGTAAGAGGACCAGTGGAGAAGGGGATCTCTAAATGCCTGCTCATTTCTTCTGGTTTTGCCCAGGCTCCCATGATCTCGTGAATCTTTTCCATCTTACAGCCACTAAGATGAAGAATAACCTTTGCCACAATCAACATTTTCTGAATGGAGCAACAAATTCAAAGGGGTAGGAGCCTAAAATGATGGCTGTTTTACTCGTTTGGGAGGTAGCAGAGAGGTAGTGTTTGTTTAGAGAGGAAGTTTAACTTCTGCTGTGCTTCAAACTTTCTTTCTGCTTGCTGTCTTCCTTTCTCCTGGCTATTTCTTGCTCTCTGCAGCTTTGTACATCTCTTATTTTGGACTGCAAGATCTTTGGGATAGATAGAGCCTGTGAATGTGTATGTTAGCTGGCACTGTGCGACCTGGCTGTCCAGAATCTGTTGCCGTAACGCAAAAGATTATTCATATGCATTACTGCAGCAGCAGATTTTATGAATTCCCTGTTCTCAGGAGCTGTGTAGTTGCAAGTCATGAGATTTTGGCATAGCAGAGCCTTAGAGTTGTTCAGAAATACCTGGTTCCACTGAAGACTTCGGCATCAAACCTGAAGGCAAACCTCAGTCCTGCCATCGTTTCGGTGATCTCTTCTGAGCAGCTAAAAGCCGAAGAGTGCGAGGCAGAAAATTATTTTGTTTCAAAATAAGTCTAAAGTTAATAGCTAGTTTCGATTCAGATAGAAATTGCTTTGTTAAACTAACAATATTTCGGACTGGTGGAAGCACTGCGTGGAAGTTCAGCGTTACCTGGATCGAAGGCAGCGATGCTGCTCCCGGCTCCGTGCTGCCCGCGGCTGCGCTGGATGCTCCTGCTGGGAGGAGGATTTGATTAGGAATGCCTTAGCCAGGGCAGATCTGAAGGCTTTGGAGTCTACCCCAGGTTTCTTGGCAACGATGCACAGTTGAGAGCCCTCACCAGCACAGACACAGAGCGTGTCCCAGGTCTGCCTTCACGTCCCACTCGGGAGAAACTTAGCTGCTACGAGGGAAATTCAGAGTCCCTGCGATTTCCTATAGCGACTTCCACAGCCGTTCTCAGTAAGTAGAACTTTGAATTAAGAAACGATGAATGTTTTACCCCCAGAAGTTGTCTTTTGTTAAGTGTGTTGTAGATAGGGGAGGCACATCAGGCTAAAAGCCAGAGTTAAAATATACACAATTCTGCTTTCAGTTAGTGTGAACCTGCTCTAATGAGCCATTAACCGAGTGGTGTGAGACTGCAGGAGACGAGTCTTAGAAAACCAGGCAGAGTGGGAAAGCAGAGCCTGACCCTTCTCCCTTTGTCAGCTTTTTCTTTTCAGGAGGGAGCTAGTTGTATTGTGTGCGCCTGCTACCTACAGCAAAGCTGTCTGCACGAGAGGGGAGCTGGGACAGCCTCCCCAGCGTCTTGCATGCCTTTGTGGGCTCTGCACATCCCTTCTTGCACTGCTGATGCAACAGGGGAGCCTGGCACTGCAGCGAGCTGTTTCCGTTCCTTTTGCACAGAAATCATAGTAAAGTGGTGTCGTTTTGAAGATGAGAGTTTTTAGCTGGGCAAGGCTGTATTTCCTGAGATTTCTTAGTGATGTCTGATTTCTGATGCAGAACCAGAATGTGCAGCGGGCTCCTGTTCCTTCTGAACTCCTCTGTTCTCTGAAGTATTTGTGCTTGCTTTTAATGGAGCAAACAGTGAGTGCAGCAATACCAGCCCTGCAGAGGTTACCATAACCCAGTGGAAAGGTGGCTATTGTGACTGTACTTGTGATTTAGTCACCTAAATTGTTCTGACCTCAGGGAAAAAGCCGATCTTCCCGTGCACCACAGCTGCCGCTGTTGACGAGGGCTCACAGCCTTCTCTTGCAGCATGCGTCGTGCCTGCGTGGGTGGGCATGTGGGCGGGCATGGCTCCGAGCACCCTCTTCCAGTGCCTCTGAGTCACACCGCACTCGCTGCAGGTATGCGCGCACCCCTGCTTTGAACAGTTCCTGGTGGAGCCATGCACAACCTGTGGCACATGCCATGAAAAAACATGCTTGTAGGAAGTAAGCTAGCCAAAGCACTCGCAAACACAGTGGAGGGCTGGGCTGGCTGCGCTCCCTGCAGGAGCTGACTGCAGTTCTCTGAAGGGCCGGGGCAGTGCCGTGGCTTCCTCATCTGCAGTTCTTTCACAGCTCGGTTGCCTAAACCTACCCACTCGGAAGGCAGCCTGCAGCACTGCAGAGAGCCTGTGCGGCTTCCGTGCGGGGAATGAGTCATGAGCTGCCTGCAGCTGAGTGAGGGCAGGACCGCACCGTGCCACCCGTCCTGACGGCAGCGCTCCTCGGCAGCCCCTTCTGTGGGGCTGCGGGAGATTAGTCCCAGCATACAGGGAATGAAGTATTCAGCCCTGCTCCTCTGGGAATATTGAGCACTGCCGTGGGAGGAAGAGAAGTCGGGACTCAATTTATTGGTGCCGTTTGACTGAGCAATCATACCCCTGCTTTTAGTAGAGAGGAATGTGAGATTAAAGAAACTTGGTTCAAAGGCTCCACACATCTGTGGTAACATCTGACAGCGGGGCCAGAGCCTTGTGGTTTTGGTTCCTTCTTTGAATGACCGTGTCCTTCGGGGGCTGCTGTACTTGAGTGGCAGCCCCTGAGGCTGCTGCACCTCCTGGGCTCTCCTGCTGTCCCCAAAGGCGAACAGCAGGAAGCCAGCTGCAGTTCAGCCTGTAACCCTGCTGGCTGAAAAGCGATGAGGATTTGGCCAGCCCAGCTCTTCTCCACTCCCAGTATCTTTGGGAGAAACTATATCTGAATCTCACCATTTAAATTGCTGAAGTCAGTGGTGCTGGGCCAGTATATCCTAGCTAAGAGTCTGGCCTGCCATTTTTACAGAAAATACAGCAGCTGTGACAAATAAGAGGTGGTTTAGAGGGTGCTTAACATGGACCATGGGGAGTTCTCTTTGCATAGCATGGTGTTGGTTTGGATCTTTGGGTTTCCAGGACCTCCTGCCTCGGGCAGACAGGGTGCCCGAACACCCCACGGCGATGTCCGTGCGGCTGTTCCCAATGACTCTTGTAATTACTCCTGCGCTGAGCTCAAGAGCAGCACGCTGCTGGTTCGGTGTGGCTGGGCCTGCTGGTGCAGGGACTGCGGGGACTCGTCTGCTGTATGTCCCCCACATAACCCAGGCACAGGAACCACACTCATCCTGCTCGGGGACATCAGCTGCCTCCAAACTGCTTCGGCGTGAGCGATGGTGAATCCTCCTGGGGAAGGTGTAGATTAAGTCGCATCCTTATCACATCTTGCCATAACTCTGCAATAACTCGCTGCAATGCTTGTTTCTTCCAAGGCTGCTTAGGGATTCCTAACCCATTTTTCCCCCTCAGAGAAAAACGCTGTATTATAGTAACAGGAAACCATGTGGCTATGCCCCGTTCATTGCAGATCTCCACAAGCTGATGTTGTCTGTCCAGGTACCTCATGCATTTCTGCGTAAAACACACTCTGCCCACGTGCACAGAGCAAAACCCCTCTCATCTGTGCCTCCCCCATGCCTCACCGAGTGCTCATGCTGGTTAAATGAATGTCAGCCTTGGTCAGCTCTCGCTTGGGCTGGTCGGCCAAGTATTTCGGCCTGGCTCTTTCTCCTCCCCTTGGTGTCCCCCTCCTGTTGTTCTGTTCCTCGCTCTGTTCTCCAGTAACAGTACCACCTAATTAGGTCACGGGTTGTTTCAGAGTCAAAACCTTTCAGAAGGTTTTCCAGTAGCTGCGGGTTTTGTTATTCAGAGCCGCTTGTTCTGCTTGCCTAGCTTTCCTGCTTTGTGCCTCTCTTAACTGCTCCTAATGCTGAAATATTTCTTATTCATGTGGCTGCGGCAGTAAAAGACATGTTAGCTCTGTAACAAGCTGCTGCTGGCTCCTCAGGGAGCTCCCAGAGAAACGTTTTACTCCGAGATAAATCTTCTTTTCTGCATTCCCTACTGTTTTATTAATAGAGACGTTTTCACAAGAAGAATTTTCTCACGTGAAGCCTTCTGCAGCTTCAGCTGCGGTTCCTCCCTGGAGCCCCGGTCGCTCTGAGCCCTGTGCCTTGCTTGCAGCAGGCGCCGGGAGCCACGTTGGGGTGCTGGCAGACACGATGCCGTGCTCAGAGCAAGGGCAGCCAGGAGAGGGTCAGCAGCATGCACCGAGACCTTGGAACGTGGCTGGCAGATTGTAGGCAACAGACCTAATCCAAGGTCTGGTTGCCCCCAGATCTCACTGCATCTGGCTGAAGGGATTCACCTACCTACCGTAAGGCGTTACTTTTCCCTACAAACAAGTTCAGTTAGACCACAAGGAGTACTTCCAAAGGAGGTGCTGGTTAGGGTAAGCAACAATGGCAGAACTGTGTTGTTTTTTTCTCATATTTATAACCAAAGCCTAGGAGATGCCAGATGTACCCCATTCAGTCTGCAGCCAGAAGACAGGGCGGGCTGCCTGACCAGCTGGGCTGGGACTAGATGGAGGCTTGGCAGTGGGTATTTGTAGGAGATTCCTGCCTGCTTCCCTCCAAATGAAATACGAATTATGTCCTGATCTCTAATCAGCTTTTAAACATTCAGTTTAATAGTGGTGAAATGACATCTGTGAATTATGGTACCTCTGAATATTCCGAACAGCTGTATAAATACCCAGACCTCTTTAAAAATAAGATGAAAGAAGAGCTGATAAATCAGAATGATTTAAAAAAATTCAACTTTTCTTCAGAGTTAATTGAGAGCAAAGATTGTTGCCCCCACTCATTGCACAAATTTCAATTAGGCTGATGGCAGAGCTGGTCACAGTGGCTGAATCTGGCCTGTAACAAATTGTTAAAGGAAATCCTTCCTGTTTCAATCATTGAACCTTATTAAATCAATTTCATACAATGTTTTAGTCATTGGCTTTCGTTCATGCCAAACTAAAGCTGCTTTTCCAGGCAACAGAGCCTGCCTGCTGGAAATAACAAGACTGGCTTTGCCTAGCTGTGTGCTGCATAAAAGACTGTCCAGAAGATCTTATTTTGGGATCTGCTGTATACAAGAGGGGCAGGAGATGCTTCCAGCTTCTTCCCAAGCAAGGTGCCGGTGCGTTCAGGTGAGGTGGTGGCAGCTGGGTTCTCAGCCTTGCAAAGTATTTCACCTGGGATGTTTTGTAACGCTCATCAAAGCAAAAATTACACATGGCTCTGGCTGGCTTTTTTCCTGTGCCATTTTTTAACAGTACTTGCTAACTGTGACTTAGCAAAAGAATTGAAAGAATTTGGAAGATAAGAAATTAGTCAGGGAGACAAGAAAGCTACATGTAAAGGAGATAAGAATTGGGCCAGGGGGAGCTCAGTCCGTGCAGTTAGGATGTCCCAGATCTGAGCACCACTTCTGTCCCATGAAGTCTTGTATGGCAGGTAATTCAGTGTTCTTCCTGGAATAGTAGGTAATGTCTTTTTTTGGTGCATTTTTGCTTAACTTTGTGTCTGAGGCTTGTTGTGCCACCTCTTTTTTAGAGAATCACTTGTCATTCCTTAATCACCTCAAGCAATTAAACCTAGTGTGAATTTGGAGGGAGCCAAGGTTCGGGGCTCAGCCTCCTGCTGTCAGGGGTTGAAGCGGGCCAGCCTGCAGGAGCTCGAGACATCCTTTTCAGGCAGAATGTCCTGTCAAGTTTCGATGGAAATAACAACTGTCCTGATCTTTTTTATTATTATTTATTTATTATTGCTTTGTCTTTCCACTGCCAACAGCACTTCAGAAGTGAGGGATCCAGCCTGACCTCCCGGAGGAAAGGCATACTGCCAGGGGAGTACCTCTCAGGTCTTTACAGGAGGAAGTGTCACATCACCAGCTGATTAAGCAGGCTCATTCGGATCTCACACAGCATAAGAGCCCAAAGTTGTAATCCAATAACTGGCTGAAGAGGAGCCTGTGTAGCCATGGGGGTGACAGCATGTGCCTGCAGCCTGAACAGAGAGTCCCCCACGTCTCATTCTTCTGCGGTCCTCTGGATTTCAGGTGGAGAATCTCAGCTGTTGCTGCTCTCCTTAAATTGCACTTTCCAGAAGAGACTGAGAGGAGAATGGGTGAGACAGCTCAGAGTACGTGCAGGATATTAACAAGGGTGATGGCTCTGACTGGGGTGTGTGTGGCTCCAGCTACATGGCCACCCTAACAAGTCCAGCTAACTGCAGTAACAAATTGATCTTCACATCTCAATCCAGTGCTGTCTCTTCTCACCTGTAGCCTCTGTCTTCTACATGCCTGCACCAGCAGTCTCACAGCGCTGCTGCATGGCCATGCTCTCCTGAAGGGGCTATGCCCCATCTGTGTGAATGCTTTGGCTATCTTCAGGCTTCAAAGTGGCATTAAATGTCTGTGCTCAGTCAGCTGGAGCCAATCTTGAGCAATGCCAGACATCAGATAGTGACTGATCATGCTGATCCACCCCTGGGCTCTCAGCACGGCCTCTGCCTGCCCTGGGCTGAGCCACCAGGGTGGGAGCAGAGGGCAGGTTCCCCCCAGCAGGGATAATTAACAGCAGTGGTCCTGTATGGATGCTGTGATTACTTCCTTCATTTTCCTTTTGTCTAGCTGTAAGATGTGTGATTGCCATGGGGGAACTGCCTAGTGTTACACCGTGATTTGACAAAGCCTTTGAACTCTTCTTTTTTTTCCCTTTTGAGCTTTGGTCATCCAAATGTAAAGTAGAAGCAGTTAAAGCATGGGAGAACTGAAAAGGTGTGGAAAAGAGACAGTAGGGCTGTGCTGAGCATCCCCAGAGCCAGCTCTGCAAAGGGGGAGGGGGGTTGTTATCTCTGGACTGAAGGGCACTTTCCCACTGTGACTTCATATGCAGGGTTTATACCACAAAGAATTTACGTACAAGTCAAAGGAAGGTTTGCTACTGCTGTCAGTAGATTTTAGGCTTTGGCAGAAGTGCTGGTGCTCGCTGCTGTATCGCCGGGTGCCTGGACCTGGTGGGCAGCTTGCTTTAGCAAATGTGCATGTCAAAGAGCCATTGCTTTTCCCAGGAGCAGCGGATGAAAAATTGGTTTCAGCTGAGGAGCTCTGCGATGTACTTTATTGTGATGTTAGCTATGATTTAATGATAAAACGCTAATGTCGCTTAGGAAGGAAAGACAATCGGTCCAGTCAGCCGCCCTCGCAAGGAACGGCTGTGCTGTGCTTGGGAGCCAGAGCGCTGCTGTCGCTCCGCTCGCTGCCCACGGCTTAGTCATTTGTCTGAGCACCAGTGAACAAAAACACAGATGTAGAAGGAAACGCATCCCCTCTGCCATAGCAGAAAATTAATCATGTGAAATGCTCTCTCCCAGTAGCTGCCCATTGCCCAGGGAGGAGGAAGGAGCAAAACCAAACGCATGAGGAAAATATTTCCTGGCCGAGGGTAATTTTAGTCTCGCACACCATCCATCCCAGCGAGGTACTTCATCGCAGCCCCAGGGGCGGCTGACTGGGTAAATCACCGTGCCCTGTCTGAAGGCAAAGAGAAGCCAACTAAACCCCTCAGAAAAACCTCGTAAAGCAAAAGGTGCCATCCAGCCTGTAACAGAATTAGCACGTTTCTGTGGCTGATAACCTGCTGCTTGCAGAATATCACAGGTCAGTATGTTAGCAAAGTAACAAAGCCTGGCTTTGGAGGCACGGCCCTGTTTCTTCTGAGCTGCAAGTGCTCTAACCCCAGGTCTCCCCACATTCTTTCTGGTGCTCTCAGTCTAAAAATGGTCTTTTCTTGGAATACACTTGTGATATACAGAAAGTAAAGCAAGGATCCCAGAAGAAACCACAAAGTACAGACATGAAATCCCGACTGCTTCTAATTAAACACAAACAATAGGTCCATTTTACGTCAGCTGACATTTGTCAAACTGTTATCACAGTTTATATTTACCACAGCGTTCTTCTGGGAACTGTTAAGGCTGCGTGTGTAACTTAGTGAAATGGCCACAAGAATCAGATTCAAAATATTTGCATTTCTTGCTGCCAAGGTTCACAGCAAGGTCGTTCCTAGTGGGCTTTCGGAGGTGTTGGTGCTGGGATGGAGCTGGGAGGGAAAGGCACGGCGGAGGGGGATGACTGGGCCTCTGCACAGTGCTGCCGATGGGTTGTACGTGGCCACAGGTTCACATTTTTTCCCCTGAAAAGTAGCTGCTGGAGAAATGACTTTAGTAAAGCCGGTTGCATTTGTGGTGTTTTTATAGCTCCAGAGCCAGGCTTTCCTACCTGGGCTACAAAGTGGTTTCCTACTCAGGAGTTAATGCACTCATTTCAGTAGCCAGGCCTGATGCTGAGGTAACTTACACTACAAGTAATTCTGGGTTAACTAAGCTGCGCTCATTAAACAATCCTAAGTTATAAGAATATGGTCGTATGCTGGGAGAGGAATAAAGCAAGGGGGTCGGTCAGCCACACGTTGGTCAGACCCTGCAGGGCTGCTGGGCAGAGCTCGGGGCCGGCTGGCTGTGCAGCTGCAGGAGCTCTCGCCTCGGTGCTTTCGTCTCAAAGCAGGGAGTTTGACAAAATTGTTGAGGAAGACCAGGCTAATATCCCGGTAGAGGCTAAAAATAAATTGCATTTGTCATTGTGAACATGTGCACTTATTAATAGCCAATATTAAAAAAGCCCTCTGAGTCCATCTGTTACAGTTTCTGATTCAGGCACTGAATGTTCAGGGCATTCGGTAGGTTTCTGAACATCACTGCCTTGGGAAAGATGTTTTAGCTGATTTAAAAATGATTTTAAAAAGTTCTGAAACTTTTAAAAATCACTTCCTGGTTCAGGTCAGTAAATCAGGGCCAAATTCTCCCTGTCTTGAACAGAGGCTGAGGAGTACCGAGGTGGAACTGAGTATGAGTGATGAATGCAGCTTTACATCAGCATGATTAGGGATACAGCCACCCTTCATTGGGAAGTCAAAGGTTTGCATAAAACACAGAGGCCTCATAGCAAGTGAGTGATTAATAATACTCAGGTTTTGGACAGCCACTTGTAAAGGGGGACAGCGAGTGGATGCAAGATCTCTGCACTGGGAGATCTGTAAGGAAAACAGCCCTGAGATTTTTCGGCCTGATCACAAGGCATCACAGTTGTGGGACATAAATCTGAATGACAGGGTGTGGATCTGGCTATTAAACAATTACATCCATATGAGTGAGAGTTTGGTGCAGAACTGAAGGGGCTGCATGCTGCAGCCATGCTAGCATGGTGCAGGGCTGAAGGAAACCTTGTCACCAGCCCCGTCCCGGCTGCGGCAGCGAGGAGACAGGACCCAGACTCGCCTGTTGCTGCCTTAATGCTGCTGTCCCTTGTGTTGTTGCAGGCAACAAATGCGTTTGAGGGTGAGCATCTCTTATCAGTAGTTCCCATGCTAGTGGCTGGCTTGTCCTGTTGACTGACAGCTGTGATAATGAGGTTATTGTGAGGAGGCAATCCGTGCACAGAAATGTTTTTATGTCTTGTGGACTGGGATCTTTGTGTCCCGAGAGAGGCTGTGCCTCTCGTTGGCTGAGCCAGAGCAAAGGGCAGAACATGAAAGGACTGTACAAGAAAAACCTCTGTTGCTTTCTCATCTCTGTATTAGGTAGCCAGTTTAGCATGGTGTTTGCTGCAGTATCAACGCAGCTTTCTAACCATTCTTACATATCTTTGGTGTGAAATACCAGGACAGCAAGGCAAGTCCCGTTAGTTCCATTCACCTGGACAACACCTTCAAAAGACTTCAGCTTCCAAATCTTAGTGTAACGGTTAGCAAAACAGTGGAGGGTTTGTCTAGGGCAAGGCAAAGCAGCTAGGAGAGCAAGGAAAAACAGCTTTGTTTGTAGATGCTGCATTTCTAAAAGAATCCCCTTTGCTGCTCTCTCTCTCTCCCTGTTCACTGAACTATATTGACTTAGTTCCTGGTTTTTGTGCTGCTGGCTCGTCATGGTACAGCACTGTGCTCTCAAGGAGCCTCAGATTTGGGCCAGGCCTTGGCTCACCTTAGAATAAAATACTGAGAAAAGGATCTGACAACTGAGCAAGTGTGACTTGGAGGAAGAGGGCATGACTCTGGTGGCAAGGCTTGATAAGATCTCTGTCTGCATTTTCTTTATTCTCTGTTGTTTTCTCCCTGGAGGTAGAGGAAGGCCATTTTTGTTTTCAAAAGCACTGCCTTCACCGTGGCAAAAATCTTGTTTTCTTTCTTTCTTGCTACTGTTCCTCTCCTTGCTATGAGAAGAAAAAAGCAACAACAACAAAATAAAAACTGGTGGCTAGCAGCTCTGGTCTCTCAGGGAAACAAAAATTCTTACTATGAGATTAAAATTCACCAGAATGAAATGTCATGGGGAGTATTGAGTTGTCATTCTCTGGTGCTGCAGAAAATTGACTTCCTGCATGTTCCTGCGAGGGTGCAGAGCTGATGAAGTAACTGCCTTGCTGGATTTCAATAAGAATGCAAATGGGTGGTGAATAGGAACCGCAAACCACAGAGGTAGAGCAATGTGCTTGGGATGGCCCAGGCTGGAAATTGGGTGGTTTTGATGTCTGTAGTGGGTCATCCAGGTTAGAATGCAATTCATGTTTCAGCTGATAAGACTACCCATGTGTGACTTTTAAATTAAAATCTGTATGTTTCTTACTGAGATTGGACCCAGCCAAGCCCCTGAAATGCTTTGTAGGCATTACTGACAGAAAGCAGCGTTTTTTTCCATCCATAAGGTAATATTTTGGTGGTCATTATTTTTTTGCCAAAGAATTAAAGTTCTGTTTCTGGATAGAATTAAGTGTGGTTGAGCCCATTCCTGAGTTCTTCTGTGACCCAAGATCCTAAACCAAAAGTGATCCTGAACCAGGATATAAATACAAGTTTGCAGCAGCCGTAACTTTGAGCTGATTTTATTAACATGAATTACTGAAGCATGCTTAACATGACAGGCAGGCTCTTCTGCTCACAAATGTTGCAGCATCTCCCAGACAGAAGGAACTGAAAACATCTGGTTCCTTATTTTGTGAAGCAAAGCACTGGGAATCTGCTGAGAAGTGGAAGATCAGGCGTGCAGCCGAGTGCCACAGCGTCGCGGCAGGGCAGGGTAACGGGAAATGGACCGGTTCGTGTCCCTCGTCTGCGGTGACCTCGAGATGGCAGGGGGCTGGCACATTGGGGCTGGCACACTGCTGTCACCACATGGCCACGGGTGACAGTGGAAGGTGGGAGCTCAGCTGGCACGTCGCTGGCACATTGCTGCCGCGCTCAGCACCAGGCTGCAGGAGGTTACAGAACCCTGCTGGCAGCAGAGCTCCTGGTGCCGGCAGGTCCATGTCAGCTTAATCTTATGAAAATGGCCCAACACAGCAAATGGTTCAGCCCCTGCACTTCTGTAACATTCTCACCCTGTCAAGTAGCTTCCTACTCAGTGTTGATGGAGAGGGCCGGGGGCTGAGCCGGGGCTGCCTTGCTCCCGGTGGGTGTGCTTGCCCTGCTGGAAGGCAGCTCGCGGCCCTCCTTGTGCATGGAGCCCCGGTTCCTATGTGCTGCTGCACGGAGATGGCACCTGAGTGATAAGATAGAGGAGGTTAATGGCCTCAGCTACAACTTTCCACATAAAATTTAACTGATCTAAGTCGTATGCAGCCTGGGGGCTTGATAGTATTTGATGTGGCACAGTTTGGTGCCTTTTAGGGATCGCATTAAGGCTTTCTTCTTGTTTCCCTGACGCTTCCCTCCCTATGTTTCATTCTTCCCTAGCTGTTTGCTTTCCCCATCTGCTAATAACCAGGGCCAGAGAGAGGAGCTTGTCTTAGACACACCAAGGTGCTGACCCAGGTGGGTGTTTGGTGGCCTGTGAGGAAAAACCAGGAAGTACACCAGAAAATAATGTCCATTGCATAAAAAAATCATCATTTTTGTCATTGAAATTTTCTTTTGAGTCAGCAAAGTGCCCAGCTGGGGATAAAAGAGGAAGGGTCAAGCATCCCACAAGCTCCAATCCATCATCATCATATGTTGCACGGTCGTGTTATCAGACTAAACACTGTCCTGGATTTGAAAATCTCCATAAGCACAGATGTGCCTTGGGCACAGTGGGCTCATTGTCCCAAGAAAAATTGAAGGGAGGTCTTGAGTGATGTCTTGTTTTATAGACGTTGTTGCTAATAGCAAATTCTCCCAGCAAGGAAGTGCAGATTGTTTCTGTTATTGATTGCCATGGTCTCTGCTTCATTGAGACCACATGGTCCACTTTGTTTTTATAGCTGCCTTTTATTAAAAGTGACAAAGGTATCAACGTTTGAAAAGATGAGTCTTGAGAGTCCCCTGGGCAGCATTTTCGTGGTGTAAAGTGATACTGGCACATTTGATCCGCAGATGCTTTTAACACACTAATAAAACAAAAGCCATGCTTCCCAGGGTGGTCTTCTGCACTACAAAGCGCTCGGCATTTGTCCTGGCTTGGCCAGGCCCCAAGAAACGCAGAGAAACTGCAGTTCCTCTTACCTTAAACTATCTATGCTCTCAGGATTTGGTCCTGTGTTATGGACTGTAGTGAAAAATTAATCTGTGTATAATTTTTTGAGGTATATTCTGCTGTTTCACAGAAGACCCATAAAGTCTTCACTTGGGTTATCTGTATTGTTCTTCAGTATTCCCGAGACCAGTGTTCAGCAAGCTTTCATCCTTATTTCTGGTGACCAGCATTTACTGCTCCTAAGCCTTTCCCATTCTTGTACTACCAGGCTTCCAAAGAAGCCAGTCAGAGCTCTGTTTGAACGTACAATCAGCAGCTTTTTGTTTTGGCATTGTATTTGAAGACACCTAAAAAAGATTAGATCTGAGACATTTCATATTAGGACCTATCATGAGTAGATATGCGTGACCTCAATCTGTCTGCGCAACAGCTCCTGATGTGCAAAATGGGAATACCATCTTCCCTCGTTTTGAAGAGGCTTTATGAAGATGAATTAATCTTTGCAAAGCACTCAGATGTCAAAGTGATGAACACCACAGAAAAGCTTGGGGGGAAATAAATAGTTGAGTGTGCAGAGCAAGCTGTTAGTAGTAGCCGTAAATAAGACATGAAGCTGCACTTTGATCAGAGAGACTAAAGCAGATATTGAATACTTGCTGATAAATTGAGCACCATCCAGCCTGTGTCCTGAACAAACGCAGAGCAGTGGGAGATAGCACGTGATCGTGT
Source organism: Anas platyrhynchos (assembly GCF_047663525.1). Taxonomy (NCBI): domain Eukaryota; kingdom Metazoa; phylum Chordata; class Aves; order Anseriformes; family Anatidae; genus Anas; species Anas platyrhynchos. Next base: position 6,040,959 of record NC_092605.1, read on the forward strand.
GATTAAAGACATGCAGCAACACACACGAGCAGTGGGACTGAAGTTGCACCCATGAGCTCAGTACGGGTTTTTCATTGCTTTAGGATGCTCTGTTCTGCAACATCGCTGTTAGCCATGTGCCACGGGAGAAATAATAGCCTCTGGCAAGCATAAATTATTCCTGTCCTGTCCAGCTGATTCTTTTTATTTCCTTTTCTTCTTCGAAGTGGTTATATTATACAGAGTAGGGACTAAAAGCCAAAAAACATGTCACTAAAACATGCTCAGAGCTGAAAATATCAAAAGGTGTGTTTTCCAGCCAGCAGCCTGCCTTTTACAGAGCAGCACAATCCAGCAGAGCATCACATCCATCAAGGGAGCTGTCAGATCCCACTGCCCCGGCCATGTCTCCAGGCTCGCCTCGCTCCTGGCCACTTGCTTGGCTTGGGTAAAAGAGCCAATGAAGTCTGCAGTCACTCTGGCCTCAGAGGAGCAGAGTTAATTTGCCACAGCACAGACAGCTGAGTAAATGTGTTTACGTCTTTTTGGTGCAGCATGGAGCTGCTTGGCTCCACCTTGGTTTAAGCCCTGCAGTAGTTAAGGGGACGTTCAGGCTTTGCTTGCTGCCTGCTCTCATCTATGAGATGCCCACATCCAGGCCTTCATTCTGCACAGTTCTCCTGGCCCATTTCTAAAGCATATGGTACATATTTTTCCGTTGAATTTGCTCTCATAACTTGTTGTTTTATTTTATTATTATTGGGCATTTCGACAAAGGCTGAACAGAATAGATTGCGTGCCTGGCATGTTTTTTGTAATGCCTTTGACAAAGGTACTCTAATGTGGATTAACAGATGCTGTTATGAGATGCCTTCAGAGCTTGATATGAAAAACCTAATGGTACAGCTGCAGTGATGAGCAAAAAATGAGCCCCCTTTTTGGAGGGGGCTGCATGTGCTGTTCCATTATCTGGCCTCTGGATTTGCACTTCTTGACTTACAGTCCCTCAGGCTTTTGGAGGAATGCAGAGAATCTGTCCCAGTACAGCCTCATTAAGCAAAGAAAATGTTAGCTACCAGTGTCAAAAAGGTTGCAAGCAGCTCATCTCTAGAGAGAGCGATGGATAAGTCCCCTGAAATGTCTTTATACTATAATTGCATGCAGTAGTTAGGTCCAACTTTGTTGTAGGCCCAAGGAATTGACGCTAATGGGCCCTCAGCCGGCCCCATCCTGCCTTCAGCGCTCTCCTCTGCGCAGAGACCTTCTGTTGCAAGCCCTTTGCTTGACCCGTGCTGTTTGATCTGCCCAGCTGCCTGCCATATTGGTGAGCACAGCACACAGGCAAGCACTCCGCTCCGATTAATGTTAACGGGGATCACGGGGAGAGCAGCCCCCCACGGTCTAACCTATGGTGTAGTCTAAAGAGCTGCTTCCTTACTAAAGTAAGCCTCTCTGCAGACACTTGGCGGGTTGTTTTTTGGGAGTGGGGGGTGAGCGGAGCCTGCTCCATGCAGAGCAATGTTCCCGTGCTGCTGGAGTATGGAGCCGACCTCCTCGCCTTGGCCAGGGATGCAGGGGTGGGGAGGGCAGAGGAGGAATGGCAGAGAGCTGAGAAAAGGCTCTGTCTGTGCTGTCCATGCTACCTTCTTCTTCCCCCTCCTGCAGTCTTTGCTCAGCAGCTCCACACTTGTACTCCACATCCTATCTTAGCCTCTGGACTTCCCCTCCAAAAATGTCATGGGAACAAATTGCAGTGAGGAGAAGGTTCCTTCTGTGCTCACTCCGTCCCCTCTTCTCTGTCTCGAAGTCTGTCTTTGCCTGTTCTGACTGTAAGATCTTTGGGGCAGGGACTGTGTGCTCCCTGTGTTTCTGCAGAGATTGGCTTAATTAGGGAGTGTTCCGGGTTTGCTCTGCCATAATAAATGGGATTCATTATAATATTGCAGTAATTCACACCGGTCTCATTGCATTTGCTTCAAAGGAGGCACTCCAAAATCAGATTAGTAGATGAGATGAAGATCAGACCAACTGTAATTACTAGCCTGCAATATCTCATTTTCAAGCAGAGCACTTATCTGCAGTAGTAACTTGGCTGGATGTTATTGCAGGGGAAAAACACACACAAAAGGTATTTTTACAGAAGTGTCTGCAAAATATCCACCAATATTCATCACAAGGAGCATGATGAAAGGCCCTTGAAGTGTGATTGGAGTTGCCAGTTTTCATGAGATAATTAAGATGCGGGTTTGGTCTATACGTTCTGGTGATCTCATTATCTTCATTATTAATTAGTCTCTGTTCTTCACATTTCAGCTCCAGTTTCTTGTCATTAGGGCAACTAGCCTGTGAGCGATGCGTTAGTGAGACTCAGAGGAAGGATTCTGCCTCTGGAACAGCAGAGGAGGTGCCAGCTTTTGTTCCAAACAGCTCCAAAAGAAAGTGAAGTGCTTTGTACAAGACCAGCAGGTTGCCCTGCTGCAATCCCTTTCAGCAGCGTGCCCTTCTCTGCATTTCCTGGCCAGAAGACACAGATTTCGGCAGGCACCCTGGTGTTCAGTGCTATTGGGATCAGCACCACATGTGATTTAGGCACTTAGTTATTTAGCAATCTTCCTCTAATCCCCAGAAGATTAATATTTTGCCCAAATTTCCTCTGCATGCTTCTGCAAGCACCTACTTAATAAAGTTTTTATACAGTCATTTCTTAATAACAAGTGATTGTCTAAAAACTGCACATTTCCTGGGACCTTTACTGAGGAACACTTCAATCAATGAGATGTTTATGCCTTCTCAATTATTACGGGGTGATAAATGCCAAAGCCCTGCCTGACATGCACAGTAGTGTTTTTGGTTGGTGTACGTACCAAACATTTGGACTCGTATTCTTAACATCTCTATTGTAATAGTAGTTTCCACTGTTGCTGCTTTATCTGTTAAAGATTTATTTCACATTTTGCTCATCACAAGTTATTGAAAATATGGCTGTGTTCACTAAATATTTTGCAAGTATCTGGAACCATTTCCCCGTGGGCTGTGATACTGCCTGATCAGTGCAAGAGTTCAAACACTTCTTACATCTGTTGGGAAAGCATTAAAAATGTACTGAGCATGTGGTTGTTTTATTTATGTTATTTATTCAGCAGTGAATCCTTGCCATACAACCACCTCTTTCAGATTGAATACTGAGAGGAGACACAGATTTTAGAAGTGTCCTGTTTAAAAAGCAGTGATACAGTCCCCAGCTCTGTCTTGTAATAACGGCTTTCCCATTAAGTTAAATCAATGAGTAAAAAGAGGGCTGGGAGGACTTTTTGATCCCCGTTGCACCGTTCCTCACCAGGACTAACTCAGTTAAACCAGGTAAGCTGCATAAATGGCTGTGAAATCAGAATACAATTGCTGTTCCTTTTAAATGTCACTCAGAAAAAAAGCCATTGTGAAGAACAACGCGCCCTTCAGGTTCTCCGGAGTTATTTTGTCATACTGTGTGCTTAAAGACAGGGCTTTGTAATCCAGGCGTTGGGCTTTGCAGACAATCAGGAGACAGGCATTTAACAGCTGTACGGACCGATCCCCAGCAACATGCACAGTTCGTGGTGCAGTTTCTCAGGAAGGGTCTTGCTCTGCAGTGCACACTTGTATCACGGTGCTGGTTGGGCAGGTGCTGTGGAGTTGCATTGAGCCATTTGCACAAACCTGATTCTTTGTCCTGCCGGTGAGCAGGCTCCCTGGGAACACAAGCACGAAGGCTTGATCCTGCCCTGCTGTAAGCCTCTTGTTTCGTGGGCAGTGGTATGGATTGTGCCTCCTGGAGCTGTGGTGCTGTTGGTAATGTACATGTAATTCAGGCTCCAGAGCCACTCTGCAGCTGCTGGGAGTCCTGCTGGGTCCCACATGCTTTTTTTCTTATTTTTTATTATTAAACAATATTTTACATTTAGAAGGCACTGGGTGTGATGGAGATGAGGACAGGCTCCGGCAGTACCTGGGGCAAGAGATGCGAAGCTGGGGCAGGCTGTGTGGGGCAGGCACCCACTGCCCACTGCTTCTCCTTTCCTCACCCTCTGCTGCCGGTAACTCCTCTCCAGCAAGCCTTGCAGACGCTGTCCAGTAAAGCCCAAAAGATTGGAGGATACAAGTGTCCCTGTTTAAGCACCATTGTCAGAGCGCACCCCCAGCAGCTCCCTGTGACTGTCACCCAAAGTTAACCTTAAAAACAGGGTTTGGAAAGTGGCAGCAGGGATGGGGCAGGAGATGCTGTCCTGTCACAGTGCTGCTCTGGGTAGGGAAAGGTGTCTGTCTGTCTGCTCGCTCAGTGGGACAGGCTTTTGTCATACATCATGCTCCGGTGGCAGCTGTGACACACAGTGTGGCTGCAGCCTGGCTCCTTGAAAGAGGTTTTGCAGAAAATGTTTATTTACACCCCTCGCCTCTGGCTGTGAGGCCTCTGCTGCAAACCCCCAGAAGTGTTTGCAGCCCACACGGTTCTCGTGAGATGTGGTGAAAAAGGAAGTTACAAAACTTCTCCAAAGTGAAGCAAATTTCAAAGAACGAAGTCTGCGAGTGCGCTCGGCCTTCTTGGTTTGTTCTTTGTCTGATAACCGAAGGGATAAAGTCAGGGACAAACAAACAGCACCTCCTCGCAGGACCTGGTTTGCTTTGCAGCTCGGAGGATGCTTTTGAGCGGCACCACCATCCTGTGGGGCACCCCGGGAGGAACCGAGTCCGACAACGGGACGCGATCCGCGACCGCTTCACGGGCAGCAGGGCCAGAGGGCACGGCGGGAGCGGGCAGACGGAGCCCGGCAGGGGTAGGGGCCGTGCTGAAGGCAGCGGGAGCTGGGCACCGCAATACGGCCACAGCTTTGGGCAGGGCGCCGGGGCACGGCCCCACCGGGCCCGCAGCGTGAGGGGACCGGGCCCGGGGCCTGCGGGGCCCCCGGTACCGAGCGGCGCCGCCGCTCCCCTCCCGGGGTCGCCCAGCAACGGCGGGGCCGGGCCGGGCGCGGGGCCGCCCCTCGGCGGGGCGGGGCTGGGGCTGGGGCTGGGCCGGGGCTGCCGGGCCAGGTGCGGGCGGCGGCGGAACGGGACGGAGCCGAGCGGGTAAGGGAAGGGAAGGCAAGGCGGGGGGCTCGGTGCTGCCGGGCACACCGGGAGCCCGCACCGGGGCTGCAGCAGCCGGCTCCGTGCCGGGGGGTTCGCACCGCGCCCGGGGGTGGCAGCATCCGTGCCCTCTGCCCGGCCCTGGGGCCGGTGCTGCCTCCCCAGCCTTTTTTATCGCTTGCACGGGGCCGGGGCTCGCTGCAGAGCTGTGGGGAGTGGTGGGGAGCCCGTGGGTGGCCGTGCTGGAGGGGCCCTGCGCCGTCCCGGTGTTCCTGCCGGCGGTGTGCTCGGCTCTGGTTGCCGCTGCAGGACGCTCTCCGCACCGAGCCCGGGTCCTCAGCGCCTTGTGCTGGCTCCGGGGGTTGCCCGCAGCCCCCGAGCAGCACCCGGGCTGCTCCTGCCTCGACCCACGGAGCCCGGCGGCTCGGGGCCTGCACCGCACACACTTGGCAGGGTAAGAGAGCGTTTCATGGACAGAGACCGTCCTCTGGAGCTCTGGGTGAGGAGCATAGGAGGTGCCAGCAGGTCTTGGTCCGGATTTGGGTACATCCTCTTCGACAGCAGTGGGATGTTGGCTCTCCTGTCCTGGGAGGAAGCCACCTGTGGTGTCAGTCCTGGGGTGGCAGCGCCGCGTTGCTGCTCTGGTAACAGCGGTGATCGTCGTCTGTTCCTGCAGGTTCACACGGTTAGTGGCTTTTGGGGGCACAAACAACAGTTTCTCTGGGAGAAACCTCCTGGTACTTGGCTGCTGTTAAAGAGGCAGGATGGATGGGGGAGTGCTCTGAAACAGGTTGAGAGTTGGTGCCCAGAATGTGGGCTTTGTGGTACCTGGGTTCAAGCCCTTACACCAGCAGAATTTGGGGTTCTTTCAGTCCCTTTTGATGTATTACTGTAGCTGCTCCCGTTAAAAACAGGCTTTCTCCTGTCAGGTGGTGACAGCGTGGGGTTGCTCATTGCTGATAGCAGTGGATTGCCCTCCCCTGGTTGTTTCTTGGTCCTGAGCATAGCTCCGGGATGAAATGGGATCTTGGTGGCGATGCGAGGGGCTTTCTGCCTATGGCCCTGCTGATTTCTGGGGTGGGTGGAACAGCACAGTGTCCTCCCCGGAGATGTCCAGTAGTGTGGAATATTGCTCACAATGGGTAAGGGAGGTTGTGGTTGTTTGGCAGTGGCTGCCCAGACTGAGGAGCTTGAGCTGTTCCCATGCTAGACGTGGTAGCCGTTAAGCAGTTTAAAAGCCTCTTTGAACGGGCTTCTTTCAACTTTGTCACTAGCAGAAGGGCTGCAAATGGCAGCAAGTCTCCAAGAAGACACCTGATGTGCAGATGCTTCTCAGCAGCGGTTGCCGTGCCGGGGCTCTCAGCCATGTGCAGAGGCTGCAAAGCAAAACGCTCCCCGTGCCAAAACAGCAAGGGGAATGGGATAGCTTTGCTTCGGTTACTGATTAACCAGGCTGGTTGCATGTGTGGGAGCACACCTTAGCTGAACTTTTTGGGTCTTGTGAATACAGTGTCTAGTGAAATATTTGAAGTGGTTCTCAAACATAATCATGGGTTGCTGCTGAGTTATCTGCTGTCCTGGTTCTGATGTTCTCAAGTGTTTGCTGTGTTTTGGCAGCTGACCCCTGAAATTCTGAAGTGTAGCATAATAATAATCTAATTCCTGTTGTTGTTGCCATAGTCATTTTGGTTGGTGGCTGCTCTGAACGTGAGACAGGCTCTGTAAGTGCTTCCTGACAGCCTAACACGGCGTTTGGGGCACGATGTTGCAGCTCCTAGCGCTGGTTAGTAGCGGGGGTCTTTTGCTACGGCTCTGCTTTGAGTCTTGTTTTCAGTGTGCAAACTAATGTTGTTAGCAATTATTTCTTCTTGGATCCTGTCTGCTTGGTCTGTGTGGTTCATGAGTAGAAACATCCCGTGCCTGTGCAGAGCTGCAAACTCTACAATAAGCTGTGCTTTTCCGTATTTTACCATATAAGTGAAAAAACACAGCCTGATGGATGTGCCAGAGTTGGTGATTGCTGGGTTATTAACTTGTTTGTCATGTTTCAAGCACTGTGATGTGCTTGGCAGACTTCAAAAAAAAAAAAACAAAAAAAAACCAACAATAAAGTGAAGCCCATCTACAAATAAAGATAACTCACTTCATTATAAGAAAACAAAAGAGCAGGTGAGTGAGTCTGTCTATATATATATATAAAAGCCTTTTATATACAGAGGGGGACTGAACGTTTTTCAAGTTCAGTACTTGCAAGCTTTGCTGCATAAAGGCTGCAGTTCCAGTTCTTCCTGAAACAAAGGCTTCCTAACCCATGGTTTGCTCAGCCACCAGCTGAAGAGCAGCCAAGGTCCTGGAGCTCTTCCTCCTCAGAAAGGAGAGCTCTTCAGAGCTTCTCTGGTATTTCTTAAACACAGAGTGAGCTAGTTTCTGGGCTTGTCTGTATTCAGACTGACCAATGGGCTCTGGGAAGTGTTTCCATATAAGCTAGAGCAAAGCCACATCCTTAATGCTTTCCCTCTGTTTGCCAACATAAACTACTCATTAGCAAGCATGGCTGGATTTCTTACTGTGCTGTGGGAGCTTGGGATGTTTCTCCACCCCTTGGGACCTGAAATTGCTCCCATTCCACCTCTCTATACACTGCAGTGTAACCTAACCCGGCTGGGTGGGAAGGCAGAAATATGATTTGTGAGGCAAAAATCCTAATTTTGTTGTTTATCTTCCAATGGCTTTATTTCCCTGGGTTTCCTGGAGGCCAGACTTGCAGCAGTATAGAAAAGAAACACAAACAGTGTAGTTTTCAAGTTCTTTGGGGAAAGAGATTTTGACCGGGGCTCCTGTAAAAGCTTAAAAGTAGGTAGAGGTGTCAGTGCCTGGGACAGCGAGCTTCCTCCTGTCCTTCGTGCAGTGCCTAATGTGGCTCCTGGAGGGCTTTTTCCCTCCTCCTCACCCAGCAGTGGTGTGCAGCAGCACCAGGTCTGCTCCTGGAGCTCCTTACCCATGTGCCTGCAGCACCTGCAGGCAAGTATGATGCAAGTTTTTTGCTATTTACCATCTACCCAACTGGGTGACCTTGAGGCTTGTCAAGGAAAACAAGTACTGTGTGAGCTCAGCTGCCTCCTGAGCAGAAAACAACTACTTGCAAGGAGCATGCTGTAACTCCCAGACTCGGTTATTAAGGAACTGAACTGCAAAGCAACTACTTGTGCTAAAGACACTTCTTCGCAAGCAGCTTCCAGCTCTCTGACATAGCAGATGTGCTCACTTCTGGAATTGCTTCAAAATAGCCCAATCTGAGCTCACCTCTGAGCCTGACTGCCTGCTAGCTGTGAGCTGCAGCTCCGCGGTGCCTGCGCACAAGGAGTGCTATGACCATGCCCTGCGGTTGGCCGCTTGGTGGCCTCTAATTTTGTCACCAACTATCCATGCCGGTGTTAACAGTAAGTGGCACGGCTGGCAGTGTTCTGGTGCTGGCCTCGCTGGCACCGTGGCTGCAGGGCAGGCCTGAGCATCGGCCCCAGAAACGGTCCCCAAGAAGAGCGTTGTGTGCTCCCTCCCGGTTACTGCTGTTCTGCCTTGGCAAATTGAGCTGCCTCATCTCAAGGCAGAGACTTCTCAAGAGGGCTAATTATGTCACGCTTATTACCTGCAGCGTGACAAATGCCATGAGCTGTTTCTGGAGGTGTAGAGCAGCGCTTCTCAAACCAGGGGCTGCAGCACCCTGCTGTGTGCTGCAGAGGTGGTGCTGAGTCCACCCCAGCTCCCATCGGCATGGAGCTGCCTTTGTCCCTGGGCTGGAGGTTTAAGGGGGGCTCCTGCTGTGGGCTGTCCCAGCAGGTGGCTCTGTTGGTGGGGCTGTGGCACCAGGCAGCAAGGGTTAGCAGCTTTCACAGGCAGCATTTCACACTAGAGATGTTACCAGGGACTTCTCTGGATGATTAGGTCTCATCCCTGCTCTTTCTGGAGTGGTTACTTCAGGAGTTTCCAAGTGACGTTTGTGACAGTGACCAGCATACCAGCATGGTGCCACTTCACACTTCTGTTTTTTTGTCTGTGTGAAAAAGAATGAGAGCTGCCTTGCAGCCCGGAGCTAAAAGCACCCTGATGAGTATAGGAGCAAGGTGCCAAATGGTTTGGTGGTTTTGTTCTGAACTCTGCAGCTGATGTGCTGGCCCCATCCATGCTGAAGGTGGAGGGATTGTACTTCTGCTCCTAACGCTGCAGGCTGGGATGTTTTCTTCTGCAAAGGGACGCTCCCTGCTTTGAACCTGCAGCGAGGACTGATGAGCCTGTGATAGCCCAGCAGGGAGAAGCAGCCCAGGGAGCGATGGGCTGCAGCTTCAAAGTACTGGGAAAGAGCCTTTTTTATATTGGTTTCTTTGGAGGATCAAATTATCTGTCTGCTGAAGTCTTTTAATGTTAAGACTTCCAGAGCATTAGCGATGACCTGTGAAAAGGAGCGCTTGGATCTAGACCCTGTGCGTGGTGATGAGGGCTGGCACGTCTATTATGGCCAATTAACGTGACAGGTAGCGGAGTGTAAACAGCCCTGCCTCCTCCCAGCCTGGCTCCAGCCGCACGCTGCCCCTCTCCTCTCCTCGGCGGGGTGCATCAGCGTGGGCTTCCCACCCACTGCACAAAGCAGCCCTTCCCAGCCTCTGCTCATGTGGGTCAGTGTCAACAGCCCAGAGGCTGAAGCTCAGGCGTGCAGTCCAACCCTGCTGTCCATGAGTTGCACGGCTGTATGAGATCCTAATGTTACCTTACAGAGGCTGGCAGCACGCTGCAGCACATGCATGGCTTGCCCCAGCCTGGGCACAGCTCTCCAGGATGCTGTCCTGCACTCCATGCTAGATTTAGATCTCAAGAACAAATCTGCAAAAGAAATCCCTTGCAATGCCCACACCAGGAGCACGTGAAGTTTTGCCTTAAATGGGGCTTCAAGTATCAGACTGGAGTAACTGAACAGCCGGGTGGAGCTATTGCAGCGAACAAACTGAGGGGTGGCCCTGAAGCAGCTTCTTATTTGAGCAGCTTAGTAAAACAGCCATCCTCTGCACTCTGATGTTGAGCCCTGAGAGGTGTCAAACCCCCAGCTATTTGGGGAAACGTGCAGCTCTTTGCATGCCGCAGCAGGAGGCGTGGGGCTGCCCCAAGCCTTGTGCTCGGCCACAGCCGCGTGGGCGAGAGTCGGCAGCTTCCTCGGGGGCGCCGGCGCAGCAGCGTGGTCTGATGTAGCGCTGTGGCATTTTCCTCTACGTAGTTTGTCCCCTTCCCAGTCAGATCGAGGGATGTGTCGGCACCTCCCAGCCTCTGCCCAAGCGCTGAAAGGGAAATAGGCTGGGGGAGGAACCTGTGCTTCAGTTATAGCCAACGTCAAGTAAATACGCAACTGTTTGTATGGGAGTGGTGTGCTTCTAGATTCGTTGGTGAGAAACACCTCACGCCCTTCTTCCTTACCTGGTGATTAGAAGAACGTTCCCAATGCAGTGGCTGCTTACATAGAGGTGAGTGCCTGGGACTTTCTCCGTGGTGGATGGGTGACGGTAAGTAGTATTTTCTCTGAGCCTGGCACACTTCTATGTGGCACCTCTTCCCTTCCAGCTCTGCTGGGGGACTTTTCCTGCGCTTCTGCTGGGAAGAAACTGGAAGAGGAGGGTGCAGGGACACCAGGCTTTCATCTGTCCCATGGTTAATGGATTTGACTTGGCCGAAGGGTGCAGGGGAGGGACACGGTCCTGGTGAGGGAAGCGCACGAGGCACTTCTTATTTGTGGTGGTGTTTGTGGTGGTTCTGGCTCCTGCCAGTTGAATCACCCAGTGGGGGGAGGCTTGGATCATCTCATCTTCCCTGCTGGCTCTGGAGCGGTGTGTGGGAGTCCATCAGAGGTGCTGGTGATTTGGCTGTGGTGGGAGCGAATTTTAACTGGGAAATTTTAGCCCATGGAAATCACCAGCTTCTGGCTCCTGCTTCTGGTCGGGGTGGCTGCGTGAAGGCAGGCTGTGCTTACTCGTCTGGCTTCAATGTGGCCACACAATTGCCTCTCTCGAGGCAGGGAATTCATTAGTTACTGTGAAGTGGCCTCAGATCTTTGGGCAGCAGGTGCTTCTATAGAGCAAACTGTTGCTGAATATTCAGCAGTCGCTGTACGAGCGCCTGGCCTGCTGCCTGTGGAGCACTTGGAGACATCTTGAGCATCCAGTTAAAGTGCAAAGGACTTGCTGCTTTAGTGCTACCCACAGTGTTGTTGTGTTGGTGCTGTTTTATTTTTTTAATGTGAATATTTCAAGATAATAAGCGCAACAATTTCATTTCTTTTGACTCAGCTGAGGAAGAAGGGAGCTGCCAGGAGAACAAGAAGCACAGTGATTCATATTCAGGGCGTCAGATCTGCTTTCTCCTGGTTTCAGGTTATGCATGTGCACTCGGAGCAAGTGACTCAGGACAGAGGTGTCTCCTAAACTTTAACATACTGCTTAGGTTCACACCAGCTCTTTTAAGGCTAGCTGAATAATGTTGGGTCTTGCCAAGCTCTAATTTGGGACATGAAATCCAGTAGGTACCTACACATGAAGGAGTAAATTGAGACCGTAAGTGGTGCGTTTGGCCTCTTTAAGGAGGAGTTTTGTTCCCTTAGGTGTGGTCTGTAAACAGCTTGTGCTAGCTGGCAGCACTGAAACTAGGTGCTGTGAGAACCTGTGATCGCTGAACAATTGTCCCTGTAAATGTCTTGCAGCCTTAGTCAGCAAAGCGTGGATGCCGGTGTATTGTTGGTAGTGACATGCCCCGCTTGTGACTTCTCATACTAGAGGCTTTCTTAACCTGTTGTACTTGCTTTAAAGGTTATTCTTCTGCTGGTAATTTAGGCCACAGAAGGAAAACTTCCTATGGCTGCATACCTGTGTAACGGGGACAGCTGCACTTAAGGCTGGTTTCACCAAGCAAGCCATGTCCCCTGCTTTACAGGATTTCTGTGCACATCAGAGAGATCCTCATGCCTGGAAACCCCACGTTATTACTGGTGGTTCTTCGTCTTGATCTCCGAATGCTTAATAGCTGAGCATATAGATTGTACCCACAGAAAATGATAACGTAGGTTTCAGCCCCACAGTGGCTGTTTCTGGTCCATGTTGTGCACGGCTTGCTGAAGCAAGGACCTCAAGCACCTAGATGTAAATCAGCTGGAGCTGAGCCTTCCTGGCAGGGCTGCGTTTTGTCATGCTGCTCACCTCAGAAGGGCTGGGTGTGTGCCCAAGCAGGGGCCCTCAGTGCTTTGGCTGCCTGGTACTCAGAGAGGGCCGGTACTAGGAGGAGGTACGAGGAGGGCTGGCTTCCAGGAGGGCTTCCAAGGCAGGCAGTGAGGCATTTCACTGGCTGTAAAGCAGGTGTTCGGGCTTAGATGGGTCACTGCCTCAAATAACTTCTTTTTCTTTTTTTCTTTTTCTTTTTTTCTTTTTCTTTTTCTTTTTTTCTTTTTTTCTTTTTCTTTTTCTTTTTTTCTTTTTCTTTTTCTTTTTCTTTTTCTTTTTCTTTTTCTTTTTCTTTTTCTTTTTCTTTTTCTTTTTCTTTTTCTTTTTCTTTTTCTTTTTCTTTTTCTTTTTCTTTTTCTTTTTCTTTTTCTTTTTCTTTTTCTTTTTCTTTTTCTTTTTCTTTTTCTTTTTCTTTTTCTTTTTCTTTTTCTTTTTCTTTTTCTTTTTCTTTTTCTTTTTCTTTTTCTTTTTCTTTTTCTTTTTCTTTTTCTTTTTCTTTTTCTTTTTCTTTTTCTTTTTCTTTTTCTTTTTCTTTTTCTTTTTCTTTTTCTTTTTCTTTTTCTTTTTCTTTTTCTTTTTCTTTTTCTTTTTCTTTTTCTTTTTCTTTTTCTTTTTCTTTTTCTTTTTCTTTTTCTTTTTCTTTTTCTTTTTCTTTTTCTTTTTCTTTTTCTTTTTCTTTTTCTTTTTCTTTTTCTTTTTCTTTTTCTTTTTCTTTTTCTTTTTCTTTTTCTTTTTCTTTTTCTTTTTCTTTTTCTTTTTCTTTTTCTTTTTCTTTTTCTTTTTCTTTTTCTTTTTCTTTTTCTTTTTCTTTTTCTTTTTCTTTTTCTTTTTCTTTTTCTTTTTCTTTTTCTTTTTCTTTTTCTTTTTCTTTTTCTTTTTCTTTTTCTTTTTCTTTTTCTTTTTCTTTTTCTTTTTCTTTTTCTTTTTCTTTTTCTTTTTCTTTTTCTTTTTCTTTTTCTTTTTCTTTTTCTTTTTCTTTTTCTTTTTCTTTTTCTTTTTCTTTTTCTTTTTCTTTTTCTTTTTCTTTTTCTTTTTCTTTTTCTTTTTCTTTTTCTTTTTCTTTTTCTTTTTCTTTTTCTTTTTCTTTTTCTTTTTCTTTTTCTTTTTCTTTTTCTTTTTCTTTTTCTTTTTCTTTTTCTTTTTCTTTTTCTTTTTCTTTTTCTTTTTCTTTTTCTTTTTCTTTTTCTTTTTCTTTTTCTTTTTCTTTTTCTTTTTCTTTTTCTTTTTCTTTTTCTTTTTCTTTTTCTTTTTCTTTTTCTTTTTCTTTTTCTTTTTCTTTTTCTTTTTCTTTTTCTTTTTCTTTTTCTTTTTCTTTTTCTTTTTCTTTTTCTTTTTCTTTTTCTTTTTCTTTTTCTTTTTCTTTTTCTTTTTCTTTTTCTTTTTCTTTTTCTTTTTCTTTTTCTTTTTCTTTTTCTTTTTCTTTTTCTTTTTCTTTTTCTTTTTCTTTTTCTTTTTCTTTTTCTTTTTCTTTTTCTTTTTCTTTTTCTTTTTCTTTTTCTTTTTCTTTTTCTTTTTCTTTTTCTTTTTCTTTTTCTTTTTCTTTTTCTTTTTCTTTTTCTTTTTCTTTTTCTTTTTCTTTTTCTTTTTCTTTTTCTTTTTCTTTTTCTTTTTCTTTTTCTTTTTCTTTTTCTTTTTCTCCATGGGGCTCAGAAGTAAATGTTTAGGAGCAGAATGATAAGGCTTTGAAAAAGAAAGGATGGTACTAACTGGCATGGGGACGGTGTGATCTGTGCTGTAGCTATGGTTCACAACTCTAACACCAGTAAATACATGATGGCTGGGTTGGCAGAAAGTGACAGGGAAGAAAAGTGAGCCCTTGGTCTTTATAGATGACACTGCACATTTAATTGCTAATGGACTTTTTTTTTAAAGAGCATCTAGGATGCTATTATTAGAAAAAGCAAGCCTGATGTTACCTACAGGGAACGAGAACAGTCTTTTGTGCTCTTTTTGACCTTTACTTCTTTGTGTTAATTTGTTTAATACCAGTGAGATTTGTCTGCTGTAAAGACTCCAGAAAAGATGTGCTGATGGGGAGGGAGGGCTGTGCAGGAGTCCTTTCTTTCTCTCCTCCCTTGATTTGCAGACCCGTACTTCAGGGATCTGCTGTGTGCTCCGTGCCTCTCTGCCCATCTTGGATCAGATTTTTACCAGCTGGTACAATTCCATAATGGCAGTCAGGGCTTAATTGCATTAATTTTTTAAAGAGAAATGGGAGCTCTGTGCCTCTGGGGCTTAGCACAAAGCAGAACACTTAAGGGAAATGTTAGAGTAAATAAACTCTCCTGGATACTGCTGAAACATCTCAATTGCTCTTAACAATCTTTACTTTTCTGATACCTATTAAAAAGGTCTTACTGCTTGTGCAGTTTGTCAATCCCCAGGCACTTTGCAAAGAATTGTGATTGCCCCTTCTCACTTCTGAGGGTGCGAGGTGCGGGTCAGAAGATGTGCTGAAGAGCAGCAGGAGCAGGGCGGTTGGCAGCCAAGCTGCCAGCTCCGTGCGGAGGAGGGCTCGTGCCAAAGGTGTGGTGGTGGCTCAGAGCTGGAAATTTGACTGCATGAGACAATGAGGCTCCAGGAAATACCACGTGGATAGACCAAGAGTAAAACCCTCCGGACGTGTCTTGGAATGGTACCGAGGGAATGTTTCAAGCTTACTAAGGCTGACCCTGAAAAGGGGGAGAAGGCGTGTGTACGTGGGCTCAGCCCTGTACAGTGCTGGAGTGTCTCACTGGTGTTACTGTGTACCTGAAAGACCTGTTGAGAAGTCAGCTAGAAAAGCATCCAGATACTTGCTCTGAGTGCCTGTCTGGAGATCCAACCGCTGCAGGTAAATCTGTCCTTTTGGCTGCTCAGATGTTCATTAGTTAATTAGGCTTCTTGAGCAAGTGAGGATGCTCTGGAATTTCTTAATCATCAGTGTGCTAGGAGTTTTCACAGTCATACAAATATTTCAGGAAAACATGAAAAATGAGACCTGCATTTCAGTAGCAGTTGTTGCAGATCTCAGAAAGCTGCAGCCTCTGGCTGACTCCTACCGTGCTGAGGTGGAAAAAACACTAAGAAAAATTGGTGTCACTGGTGCTGAGTACCACAAGTGCTGTAACAGGGGATTTAATCCCCGTGGCACTAGCATGGGGGTGCTCAGAGGCTGCAGGGGACTGCCTGAAGCCATGGCACTGCCAGCAGCCCCTCTGTAACAGCGTCCAAGCAAGCGTGCTTGCCAGGAGGGCAGCTGGTGCTGCCAGCGGTGCCAGGCTGCCGCTGCCATGGGATTCCTCAGAAGGAGCAGGGCAGGAGGACAGTTGGACCTAAATACGGGCTATTTCTGTGAATGAAATGCTTCGTTACTTGTGCCAGTGAACTAAGCCTTAACTTGCTGGCAGTAGTTCAGTGGCAGGGCTGCCTGTGGAGCGAGCAGGTGAGCTTTGGAGTGGGGCTCGGAGTCAGAGCATTTGCGTGAGTTGCTGCCGAGCCCTGAATGAGTTGTCTCGCTGGATGGGAACTGCCAAAGCAGTACTGTGCTGCCATGTATCAGACAGAGGACAGAGCAAAATGTTAGGCTTTATTTTTTCAATTAAGATTTTTCTGTTTGTCCCTCAAGGAGAAGAAAACACAAAGCAGCTTGTCCTGACTATTGTGAATGTTCATGGGGCAAGAAGGGAAGGGAGGGGACGAGCAGCAACAGGGAAGTGTTGCAGCAATAAGGATGACGTCTTACTTTAGCTGGTACTTAATTAAGACCGGTTCCAGGAAGAAGGAACAGATGGCTTTGTGCTCTTTGGGGCTTTTCCTTAACACTACCCACCGCCCTCCTGCCGCTCTCTTGTGTCTTAGATTCCTGGTAAGTCTTGGTTGGTGGTGGCAATGTTTTAACACCTGCCGACTTCCCCCCCCCTTCCAAAATACAGATTTTTGCCCACCTGTGAAGACGGAGTAAGGTGCTATACTTATCTGCGTTGCTTTTGTTTAATTGATAATACACGAAGGGTGAAGTAACTGAGAGTTGGTCCTGTGGTAAGCTTCTTACAAAAGATCACAGAATCACAGAATTTCTAGGTTGGAAGAGACCTCAAGATCATCGAGTCCAACCTCTAACCTAACACTAACAGTCCCCACTAAACCATATCCCTAAGCTCTACATCTAAACGTCTTTTGAAGACTTCCAGGGATGGTGACTCCACCACCTCCCTGGGCAGCCTCTTCCAGTGCCTCACAACCCTTTCAGTAAAGAAATTCTTCCTAACATCTAACCTAAAACTCCCCTGGCGTAACTTTAGTCCATTCCCCCTCGTCCTGTCACCAGGCACATGGGAGAACAGGCCAACCCCCACCTCTCTACAGCCTCCTTTAATGTACTTATACAGAGCAATAAGGTCACCCCTGAGCCTCCTCTTCTCTAGGCTGAACAAGCCCAGCTCCTTCAGCCGCTCCTCATAGGACTTGCTCTCCAGGCCCCTCACCAGCTTCGTCGCCCTTCTTTGGACCCGCTCAAGCACCTCGATGTCCTTCTTGTAGCGAGGGGCCCAAAACTGAACACAGTACTCGAGGTGCGGCCTCACCAGAGCCGAGTACAGGGGGACGATCACCTCCCTAGCCCTGCTGGTCACAGTGTTTCTGATACAAGCCAGGATGCCGTTGGCCTTCTTGGCCACCTGAGCACACTGCTGGCTCATATTCAGCCGACTATCCACCATCACTCCCAGGTCCTTCTCTGCCTGGCAGCTCTTCTGAGAAGATGCTTCTTCTCAGATTAAAAACCCTTTGAGGATATTTATTAACTCTGATTGTGTTTTGACAGTGAATTAGGCCAAAATTGACTGCATGTTATAACTGGGTCTTGCATCTCTCCTGTGGAAGAGACAGCAGGTCGGGGCAGTGTTCAAACCCTATGTGGAAGGTGCAAGCTGCCCTAGGGGCTTGCAGGATCTGGCCTTTGAAAAGCAGGTCAAGCTTTTTGTTTTATTGCTTTAATACCACTCTTGCTTATTAGGGCATCCAGAGGGTGGGTTACTGCTTCCCCTGTATCCTCTTAGCTGCCTCGGGGGATGATCTGAACTGCTTCCTAATTCTTCTTTTGCCAGGGTGGTGAAATCCAGGACTGCACCTACCTGGACAGCGAAGGTGCCTACAGCGAGTCAGAGCTCTTTCCTGATGACGACACGATGACGCTAGCACAGCAAGAGGTTCACCATGAGTCTGACATGGACAGTGCCATCGAGAGTGCCCAGAGCTCGGAGGCCTCCGACGTGTGTCGGATTGAGGAGAAGGACGGTGTGCTTGGTGGCTTATTCCTGCCTGGTGACAAGTGAGTGGTGGTTTTGCCCCATGGCAGCTCTGTTGTGAAGCATTTGTAAAAGAACCAGGGCAGAAGAAGCCTTTATTTGACTAATCCTTCCAGAAGGAGGCTGAGGATGCCTGAGGGATTTAGAAACTTGATATCCTTTTAAAATATAAGGGTGATAGATGTCCAGAGCCTCTAAGTGGCTTAGACAGTCTCAGCCCTGGCTTCTTTTGGTGTGTTCTGTGAACACTCATGGAACTTCTGTGTCGTGTGTTGAAGTGAAAATGTTGGGCTGTCCATTTCCAGAAAGGATCGCTTTTTTGTCACCCCCCCAAACTTAGGATCTTCTGTGTTACTGCCCTTTACGTGCTGGAGTTGAACCAAATACTTTCCACAACATAGCACAATGTGGAGGATGTTGCTTTAGCCTTTTGTATGTCTGGGTATCTGAAGGTACGGGCGCTGCTGACCTGCTTTGTGACTCCATGTACCAAATTAATTCTGTATTTCTAATTTTCCATGGTCATTAGTGTTCAACAGTAACCGGCATTTAACACAGGGTGTTCTGCCATGTGCGTGTGTAACCGTAGCTTGCTGTTAACACAAGAGTGTCTCGGTAATCCTAACTTGACTCTTTACAGGTGTGTACCCAGGGATGCTGTTAAACGCTGACTTGTAGGGGAAGGGACCCAATCTGGTTTAATCCTGCTTTCCACTGAGCTAATGGAGTAGCACAGGACAGAGCTCACCTGGGCTTGCTTTATAAGCCTCTGCCCTTTCTTCTTTATTTTTGGCTTGTCCTCTTGGTTTGTGCCTCTTGAGTTTCTTTCCTTGCTCGGGCAGTTGTCCTCTCTCCTGGGCCTAATTGGGTGCTCTCCTTTTCCTTTCAGCCTCATTCCTGCTCTCCTGAGTTCCTCAGCTAGCTGAGATCTGGCCTTCTCCCACATGCCCTAGCAGCTCCAGAGACTTTGTTAAGCTAACTCCAGTTTTTCGTCATCTCTTTATCAAATTTTTCTTACTTTGCCATTCCCAGTTCTCTCTAAGCACCTACCCTTGCAGTGGCTGACTTTTACCCATATTGCTTTTGAAATGAGTATCTTTCCTCCAAACTGCATAATTCAGGGGGGAATTCGTAATTGTGAATGAGGATGGGATGGAACTTTGTACATCCTGTACAATTCCCATCTGGATAAGCTGGGAGGTACTAAAAGTTGCACTGCTCCTACTAAAAAATCTTGCTTTATCCTTCAAGGCCTACTTAGCTTTGGTAAATTTGGGAAGCTTCGTGCTCTTGTGTTAGAAGTAACGAGAGAGGTTTCTGCCTTGGCTAAACCCAGATACCTGCTTGTTGCAGAAGCAGGTGGGTTGTGCATCAGTTGTGTGTCAGCACTTGGCAAAGTCCTGCTCTGAAGAACAGAAAGTAGCTTTAAAAACACACACACACACACTGAAAGCTTCCTTTAGAAACTGTTAGAATGAGAAAACCAGCTGCTTTTAGCAACTCCCTTGAAAATGACTGAGCAACTCCTAGAAAGTTTCCAGTCTGAGGCTGGTTACGAGTTCAGGATCCATCCTGGCCATGGCCTGTTTCAACCCAAGCAGCTTAGAGTTTGGCAGAGCTTATCAATGAGAAGTTCTAAGCGACACTGTCAAGCCCAGCAGTGGTGACTGACTGTAGCGTAGCTGCCATAAGAGAACTAAGAAAGGATAATTGTAAGACTTAGCCAAGCATTAGGGAAAACAGGCTGCTGAACCGCAGTCTGTTAGCAAGTGGTACTGTTCAAGGACTGTCTGTGCAGGAATGTGGATTTTATTGACAGTTATATGTTATCATCCCAACTAAGGCCTCGTCGTCAGCCTCCAACCTTGGTGGAAGTGTCATGAGGAGCATCTTCCTAAATTGGTTTAGTGCAACAACACTGAGATGAAAACACGGCAGTTGTAATTACACAGATTGTAGTTGCCCAAAATCTTCATCAATGCATAGTACGCCTGTGGCACAGCAGCTCTTTATGAATAGATGATAGTGTGATGTGTCAAGCTTCTCACTAAGCCGTCTCCTAGCCAAGGAACCTTGTTAGATGAAAGTCTGTTCTATTTCTAGATGAGCATTCCTATCTTTCATGATCTTCATCCTTTGATAATGTGCCAGGCTTGACTTGCTGTAGTTTCTGTTAGCATAAGTTAGATAAATGAGGTGCAGGTTGTAATGGATCTCCTCAAAACAGGAGCAACAAGAGAGCATACATGTGTAATGCTGGCTGGCTTCCTCTTCTACTAATTGCTTTTGAAGGGAGGAGATAAACAAATAATGTTTGTGCCAACCACCAAAGCAACATAGTTGAGGCTCTTGTTTACAGCTCCCCAGCACAGCATTATAGGAAGAGGAATCTCCCTGTTCCTGGAAAGTGCAGGGCACGGTTAGGAGGCTCAAGGTAGATTCAGAAAAGACACCAAGAAGATGATACCGGTGAGCTGCTGGAGGTCAGTCTCAGCTGGGAGCCACTGTCCCTGCAGCAGGCATGTTGGTTGTGGTGTGTTGGTCGTGGTGTGCTCTGCCAGCTGCTTTGGGCTGCCTGGCTCTGCTGATCCTTACACAGGTTTGTGTACTTGCATGGCTGCTCTCACTCTTAGGTCGTGGTCCTGCCATTCCCTATCTGTTTGGTACTATCTTGGGTAATTCTGTGGTAACAAAGCAGCCGATTCTTGGGGTCCATATCTCCTCTGAAAGATACATTTTGTCATGATGGAAGGAAGGGCTGGGATCCAGCCTTGGGTAGGCAACATCTCTGGTTTTCGTGACTCTCATTCCCAGCTTGTCTGGCACGTAGTGAGCTGAAGGTGTTTCTGGCCACACAAAAGAGAGTGGCTGAAGCTCATGGGGTGAGGGAGAGGGTTTATGGAGATTACTGGGAACTGGTTGTGGAATACAGCAGCTGCCTCAGTCTTCTACGCATCCCTTTCACTGCCCCATGCATTTCGGAGATGTCTGCACAGTTCCTGCATCAGCTGAAGGCCCATGAGCAGCAGCCTTCACCATGTGGAAATGGTGGCTGAGGATTGCCAAGCTGTACTATTAAACTGCAGTGGCTGGTGTTGATACAAACCCGTCTCACAGGTAGCTCGTTTGTAGGTTCTCATGCATTTGTCTTTTAAGTCACCGTGAAAAATGGACATCAGGTACATTTGTCACTTCAGTTGTTAAGTGGACTACAACTTCAAATGAGGGGACAAACTGAAAAGGTGGAAGGCTCCATGCAAGGTGAGATGCTATCAAAGTCGGCCCTCCAGACGTTTTGACCTCTTGTTTCAGGTCAAGTCCTCACAACCCTTCTGCAGCATCCGACCTCTCCACTTACTCCACTGCCTCTCTGATCAGTAATGAAGAACAGTTTGAAGACTATGGGGAAGGAGATGATGTGGATTTCACTCCCAGTAGCCCATGCCCTGATGATGAGACCAGAACCAACGCCTACTCTGACCTTGGCTCATCTGTATCTTCCAGGTTGCTCCTTATTCGTTAACAGTTTTTTTTCACTTCTTTTTGTTCTTCTCTGAGCCTGGGTGACCATAACAGAATTTCAAGTGGTAACACAGACTTGCCTTAAAAGCAAACTATTAGTTCATTTTCTGCCCTCCAATTGACAAATTACTTGATAATCAGAGTACAGTAAATACATTGTTTAATCAAATTACAGTAAATACATTGTTTCTGATAGCTGCTGTTGGGTTCTGCTGAAATAACTGTGCTGCTCTGCTTGTAGAGTTTTCTTCCGATTGCAAGCAGCAGATATCACAGTTAGGGGTTAGTATTGGAAGTTACCTGCTGTAAGTCAGATACCAGCTTAGTGCTATGCACGAGCCTTGGTGCAATGAAGAGAAGATCTGTGAGAGAGCTGTTTCTTCTTAGTGTTTTAATACTGCAAATCCTTAATATTATCTTGTAAGATGAAGTTCTATATATACAGACAGGCTGGTGTGAAACAAACATCTGTATTGACTTTGAATGTCTTGGAGAACATAAGCAAGTAGTTGCTGTCTGTTAGGAGCTGGAAATGCCACCACAGTCCACCAGTTCCTGGATGCAACCACACTCAGTAGCTTTTATGTCCTATGAACAAGCCAGTTGCTGATTTAAAATCCTTCTCCAAGCAAGGGAGTGGGTGAGCAGGGTTGGGGAAGAGCCAAGCATGTTGAAGACTAGGATTTGTCTGCTTGAATCACTAGTGCATGAAGGTCTTGTGCTTGATTGCTGACAAGCTCACTGCATCCCACTGTTCCACATGCAACCCTGGTGTGCCACCCTGTGTTTCATGGACCTCCACGATCTAGCCTCACTGCTGTTATCACGATGCATGCAGAGCCAGCATCCCTCTGTGCTGCCCTTTCATGATAATGGCTTGTGTCCTTCATCCTTCCTTTCCTCAAGCTTATGTAGTCCTTTCCATTCCTGGGGCTCTGTGCATTTCATGCCACAATTGGTCTTTTTTTTTTTTTTTTTTTATATATTTCAGTTTATTTTCCCTTTATCATGCCAAGAGCTGCTGTTATCTCCTCTTCAGACCTATGTCCACCTCTCCCTACCTCCTCATTCCAGGGTTCCCTCTGCCCTACCATCTGTGGGATTTCATGTGATTTCTTCCTGCCAGACCACTCTGTTTTTATCTTCCTGCCTTTCTCCTGGACAAGGGACCCTTCAGGTTGCATGCCACGCAGGGGCAAGATAGGCAAGAAGACAGAGGGGGACACTGCTGAGGTGAACATACTGCTGTAGCTGTTTTTGCTACGTGCATCATGTGGGCTGTGTGCATCTTGCGCTGTTCCTCCAGTTGCCCAAACTGGTTCTTTGCACTGATACCCAGAATGTGTCTTCTGGAAAGCCTCAACTCAGGCAGGTAGAATTGCCCTTAAACGAGCATTCCTCATCATCACCTCTAAGACAGATGGGCCGTGGTGAGAGGTGGTTCCCCACGTCCCTCAGAATCTGTGATTCTGACACACAGTCAAGAGGCAAAACCTGCTCAGGGTTGGTTACTATAGCCAGTAATCTCTCTCCTTTCCTGCAAACAGTGCTGGCCAAACACCCCGAAAAATGAGGCATGTTTATAACAGCGAGTTACTGGATGTTTACTGCTCACAGTGCTGCAAAAAGATAAATCTGCTCAACGATTTGGAAGCCAGGCTGAAAAATTTGAAAGCAAACAGGTAAGCAGCCTATTGCACTGCTTTTAGCAATGCTCCCTTGAAATACAACCATCTATTGGCAGGAGTGGAGGAAGAAAAGCTGTCTGCTTCCCTGTGTCCCATTCAGTCTTAAACACATTATGTTTCTCTTGCAAAACTGTAAGAAATTCAGACCTTGACATCTTGCGTGAACAAAAGTGCTGTTCCTCATTAAGTAATAAGTAGTTTTTCCTGTCTTGAGTGTATTAATGCTGTCTATGCCTTAAATATTTCAACCAATGGGCTCTTTGATGACAGAGTGAGAGTGATATTTCCAGGATTTTTTCCCAGGAAGTGGTGTCTGCAGTACTGCTTAGGTGATCGTAACTCTGCACTATGTTTTTCTCCAGGAAGAAGTGATCTTGGCAGATCCTTAACTAATGTGTATAACTTTACGTATACCTCTCATGAAGCCATTGGTCAGCAGAAGTGCTTCAGTCTTGTGTTTTTTTTTCCTCCTAAAGAGAACTTGAAATAACGATGAATCCCAGGGCAGAAGTGTCTTTGAGGGTTGTTTGTAATTTCAGTTTTCCTTACATTTCTATCCCTGTTACTCCAACCACTTTTAAGCTGTGCTGAGCACTTGGAAGGAATCCTGCACTTCCAACAGTCAGCTGGGTTTTTTGAAGGAGATTATTCGGTGAGCTTCTAGCTCCCTCTAGAAACTGAATATAAATCCCACCTGTCTCCATAGTTCTTGGCTCAGAGCACAGTGCTCAGAGCTGCTGCTTTTGATGACACAGCATCATACTTGATAGGAACAGTGTTCCTGCCCTAGCAAGGACTCTGCTAAAACCCAGACCATGCCTGGCTAGACTTCTGGTAGTTTTAGGAGTGAAGTTGTACATACCTGGCTGAAAGAGGGTGGTCCTCTGATACAGAGCTGTGCGTCTGTGTGCCCAGAGATGTGGCATCTTGTCAAGAGATGCAACTGGATATTTTGATTTGGTTCTAGTGCTCTTGTCTGGAATCTGGTCCCTCCTTTGGATAATACCAGTCTTTAGATGCAAAAGGAAACTAAAAATTGAGAGCATCTCAGTTTCTGTGCTGAGCTGGGAGGCATTATGATGAAGGATAAGCTATCTGTTTATAAAATCATCTGAAATTTGGAAATCCCATAAACATCCATCACTAACTCAATGTTCTTTTGTGATGTTTCTAATGTTAGCTTCACTCTGATTTACACTGACAAATTTCTGCTAGATATAACAGTACTTGCAGATTGACATATTAATGATCACTTGTGGCTCCACTCATCTTCACATTGTTAATAACTGCAGATTTTGATTAAGTTGTCTAAGAACACTGTTCACAGAACCTTTTTATTTTTTTCTACTAAGAAATCAATATTATGTTTAATTGTGCAATTCAGTTGAAGATTAAACTGAGATTGAATTCAACACTGATCAAATAAGTGTTTAATTCCTATATCATGCCTTCTGTATCTTTGTAGCCCTAACAGGAAAATATCAAGCACAGCTTTTGGAAGGTAAGTGTCTTTAACTTTTTTTTCTTCTGAATACTTGTGGAATCAACTGTAACAATTCCATAAATGGGAGTAGGGGGAGAGAGGAGGAATAAATTTGGTGAAGCAAGATAAGCTTTCAAGGAAAGGGTCCTATATTTGGGTAGCAGTGTTACAGAATGTAGAAGTTCTAGTCTTGGAGCAGGTCCCTGAACTGGGAAGAGCTCTGCTGAGAAGAACACAGTTACTTGGTTGTCTGTCAGTTGTTTTCCTTTAAATTGTTATTCCATCATTCCAGCTACTGCTTCTTTCACCCTGGTAGTACAGGACTTTTTGTTGGTTTTGTTGGTGAAATGCAGAGGATAGCAAGAGCATGCCTTTGAAAAGGACCCACAGAGTTGTGGTCTTCCTTTGGCTTAGTAAACCAGCCCTGGACTGGGTAGGGCTGTAAGTTTCAAGAATATTTTAGATGCTCCCTTGTATTATGTATTGGGGACTGAGATTCAGATTTCTTTTTTTTTTGTTCTCCTGTTTTTTTAAAGAAGCTCTTACTGTATGAAAATTTCTAGATTAGATGTACCAACCAGTGCAAAGTGGTGACCTTTGAATTTCTAGTAAAGCAAATGTAAGTTGGTATGTAGTGTGAATAAAGCTAAGTAGGTTTAAGACAATGCTAATGCTGGTGACAGGTCCTATCAAAAGGAACAGAGAGCTCACACTCTGGAACTAATGTCATTGGTTGTGCTCAGTATGACTTCATTTATCTACCAGTCTTTTGTAAGAGTTGTGCTTAAGCAGTTGTAATTGTCATTGAAATGGTTGCACAAATTTTAGCACTGGATGTTGTAAGTGCAAAGCCAGGCTATAAGACAGCACCTACACTCCTTTTCCTCCTTCCTCAACTAAAATAATTATCCTTCTGATTTTCCAGGCAGCTCTTCCACAATAGCAACTTCAGCAGCAGTAATGGCAGCACAGAAGACCTGTTCAGAGACAGTATAGACTCCTGCGATAATGATATAACTGAAAAGGTAAGAAGCTGTGTGTATTGCAATTAATGTACCTAACCAAATCCTGCTGGAGATGTATATCAATTGAGGAAGCTGTCTTGCTCACAGGTACCAATGATACGAAGTAGTTCATTCGAAATGTCTAAGCTATTCCATTAATATTAAAACTGCTTCACAAAAATGAAGGAGCTATGGAAATACAGATCTAGGGGCATTGTATTGGTACCTCTTTACTGAGTATTTGCATTGATCACCTTGAAGGGAAGTATGCCCTCTTAAATGGTTACCATAGCCAAATGTCAATTAGAAAAGGTGCAGGAGTGTATGTATGAAGAGATTCAGACTCTCAGCTCTTATTTTCCACTCTCCTTTCCAGGTAACGTATCTAGAAAAAAAGGTTACAGAATTGGAGAACGATAGCCTGACAAATGGTGACCTGAAGAGCAAACTGAAACAAGAGAACACACAGCTAGTTCACAGGTAATGAAGCATAGAACAAGTTCTCTATCATGTCACAGCAGTGCTAGAACAAAGTTGGAGGGAAAGAACATCTCTACCTGTAAAATGTGACCGAGTTTTCTGCCTTGATACTGATAGAACAAAGCAAGGCTTCATGTGAGAAGTCCAAGCGGAATAGGGCTGCCTTGCTGAATTTTCAGCAAGTAGAGGCAACTCTCTAGTGCAGAGAGATGTTACTAACTTGTACAAGAACAAGCTCTTTTGTTATAAGGCGGGTTACCATTGGGTTTTACATTGTGCATAGCAAGAACAGTAGGCTGGTTGTTGCTGGGGGAATAGACAGACTTCTTGAGACTGAAAATGAAGGAATAATAGATGAACTGATACTACTTAATTCTTTGCATGTTGGGAAGATTAAATACCAAGAGAGCTACTGGGAGAGGTTAAATGTTGAGGAAGATGGTGAAGTAGAATGGAATAAAGAAGTGAGGAGGGAAGCAGGCAATGAAGTTGCATGCATTTTTTAATTTTTAAATACATATGAATCTGTTACTGAAATGAGACTTGG
The DNA here is from genome assembly GCF_047663525.1 of Anas platyrhynchos. NCBI lineage: Eukaryota > Metazoa > Chordata > Aves > Anseriformes > Anatidae > Anas > Anas platyrhynchos. Next base: position 6,067,303 of record NC_092605.1, read on the forward strand.
CTTCCTTAGAGTTCATGAGCTGGAAGAATTATTGAAAGACCAAGAGACATCAGCAGAACAGACCCTGGAAGAAGAGATAAAGAGACATCGAGAAGCATATACCAAGTATGAAAAAGAGAAAGGCACGGAAATTGAACTGCTAAACACAAGGTAAGAAACATCTTGGTCCCACCCAGGACAGAGTACATTTATATTCTCTTCCTCTTTCTTCTGTATGTAAATGTAGGCTGATCACACCCAGACAGCGCACAGGTGGTTACAGGGTAATAGTTCTACAGAGTAGCCATGCGGTTGCATGTCTAATACCCTTTTTGCCCAGTCATAGCGGGTGGTTTACATTAGTACTTTTATATGCATGACCCATGTAGACAGCTTAGCTGGTTACGTGGCATGGATTCAAGGAGGGAGTTGTGGCCAGCTGTACCAGACATTTGTCTCTGTATTATTTTCTTTATACTTGATTCTTTTTAGATACCAGTTGTGATGAATATAAGAAATTACATGTCAGCATAGCGTTTTTGGCCCTAAAAACAAACAAAAAGGAACCCCATAACTCACGATAAAAATGCCAGGATTAGAAAGGTTTTCTTTACTGGTCCTTCTGTCAACTGCAAGCAGAATTGCTTTTTAGAGCATGTTGTTTTTGCATGTCTGTATTCTTGAAGAGACATTTGCTGTAAGACTTGTATTATTGATGCAGGGTTCAGCAACTGGAAGACGAAAATGGTGAGCTGAAAAGCACTGTCACACGACTGAAATCGCAAACAGAGAGATTAGATGAGGTAACAAAACTCTTGAGTGCTGATTGAGTCTTTGATGTCATGTGCAAATTGACAGCAGCTTGATTTATGTAAAGGCAAACTCATATAGTGATTGGCTCCGGTTTTCTAACTGGCCTTCCCTAAATGAGAATATTAATGGATTGGAGCATTGGTCACCTTTAGTGGCAGAAATGCCCTGAGACACGTGCCAGTTTACCTGTCTATATGTAATATAAATGTGCTTATAGGTTGGTGTTGTAAAACTGAGGATGGCTCATGCACTTGTAAGCTAGCTGTGAAGTTCCCCGTTTATTCCAGGAGAGGCAACGCATGTCAGACAGGTTGGAGGACACTAGTCTGCGACTGAAGGATGAGATGGATTTGTACAAGAGAATGATGGATAAGCTGCGGCAGAACAGACTGGAATTTAACAAGGAGAGGGAAGCCACGCAGGAGGTAAGCGTGAGGAAGGTTGTAAGATGAGGCAATTGTGCTTAATCTGCATGGAAAGCATCTAAAAAAGTATAGACAGACAGGATGAACACTGAAAGTACAACATCCAGTGAATATATTACTGGATTGTATTTCTATGAGGGGATACCCGTAGGGCGTTGAATGTTGCAAGAATACTTAATAAATGAGAATCCCAAAGGGTTTACAATTCTTTGAGAACTTGGAGCCTTGAAT